>NC_088617.1:6415000-7040000 GCF_036013475.1 Columba livia
TCCATATGCAAAGCAGGCTGCTGAGCTCCGTGAGGATGCTTCAACAACTCGAGAGCTGACAAGTACCCCAGCATGAGCCATCGCCTGCCCTGCCACTCCCTGGGGACTGGGAGGGGACGTCTGGCAAAGGCCATGGCCAGGGTGGGACAGGCAAGGGAACCCCCAGCAGCCAGCACGGCCACCGTGGTCCCGACTGGGCACACACCAGCGTCACCCCAAGGGGTTTCATGTCAGAGCTGCTGCCACCAGCTCCACTGCCCCTTGCCCTCCTTCCAGCTGCATCAGGAACATTTCCAAGAGCCGCCTCTCCACAGAGGCCCCAACACTGCATTTTGCAGCTACAGCTCTAAGCCATTCAGTGCAAAACTATAAGTCCTTAGTTCTTTTAAGAGCTCTTTCACTCCTCAAGCCGCAGCCACTTATGCAGCCCCCGCTGGACCTGAGAGACGGCAGCTGCTCGAGCTGGTAGGAGGAGAGCAAGACCGGGTTTATTGACACAGGGCATCCATCTGCCTCATCGCCACGTTGATGAATAGCTCTATTCTACCCTGTGTCAGGCTCCAGCAAAGCAGAGGATGAACAGCTAAAGCTGCAGCAAAGCCCACACACTCCATCGAGCTGGGAGATGACTCAGACGAGGCTCCTTGTGCGGATGGAGGTGACGATGACACACGAGGGTATGAACGCTGGTGAGTGGGGGTTCTGCTGTCCCCGGACCCCCCTCCTCATCCTCTGTCCCTGTTTGGTTGTGGGACAGTTGGAGGGTCCTGAGCACAGGGACAGTGCTCTGCCACGCACCACAGAGTCATAGAGTAATTGTGGTTGGAAAAGCCCCTGAAGATGATCGAGTCCAAACGTTCCCCCACCCCGGCACTAACCCACGTACCTGAGAACCTCATCTCTGTCTGTTCAACCCTTCCAGGGATGGTGACTCCACCACTGCCCTGGGCAGCCTGTTCCAATGCCCCACAGCCCTTTGTGGAAGAAATTGTTCCCAAGATCCAACCTCAACCTCCGTGGTGGAACTTGAGGCCATTTCCTCTCATCCTGGCGCTTGTTCCTTGGGAGCAGAGCCCGACCCCCACTGGCTCCAACCTCCTTTCAGCCCACCCCACACCCCCTGCCCTCCCCACAGCCCAGACCGCAGTGACAGAGGCAGCGGCATCATCCAGAGTCACTCAGGTCAGTCTTGATTCCACCAACAAAAGCCACTTCTCCTCTCCAGCTGGTTTCCTGGCAGAGTTAATGGCCTTTGTGCCTCTGGGGAGGCAAGCAGCAAGGGAGGGAATTAAGACCTTATTTCCTCTGCAGAGGTAAGATCTTTAAACAAGCTTCTCAGCCGAGAACTTTCATTTATTTTATTTTTTTTTCAGATTTTGCAAGGGAATCTTGTTCTCCAGAATTGCATCCGCCTCCGCCCCCGCTTAGCGCTGCCAAAGCCTGCGCGTCCCCCGGGACCAGCCTGCGAGCGGCAGCGACGGATGAGCCGACATGGACACAACTTCAGCCTCGCTGTCCTGCCGCAGTCAGCGCTCCCGGAGTGACCCCTGCAGCCCCCAGATCACCCAGTGCACGCAGCGCCGCGGCCCCAGCACCAGGGCTGGATGAGCCCCCAGGACCAGCATCCTTCGAGCAGCCACAAAGCCTGGCCCGGGAGCCAGCTCTGAGCTCCAGCTCTGCTCCCCCCACATGGATCCAGCCCTGTGGTCACTCCTGGTTTAACCAGGGAAAGTGGAGCATCCCAGGGCTGTGAGAGATTCTCATTCCCACTCTGAAAACCCTTTTGGGGCACTAGACAAAGTACAGGGCTCACTTCCCCTGTTCCACAAACCCGAGCATGTCATTACCTTAAACCTGAGCCCAAATCCCTCCTTGTTCCACATATATGCCCCAATCCCAGGCCCTGTGTTTGGGAACACATAGAAATGTTCCCCAAGCCTTCAATGGCAGGAAATAAATGCCCACAAAGTTGTTGGCCTGCTGTAGTCAAACAGCTGCCCCGAACTCTGCAGGTCTCCTTGGTGGGGCTCCCTCCCAGGCTGTAATGAGCTGGAGTTAATTGCTGCCTAGGGGACTCCTTCCTGTCCTGGTCTAGCTGGGGCTTTTGCATCTCAGGAGAGCAGTTTCCAACCCCCAGGTTCCTTAGAAAACATACATCCCTCTTCCTTCTGAAAATGAACCTTCTGAATCACAGCCTGATGAGCAGAGTGCCCTGATGTGTGGCAGTGATTTAGAGCTGGGTTATATCTGGAACGTAACATTTATTTCAGGTGGATGAGGCACCAGTGAAATGCGGAGCAAGTGGGGAGCAAATCCATCACACCTGTGTGATGGTGGGATTGGAAGCAGCTGCCAAGGGGACAGGGACACACAAGGGGGTCTGGTACCGTCTGGGGATGTGGGGGACACTGCCAGGAACTCTGGAGGAGCTGGGACATCTGGAGGTGCTGCCATCAACGGCTGTGGGGACACAACCTCTACGGAAAGGTTTGTGTTGAGCCCCCTGTCCCCAGGACAGGGCTCACCTCAAACCAGGCACTGCCCAAAAATCTGCCCCAAACCCGACACTGTCACCCACGGGTCCCAGCTGGAAACAGCCAAGGGAGAGCCAGGCACGAGGTCCATCCTCCTCCCTGTCCCTGTGCTGGTTTCCCCTGCAGCAAATGTCTGTTTCAGAAATGCAGGAGACATGAAATATGAAGATAGAAATTGCCAGCGACTTTTAATTTGGGTTCTGCCAATTTCTCTGTTCCAGCTATTGATTTTCCATAAAGATGAATCCCCGCTCCCAGCTCTCTCTGACAGGCACTATCTGGGTGTTTTGCTTGCCCTGAGAGTGGAAATATATGTTTTATTAAGTGTCAGAGCTCACTAATGAGAAGAGGGCGGAAAATCAATTGTCTGCTTATGTCTTGATCTCGAAGACAGGACTAACAAGTACTTTATTTTGATGCTGTGGGCAGGAGGACAGGGCAGAATGACAAACGTGGCAGACAATGGCTGCCAGCTCTGCTCAGAGACAGCTCGGCACATGGGGGGCAGAGGGGTACGTGGTGTTTGAACGTTTCAGACATGTTTGTATTGGTATTAATGCAGAGAGATTCATAGAGAGCCATACAATCCTACAGTTGAACTGATGCCTGACACAAAGCTACTGAAAACAGTAAAACTGCAGCTGCAGACTGTCAGCAGCTTCATGCTCGTATTCCTAAAATGAAGAGAGCAGCTTGGCCAGCTGTTCTGGATAAGGCAGCCAAAGGGATTCCACTCCTCCATGCTGCATTTGGGGTGAAGGTTAGCATTTGTGACAGTGAGAAGTACAAGCAGGCTCAGAGCAAAAGTTTCTGCACAACTCCAGCAAAAAACCTGCTTCCAAACCGGCATCGTGCTGCACTCAAGGTGCTCAGGTGGCATCCTAGTCCCGCCAAAACAAGGAGCAAATCTTGCCAAAGCCAGGACTTCGCCTTTGCTTTAAAGTCCTCCCAGGCACAGGCCGTGGATGGATGAGGTGAGGTTGGCCGGACCTACATGGGACAATCTGTGTGCCCTCAGACCCCCAGAGCACCATGGCCGAGGGACAAGGACAGGCCCAGCTCCCAGCACACACGGCCCAAAGGACAGAACTGGGGTCTGTGACATGAGCATGAACATTAATTTCCTGCAGAAACTTGGTGTTATTACCAAATACTGATCTCTCCCCTTCCCGCCCCCCCGCAAAGCTATCAACCTTCTTTCACTCACATTTGTTACCTTCCTTGTCTGTTAGAGAATCACACCTGACAATCGTCTAGTTAATCTCTTGGCAGCTGTGAAATGAAATGGTAAGCTCCGGCTGCCTCCTGAAGATGCATTGATTTCTTAAAATGACAGATCACCTCCTCCCTTGATGTTCAAGCTGAAGCTCAGGGCTCTTGCCTATCATTCAATTAAAAAAGCTTAGCAGAGACACACCAGCTAAAGCAGACAAGACAGCATTAAGGCTAAGATCTGACCCAAAGATTTAATCGTGGGGAATACGAAGGCATCTTCAGACACAGGGTGCCTTATACCAGCCCCCCGGAACGCAGCTCAGTGAGGCTCACAGAACACAGAGCCGCTGCCGAGCCCTGTGGAGCGGAGCTGAAACACCAGAGTAGCAATGGGAACATCACATGCAGAGAAGCAAAGCATTGGAAACCATATTTTGGATTCTCCAATGACCACAAACCCCACAGACCTCAGAAAATGGCCTTTTTGCCAGTTTAGAGCTCCCACAGCTCCATCGCAACAGCAAGGGGACAAGATAGGTGTGAAATTAAATGTGCTTGTTAAGCTTGTTAAGGCTGCACAGAGCCCTTGGCCCCTCTGCTCTTCTCCTCTGTGTCCTCTGTACTATGGGAACCCGGGCACAGCCCTGGGCTGGGGACAACAGCCATGTCACACCTGGGAGGGCAGGACGCCCAGCCCAGGGATGTCATCAACCCCTCTGCGCTGTGACACACTGTGATTGCAGCAGCCGGGCATTGTGTGCTGGCCTGCTGTCAGCTATAAAAACCCACACCGCTCATTAAGCTGTCAGAGGAGACAGCAGCTCCTCTCCCCAAGGAAGCAGCCATCTCCCCTCGGGGACAGTGGGTGTCAACAACGCAAGGTACCCCAGTTCCTCAGGGACCAGAGGGCGAGGCTGAGGAGTGAATTACTGAGATTTATGGAGAAGAAGGTACAAATTATTTTGGAACCTACAGTTCTGTAGACAATTGAGGTATGTCCCCATTAACCACCACAAAGCAAAAATCGTCATGGGGAACAGCAGGGACTTGGGGGAGAAGTCAGTGGGTGCTGGGGGCTCAGCTGGGTGATGGAAACCAACTGCAGGGAGAGGAATCATAGAACCATAGAATCACAGGACTGTAGAATCACAGAATCATTTGGTTGGAAGAGACCCTGAAGAACATTGAGTCCAACTGTTCCCCCACCCCTGGCACTACCCCATGTCCCTGAGAACCTCATGTCCGCGTCTGTTCAACCCCTCCAGGGATGGTGACCCCACCACTGCCCTGGACCGCCTGTTCCAATGCTCAACAGCCCTTTGGGGAAGAAATTGTTCCCAAGATCCAACCTCAACCTCCTCTGGCGCAACTTAAGGCCGTTTCCTCTGCTCCTGGTGCTTGTTCCTGGGGAGCAGAGCCTGACCCCCCTGGCTCCAAGCTCCTTTCAGGCAGTTCAGAGGTCAGGTCTCCCCTCAGCTCCTGTTCTCCAGATGAACCCCCCAGGTCCCTCAACTGCTCCCATCACACTTGTGCTCCAGCCCCTTCCCCAGCTCCGTTCCTTTCTCTCAGCTTGCTCCAGCACCTCAAGGGTTTCCTTGGCATGAGGGGCTGAAAACTGATCCCAAGATTCGAGGTTTGGTCTCCCCAGTGCCCAATACAGGAGATGGCCACTGCCCTGGGCCTGCTGGCTGCTTTATTTCTGTTACAAGCCAGGATTTTGGTGGCATTTTTTCCCTTTTTGGCCACCTGGGAACATGCTGTCACTGACACCCCAGACTGTTTTCTGCCAGGCAGCTTTCCAGACGCTCTTCCCCAAAAGCACCCGCGTCCACCCAAAGAGCTGGGGCCTCATCCCCTGAGGGGTTTATTGGTGTGTCCCTGGGCCTGGGCGGTGGGGAGGGCAGCCGGGACCCCCAGTCCCCATCTCGGTCCCCATCCCGCCCCAGCACAGGCTGCAGATGCCACAATGCATCACCATGGCAACCATGGTGGCTGTGGGCAGCAGGGCTACGGGCACAGCCGGGCTGGGCCGGGCTGGGGCTCCCCAGGGCCGACAAGGTGGGTCAGGACTTGTTGTGGCCTTCCTGGGGCCAGGAGCTGAATTTGAGCCATGTGGGGTGGCCCTGGTCCCCCTTGGGTGTCCCCATCCAAAACCCTGGCTTGGGTGACTGCAACCTGCCAGTGAATGGAGCAGTGCTGCTGGGAACGCAGCCCTTTCTGGCAAGAAAAATATATATATCTATAAAACCAGGGAAAACAAGCACAATCACAGCTCCGTCTGTGGGCAAACAGACGGTTCCAGGGAGCCAAATGGCTCCCAAATCGGGGTAATGTCACCTGCTGCATGTGCTGTCCCTGCTGCGTCCCTGCCAGGAGCTGGCACCGCGTTGGGTTGGGTTGATTTGTGGGGAAAACAGAAGAAGTGGAGAGGAAATACAGCTTGTTTTTCTAAGTTGACAGCTCTTGGGAAAAGAAATCACTGGGAATGAGTGCATTGGTATAAATTGTAGTGCAGCTAAGGAGCCAGATATCTGAGAGGTTTACAAACACCTGACATTCCTACAAGGAAGTATTATTAGTTCTCTTATGTATTTAGGGAAAATGAAGCCAAGAAAATTGCTTTGTCAACTAGATATCACCATCTAGCTTCTACAAGATGTATGAGAATTAAAATGTCCCAGTTAGATACTACAAGAACTTAAGCATAATCAGAAAATTACATAGAAAGAGGAAAGTTACCAGTTGCTGCATCATATTATCACCATCTGACTGGGCTCGCAAAATCTTAGTTTCAAATTCTGTATTTAATTCTTTTTCAAATCAAGCGTGTTCATCTCGTGAAATCCACGTCTCGGCGTTCAGCTGGGTTCTCATTACAGTGTCACAATAGGGACACGGGCATTTATTTAGCTAATTCCTGTTCCTGCTACGTAAAGCTGTGTGCGCCACAGGTACTTCAGCTAAAACCCAGTAAACACCTTCCACCTTGGCTCAGCAGATACAGTTTGCACAGCACCACGACCTAAACACCTTCTTAACAGCGAGGCGTGATCTGCTCAGAGGAGCTTTACGCGTGTTTCATTCTCTTGAGCGTTTCCCTACGAGAAAGCAAGTAGATATCGTGGAGCGAGGTGGTGATGTAAAGTAAAACCAAAGAAAGGGACAGCAATGTGTCACTGCAAACGTCCGGTGACGACTGTCAATCCGCTGTTGAATGCGGAGGTGCAGGGAAAAAGGCTGGAAAGCTGTTGTGCGGCTGCACGCAGTGTTTTGAGTGGCTCTGCCGGCTGCACACCCGCCCGCTCAGGGGCCATAGAGTTCATTTGAAACACCACGGTGATTATGGAGCGGTAGGAACTGGCTTGGAAGGTGGGTCTCAAACCTCGACAGCCTGGCAGATTGCAAAGAGAGAAAAATACAGATCTCCGGAGGTGCAGAGGAATGGAAAGAAATTGCTTACAGGAGTACAAAGGCATCTAATTAGAATTAAACAGAAGATAATAAGATAGGGAGAAATTTTGGCAGAGTAATTCAGAGAATAGTTCCTGACAGTGAATCTATTAAGCCGAGGTAGAGCCTCTCAAGAGGGGGTAGAAGGAGACCAGTTCATTGGAATATATAAAAGTCAACTCTACAGAACATTGGAAACCATGCAGCTATAAAGGAAAATTCCTCTGGCACTCCATCTAGTCTAACAGTTCTTCCCCGTCTATAAATTTATAAGCTAAGCTTTAATTAAACAAGAAGAGTCACAGCCATGACTATACCCTCTCACAGCTGCTTTTCCCTCGGTTCTAAATGTTATTGCTGCTTTCTCACACAGCAACTGAGCTTTGGAATCATGGCTATGATTTTGGATGAGGCGGAAGGTGGTTCGGAGAACACTGCGCACAGCGCGGAGCAGCTGGGCACTGCCGACTGGGACAGCTACCTGGAGAAGAGGAACGTTGTCCTGCAGTTCCTGCACTCCAACCTGAGCCTCCGCCACCTCCAGCAGCACCAGAACAAAGTGGAGCTTCTGAAGAAGAGCTGCTTTTACCTGGAGGTCGAGCCCAAACATGTGAATGTGAGGGACCAGAATCATGTAATGCTTCGCACTGACATTTTGCAGCTGGTGGACCCCTGCCAGTTCCAAAGGATGAAGAAGGTGGCAAAAGACCAGACTGAAATCCAGCTGACGCTTTTAACTGAGCTGCTGGAACAGCTGAAACGCGGCCGGGAGGAGCTGAACTATTACTTGAGGAACTACGACATTAAAACTTTCCTCTCCCAGTGGAACCTGATTATGCAGAGACTGACCCAGCTCTTCACATTTCTGGAAAATCTCCTTTCCTTGCAAACGCCGGGAAAGCTCTATGTCAAGCACCATTTGGTGTCACACGCAAATCTTAGAGGCACTAGACTCCCCAACATCAGGCTTTCTATCTGCACAAAGATGCCACTGATTTTTGATCGGAACGAATCATACGCTTACAAGGACTGGGCCAAGCTCAAGTGGTTTACTGAAAATCAAGAGTCACACCTCGAGCAATGTGAACTTCACATTAAATTGCTGACAAATGGGAGCCAGAACGAACCGGGATACGGTAGGATCCAGCCGGTCACCTCCGACACGTGCACCGTGTCGGGTCTGCAGCCGGGCAGGTCCTATGAATTTGCGATCAGACGATCCAACACGCACACGTTTGTCTCTGGAAAATGGTACGACCGCATTGTCCTGACGACAAAAACTGACGCTGACGAAGACGGGGACGGCAACGCTCGTGCACTGGAAGAATGAGGTGACACACAAGAACGTTTTTCTCATTTTATCCATTTAAAAAAGATGAATGAGAAAAATTAAAGGAAAACCTTATTTTTAAACATTTACACAAGACTGAACTCGTTCTGTTTTCAACCATTTCACAAGCACCTTTCCCAAATCTTTCCAGGTGAGCAGTAACCCATTCCAAATTTCTCACATCAAATAACATCCTCAGGCAGCGTTTGGGACTCAACGCCCAGGTCCCAGTGCCCGGACTCGCGGGTGGACGCGCCAGAAGCAGGAGGTGTCACAGCACGCTTGGGTGAAAGCATGGGAGATAAAAGCATCTCCAGCATCCACCCAGCACCCGGTGCTCTCCAGCCACCCAAGGGTGCCCAGTCCCAGCTTCTTGCAATGATGTTTTTTTCTACCCTGTTATTTTTTTCCCCACATCCTACCTCTAAAACACCTGAATCTTCAGCTCTTTACTCACCCCACCTTAACTCCATCTCTGGTTCCTTTCACCCTCTACACCCTGTACCTTTTGGTTACCTAAGCATGACTGCATGCTCGCCCCTCTACTGCGTGTGAAAAGATCATTCCAATTAAAAAAATACCACCAAAACAACAACAAAACCAAGAAAACCCTCCCAACAAACCGGGAAGGGCAATACATGCACACAACCAGCGTGTAGAAAACAATCTTTCTTGCCATGCACCACAGTTAATGCTCATTTTCTTTTCTACATTTGTTGCAAATACAGGTGGCCCCACACAGACCCTAGGCAAACCATCACATAAACAGACCTTTTATTAATAAAATGTATTATTTAAATAAATTCAAATAATTTTCACAATTATGGCTTAAATATCAAAACAGGAATGTTGAGGTTCGTTCTTAAAAACCATAGAAGTAGGTAAAAATATTTGTATCCAAAACAACATCTGAGGTTTGCTGCAAGTCACAGACATACAAAAGATAAAAACCTGCCACATTTGAAGTTCCTTAATTTACACTTCATTACACTTATTTCATTTCCATTTAAAAAAAACAAACCCAAACAATTTATTGCAGTAAATTGATTGTCCTACACAGATCTGTCCAAACAAACAGTCCCATGGGCTCCTCCTCTGCCAGCCTGTAGAGGTGTCCTAGTTCTGGATGGCTGTAATTTCACGTGTGCAGGTTCCTGTTGTTCCACTTGGTCTCCAGCTCTTGCTGATGTCGAGGAAATTAAATTACCCTGTTGGATGAACCAACATTCACGTTCTGCAACATGTTCTTTGAGCTGCAGAAAACATAGAGCCTGGGATCGGACAGACACCTTGTGCTGCCAGTGGCTTCCTACTGGAATTACCAAAGGTTTGGTTTTTATAAGTATTTTAAGAATATGTGCTTGAAAATAAAATCCTTTCAAAAGTAAATTCAAAGCTCTTTGTGCAAATGAAATCAGACTACTTAGAACCTTTTTCCTCTATTAATTTCTGTGATTATCCATGAGCATCAGGACAAGCACACGAGACTCTGCTGTCACTAACAGTCTGTACAGTTTGACTAATTGCACTTTCTGCCACCCCTGACTCCGGCAGCTGCACGGGCAGCTCGGCAGGTACCTGCTCACCACCCGAGCTGCTCGGGTGGTCCAGGGCAGCGTTTACTAAACACTGCTTACAAAATGCATCTTCAGAGTCAAAAAAAATACACCTATTGTCTTGCAACACAGAGGTGAGGAAGCAAAGTGTCTCAGTCCAGGCTTTACCCTCCAAGGGGCAGCAGTAAATATTTTTTCCCCACTGAGAGCAAAGAGAAGCTTTGTGAGGTCCCTTTCTTGGTCCATACAAACACATGGTCAAATGCCACACAAGAGCCTTGGACTAAGACACCACACTTGGGGGAGGCTCGTCATTTGTGTCCCAGGTAATGAAATAACCAGCAAAAAACAACAGGGGAGAGACTCTTGACTTACACTAGATCCTGAAAATGAGACCCACTGGTTCTGAAGGGAGCAAGGTGACCTGGTGAGAACGATGCTGGTGCCAGGCTCAAGTGTTTCTCCCAGCAATTCCAGCACCTTTGGTGATTCTCCACATCACCTTGGAGACACACAATTGCATTTCAGTAGTCCACAAAAATGATTCCCATACAAACTTACTTTGGAATTGCACTAATATTTGCGAAACCAGGCTGGTGCAGAATCTTTTAAGATCCCAGACAGGACAACTTCAAAGAGAAACAATGAACTTTACATCTCACCAGCTTTCATCAGGTGTCTTTAGCCCCAAGAGGAGGCATTTCCCACGGACTTCTGTCCCTCATGGAATCGCCAGCCATATGTTGAAGATGTCCCTGCCCACTGCAGGGGGGTGGAGGAGATGAGCTGTAACGGTCCCTTCCAACCCAAACTGTTCTATGATTATGATTATTATGCTTCAGTAAGACAAGAGTAAGCCTGGGGGGTCTCTAGCACACAGCTCAAACCCACCGAATGCAGAAATGCAGGAAGGTAGTTTAAAATAAAAAAAAGAGAACAACGAAATTTCCCCACAGGTTCTTGAGTCCAGTCTAACACAGGGTCATGAGAAGAAACACAGCGCTAAATAAGGACTTTTCCAGACACGACGCTTTCTTATTGCACTTTCCTTCACGCTGGGAAGAGCCAGGCTGCAGTTTCAGCTGCAAACATGGGACAAAATTCCTCCCTGCCACAGCACGGTGAGGTCCCGGGTCCTCCTGCTCACGCCGAGCAGGGTTTGTGTCCCAGCACAGTACAGACATGGTGCAAACCCACGGCGACCGCAGCCTGGCTCCATCACACGCAAACATGGAGACAGCCAAGCGTGTGGTCCTGGGAGAGCCAAAACAGGCACTTCATACATTCAGAACTGAAATGAGACAAAGGACACCCCTCCCTCAAAAACATCATGCTTCAAAAAGCAGCTGGGTGATTCAGCAGAGCGCTTCCAGTTCACAGCAGTTTGGCTACTTCGAATTGAAAAAATACATTATACACATCTATGCTGTAGCGCAGCTACCAGAGTTCCATCACTGCTCTTGAAAACTCAGGCCATGAGACTGTGAAACAGGGTCACAAAGTTAAAAGTTAATAAATTAGAAGCAGCTTTAAAAAAATACAGGGTAGGAAAGGGAGGCTCTTAGAGGACAAGATTTCAACTAAAACTGAGAACAGTTTAAAATGCGCTTACAAATTCTAGTGCTTCCTGGCAGGAGCAGTCCTTGGTCTCCATTAACTTTATACTGGTGAGAACAACCTCCTTTGTACAAACAATATGTAAATCTATTACAAAATCAGCTTGGCCTTGGCTTTGTGATATTTACACAGAGAACAGCGCTTTGGTTAGACAAAGAGTGGTACACGGTTCTCTCATTGCTTTCTTCCTCCACTTAAAATATACCAAAAACACAACAAAAAGAAACAAAACCATTTGTTTTTCTGCTTTGAGAAACGAGAAGCCTTAAAAATTCCCTGGCCTTGGTTTATAAAACGAGTGGCAGCACTCAGAAGCTTTGGTCCCTGCAGCTCGTGCCGTGCAGGTCGTTCCACCCACGGTGAACGGACTGAGTATTTGGTCCCCTGGCAGGTAGGATGGCGGCTCCACTGAGCATCTTGCAGTTAAAAAAATAGTATTGTCATCATCAATAGCGTCACATCCATCCATTCCCAATGCTCTTTGGTTTGCTAGAGCTGAAAGTTCCCATCCGAGGTTGCACGGATTGAAAACCCCACAATGCCCAAGCGTGTGCTGAGCAGAGCTGTCGGAGATCCCGGCTCCCCCACCACGTTTGGCTCCATGGGTCAGGGATTGATGGAAAGATTGGTCCTTCCCAAGGCACACAGTTCAGGTAGAGAGGGACGAGCTCCTCGAGGCACACGCCGTCCCCGTCAGCGGAGCGCTGGGGTCTTCCTGACAAAAACCTCTGGGGCTGCCGTGTAGCAGTTGTGCTGCTGGTAATGCTGCAGCAACCTCCTCCACAAAGGGTTGCACTCCAGCAGGTACCGGTTCCCTGGGGGCACAGGGGTGGGGGCAGTGGGTCAGTAGCTTGAACAACACCGTCATGGACACTTTGTGTAACGTTTCTAGCCTAACGGTGCTGGATAACTCACAGGGACATTTCCTTTAGCCAGAGCTCTGTGAAATCCCAGCTCCCTTCACAGCGCTGTCATATCTGTGAGCAGCTTCCCTACCCATCCCAGCCTATGCCTGCATGATTAGGAGGAAAATCAGCAGCCAAATTTTGCTAGGAGAGAGCTCTAGCATGCAAGTGATGGAAACAACGTGGTCTGAACCAGAGGGTGAGAAAAGCTAATTATACACTCTGCATATGAGCCACTCACAACCTCCACTTTGCACAGACTGCCCAGATAGCGCAGTTTCAAACCACAGCCTAAAGAGGAGAAGAACAAAGCAAGACCATGGTCTGTACTAGTTGGGATCTCCATTCCTTTATCCCAGCATCCTGCTCCCCCACCAGCCTGTGCATGCTCCCCACAGACCCACCTATAATGCAGAGTCCTTCCCGAGCGCGCGTGATGCCCACATTGACCTGGTTTGGGTCGGTCACAAACCCCAGGTACTTCTTCTGCCAGCTCTTCGTGGGCTTCCTATCAATCTCTGACCGAGGGCAGGAGCGTACAGTTGACAGGATCACATATCTCCACTCGCTTCCTAGAAAATGGAATTGAAACAGATTTTTTTAGAAGAAAGCGCTTGGCTTCCCCTCCACCCCACAAGACAATCATTTCTCCACAGCAAGACCCACAAAACTGCCACTGCCCTTTGGGTTTCTCCAGCTTTGGAGGATATCTGACTGCTGGTCACTGCCCTCCAAAAAGCACATGCTGTGGCAGTTTTTGAACAGCCCTTCAGACATCTCCACCTTTCCGTCCTCATCACCAAGTCACAGAATACTGGGTTGGAAAGGACCACAAGGATGACCCGGTCCAACCTTTCTTGGCCAAAGCCCGGTCAAGACAAGCTGGCCCAGGACTGTCCAGCTGAATCTGAAAAGAGTCCAATGTCAGGGAATCCACAACTTTCTTGGGGAGATTATTCCAATGGCTGATTGTTTTTAATGTGAAAAATTTCCCTCAAGTCCAACTGGAACCTCCACAGGAGCAATTTGTCCCCATTGCCCCTCGTCTTTTCCATGGGACTCCTCGGCAAAAGAAATCTCCATCTTCATCATCCTCACCCTGCCTGGGCACTCCAGAGGTTTCCAAAAGATTTATTACCACAACAAATCACCCAGAAATCCAGGGGTGCTTCCTCCATGGCTGAAGTGACCCTGGCATAGGATTTGCCTCTGGGAGAAGTTGCTTGATTCCTCGGGAAGGCAGGAGAGCACAGAACCCACGCCCCGCTCTCCCACCAGCCTCACCTTGACTCTTCATGATGGTGCAGACGGTCACCCCGCGGATCCCCGCCTTCAGGAGGCTCTTGCCGATCTCAGACACCTGGGCGTTGTAGGGGCTCAGGATGGCGATGCTCTCCGGCCGGATGGTGCCATCTAGTGTCAGCTGCTTTGCCAGCCTCACCTGGGGACACCAGCATCCTGTTCACCTGGGACCAGCCCTCCCGCAGCCTGTCCCCTGTGCCCTGCCCTGGGTCCTTCCCTACACCGTGGTGTGCTCCAGACCCCAAAATCATAGTATGTCCTGAGCTGGATCATCGAGTCCAACTCCTTATATAACTTCATTGTTTATGTCTGTACCTGCACAGCCTTTTTGCAGCCCATAATTACACGGGATGTCCTCCCAAAGATAAAACAGAATGTCGACTACTCCAATTATTTGAAAATACATCCTTCTTTTCTGAGCAGAGCTATCCCATCTGGGTTGCACACTCATTTACAAACATTCATCTCTAACCTTGTGTATGAAAGTTGTGCCCCATCATTATTAGATGTATCTGTCAACTCATCAGATGACTCTCAAGAGATGAATCCCCTTTCCTACACTATAAGTCTTACAAACAAAAGCCAAGTGAAATAATTAATAACTTGGTCCCCAAACAAAAGCTCCATTCCAAAATATGTTCAAGCAAGTCATCGCATCCATTTTGCCCTAAATCTGATATGGAGACTATCAAGAAAGGCTGGAAATTACTCATCAAGCTTACAGTGAATAACCCCAAAAAACTTCAGAGACATTCCTTGCAAAGGAGATGCCAGGCAGATGCTGCACCCACTGATCTGTATCCCATATCAATACTCATTGTCCCTCCATGATCCCCAGAGCCCCCCTGCCTAATACCCTCCTCCTTTTGCATCTCCAGCAATTCCCCCAGACCCTCCTCACCGCCTGCTCCACTTCTTCTGGGTTGGCTTTGGAGTTCTCATTTCCTTCCTCAGTCGAAATCATGAGGCTCTGCTCCTTCCCCTCCACATGCCCGAAGATGATGGGGCAGCAGCCGTTATCCTTGTGGCAGAAGACGCTGGGTTTACGAATCAGCTGGGGACATGTTTTCAACCGCATTTCATAAAACTCCTTGGATGGGAACTCACAAATCCCTTTGTGCTGGCGGAGAAAAGGGTAGAAAGGTGAACAAAACCCATGGAGCTTCTCAACCTGCAGCATTTTTCGGGGCAGACTACACCTGCAACACTATTGCACTGTGGCTGGGACCACACAAGCGCGTTATTCATTACCCGGGGAAGGGAAAGCACTAATGGAGAATATCTGTTTCCCAGCGGCTTGAGGCAAGCCCCGATAGCAGCATTTTCTGTGATGGAGAAGAGAAAATCTACTCGAGGGCCTCACCATGCGGTACTGCGTGTCCAGCATGAACGCCTGCTTGCGGTAGCGCTCAAAGAGAGAAATCTCCATGCCAAGGCTCTTGCAGAAGTCGTTGTTGACCACAGGCCGCAGCTGTTTGTGATCCCCAAGCAAAACAACCTGGAACAAACAGTGGACATCTCAACTGTGAGAGTGGTGGTGCTGGTGAAGGCAAGCAGCAATTTGAAAGGTTATTTTTACACAGACATGTGTTGCTTCTTATTTATGTTACAGTTATGGCAACCTCAACATGTTGGGCATTATATAAAAGTCCTGAGCCAGACAACAGGGAGCTTTGTTCCCATCTAACACGAGAAAGAGATAATGTACTAAAGTCTACCATGATCTGCTCTGTGCTTCTTGTCATGTTAATGCTTTATACCTGGGTCAGCACATTTTTTGGTGGCCATGACACCCACCCTGTAAAGAAGCATCAAAAAATCCAGCCACACCATCACTTGTTTCTCTTGCATAAAGAATTATAGAATGTCATGAGCTGGAACGGACCCACAAGGATCATCGAGTCCAACTCCTGTCCCTGCACAGCACAACCCCACAGTTCACACCATGTGTCTGAGGACGTTGTCCAGTCTCCTCTTGAACACTGTCAGGCTTAGAGCTGTGACACCTCCCTGGGGAGCCTGTTCCAGTGTCCAGCACCCTCTGGGTGAAGAACCTTTTCCTAATGTCCAACTGACCCTCCGCTGGCACATCGTCCTGCCATTAAAAGCCAAGAGCAAGTCTGGAGGACACACCATGGGTGTAGATTTTAGTTATAGTCAGCATAGTTATTCCTCAAAACAACTCCCTGAAGATACAGATACTACCAAGATACTACCAGATACACAGATACTACCAAGAACAACCTTAAAACTTGGTAACACTGGGAAGAGCAGCATGGGAAGGGGTGCAAGACATGCAGAAGTCTGAGAGCCCTGAGCGGCCGTCCTAAAGATGCGGATTTGGAGAGGGCTCACCTTGGCCGCGCGGTGGTGGCTGACCAAGGGGATGAGGGTCTCGGGCTCGGTAGACATGGCGCACTCGTCGATGATGATCTGCTGGACATTGAGCTTCTCCAGGCAGGGGGCAGACGCGGCTGAGCACGTGCACAGGATGACATCATGGCGCAAAAGCTCATATGTACGAGCATCTACCAACTGCTTTTTGTACCTGGTGGTTGACAGAGAAGAAACAACGTAAGGGAAACTTCCCTGGATTTCTCATGCCAGAACCAGGCAGAGGCTAACCTTTCCCAAAATGATCGTGGTTCCATCTCCCTCCCCAGGATGAGCTGATATTCCCAGAAAAGGGCTTTGGACGGATGCTGTAGGAAATGAGCTTTGTCCTGAACTCACCAGGGGCTCAGGGGGGAGGATGGAAGTGTCTCATAGCCATAATATGACTTTTTATCCAGACAGACACGAGCACCAGAGCAGAAGTGATGCTGAGGCTCTGCACTGAGCCGCTAACCCCAAGCTAATAACTTTTTATCACCATTCCGAACACACAACTTATTAATCTGTTGTGATGTTTTCACCTAGTCCCTTGGCTTGTGCAAGTCAGGACAAATCCGCTGACTGTCACGCCGCCTATGAGTTTGTGTCAGCCAAAAGCCAGCAAATACAGACCAAACCTCTGCACTGTGCTCCTCCAGGCAGTGCCTCAGACGGCCAACGTCAGCCGTCCCTCTCCAGGGTCTCTTTCTACTCACTTCTTTGTTTCTTTTTCTGTTATGTGCTCTCCTTTCTTCATCCGGGCATCAAAGCTACAGATCTGCTGGTACAAAGGGTTGGGTGGCCGTCGAATGCGATGATGCAGGATTATTTCACTGAATAAAGAGTCAATAAATAAATATTTTCCCCCAACACAGACCCAAGTGATCTCTTCCACAGCAAAGCACATCACATCTGCCCACGTGGAGAAACCCCGTTAGCTAAAGCAGTCAGAGCCAGACTTTTCCATCTTTATAGACCTAACACTTAGCTCACCCTCGAGGACACAAAATACAAGCACTTTTCATCAGCAGTTGCAAGCAGGAGTGAAGTCAGAGACTGTTAGAGCTCTTCAAAAGAGAGATGAAAACATCTGGATGCTTTCAGCAACTTGGGTTTCCTGACTAGGTGCTACATTTGTATACACCCTCACTTGGGAAAATTAGGCAAAAAGCAGGTTAATAGCACTGCTCCACAGCAACCGAGTGGAGACTGCGTTTGTTCTGGTTTGTTCAGCTTTACTGGTACAGAAAACATAATTGCCCGGCACTCTCGGAGCGTGTGGGCCATGAGGTCCTACCTGAGATCACGATTTGGCTTTGCATCCCGCAGGGCTTTGCGGGAGAGGTGCCGGTTGCTCCCCGGGTACGGGTATTCCATCGACTCAATGGCCTCTCCGTAAACCCGCAGCGGTTTCGGGTTCTTCATCTTCAGCAGCATCTCTGGGGCAAGAGAACAGGTCAGACAGCAACAGGCACCGGTGAGGCTGAAAATCCTCATCCCCTCGGAGGTGCCCGGGGTTCGCGGTGCACGCACCCTTTCTCCCCACCCCTCGCTCACCAGCCCCTGTCACTGGTCCCGTCCTGTGCGAGGGCTCTGCTGCAAGGACCAGTCTGTGCTTTCTGCCCTCCAGTCCCCCAGCCTCTGCTCACAGCCACATGTTCTCCTTCCTACCAGCACTAGCTGCTTCAAAGGTTTAGAATCACAGAATCATTTTGGTGGGAACAGACTCAAGATCATTGAGTCCAACTGTTCCCCCACCCCTGGCACTACCCCATGTCCCTGAGAACCTCATCTCCACGTCCGTTCAACCCCTCCAGGGATGGTGACTCCATCACTGCCCTGGGCAGCCTGTTCCAACGCCAAACAGCCCTTTCTGGGAAGAAATTATCCCCAAATTTCCAACCTCAGCCTCCCCTGGCACAACTTGAGGCCGTTTCCTCTCATCACTTGTTCCTGGGGAGCAGAGCCCGACCCGCCCTGGCTCCAAGCTCCTTTCAGGCAGTTCAGAGATCAGAAGGTCTCCCCTCAGCTCCTGTTCTCCAGCTGAACCCCCCAGGTCCCCCAATCGCTCCCATCACACTTGTGCTCCAGAATCGATAGTTACCAGCAACAACATCAACAGACTTGTTGGATGGGCCACAGTACAAGATGCATTTTCTACTGCTGGAATCTTCCTCTTGCAAGGGTGGTGGTTGCTCCTTCTCGACACTCTCCTCATTCAGCTTATGGAACCAATAGACAATGTGAGTTCCAACAACAGTTTTCCCCGTGCCTAGAAAAGCAAGGAGATGGTTCCTGAAAACACTTTAGCTGCAACACCCTTGCTTTGCTCTACATCAGCATCTGGATGATCAGTCATGAAATAAAATCAAGAACAGAGGATACTGCCTTGAGGAGCTGTGGGTGATGCCAACCCATGCTACCTTCTCCTGTCTCACCAAGGGTCCATGGAAAGTTCTAACCTGCCTTTCAGAACAAAGTAGATGTGTGTTCATGCCATCCATCAGCCTTACCTGGTGGGCCTTGGATGAGTGCGAAGGGTTTTCTCAGAGCAGTCAGAATCGCCTGGTTCTGACTCTGGTTGAGCTTCCTGTGGCTGCCAGGCAGATCAAAGGATTTTTGCTGAAGGATTCTGGATGTTGTCACTGTTATGGCAAAGAGCCAAAAAAACAAGTTTAGAGCAGGTTACTGACAGCAGCATGCAGGGGATTCCACAGGAGGATGCAACAGGTACTAAGTGATCGTGGCCCATTTACAAGACCACCTACAAATAATCCTTGTCCCACACCAAGAGCTTCTGCCCATGAACCTTGATGTTTTGGGATTAAAACATACCCCGCGCCCCTCTCCAGCAGAGCATCCTGCACCCCTGGTACCTTCACGCTGCCAGGCAGCTCCTCTCTTCCCTTGGGGTGGAATCTCCTGCTCTGGGAGCGTCATCCCCATGGCAAGAACCACAGAGCTGCGGCGGCACCTGGCCGGCCAGAGGCACAGAGCCACCAGGTAAGAAAGGAGAATATTTGCACTGACCTTTTTGAGGTGGTTCATGGCCAAGGGCGATGCTTTGAGCAAGCTCGGAGGCATACCTGAGCTTCCAAATTGCCTTCTCTTTCCGTCTGACAGACAGGGAAAAATAAGAATGAATGGAATGTAGCATAAAATAGGGAACATTGCAATAGAGCAGCTGTCTTGTTTATTTTTTCTCTCTGCTTTGGTGTTGCATTAAATCCTTCCACAAAGAACTTGAACCAAAACAACACTTACTCTGCTTTTTTGCATCTGGGACTATTGCTTAAATGTCTGAAGATCTGAGCCTGTTGAGAGCAAGGAGCATGACTTCTGTCCCAACTCCATTTTATTATGGTCCACCCCATTTAATTGGATTAGCTTCCAATTCTTTGCTAAAACTCACAATATAAAAGGAAGCATATTCTGCCCTGAAAAATCTGCAGCAGCTGTTGCTGCGTAGCAGGCCGTGCTGTGTACAAAGAAGGGCAAACTCGCACTCAGCTCTGCTTTAACAAGAGCAGATCTTGCTTCACCGCACCACAGGGGAATGATTGAGAAATCGGGGAGCACGTCTGCTGAGCAAAGCCTGATCCAGTGCTTCCCGCTGCCTTTCGTAACCCATAATGCAGCAATCCAGTGACAGAAGAAACAGAAGCCCTGAGAAATTTCAGCACGACACCTTCCCCTATCTCCCCATTCTCAAGGTCAACCAGAAGAGCAACAGACCATCTGGAGAGCAAATCTGAGAGACGCTGCCACCCCCAAACATCCATGGCCCATCAGTAGGGGCAGTGGGAGCTGGGAAAAGACAGATTTTTCGGGGATCAGCTGCACCAGCGAGCAGTTTTGGGTGCAGCAGAAGAGACCCATGGAAAGCGTTGCTCTGCACGGACAGGTCAAGCAGAGCAGCACCCACCAAACACTTACACATCTGGCAGCATCTTTGGAATGAGCTCCACCGTAAACCTGGCCGAGGCCTGGGAGATTTCCACAGGGATGTTCTCCATGGACATATAGTGGATGTAGAAGTTAATAGTCTGTTGATCAGTCCTGTCAGACTTCTCATTCTCGCTGAACTCCTCAGTGATCCCGTGAGCCACCCAGGTGTAGGTATCTGGATCAACTGCGAGCTTGCTTTCTGACCTACCCTTGTTAATAAAAGTCAGGTTCTGGAGGCCGTGGCTAAGGCATTCCTCATCACTTTGAAGGCTCCCAAGCTTCAGCCCACCCAAGCGAATGCACAAGTAACAGTGGTTGAAGTCCACTTCAATGGAGCACTCCTCCAAAACGTGTTTCTTTAGGAGGAAGTTCCCTTGCAGCTGTCCTTTGCTTGTCCTTTGCTTCGCCCAGGTTATTTTAACATCGTGAAGAACAATTGAGTCATTTTCAGCCACCGCACACGACGCAGACTCCATGGCGCTCATCGGCATCCACACCTTGCTGTACTCTGCTGCGTGCTTGTACTTGTCCTTGGACGGGAGGGTGGCATATGCAGAGAAGCAGTCAATGGGCTTTTCCGTGTGCTGCAGGCAGATGTCGAAACCCGGCGTCACGCACCAGAGCTGGACGAAGGGCACCAGGAAGCCCCGGCAGACGTCGGTGGTGAGCTGGAACTGCAGCGTGTCACCAGCGCACAGCTCCAGGGAGATCTCCATGTAGTGTGAGCACAGGCTCTTCTGCACCCGGCCCATGGGCCGCTGGTACAGCTTCTCGGTCTTCTGCAGGAGGGAGGCCGCCGTCTCAAACTGCTCATTCCTGACGGCTGCCAACACGTCTTGCCAAGTCTGTGTGTCAAAGAGGGTGACGCTGCGGTCACGGAGAGGTCCTTCACGCAGGCCGTGCTCCTTCATCATCTCCGCAGAGTAGACCCTCCTCTTCCACATCAGCCTGATGCTGCTCCGCTGCTGGATGAACACGGGCTGCTCTATCAGCTGAAGAGACCTGTAGTTGATTATCTGGGGGTCTGGAAGACTATCTTTGTTCAGTGGGAACAGGGCTTTAAAATATTTGTTCATCTCTTCGATGTCTACCACGAAGGCGATCTTCTGCAGGACTTGGTCCTTCAGCTGGGTGGCCATCTGCAGGCAGCGGGCCCTCTTCTCGTACATTGTTGCCTTGAAATTCTTCCTGTTGAAGTCATGACAGAGAAACTCAATGTCATCCACAGAATAGATGACGGGCTTCTTGCGGAGCACAGAATGAAGGTGACGCTGGACCACGACATCCATATACCGGCGGATGGGAGAGGAAGCCCAGGTGTAGGAGTCAACATGCAGGGAGTAATGACCAGCTTTTGACTGGACGGTAGAGTTGGAGCGGCTGAAATAGGAGCGGCTGAGCAGCCTCCTGAATTCCAGGGCCACAGGGGCCAGCTTTGGGTGGATGTCATCCGTAACAATAAGGTCGAGCATCTTGTGAAAGTCTCGAACTTTAGCAGCTAACTGCAGATGCTCCCAGATGGGGGCCATGAGACTAAACACATTTTTGGAGGAGTCTTGTCCAGGAGGCACCTCTCCCAGACGGTGTGAGAGATGGATGGAAAAAGGAAGGATGTGGCTGTACTTGTTTTTCATGAGTGACAACTGCTGAGCGTTTGGCTCGCACTGGCACCGGAGAGGAGTGACATTTCTGGTGTCCTCCTGGTTGGTGAGAAACTCAGCCACGAAGCTGTTGAACATGATCATTAACTCTTCTATCATCTGATGGGATCCCCTGCTACCAGGGGAGCTTCCCTCATCCAACTGGTCATAGAAACAGTCCTCCTGCAGCCGCAACTTGCGGTGGATCCTGGAAAAGTGATAGGCCACAGCTATACAGTCCTCCAGGGTATTGAAACGAAGGGCCCCCGCCGCCCCCCTGTAGTGGTCCTTAATGAAGAGCTCAGCCTCTTCATAGGACAGCTGCCTGTCTGAGCTGATCACTGAGATGGTGAAGACCCTCTTCAATATCTCATCAGTCTTCTTTTCTACGGTGACAAACAAGGAAACCACCCGACGTTCCTTCTGCGGCAGGAGGCTGCAGACATCTCGGCTAATGTGGGGTGGGAACATGCACAGAGGCTCTTGGGTGGGAGCGTAGTAGGTGACACCCCGTTTCTTTGCTTCCAGGTCCAAGGCGCTGCCTTCGGGAATGACGCTGGCCACGTCTGCAATGTGGATCCCAATCTCATAGTGACACCCCAGATCCCTCACGCTGATAGCATCGTCCAAATCCCTGGCACCTTGGGGGTCAACAGTGAAGGTCGTGTAACTCCGACAGTCCTTCAGGTTTTCCTTGGTGAGGTTTAGTTTGCTGCT
Source organism: Columba livia (assembly GCF_036013475.1). NCBI lineage: Eukaryota > Metazoa > Chordata > Aves > Columbiformes > Columbidae > Columba > Columba livia. The sequence goes on from NC_088617.1 coordinate 6,437,588, forward strand.
GGAGGTGTATTTGGCTGACTCCTTGGTGACAGTAGCTGGGTATGTCTTCTTCAAACCATACTCCAAGTCGAGGATCTTCAAGCCTTCTTCCAAAGTCAATGCTGCATGCAGAATCTCTGTTATTATCCCCAAAGGGTAGTAAAACCCTTCCCGCCAGGAGATAACCTGGACACAGAAGAGGTGGCATCTCCTGGTCTCCTGGCTGATCTTCTCGCAGTTGACCACCCTGTACTTCCCATTGACAAGCCTGCGGATGGGAATGACATTGGGTTTCTCTTTTAGCCCTGGGACAAATATTTTGGTGACAGTGCGATCGATGGGTATCATCACCCGGGGATCGAATTCGTCCATCATGCAGATGAAGGTCCGCTCTCTGTCAGCGCGCTTTAGGATGCCCACCACCTTCCCCTGAGGGCGGTGGCTGCCACTGTCAGCCGTGCTGCCCTGCAGAATTTCCACCAGCACCTCGTCCCCCGTGAAGGCCGTCCCACAGTGAACTCGGCCTTTGATCTGAATGCTCATGGCAGGTGAGTTGTTGAGGGTGAAGGCAGAAGCTCTGTCGAACCATTCTTTGATCAGCTCGCATCTCTTGTACATTTTGGGGTGCATGTGCAGATACTCCTGCATCACCTGAGAAGAAAAGCTGACGTATTCCTGCCTGTCCTCCCACAGGCTTGAAGCCTCAGACTTCACTTTCAACAGCCCTTCCTCAGACACTGTCACCAGCATGTTCTTGCTCTCATCTAAGAGCTCCTGCAAGATGGGATCATCAAGATTCATGCTCTCATCCTCAGAGCTCCAGGAATCCGTGTCGCTATCCTCCTCGTCCGCCTCTGGGCTCCTCCTGCTCCAGCTCTCCTTGTCACACGCTGCCTGTTTGATCTGGGCCATGGTCAGGTTCTCTGGGAAGATGCTGCCCTTCTCGATGCACCACTGGATGAAGCGCTTCCACACCTTGCTGCACTGGCCATGAGAGCACAAGGCCACGGCATCCCCCACCGCGACAACCAGTGACTGGGCCCGGGTCATTATGGTGTTGAGCACTCTGGCTTCATTGAAGAACTCGAGGTGGTGGGAAGCCGAGACACTCAGGCTCTTGCTGGTGTGGACTGTGCTGATGATGATCACCCGGAACTCCCTCCCTGCACCAGAGGGGACAAGGGAGATGTCACTCACATGAACTCAATGGGGAAGACCCTGCCTGGCTGCCACCTGGTGCTCTGCCCATCTACACTGGGCAGCCTGTTCCAATGCCCCACAGCCCTTTCCAGGAAGAAATTGTTCCCAAGATCCAACCTCAACCTCCCCTGGCACAACTTGAGCCCATTTCTTTTGCCTCTGTCTCCCCTCAGCTCCTGTTCTCCAGCTGAACCCCCCAGGTCCCTCAGCCGCTCCCATCACACTTGTGCTCCAGCCCCTTCCCCAGCTCCGTTCCCTCCTCTGAACTTGCTCCAGCACCTCAAGGGCTTTCCTGCAGTAAGGGGCCCAAAACTGACCCAGTCACTGCCCTGGTCCTGCTGGCCACACCAGTGCTGGTACAAGCCAGGATGCTGGTGGGTTTTTTGGCCACCTGGGCATATGCTGGCTCATATTCAGCCACTGTCACCCACCACCCCCAGGAGGACACCACCACCCAGGCACCAGGGAGGGATGGGCACTGTGGAGACCAGATAGAAGCCAGGCAATGGAGCAGTGGGTGCCCATGGAGCTGCCCCATGTACTCAGAGCCACCAGCAGACCCCACCAGCCATCCCTCACACACACAGGTGGAGTTTTCTGTGAATCCCAAATCCCTCAGTGAACCCAGGGTCTAGCAGGGGCATGAGCAGTGACCATTGGCAGGAATCCCTCTCCCTTTGAGCACAGCTCTGCTGATTGCCCGACAAACAACAAACAGCCAGAGGCACCCTGGTGACTGCAGAGCTGGGGAAAGACTGCAAAGAAAGGGTGTGGGGATAGAAACACCCCAGGGGTCAGTTATTCTCACCACGAGGAGTCCCAGCTGCACAATAAAACAAATAATAATAATAAAAGCAGGGATGAGTCATAAACTACATCCTAGAGGATAAACCCAGCCCTGTCCCTCTCTCTTCACCCAGAGCAGCAGACTCCTCCTTTAGTGAGCTGTTCTGGGATTTTTTTTCAGCAACTGGTACCCACAGGCCATCCTGGTTTCAATTCTCTTCTATTACTGGCCCCCCTGCTGGTACTTGGGGCTTCACATGATTCACACATGCTCAAGCCCCCAGGATTGCACTCAGAGGGTTTTCACCCTCCTACAAAGCAACATCCATATATTTGAAACGAGTTGACAGCTAGGTGCAGATTTAATTCAGTGTGAAATCTTATTTGCTAAGGAAAAGATGAAATGAAAGAATTCCCAAGCAGAAGGGGATGGAAATCAGCCGAAGGATTTCCAGGCATCCGCTCTCCACTGGCGCTATGGGGGCTGTGGTGGGAGAGCCATGGGAAGGGCAGGGGAGCTCTGCCCCCACCACACACACTCTCCCACAGAGGGATTTGCCACAAGATCAGCCAGTATGTTGCATTTTAGCAAGTGGGACAACATTAGGATGCCAGAAACACTTCTGCTACTGACCGGGTATCTCCTCCCCTTGCTCATTACTGTGTATTGCGGCTGTAGCTGCAATAGACCCTCCTGTCCACCAGCATGAGTGGGAAAGTTCTCCCCAGCATGCAGAAGACCTCAAAGCACAGCCAGATGTGACTAACACAAACCTGGCAAGTTTTCATAGTTTTCTACCACCACGTCTTGTAGCTGCTTCTTCCTCAGCTCTTGTCGTGTTGCAGAAACCTGTTAAGAAAGAAATGGGCACAACTGAATAGTTCCCGCTCAGAAACACCCTCCACCTGACACCACGGTCCCTCACCCTTCTCAACTGAAGGTTCCCCAAAAAAGTCACTCGACATCAGCCACAGGTCCCGGGCTGACTTCAGCCAGTTCTTCCAGTGCTGTCCCAGTTAACCTGCCTGGAGGATGCTCAAAAAAACCTTCAATTAACCCATCCCACCATGAGCCATCTCTGCACCAACCACCCATGATGTACTAGGTGAATGGAGGGTCCCTCTAAAAAACCATGGGTGGCATATGAGCCCCCAGATTCCCTATTTTTACTAGGTTTATCATCAATAGAGTCCAGCATTGATCAGGGAGTGCTCAAATGGGTGGTTCTCCCACATACCTGCATCCCGTGGGACACCACACAGATCTTCTTCAGGTCTCGGACACCCCACTCGTCTGGCCACCTCTGATAGATCTCCTTCACCTTCTCAATCACTTGTATTATCTCAGAGGTGTTGTGCCAAGAAATCATGGACAAATCCCGTTCAGCCACACCAGACACGTGGCAGAAGACAAGTGGGAAGATTTCGGGATGGGGCGGGATTTTCCCACTGGCTTGGATAGCATTGCCTTTGCCGATGTAGAAGTGTTTGGAGACAAACTCAATGATGCCTGCAGTGGAACGGTAATTCTCATTGAAAATGATCCTGCTCTTCATGGCCACTTCATGCTTCTCTTTCTGGTAAAACTGAAAGAGTCGGTTTAAGAGGGTGTAATCAGCAGACTGTCCGTCCCTGACACAGAACAGCTTTGGGGTTATCTGCATGTGGTCCCCAGCGAGGACGATCCGAGTCTCAAAAGTGGCGTAGGCAAGCGGAACCAAAGCTTCGCATTCCAGCATCTGAGCAGCCTCGTCGATCATGATGTGGGTGAAGAAGCCTGGGGGAACCCTCAGGTTCTTGGATAACATGGAAGTGGTAATAATGATGCGGTGCCGGTCGATCTCCGCCTGCGTGGGGTGGCGGAAGGAGCGCTGGTCCGGTGAGAGGCAGCAGTACATCTGTGTGGTGGGATCCGTCATGTTGGTGGGACGGTCAGTGGAAATGATCCTCAAGGGAACAGCCCATGGGTGCCCGCTGGTCACGTAGTTATGGAAATACTCCCGGATGTAGATGTCAGCAGCACTGGAGGGGAACAAAAGGGGAAAATATCAAGGAATTGTGTTTTTCCCAATTCTGTGGCCATCATCCAAATCCACTATCTGATTATTCGCCAACACACCCCCAAAATCTCCCCCAGTTTTGTGTGAGAACACACTCATCACAGGAGATATTTCCAAGCCTATTTTGAGGGTCTGGCTTAAAATAGGAGTTGATACTCAGGAGTAGCGTGTCTCTCCATACCCATACAGAAAAATGCAATGTGTCTAACAAAATTTGTGTCCCTGCTTCTCTCTAGGGCCAAGTCCCACAGACGTCCCCTCTGACAGCTGAACATCCCTGGCCCAGGTGGGTGGCACCAGAACTGCAGAAGCAGCTTCAGTGCAACCGGAGAGCCTGAAAGAGGCTCAGATTAGCAGCCACCCATCTATTATACATTAAAAACGAAGGCAGTAACAACCTGCAGGACGGGCACGCTCTTTTCAGCGTAACTGCTCTAATTTTAACAATCATGCCCTGGTTTCTCTGAAGGCGGATTCAATGGCAGTCAGACCAAATCTACATTTCCTCTTCCCCTGGAAGAGTCAAAAAACTGGCGTGTGCACAGAGCACAAGAGTCTTCAAGAGCAAGTAGAACACAGTATTATCCCCGCAGAGTCAGGCAAGAGCTTTCTCCTTCTTGCCGTACACAGCGAAGGTTGAAAGAGCAAAATGTCTCTCCAACCCCATCCCCATTTTATAATGAAACAGGAATATGCTGTTCCACAAAGATTTCACCCACATCAGGTTTCCTCCTAGCAGGAAGTCCTAGAGCAGTTTAAGACATATTAAATAAACAAGAATTTCTTTAAACAAGTAATTGAAATGCACACTAAGCAAAGGGCAGCTAAGCCCCGTCTCACACCCCCTGGCCCCATTCCATCCCAACAGAGCAGCTCACTTGGCCCATAGCCCCGGTGGCCTCTTCCCCTCATCCCTCCCCACCTACCTGTTGGTGTGGGTGCAGATCAGCACCCGCGTGTTGGGCTGCCTGAGGATCTCGATGGTGGCCATGGCCAAGGTGAACGTCTTCCCTGTGCCGAAAGGCCCATAGATGAGCAGCGGTGGGACCTGCCGGCTGCTGGTGGCTTGGCCTGTGATGAAGGAGATGGCCAGTTTCTGCTTGCTGTTCCCCCGCTGCGGTGACCCAAGGGAGTAGGGGACAGAGCAGCTGGCAACATCTGGTAGGACCAGCTTCTCATCCAACAGGCGGTCCACAGCCTGGTGCCACTGTCGGAACAGCAGCTGGTCGATTTGGAACTGGATCTCCACCTTGTGGGAGGTGTTTGGCTTGAAGTTCAGCTCTGAGCAGCATCTCTTTGGTATCTGTAGCCAGATGGTCTTCTCCGTGGTGGCTTTATGCTCCACAATAACCTCATAAACCTGATTGTCAACTGGTGGGTCAAGTGCCAGGAAAGCTGTGGGCGCAGACCTGCTCAGCAGATAGCCCTCGTCGGTGTCCGGTGAGAGGTTGTAAGGGGTACACACTTCAGCAAACAGCTCACCGGAGACAGCGAACTTCATCCCCACCGAGAGGCTCTGCAGCGTGGGGCTCAGCGAGATGAGAACACGCAGGTTGAGTCTGAAAGGAGGAAACACCCCGGTGAGCAGCAGAGAACCTGCCCATCAGCTCAGCAGCAATCCAGGGCTGAAGAACAAGCCCCAGCCTCTCCCCTCCTACCCCTACCCAGGAAAACACCTTTCCTGGAATGTTTCCATGTTTCTTTCTGGGAAGGTGCCCCAGGACCAACCCAGAAGAGATGGAGACTTCAGCAGCAGCCTGGTCCCAGGGTTGGCAATGGGACTGTGGTCCCCAGCGAGGAGAAACCCCTTGGGATCCACGCCTGGCACTTACTTGGCAACCAGAGCCTGCTCGGCTTCTTCCTCACGGAAGAGGAAGCTGTGCATCCTCTCACGGTAGTTGAGACGAGTGATGGGAACGGTCGCACTACCCTCACGCTGGTAATCTAGCGCCAGAGCAGGAGGTTTGTACTTGGCCAGCAGATCCACATCTTCCCCGGTCCTTGGCACGCTGGGAACGATAATCCGGTTCCCTCTGTCCCATCGCAAGAAGTTGACGGGGTGGAAGTTCTCCCTGGGGATGTGCTGAGGGGTCTCCCGCCGTCCCACCTTCACCTTGATCTTCTGTACGAGGACAGGGCGGCTGCCAAAGTCGAACACCACCCACTGCTCAAAGACGCCCAGCACGGAGCACTCCATGCAGACATCCACCAGCGCCGTGCGTGGGGAGGAGGGCAGGGTGGCCACGTGCTCCCCCCGAAGGTAGTGGAGGCCCCGGCAAAGTCCATTCCCAGAGAGGTAGAAATTGACTCCAGGTTCCTGTTTCAGGAGCGCCACGTGCTGCAGAGGCATCTGCCAGCAGAGGAGAATACAGAGACATGGTGAGGGCAGCCCACAGCTCGTGAGGTCCTTCCAGCAGCAGGTCCTACCCAAAGTTGCTGCAGGAACCAAACGCCATGCTGGACCTACAGTGCTCTTGAAATTCTCCTGAAAGAAGCTTATTCCTCATGCGACCTCACAGCAACTGTTTCAAGGTCTTAAAGAACCTCAGGTTTCGGTTTTATAGCAACTGAGCCTGTCTGCTGTAAACGGGAAATCTCCTACATTGGAGAGGAGAATTAGACCCAACTCTTGTCCCCAACACCCACGAAATCCTGGGCAGGGAAGTGTCTGAATCTTGTCATTTGTGATGATACGTGGGAGGTGCTGAGAGCAGGCGAGTGCACCCCAGCCCCACGGCACGAGATGAGACAGGAGACATTGTGGCTGCACCCCCTACACACAGTCTCAAATACACCACATGTCCTCACTGGGAAGTTCCCAAGTCCCTATTCTTCTGCTCCTTGCAGAAATAATAATTTGAAAAAACAAAAAACCGCAAAGGACAAGGACTGTGCAGAGCTGGGCTTACCTGGGAGTGGACCTTGAACTTCCAGCAGTATTTCATCCTCCTGTCCTCTGACTGCACGTGCAGGGGCTGCTCACACACGACTCTGATGCCCTCAATGTGCTCGGCCATCTGTGGGGGACACATGAGAGGAGGGGGACTGAAGGTGACAGTCCAGGGACACACTGCAGAACCCTCCATGGGGCCATCTTCATCCTTTGCCTTCACGCTATGTCCTCCAGAGAGGGGATTGTCAGTAAATAATGGTTGGACTCAATGATCTTAAGGGTCTCTTCCAACCAAAATGATTCTATGATTCTATGACTAAATCCTCATGCTCGGTCCTCACCCACCAGTGTCCTTAGGGAACGAAAGGTCCCCTGGCAGAGCAGCATGGCTGGGTGCCCCGAGCAGGCTCTTGGGTTGCCATCTCAAAAGGGGTGAAGGAGGAGGGACACAACACCCCTTTCTGCATCCCTGTTAGGATGGCGAGCAGTGTGCTCCGTCCCCCAGCTCTTACACAAGCAGCTTCTCTCGATGCGCAGGACCAATGCACTCCCACCCCATAACTCACAATGAACACCTCGTTGGAGCATGTTTGATACTCAGCGAGGAGCCGGTCCTGGTAGGACAAGAGCCCATCCTTCAGGGCTTGCTTCCTTTTCTTCGCGGCAACCTTCTTCCTCTGGATCCACTCCTGCAGCTCCTCGGCAGAGTGAGCCTTGGTGCAGCTTTTCCCCATTTCGCACATCTCTGCTCTGTTGGGAGAGAAGTGGAGGGCCCATGGGGAGGTTGGCAGCTGCCTGCAGGCCCTGCCCAGCACGCCCAGGGGACACTTTACCTGCTGCACAGGGAGAACTTGGTGAGCCCGAGTGGCGGCGCACGATGGACCCACTGGACAGAGGTGTCTGCCGAGAGCATGTGCCTGTGCTCCACGGAGGAGCAGTGGCTCTCAAAGCTCTCCTGCGAGCTGAATGTCACCAGGCAGACCCGGCAGTAGAAGTGCACGGGTGCAGGCGCCGCTGCTTTGCCACTGGTGCTGCAGGTTCCTGCGACTGGCAGCAGTAGGTCGGAGCGAACCAAGCCCTGCTCCCTCTCGGCTTCCCAGACGGCCATCTCCAGGTCGCTGTGGGCAAACTGGCAGCGCAGGGGGCCGTGCCGGCAGGGCTGGCCCCTGGACACGAACCGGCAGTAGCTGAGGGTGGCCATGAACTTGGGGCAGGGCCGCACGGCCGTGTACTGCTGCTGGCGCCGGCTGTCCGACACCACGTGCACCAGCAGCGGGTCCCAGCCGCGGTGACGCTCGCACAGCTGGCCCTGCCCACCCGCCGACACACGCTGGGGGCAGCCAAAGAAGCAAGGCTTGCAGATCTCCTGGAAACAGCCTCCGAACTCACTGGTAATCTCCCTGGCGGCGCTGGACGCGGGGAGGGGGCTGGCAGAGCAACCCCCCAGCTGTGCTTGCAGCACTGCAGCCTTCAGCTGCCACCGCTTCAGCTGCTGCTCCCTCTCGAAGTTCCAGACCATGGCCTCCTCGGGGCTCCAGGCGAACGTGCACTGGCTCCCATGCTTGAGGCAGCCCAGCCCCACCATATAGTACCTGCAGACGGCGTAGCGGGCCGGGGTGGGGAAGCCAGGCCGCTGGTACACCTTCTTCCAGGCTGTGCCGCGGCGGCCGCGGCGACGTGCCAGCAGGATCTCGTGCATGCAGTGGTGCTCCACCTCACGCACGTGGTAGATGGTCTCATTCTCCTTCACACTGCACTTGGAGCAGACCAGGAGCAGCTCCAGCTGCTGCTGGAGGTTGCCCAGCGGCACAGCCGGGCCGTTGGCCATCGGCATCCTCAGCGGCAGCTCGAGTCGAGAGACAATTAACGGCGGGAAGTTCCTATGAAGTGATGGTGATGCTGGGGGCAGGAGGCGCCATGGAGCGGTTGTGTCCTAACTCACTACGTACCTGCCAGCCATTGGTGCGAGTTCACAAAGCCTGACAAAGAAATGAGGAACAAGCGACTTAGCAGGAAACATCAGCCGGTGCCTGGCTGGGCACACGCTGAGGTGCCAGCACAGCCCAGTTCTGCTCACCAGCTGGAGCCTCACCCGCCACCCAAATTCCCCGAGACATCGTCACCACCCGAGCACCTGGGGTCTGTCCCCACGTGCTCAGCCAGAGGGGCTCCCAGGGATCAGGCTCTGGGCCAGGCTCAGCTCCGTCCCGCCGTGCTGCAGCTGGTGGCATTTACCACCCAGCGCAGGAGAGACGGCTGCCCTGGTGACCCCAGCACAGTCCCCACAGCCACCACCGACCTCCTCCCAGACCGCAGCTGGACGATCCAACTTCCTCTTCCCGCTGCCGGTGCCTCCCCCACCCCAGTTCATTCCTGCCAACTTCCTCTTTCTTTTTCCTTCTTTCCCCCCCAGCTCTGGCTGGGCAGCCCCATCACCGCTCCCCGTCGAGTGGGAAAAACCCAGTTCCAAACCCCAGCCCATCTTCCCCTGTGGCACAAGAGATTAATTGCAATTAATTAACAAAGCAACCGCCCTCTTTGTTCCTCAGATGCAGCACCCAAGACCAGGAGATGGGCATGCTGGAACAGGGACCCACTGGCATCTTCTCCAGCCGCCACCTCGGTAAACACCCGGCTGGGAGAGCGCCAGCTCAGCGGTGAGGAAGGTGACTCATGGCTCCCTGCCCTCCCCGGCCACCGGCTCCAGCATCTGCTAGCAGTTTCCTGGGTAACCAGAGTCCGGGAGCATCCCTGGGAATGATGCTGCAGCGTTTGGTGGCTTGGGGTGAAGGGAACATGCCAGGGCAGATCCACGGGCAGCAAGTGCTGCCAAGTGAAGCCACAGGTCTCGTGCTGAATAACCACCTGGGCCTCCGGAACTCAGCCACGACAGACGGGCTCCAGCAACACTCGGAAAGAGCCGTATTGATGGCTGTGGTCCTCCAATGGAGCAGGGGGAAACTTTCCACTGTTTCTGCAGAAACACGTTTCACTTCTAATTAAGACTGCTTTGCCTGTGCCGGGATGAACAGGCTGCTCGATGCAAGTAGGTGGGTGCTGAAGCTATTGCCCCGGCTGAGGCTGCAGGCAGCAAACACAGAGCCAGTGCTGCAGGGGGCAGCAGCTGGAGCATCACCTGCTCTCCCAGCACCATGAGCGAGCTCCTCGCATCCCATTCAGGTGCCACAGCACTCGCCAGCTGCCCAGCAGAGAAGAAGTCACCGAGTCCTACTCCTCTGCCATGCGTCAGGTTGGACACGTGCTTGGTGGATAAATACCCCTCCAGTTTATCTCCTGAGGTTTGGCAGCGAGCCTGGCACTGGGCAGAACTGATGCTTTCTGTTTCAGTCAGCTGCGAGGCTCTGCGGCAGAGCCCCATGGCAGAGCCCCATGGCAGAGCCAGCTCTTCCTGCACCACAATCTGGGTCACCGTGCCACGCCATCGGCTCCGCACCGAGAGCAAAATCACCTTGATTCATCTCTGCACCTTCATTTCCAAACCTTTACCTGCAGCCCTCCCGTGCAGACTGGCAGCCTGTACTTAAAGCATGATTTGTAGCTGGGTGGGCAGCGTGGTCCTGCTATGGCTCTGCCTGGCCTCTTAGCTAGAAATTGTCCATATCTTCAACATCTGCTGGGACCAGCGTGGTTCTGCCCAGGCATCACAACCCACATCATGCGACCTGTGGGTACCAAATCCCAGCAGAGCTGTGGGATGTGAACACAGCACCGGTGCTAAGGAAGAGCATCCTCAACCTAGAGTGGGGCTGGGGCCAGTGGAAAGCCAGGGCATCCCCATCCTCTGCCTGTAACAAGGTCACGGTCATCGCAAGGAAACCATTTCTGCAGCCCAGCTGCTGCACAGGGTTCAAGAGCTTTTTCTTCGCTCTGGTTCTACCACCAAAAAAGAAATTGGGGCTGCAGCAGAGGTTTTGGTGCTACCTGACTGCTGATTGATGCAGAGAAAATGCTTTGCACTGAAATGAAATAACTTGGGAAACAATAAAAATGGAGGAGAAAACCTCTAAACAATAAAAAAAACAGGAGGCGGAGTGGAACGCTGTGTCTCCTGTGGCACCAAGGGATGCTCCACTGATGCCCAGTGAGGCTATGGGGCTGCAGACCTGAGGCTGCTCCCTCCGCACCCACAGCCGACTCCTTAGAACAAACCCTCCTGGGACAGACACTCAGGTTTGGGATTTGTGCAACACTGTCACTCGTGAAAACTCCAAAATGCCTCAGTAATGCACAGGAGAGAAGAGGAAGCCTGATTGCTGGCACTTGGCTCCACGAGCTCCGTGGTCCCAGCACGTCCGCAGCCACAGGGCCCAGAGGAGACCCCGTCCTGCAGCGGCACCGACACCGAGCCGCTCCGGTAGACCATTGAACTACCCATAGAAACTATACAGGACAGCTAGGCTCTTACTGGTTTTCATCCCCAAAGCAGGAAATCCCAGTTCGGAAAAGCTAAGAGGGAGCGTTCTGCCTTTAAAGGGTCAACTCCCTTGCTGTTTATTTTTTTAAGAAAGCCTTTGATTTTGAGCAAGCTGCCAGAACATGCTCTGGGTCTGGAGGTGGGAGGGAAGAGGAAGGGGAACTGCAAACCCCTCTTCAAGTCTCTGCACAGCACCTGCACTGATGCCAAATAGAAGCCTTTTTCTTTCTGCAATGATCTTATACTGGAATAGAAAGGAAAAGAAGAAAAAAGCTAAAGGAACTTTTGAACTCCAGGCCCGGGCAGAGGCACAAGGAAGCTCAGGACACACACACACCACAAGATAGCAGTCCTACCCATGATAAAACTCTGATAGCAACAGGGCAAAATCCAAGTGCCATGAGGCAGGTGGAGCTGCGAGAGCAATATTTACTATCAAGCCACAGACTGCAATTTGCCAGCTGAATGTTATATATTTTAATAAAAACAACCTTTTCTTTTTTTACACTGGCCCTGAAAAGCCCAGCCTGGTGTTTAAAGCCACTTGCATCCCGCTGATGGGTGAAACAAGTCCCTCTAGCAGACAGGGAGGCTGGTTTAGTGCATGCCCAGCTCTGCACCCACTCCCGGCCCCGCTGGGGCGAGGATCTACCTCTCTCCCAAGTGCACATACCCTCACCAGGCACCAGCACAGACACAGGCAAGCGCTGCCCAGCACCGGTCCAGCCTCGCTGCAAACCTAACCGAACACACCAGCGCCTCGCCAACAGCATCTCCTCCGCGCTCGGGAGGATGTTTCGGGTCAGGTCCGAGCCACACGATGTCCGAGCATCATCCCCAGGCAGGCGCCTCGCAAGACTGTGCTGACGCCAGGGATAATCACATTTCCCTGGAAATGGCGAGTCGGAACACGACCGTGGCAGAGAAACACCCATCGCGCCTCCGCGGCTGAGTTCTGCCGCTCTGCGCCCCTCGGCCATTCTGGCCCAGTCGGGGGACGGTGGCCTTTTTGCCAGGTCTTGTCTCAATTAATTATTGACAGGAAATGAGGCAACATGTTGTGGGCGGATGAGCCAAGCACTCCTTGACCACAGCAAGTGACATGGGTCACTCTACGGGGATGGGGACAGATCGATGGCACAGCTGGGGGACCATGCACCTTGGGGACCACGGCCCCACTTCCTGGTTATCGGTTCTGCCAAGCACCGGATCTGGGCACCCAGGGAGTTTTTCCTGTCAGCTGCAAGTGCTCACAGCAGCAGCAAGAGACCAGCCCAGCATCCCCCAGCAAGCAAACGGCACGGCCAGGCTGGATGGGAGAGTTTGGCACTGCAGATGCTGCCCCGCGCCACGTGCTTCCCCATCACCTGCCCTTGTCCTCCGGTTTGCACTGAGGCCATGACCCCTCCAGTATTTCCCTCCTGGGCAAAACCAACCTCAAAAGTTCCAGGGCCCCTCCTTTCCCAAACCTTTTCCAACAAGACAGTTCACTCCACATCCTACTTAGAGATCCAGCACTGTCCTGCCAGCTGCAAAGTGACAGCCATGCCACCGCTGCCCGAGCGGGTGAGCAGGTACGAGCCCCCAGTTTGTGCACAGCCCCCAGGCACCTGCAGCCCCAGCTCCTGCATTTGCTTTATCCAACCGTAAAAACTTCCCTGGGAGCTCACAGACCAGGAACCCGAAGCTTGGAAGCAGCAGCAGGGACAGAAAAATTGCTGGGCATTGTCTTACAGAAGCCAGCACTGCACACCCTGACAGCCCAGGGCTCTGTACCCCAAAACCTGCACCCCGACCGTGCCTCCCCACGCTCCCGAAGGGGCTCCCAGCATGGGCAGGGATGCTGCGAATGGGGACAGGGACTGAGTGGGATGAGCATCCTGCACTGCCCTGCAGCACCCCGAGCCCTGCAGCACCCCAAAGCGCTCGGAGGGGACACCGGGAGCACCCGGTACCTGCAGCACCCTAAAGCGCTCTGCGGGGACACCGGCAGCACTCCGCTCCCTGCAGCACCCCGGAGCACCCGGTCGCTCCGCAGCCCCCCGGTCCCGGTGCCCACCCCGCCGCTCTCACCGCTGTTGCTGCCGCTGCTGCTGCCGCTGCCTCCGGGCGGGGGGACGCGGGGACTCGCCACCGCCACCGGTTTCGTTTCTGGGGCCTCCCCGCATTTAAACCGGGGCCGGACTTCGCGGAAATTGCATCACGGCGGCCCCGCCCCGCCCGCCGGCACCGGGGGGAGCCCGCACCGGCACCGGGCGGCAGCGCTTCCCGCACCGAATGGACGGTGCTCCCACCCCGGGGGTCCCCGTTTCCCACCCCCGGGGTACCCGTTTCCTACCCCGGTCCCGTTTCCCCCCGCACATCACGGGGCCGAGTTTCCCCCCCGGTCCTGCCCGACCCCCGGCGGAGGGACCCTCCCGGGGCCACCGGCCGCTGCTCACCCGCCGAGGGTCGGGGCTCGTCCGCACTCCGGCTCGAGACCGGCGGTCCCGCCTGCTCCGGGGAATAATAAAACGAATACTCAGCAGCAGCCGTGGTCCCAGCCCGGCCGGGTCCCCCCGCAGCCCGACGGCCTCCGCTTTTAAAGGGCTCCGGGGAGGGGCGAGCGCTGATTTCCTTTCGGTTCGCCAGCACCGCTTTCGTTTTCCGTTTCTTTCCCTGTCCTATGAGTGCACCCGCCTGCAGAAAGTTCAACCTCGAGCCAAAAGACAAACAAACAGAAAAAATTCCCCCCCCGGCAGCGAGTGTGCTCCGAGGGTATTTGCAACGGGCTCAGTGCAGGGCGGCAGCACCCACACCCTGGGTGACAAGAACCCGCACCCTGGGGTGCAGGGACGTGCCATCACGTAAGCACCATCAGCTGATGCTCAGCACCTGGGGGGCTCCTCAGCCCCCACAGCAGCTTAGTGCAGTCCCAGCACAGCCCAGGATCTGCATCCTCCTCCTGCACAGCTTGGTGCTGCTGTACATCGAGGGTGCTGTGCACAGAGAACTCTGCTAACACTGCAATCCAAGACCCTCCGAGAACACACACATCCCAGCAAAATGCCAAAGCCCCCCTCAAGAGGTTCCTCTAACCCTGCAGCCCCCCAGGACCACACCGCAGGATGGGGCTCACCAGCCTGGACACGAGGCTTCGGAAAGAACCAACCTGCAGACCAGACACTGTGCTCAACACAGCTATGCCCCCCGGCCCCAGCCTTCCCACCTAATACAATTATCTTCATGCCAACGGCCAGCTGCAAGCTCAGGGAAGCAACCAGGCAAAACTCACACATCTCCAACTATGAGCGACCGTAAGAGGTTTCAGGCACTGGAGGCAAAGTTTCCCCGCTGACTGCAATGTTGTTAAGTGCCTCCGTCGAGGGATGGGCACATTCTGCCTGGTGACGCTGCACAGGTGCCCCGACACAAAGCCAGGGTCAGAGAGGGAAATAAAAACTCACCCGGAAACAAGCGGGAGGAGGAAACGCCGAGGAGACAAAAACTAGCCTGCAGAGTAGCAGGGGAGAAAGGAGGGGCAGGGACTGTTTTCTGGCATGTTTGTCAACAGCAAAGGAAGAAGGAAGAGGAACGATGTTTTTGCCTTCCCACTTTGCAGGGTTGCACCCATCGATTGGCCCAGGGGGAGCCCCGACGGAAAGGGGCTTTCACTGCGGGGAGGGTGCGGAGCTGCACAGACCTGCGGGTGCTGGATGGACCAACCAGAGTGGTGGGTGGTTGTGCGAACCAGCCCCCTCAGGAGCTGCCCCTGCAGAGCCCCCTGCCCGGCTGCCCTGCCCGGGAAGGAGCTTCCTGGCCTTTCCCTTTGCAGCTGCCATGAGAACCGTTATCAGCGCCGGGGCCCCCCATCCCTGCACAGGAAAAGAGTGGCCCCTTCCCCAGGGAAGATGCAGCCCTGGAGCTGAGTGAGGCCAAAGAGCTCAGGAAGGTGCCAGCTCCAGACCCCGAGCTGGGGGGGCAAGCACAAACACTGGGGCAGCAACAGTGATGGAGCCCATCCCTGGTTTGTGTTGTGTGTGAGCACAAACATCCTCCTGCAGCACTCCAGCATCACTGACTCTAAACCACAGCATGTCTAATAGCACAGGCATCAGCAGAGAGCAGTGAAAACAGAAACAAAACACCCTCCAGCAACCCCCTCCAGCATGCCGGTGCCAGGCTAGTGCCCCCAGAGCAGCCTTGGCACCAATGCTACACCCTAATTTCACAGGTGGGTATTTTCCCTAGAGCACCGGCAGAAATGAGCTTTCACCCTCTCGTGGTGCTCGGCATGCATGAAAAGACGACAGAAACAGAGCTGAAACCCCGGGGAACAGCCAGGCTGTGCTGCTCCTCCATCTCCTGCAGCAGAGGACGGCTCTGCCCTGCCAGCGGGGAGGAGGCGAAGCTGCGAAGCTGCGTCACCGTGTCAGGGTGGGGAAACGCTGAAACCCAGAATATGCTGATTTTAGATAAGCAAACACCCAGCTGAAAGCCCTGAGTTTCGATTTCCATTCCTGCAGCGACCTGACCAACAGACACGGAGGAGTTTCTCCACAGTGTTGTCACTGCTGCTCCGGCAGGCTCAGCCACAGCCCCCCCACCGCAGGCACCACATTCATCCACTGCACAACCAGCAAGGACAAGCTGGGACCTGGTAGGGCCTCTCGCCGGGATGCTGGAGCATCTCCTGACCCAGTAACACCTCCAACCAGCGCAGAGAAACACAGCGACTGAGGAACTGGCCATTTCTTGCAGCCTCCCGCACCCCGACAGCCCGTGGGCAGTGGCAGGACCAGGGCATGGCTCTGCTGGCAACACTGCCAGTTGGATGCCCAGGCAGCGGGAGCTCTGCAAGTCTTTCCCAAATGCTGCAGGGCTGATGCCAGGAGGAGAAAATGCAAGTGGCCGTGCCTCCATCACCGCACAACCCGGAGAAAAACACCGACTTGGTGTGAGTCATCCCAGCCCTGATGTAACTTGTCTCTGATGCAAGTCCTCCACACGTAGCTGGGAGTGGAGCAGCCTTGGCTCCCCACGGGACACACTGGGGAGAAAGGGGGTCAGGCCTGAGCACCCGAGGGTGCAGCCACTGCAGCAGCAGCAGGTACGGGGGAGCCCCGACCCCACTGCAGGGATCCCAGGCTCAGATTGACACACTAGGGTTCACAACAGCTGCTGCTGCAGCCCCGGGAGCCCCCCCAGCTCCGTGGCAGCACTCGGCCTGTGGGCGCAGCCTCACTTGGGGTGTCCCCAGTGCAGAGCCCCAGGTCTCGGTGCTGCGGTCAGTGCCACAGGGGCAGCCTGCACCGATCTGCAGGTGGAACATGCTCCCCACGAGCAATGCTTCACCTGCTGCTGAAGCCAGGGCTGGGGAACCGAGACACAAACCCACCATACACACTGCGGGACATTGCCTCTGGCCAGGGCATCTTGCTCCAGCCCCTGTGGCCACATCCTTGCTGCATCCGGCCCACAGCCAGTTATCCACATGCTGACTGATATCTCTATTTACAGCTTGCTGTAGACAACTTCCCCTCGCTTTTCCTTCCCAAGCCTCAGTCCCAGCCCTACCACAATTTACCAGTGGCCCTACCAGCCTCTGCAGCGGGGGAACGCACCGCAATGCTCTCAGGAGCCCAGCACATCGCTGGGGCATCCCAGAGCATCCCTGCTGGTCTCTCTGGGAACACAGGGCTGCAGCGCCAGCACCTTCCTGCCCAGCTGCCCCGAAAGCTGCTGCAAAGGGAGATGATGATTGCACCAGCCCACAGCCACCCATGGAGCTTTATAGCCCCAAGAGCTGTTTACATCCCTACAAAGCATTGCCTTGCAGGGCAAAGTACACCCATACGGGGAACACTACGCCAACAAAGCGACCTGTAGTTTCTGGGACAGGTAAAGGTGTATAGAGTCAGAGAATCATAGAATCATTTTGGTTGGAAGAGACCCTCAAGGTCATCGAGTTCAACCCTTCCCCCACTCCTGGCACGACCCATGTCCCTGAGAACCTCATCTCAGCATCTGTTCAACCCTCCAGGGATGGTGACTCCACCACTGCCCTGGGCAGCCTGTTCCAATGTCCCCAGCAGAGCAGGCTGGTGCAGGATGCTCAGCCCTCAGCTCTCGAGCGCAGGGTCAACGCACTTTCCAGCCCCCAGCTCTGCTGGGCAAAGTGTCCCTGTGACCATAGAGGGACCTTCACTCATGGTCACACTGCAGAACAGGGGGCCTTGGGCTGGAAACACAGCCCCAGGTCCAGCCCAGCACTGCTGCTCAGGCTGGAGAGGCAAGAGGTGGCTCAGGGCGATCACAACCCTTTGTATTTCCTTGGTCTGACACGCTCACACTGTCCAAAGTACAAAGATAGTGAAGGAGAAACGACAGCGATATCTCAACAGCAGCCTGGGAGGGAAAACCTCCGATCAGGCAGGATACCTTATCACCCGCAGGTTCAGTGAAATGAAACCAAATCTAATGCCTTAGAGGAATTAATCATTTTTCCTCCTGATTGCACGTGGTAACTCCCACACAGGCAGCTCGAGGAGCCGGCAGTTGTCAGCACTGGGCACAGCTGGGTCTGTCCCAGCTGCATCATGGACCACCAGACTTTGGAGCCGCTTTTCAGGCTCCCCAGCCCTGTGCACACCGACCACACCGGGACACACCGGCACGGCTGCGGCTCCACACGTGGCCGGGGCAGCCCCGTCCCACAGCTGGGATGGAAGATGTCCCACACAAGCACTGCTCTCATCCAGCCCGGGCTCCACCAGGCCTGCGGGGCAGCACCTGCCTTTCCAGCTCCTGAAATTAAAAGCATCATCTGCAAAAAAAATAAATCCTTTTATAGCATGAAGACATTTGGGATAAAGCTGCTCCCACCCATGGAGGTAGCACTGAAATCACTCAGACTCGCACTTCTGGCACGGTCTGCACCAGCACCCAGGGGTTTCTCTGCCTCCCTCCAACAGAAGAATCACCCTTTCCTAATGCAAAACCCAGTTCTTGTCCTCCTTTACCAAATCCCAGCGTTTTCCCCAAGTTTCACTCCTCTTGGTATTTTACCGGACCGGCACCTCCATACACAGCCAGCAGATTCAGACAAACAAAATATCACCTTTTTCTTCCTTGTGGGTAATAAACTTCCCAAAGGCAGCGATACATCCCAACCCAGACACCCAAACACCCAGGACACGGTTAGAGTGTCACATTGTGCCACAGCCCCCAAAGGAGCCAGACCACCTTTGCACACGTGTGGACAGCAGCGATCACAGAGTACATGTGCATTTATATTTATTAAAAGCACCTTCCTGTCCCAACTCAGTCCCACTTTGCAACCCCAGCTGTTGCAAACAGACACAGAAACACAATAAACAAGCAGTGCTCGTTCAAAAAAATATTTATTAGCTCATTAAAGTGACCTGTCATCGCTGCAGCTGCCAGATCAAGTTTGTAGAAACGCCAACAAACACTTCAACTCCCGACTCCTGACGGTGTGACTGTGGCTGCGGCCGCGTGTGCCCCGAACGGGGCAACTGGGGGACTTGCAGCCAGTGGAATGGTCAAACTGGGGTGTCGACCACCCCGTTGTGAGCGGCTGCTCCAACCCGCGGGATGCAGGACCTGACGAGATGCTGGGGACCGGCTGATCCTGCACCAGTGTCCCACCTCGTTAGGAAGTGCAAGCTCCTCAGAGTGTGGCCATTCAGCTCATCTTGCCTCACAGCACGATCTTCACAACCAAAGGGCTTTGCTTAAAAATAATCCCAAAGAACAGACTTGTTTTTTGAAAAAAACTAGAAATTCTCAGAAACCACAGCTCTGCGTGGCCCTCTGAGTTTCTCTGCCCCACAGACCTGGGTGACCCACTGGCCGCTGCCACAGGAGCTCCCACTCACTGCTGCCACCCGCCTTGTGCCCACGCTGCACTCGAACCCCACAGACACCCCAGTGTCCCCTCTCCCAGGGCTCCTGGATGTGTCCTGTCAAGTCCCGCTGGACCCTTGGCAGCTGGACCCTCGGCAGCCGGACCGGTGCCATCCCAGCGCTTCACCTGCTTTGCCTGTCCCTGCCACCGCTCCTGCCCTGCACCCCTGCTCCTCGGATGCTGCTCCAGCTCGGGCTGACAAGCTACAACAGAATAACTATTCCAAGAGAACAGGGGAGGAAAGCTTTATAAAAAATTAAGCTTTTTTTCTTTTTTTCTCTCATCCAAACAGGGCAGAGCATCTTTGCCTTTCCCTTCTCCAGGTGTCTCTCTTCATGCTCCTTCCCTCTGACCTGAACCTCCTCGTTGCCAATGCGAGCCGCTGAGTCTCGTTAAGCTTATTACACCGCTCCTCGTCCCACAGCGCAGAGAAAAGGCAGTTCCCCCGAGCGGCACGGCCAGCGTCCCCTCCGGGCAAGTCCCCCCTTTCACTTCTGCTCCACCTCGTCGGCCACTGCAGTCACCTCAATGGCGGTGGCCGCTTGCTCATCCCCAGCGGCCTCGGTGGCACCGGAGGGGACGGTCACGACCGTGCTCCCAGCGGGAGCCACTTGTGTCACGTTCTGGATGGTAGTGCCAAGTCCCGGCAGTGTGAGCAGCTGGAAGGGGCTCACCACCTTCACCACCGTGCTGCCGTCCTGCGCCGCCGCCGTGC
Source organism: Columba livia (assembly GCF_036013475.1). Taxonomy (NCBI): domain Eukaryota; kingdom Metazoa; phylum Chordata; class Aves; order Columbiformes; family Columbidae; genus Columba; species Columba livia. The sequence continues at coordinate 6,457,565 of NC_088617.1, forward strand.
TCAGCACCGTCAGGTTGGAAGCGTCCGGGTGAATCTCCACCGTCCCGGGGAAGGTGGAGCCGGCGGAGGCCAAGACCGTGTACCCCCCCAGCAGCGGGGAGGCCGGAGAGCTGGCGGCGGGCGGCTGTGCCGGGCTCTTCCCCAGCACCGAGGGCGGGAGGGCTGAGACCACTTTGCCGAGAGGGAGGTTGGCGAGTTGGGAGACGGGGACACCGGGGGTGACGGCGAGCTGCGCCGGCTGGGACAGGACTTGGGAGGTGATGGCAGCCGGTCCGGAGGTGGCCCTGGTCAGCCTGGGACGTTTCAATGGCGCGGGGACAGAGACAGGCGTGAGGGTCATCAGGACATTGTTGAGATGCTGTGATTTGTGCTTCAGCTCCTTGGCTCGCTTGCGGTGCTCATCACACTGCTGCTCCAGGGCTGGGGGGACAGGAAGGTCGGCTCAGCCCCAGGAACAGCTGCCCAGGGACCGCGGTGACACCAGGAGCAGCAGCAGCCAGTCCCACCACCACTGGTTTAGATTTAACACAAACCCCGCTTTCTTACACAGAAAGAAATGGCACTGGCGTGACCCAGGGGTTGTACCTGCCAAATCCCGTGCGTACTGCTCCCGTGAGCGATCCATCTGGCACTTGTGGCTGGCCAGGACCTTCTTGACCAGATCCAGCATACCGAAGTTCTGGACCACGTTGTTGAGTAAAACAGCATCTTAAAAACAAGACACAGATCTTTGAGGAAAGGAAAATTACCCACACAAACCATTTAAGGCTTGGTAGAAAGCCACGCGACAGAGAACGCATTCAGCTGAGACACCCAAAATCTGCGGGAGGGTAACATGAGAGGCTGGGCAAGAGGAGACAGGAGAAGTCATGAGAAAGTGCAAGAGGTCACCAGTGTATAAACAGTGCTCTCCTTAGCAGGGGTGATAAGAGATCCGCTGGCATGGTAGCTGGTTGCCACATCGTTATTCCGATGGCCTAAATTCCACCTCAGCTCTCGAGCCAAGTGTTTGGCCAGAGCCAGCAGATGGGAAGCTCCAGGCACAGGGAACTAGAGAACTGAGGCCACCCAAAGTGTCCCCGACCATGGCCGGGAGCAGCCAGCAATGGGACTGAAGCATTATCAACTATGTGCCATCCAGATATCTCCAGGGAGGAAAAAACTCCCCAATCCCCTCTCCCGAGACGGCTCCGAGCGCCCATGCGTGGTTCCTCACCACCCAGCTGCAACGGGGGCTCCTGCGCTCGCTGCTGCAAACCCTTCATGGTCTCCAGCAGCTCCTGCTGGAACTCCTGGATGATGTCCTCCAGCAGACCTGTGTCTTTCAGGCCTCTCCAGAAAGCAAAGGTGTCATCTGGAGAGAAAGAGAGAAGCTCAGCATCCTCAGGGGAGGTTTTAGTAGTGACCCGTGCTGGGGTTCCCTCTGGTCTCTGCAAGGTGACACCCCTGGGGCTGCAGGTCTGGGGTGCTAGGGCAAAGCCCAGCCCGAGTGCAGACCCGCAGGAGGGGCAGCTGGAGAAGGACACGTTTCCCCACCCTCTGTCACACCAACACAACACCGATGCTACAGAGAACCCTGCTGCTCAGAGCATATGAGTGAAACAAGAAGGATTTTATGACCCCTCTGATTTTCCCCCCCTAGAGCCACACCGAACACTTGGCTGATGCTTTGACATCTTCAGGCTTCAAAACAACCCCATCCCAAACCGATGCTGTGCTCGGACCGCACACAGGCAGGACAGAATGCAGTGCTGCGTGCCGGTGAGCGGCAAAGAAATCATCCCAGCGGAGGCTCGAGCAGGGCTGCTCCGGAAAGAGGGGTCCTGCCCCCCGTCCCGCTCCCCCATCTCCCTCTTTCCCACATCCCCATCCAGGTCCCTGCCGTTACCTCCGACGCTGCTGCTCCAGTCGCTGGCGTCCTCGCACGTTTCTATGGTAATCGTAGCCGGGGATCCGTTCACTGCAACCAATAGCAAAAAAAAAAAAAAAAAAAGAAAAGAAAAAACCCAAGTCCTGATTTTTCTCTGTATTTGCCAGGGCGGTTTCTGAGGGACGCACTCCCTTGCTGCACTGCTGTGACTTCTTTTTAATGGCACAGAGCGCTTTTATTTGAACGTAACTCTCAAAGCTGAACAGAGAGAGAAGCCCAAGAGGCCGGTGAGGCTGCCCGCGGTTGCTGTGCCAGCGATACGTATTTTTCCACACTGCAGTGCAAAACCCCAGGGATTATTTCCGCAGCCCTTGCACAAGAACACACACCCAGGAGCAGCGTTTCCCTCCCATTCCCCCGTGCATACACACCAGTTTTGCTCAGGGCAAAAGTCAAACTGATTTACAGTCTGATTTTTGGTTTTGGTAATGCTTTTTTTCCCCAGCCTCGGCTTCCTCACCATCACCGTGTCCTGCTGCCGAGGGCGGCACTGGCCAAGGGGCTCTGCCCCACAGCCCTGGGGTGCGTGGGGCTCTCTGGGGGGCTGCAGAGGGTGTTCTTAACTCTCAGAAGCAAAAGGAGTCAAGAAATATGGAATTACTTAGGAATTAGCTTTCCAATAAAATACAGAGGTCAAATTAAACTTTGGGCTACAGCTCCATAGCTGCAACATAATTTAAATCCAGTTTTAGGAACTGCATGCATTGAGTGAAGATTAAAAAGAAAGTTGTATTCCCTGGTCCTCTTCAGTGTTTCATTGGACAAACTCAATAATAAATCAGCCAGGAAGCCTTAAATGGAATCCCCCGAGTTATTCCAGAAGCAGCCAGGTTAGAGCTGGGGAGGACTCCTGCCCTGTCACCCTGCACCAGGGCAGGGAGAGAAAGCAGAGGGTAAAACAACCCTCAGAGCAAAAAGAAAAAACAACCCATCAGGGGTGTTGGTTGTGCAGCATTCATTGTGATTTAAGGCTTCCCAGACCGTGTGGGGTGCGAGGAAGGGCTGGACGTACCATCGGCAGAGGCGGGCGTGAGGGGGATGTATTCGGTGGATGTCTGGCTGCTCAAGGACACCCGGGCTCCCGTCAGGTCAATTTTGGTGCTCCGGCAGGTGTTGGAACAGACCTTCGTGTGCTGGTAGAAATCCAGCTCTCCCGAGTCCATGATCTTCCTGCAAGACAAGGAGCAAGTGTGGGGACGCGGCAAGATGCTGATCCTGGTGCTCCCGAACTGCTCAGAGTCCTCAATGAAAATCAAAGTCAAGTGAGTGGAGGCAACAGCCCAAATTTCCCTTAACAAGTTCCCCTGTGTCCTAGAGGCAGCATTAACTAAGAGTTAATTAAAACAGCATCCAGAGCCTGCTCGATGCTGGTCACATGCACAAACCCAACAACACGCGACCCTCCTGCGGTGGCAAAGCCTTTCAGGGGGCTGGGATGGGGGTAAAAAACCATCAAGCCCATCACGATGTAGCTGCAGTAAAGAACTGAAACAGATTTAATTTCTGACCAGTTAGGCTGGTATTAAGACAAATGTTCAGCAGCACATTTCTCTCTTCAGCAGCAAAATAATCATGTCAAAGGCTCGGGGCCCCAGAGTTATCCCCAGAAAGAAGAAACCTCCACTGTCGCTGTGCAAGACAAACAAGGGGACCCACCGGAGCATGATCCCGTTCATGCGAATCGCCCGCTTCCAGTCCTTCAGGGTGGACTTGCCCGCCAAGTGCACAAACTCCTTGGGACTGATGAGGTGATCGTCAAACTGCAAGAGGCAGAAGCGCCACGTTAGTGTGACAAGCCATGAAAACAATGCATGTCCCGCGAGCACGACTCTGCAGCCGAGCCGGCGCGGCCATTCCCAGTGCCCAGCCCTGGAGCCGCACCCCAGCCTCAGCCAGATGGCCGACACACGCGTCCCCGCCTCAGACAACACGGACGTTACACAAATTAAAGCCAAATATTGCTTTTGGGCATGGTGAGTGAACAGCTGCTCAAAGCCGAGGGTTTGGAGGGCTTTGCAGCAGGGAGGAGTTTGCTGAACACCCAGGACAGCTGAGAAAAACACCTAAACCTTGAGCAAAGTATCAGTAAAAACACCCAAACCTTGTGCAAAGTATCAGTACAAACACCCAAACCTTGTGCAAAGTATGGTTTAAAACAGCTAAACCTTATGCAAAGTACCATTAACCGCCATGAGCTGCTCACGCTGCCACTAACGAGCAGACTCCCAATGAAAGCCGCACTGCCCTCGGTGATGTTTGTGTCCAGGGCCACAGGTCACCCTGCGCCAGCAAGGGGAGAAGCGCCATTCGGTCTTTGACCTCCTGCTCCTGAGCCCAAACGTCGGTATCAGTGAAACCTCTGCCCCCTCCCAGTGCACCCGCTGTGCCGAAAAGCAGCTGGAGCTGGAACCCACACCAGCACCAGCTCTTCCCCTTGATTGTCCAACACATCCAGCAGTGCCTGAACCCGTGTCTTGACCTAAAAGCACCTGCAGAACCACGTTGTCCTCTACAGAGCAGCTTTACAGCCCATCTCCAAGGATTTCCCGAGTCCAGGGCTCCTCTTTTCTGTGCTCATGTTGACCAACATAGAGCTCAGTCATCATTACTGCACGAGAAACTGCTTCTGTGAACAAGTACACGGGCTTGGCACAAGGAGAGGACTAGTTTTGGGCAGCAGCAGCTTTATCTGCAGCAGTAGCTGTCCTCTGCCTGGGGATGGACAAGACCATCTCCCCTATGAGGGACCATCCTTTGGAAAGCCCCTTGCAGCAGAGCCCCGAGAAGATGCTCCCTCAGCAGGTCCATGCATTAATACAACAGCATCACTCACTGTACATTCCCAAATTCATGCAAATTTTAACCACAAGTTATCCAGGACACAGCAGAAGCTCTTCAGCAGGTCCCTACCAACAAACTTCTCCACAAATTTTCCACTTTCAAACTGAGCAGACACTGGAAGTGCCCAGATTTCTCAAACTCTCCAATAGTGCAATTAAATTCAGGCAGCATCTCTCCAGCCAGGACCACACAGTATGGCCAAGACGACAAATACGAGGTACAACAAGAATCTCCTCCTGTCCCATCACAATGTGGTTCTGGTGCAAAGCAGCCAACCAAAGCCCATCCAAACCAGGAGAAGGCAGGAGCCCAGCATCAGGGACTTTATTCTCACCTGCACACACTTCACATTGATCCCGGGGCACACAAACTTCCTCCAGATGAGGTTGGCTTTGCTGTCCCCACAGGTGATGGGGTAGACAATCTCTGCCTCCAAACTGTCCTCGTCTTCAGCCATCTTCACTTCTCACAGGGCACAGAGGAAGGGACACATCAAAAAGAAACATGAGTCGCAGCCCCCGGTTCATACAGTAGTAAATCAGTTTTGAAGCTCAGGATTAAAAGAAAAAAACATAGATGATGTACAGCGGGGCGTGTTGGGGTTTGTGGCCGCCATCCACTTGCACTTTGCTACTAAAGCATCTGAGCACCCAAATTCCTCAGGCAAAACAGCACAGGCAGATTCATACTGATCCAGCCACAGCTCAGTGTGTGGAATCTGAGAAATCAGTGGCCAGGGCTGAAAAAATTCAACTCTTGATAAAAATTAAAAGAATTATGTTGTTCAGGTAATTACACATTCACCTTTGTTTACTGAGCACAATTGGTTTTAAGGCAACTCCGGCCCAGCTGTGTACAGCCTGTGCTCACTAAATTCACTTTCATTTGTAACCAAAGCTGGTGAGTTTGCTGCAAAACTGACATCCCCATGGCAAGCTGGAAGGGCAGGATCTGGGAATGGCCAGACACTGGTCTCATCCTGCACCAGGAGAGGGCAGCAGCTGCCCAGGCAGCAGCACCAGCTCCTGTCCCATCACCCAGCTCTCTGGGATGCTGAGGAGACCATCTGTGGTCATCCTGGGGAGAGCACCCCTGGGAGACCATCCCTGGTGCCCCTGGGAGAGCATCACTGGTCATCCCAGGGAGAGCATCCCTGGTACTCCTGGGAGAGCATCCTCTGATGCTGGGGACAGCATTCCTGAGGGCAGACAGTAGCTCTGCCCAGCAGTGTCTGGACCCTCTCAGCTGCCACCACCACAGGGTTCTGTCACATCAGGGTGGCAGAGCTGGCCTGGCACAACCAGGGGGCTCCAGCACGGGCTGAACCTACCTAGGACCGCTTCCTTCAGGTGTGTGGAGGCTGTGAAGGCAGCAGCAGCCGCAGCTGCCGCATTTTCGGTCTCCAGTGTATCCTCATTTATGTCCCCGCTGGTAAGAGAGTCAGAGAGGCAGAGTTAGGCCACATGGATGTGCCACCCCCACACCCACGCCCCATGGAGACATCGCTTCAAAAAAAAAAAAAATAAAAAATCCCTCAGACTACGTTTTCCCACGAGAGCTGGAAGTCAGCTCCGGGTTTGAGAGGCTCCGCTCTGTTTTTCCACATGGAGATGAAGAGGCTCTGCCTTGCCTCTCCTTTAATCCCAGCCCCATGGAGCCGCCTCCGGCGCAGCTCGTGCTGGGAGCTGGCGGGGAGCGATGCTGTCAGCACGGCCCCTCGCTCAGAAGCGGCTGCCAGCTCCTGGCAGCTGTGCCTGGGAAGATTTCCCCAGGAAAAACATGTGCGAAACACGCTGCTGCTGCTGCCTGGGCAGTGGGCCTGCTGAACCCCCCAGTACGGGGGATGCTCCCAGGAGCAGAACCTCCAGGAGCCACAAACACACTATAAAGGGGTTCGACAAACCCTAATGGTGGATTTGTGAGCAGAGATAAAATATCAGCTACAGACCAACCTTGGCGCCTCTTACAACTCAATATACCCACAATATTAACTAGCAGCCAGCTCTCTGCTGACTGTGAAGGTCACCTCCATCCTCCCCACCCTGGAGATCTCCAGCACCTCTTGGTGCTCTGCTGGCCCAAACACAGCACAGGTTCTCTCACTGCAGCACACAAAGCCCCAGACGCCTTTAACAAGCTTTGGTGCACGCTCAGACAGGAAAGGTGCTTAGGGCTGTGATCGGAGGGTCCTGTGCAAGGGTGGGAACCACGGTGGTACCCAGACGGATGTGACCTGTGCAGCACAGCAGCACTCAGCATGGAGTGTGCTGGACCATCCCTAACTCATTTTAGGACGTGCATTTGATTTGTTACTGACAACGTCTAATTACTGCAGCAAGCCTGTCCTGCAGGGGCAGCAGGGGGAAAAACAGCTGATTTTTAACATACTTAAATATATAAACTTCCTAAGACTGCACAGAGAAAATAAATCTGAAATCTACCCCAGTTTGGTACGTCAGGTGAATTAAAAGAATGGTCCCAGTGACTCACCGGTACCCACATTTCCCACCATCGATGCCACGGGGACAAGCAAATTCAAGAGCAACTGGTTTTTCCATCCTGGGCTCCTAGCACAGCTCTGGGGCGGAACTGCGGCTTCAAAGCATCCCTGTCCGTGCCAGCTCCAGATAAGGGAACGGCGTGGGCAGCAGCTCGGCCTCACCCGGGGTGCGAGGGAAGGCACCATGGGATGTCCCACTGCCACTGCAGCTCCAGCAACCAACCGCCCAGACCCCGGGTGGGCAAGGTGATGGTGAATGCCAAAGGATTCAAGAAGGTAAACTCGGAGCCAATGCACTTGCACGCGGGTGGATATTACAGACACATCAGCTCAACACAAGAAAAATTGAAGAATTGTAACATGGTTTTTCTTCATTGCTTTCCTGCTTGGTTCTTGCATTTCTCCAGATGCATTTGAAAACACTTCAGCAGGGTGCCCGTGGTGCAAAGCCCAGTGGTCCCCAGCCCCGACCCTGCTCTGCCACTGGATCAAACCCTCACCGACCTGGCAAGAGCAAACAGTCCAGTGGAAAACCAGCACCTGAAACGGAGCTTCCCCCAGGGCTCCATCACATCTGCACCGCTCCAAAAAATGACGGCAAAGCATGACTGGGTTGAGAGAAATAACCCAGCCCACATCTGAAACCCCAGAGGAAAAACAAACCAACTTCAACAGCTCGTATGAAAAATTCAAGCGACTAAAGTCTGTGTCTGTCATGGAGGGGTAACTGGAGGGGAGGAAGGAAAAACCACAAAAAGGGCGAGTTTCTCCACCCTGCCTCCCCCATCCCATCCCGAGGAACAGACCGAGGCAGATGCAGGAGCGGGAGAACTCAAACCCCCCCCAGCGCATCCCACCCAGCCAGTCCTGCCGTCGCCGGTTGCCATGACGAAGCCGGGGGAGGACGGCTCTCATCCTCCTCCCCAGGAGAATCCAGAAACCAGATGGGAGGAAGAGAAGAAAGCGCGTGCTGATAAAGCAGCGGGGTTTGCGTCGCATCTCCTTTCCCCTCTGCTCCTGCCTCGCCTGGAAACTCCAGAAACCAGAAACTACCAGAAACCAGCACTGAGGATGCTGATCAGAAATACAGACACACAAAGCACAGATCTTTCCAATCACAGATTAAAGAGAAGCTACTGGTGTCCTGTTCCAACTGGATTTGTGTCCATTCCAACATCCACTCACAAATGATTTCTTATTTTCTCCAAAACACCCAAACCAAACTGTTGTGTTGCTTTTTATTCTGGGTAAAACCAGCTCAAAAGCACCCATGGTAACTCAGCCTTAACAGACCAAGTGGAACCTGCTCTGCTCTGGGAGCTCAGAGCCCCAAGGAGCGTCTGCGAGGCCCTAACGAGGAACCAGAGATTGCCTGGGCACCACCGAGGTCCCCAGCGTGACAAGTGACACAGGAGCGTGATGGAGGTGATTAAATCCCCCCAGCCCAGCTGACTACAACCACAGGTGGGGGGTTTTTACCACATCACCCTGGCATATGCCAACGCCATCTCTTACCCATGCTGGGACAGATTGGTGGTGACCAGCACCGTCTTCACCTCCTCCACGCCGCTGCCGTCCACCGCACCATCGGGGGTTGTCACCACCACCACCTCCTCCATGTGCACGCTGACGTCCGGAGTCGCCATCGCCGGGCAGGAGAGCCCTCGGTCAGCGGCTGCCTGCGGAGAAACAAGAAGCTCCACGTCAAAAGATCTCCTGCTAAAATCGGTCACGGGAAGAGCATCAGTGCAGTGGGGGCGAGGGGGCTGCGGGGAATCCGCACTCCAGAGATGAGGACCCGCAAATCCCCAACTGCTCCAGAGGAGGCTGGAAACCCAGCAGGAGCTCTGCCCGTTGGGTGGTGGGCACAGGGGTGTTCAGCAAAAACCCTTTGATGAAGAAACATGGTTTGAAGGTGCGTTCCCCAATGTATTTCAAACTATCAAACCAAAACACAACCTAGTTAAGCAAAGGCACAAGGAGCCATACATCCTTACGCTCTCGGGTTGCGCGACACCCCAGCCAGCGGGATAAAAACAGGGTAAAAAATTAAAAAAAAAATAAAAAAGCTAAAAACCTGCTTGGTGCTGCACGTTGGGGAACAAAGCTGCAACACACAGTGCAGATGCCTGGCTGAGTTCAGTTTAATTACTGCAATTTTGTGGTTGCTCTTTCCCTATGCCCTTGTCTTGATTTTTGGGGTAAAACCCTCCTTGCAGGGTGTTATCCACGATGGCCTCTGCCGCGGTGCCCGGTTTTGGGGTGCTCTGGGCATCCCCCCAGCTCCCGCCGGGGCTGGCGGCACCGCGGGACTCTCCAGCTCCACGGGCAAACACCTCGGGCAGGAATCGGTGTAGGATGGATAAAAACTGGGCTGAAAACATGAGAAGTCATCAGCAGTGGGGGGCGAGGGAGCACCCCATTTCTGTGCACCCCGGGGGCGCTGAGCAAGGTTCAGCGGCTGCACGAAAAATCTGTGGATGAGTTGGGAAAAAAAAATGGCATTGCAGCACTGAGAAAGGAGGGAGAGATTTTGGGGCGCACTGAACCGGGGTCCCACAGCGGTGGGGGAACTGCTGGGGGACAGGGGGTGTGTGGGGAGCACTGAGTGCATGGGGGCAGCAAGGGGGGTGCACAGAGACGGGGGCTGAAGGTGGGTGTGCAGGGAGGGGTGCACCGAAGAGCGAAGGGGCTGCAGCGGGGGTGCATGCACAGCGGGTGGGGGCTTGCACAGAGGTGCAGAGCGCGGAGGGCGCAGGCAGGGCGCAGGGGGTGCAAAGCGGGGAGCGGAGGGGCTGCTCGGGGCGCAAGGAGAGGGGACTGCACGGGGGGGCCGTGGCTGCGCATCCGGGGGCGCACGCGGGGGCAGTTGCAGAGGGGCGCAGGGGGCGGCTGCACAGAGGGGTGCACGGGGGGGGTGCCGGGGCTGGGGGCTCGCACGGGGGTGCCGCCTCGCGCAGGGTTCCCCGGGGCCGGATGGCGGTTGGGGGGGGCAGCTCGCGCTGCCCCGCGTGGCGCCGCGCGGGCACACCGGGGGTGTCCCCCCCTTTCCCGCGGTGGCGGAGCGGCGCGCGCGCTCCCGCCGGCGGCGCCGGGCGCGAGGCCGGCGGGAGCGGGGGGGGGGGAGGGGGGGGGGCGCGTGGGCGCGCTCACGCTGGCAGCGCCGGGCGCGCGGGAGGGAGGGAGGAGGGGGGCGGGGGGGACGCGGGGCGGGCGGCCGGGCGCTGCCGCCGTCTCCTGCCGCTGCCGTAACGTCCTGACGCTCCGCAGGGACCCGGCGGCCGGACGGCGCGTGCGGAGGCCCCGCGGCGGATGACGCCGGGCCCGGCGCTTACCTCAGGCCGGGGTCCCGCTGCCCGGCTCCGGCGGCGGCCGCTCCGGCTGGGCGGCGGGCGGGCGGTGGGTGCGGGGAGGGAGGGTGGTGGGGTGGGGGTAGGGGGGGGAAACGGGGCTCCGCCGCGCGCGGCTCCCGGCTACCGCGCAGGCGCACGGCCGGGCCCAGGACTTATTTCGCGGGGGCGCCGCGGCCCGAACTGCCTGTGAAATAAGTGCCGGGCCGGTGCAGCGCGCATGCGCGCACCGGGAGTTGAGGGCCTTGGGCTTCCCCGGGAGCTGCTGCGGGGATCCCCCAGTCTTGCGGGTCCCCTCTCGGTCCCCTCCAGCCCTGTGGGCCTCCCCGGTCCGTGCTGCCCCCCCGGGGCCGGTGCGCGGTGCCCTCCCCTTGCCTACACCGTTTGTGTCCGTGCTCCCCGCGCCCCCAACTGTGCCCGGGGCTCCTGCGCGCCCCCGGGCCGTGGCTGCACGGGGGGTATGAATGCTGCTTGCTGTGCGTCCCCCTGCTGCCTCCCAAGGCTGTATGTGCACCCCAGGCCGGGAGCAGGGGGGGTGCTGGGTGTGTATTTCTTACCTCACTCTCTGTGGGTGCGTTTGCACGGACATGATGTGTGTGCGTGCTGTTTGGGGGTGCACAGCAGTGCTTGTGGACATATTTTATAGAGGACCAGGCGGCCTTCTCTACCTGCCTTTGACATGGGGGTACAGTGCATATCAGTCCCCACAGCATTTTGGGGTGTTGCACACACAGCCCAAGGCATTTCATCCCAGCGTTGGGCACACAGGGGCTGCTGTTTGCTCAGGCTGGTGTCCCAGCGAGCAGCCAGGCTGTGCGGGCTCCTGGCCGCGCTGCCAGGCTGGGGGCTGCCGGGTTTCAGAGGAGGCATCGAGGTGCTGCGAGTGACCTTCCAGCCCCTCCCGCCCGCTGGGACTGGCCCCCGCGGGAGCTGTTTCCCAGGCCGTGTTCCACTTGGTTTACGGCACACGCTGCAGCCCTGCAGGGCTCTGCGGTGCGGCTGTTCCTCTCATTCAAAAGGCCTAATAAAAACCAAAGAGAGACAAGTTCTGGAGGACTCTCTTACTGTCCTTATCAGCAATGAATTATAGAAGAAGAGACAGAAAAGTGAACTTTGCACCTGCAGGAGAAAGTGGCCGTGTCTGTGCAGGTGTTCAGGCTCAGTAGCTGCTTTTTCATGCAGCTCGGGAATGCTCTGCACAGGTTTGCTCTGTTATGGTGTCCCCAAGCTGTCCCCGAGCTTTGCAGGCTCCTTGGTGGGTGTTCTGTGCAGCGGCCGTTCAGCAACTGAGAGGTGCCGTTATCTGCAAGGAGAGGGGCTCACGGTGCGGGGGGCGCGACGTGCTCAGCGCTGCTGCTGCTTGATCCGGGTCGGGGGTTTCCTGCCCATTGCAGAGCCCAGGAGCCATCCCGGAGCTGCTGCACCCGACACACGCTGCTGCAAATCAGCACTGAATACCGTCCCGCGGTTCTGCTCTCTGGGGTTTCCCTCGGCCACCTTGAACCCTTGCAGGTGTTGGTGTAATTTGGTGTCATTTCTGCCGTTTCTGGGCTTACCCTGTGAGCTTTGAAAGGCGCGCAGTGATTTTTCAGGGAGGGTTTCTCACGCGATCTTAGCACGTCGTGCTTTTTGTGCAAGTGGGTGGTTAACACGTTCTGAAAAAAGAGGAGCCAGACCAGAGGTCTGAAAAGCTTTTAATCCCTTTTTGAAACATACTCAACGAGTTTTAGTTCTGTCAGCTTTTCATAGCCATGTGGTGAGTGGCTTTTCCTGCCTTGCCTTTGGTGGTGTCGCTGGCCCATTGCACACGGATTTGGCCTAGTGAGCTGTATTTTTTACATTAATTTCTAATGAATCTGTCCAATAGATTTGTAGTGGTTTATTTAATATTTACCTTTCCCAAGACTCTTTTCCCATCCTCCCCATCGACCAACCCTGTCCAATAACGAGCAGCCAGCTCACGGTCCTTCTCACTTTCCAGTTCAGCCAAGCTAATACTCACTGGAGTAATATCTCACAAGGGATTCTATTTCTTTTCCTTCTCCAAGGGGACCAGAAATGTTAATTCACCTGCTAGAAATGGTGACACCCTTTTCCATGGCTGCGTTTCCACCATCGCTGCAGCCGGTGGGTCCCTGGGGTCCTGCCCTGGCACCGGTGTCATCGGGACCCTGCTGGGGCTGGACAGAGCAGATAAATGTCCCTTTGCCACTGTCACCAGTGCTCAGCAAGCTGGTAAAAAGGCAGCAAATCCACCGCGACTGCCCTGCTCCGCTGTTCCCAGCAGCCCGTGGACTCTTGGAAAGCAAAATCCTGCAAAATCCTGCTTTTGCTGCCAGGCTCCAGGCAATGGGAACGTCCCTGAGCTGCTCCCAGCACCCACGGCTGCAGGAGTTCACCTCCCGGCACCTTATCTGCTCCATCTGTCCCTTTATCAGTGCACAGACTCGCAGCCTTAGTGCTCCTGAGGCTGCAGATAAGAACATCCTGTTATTTTTCAAACCTTTACTCTGCAAAATCTTTTTGTTTTTTTTTGCCTGCCCAGGTGTGCTTTTGCATTTACATCCCCAGAGCTGCTGTTCTCCCATCCCCTTGCTCACACACAGATTGAGCACTTTGTGGGGATTCTTCCAAGAGTTAATTGTGACGTTTTGCTTTCTTGGCCTGGTTTTGATCTTGGGAGCACCATTTTGCCGAGTGCTACAATCTGACCCAAGGCCCCAGGATGGTGGTTTTCTGCCCTCTCAGTGCTGGAGGGCGGTGGGAGCAACGCTGGCTGCTCCTCCTTCCCCAGCAGATCCCATTCCGCTGGTTTTCCCCTTCAGATCACAGGAGGATGAAGATCTGACTTGAATTAACTAGAGGGTGTCCATGCTTGGTCTCTAATGTATCTTGAAATTTGTGGCACCAAGTGCCTGTCTTCCCAAGACAAATGCTTAATTTATTACATCAATTTTTTTGTTAAGAGCCTGGATGGGTGGTTTATAGCGAACCTCAGCGACGCTGCATTTGCCATCAGGTCCTTATCTCTGAAATCAGGGAGGTGCCTCTGCGAAGCCAGAGCTCCTCTTCGTGGGGGCGGCACATCCTGTGCACACGTGGGATGAGCAACAGGGCGACACCCCAGCCCCGCACACCAGCCGCCCCCCAAAATTCCCATTTCCCAGCCCTGGGTTCAGCCCCGAGCCGGGGGACCCATCCCCTGGGTGTCCCCCTGGGTTACAAACCTCCCTGCTCTCCTGTGCAATTCTGGGGGCATTTTTCTCTACGCGGGATGTGCCGTGAAGCGCTGGCCGTGCCGGGTCTCCCGCATTGGGGTCCCCTCTCCCCCCACATCCAGCCCAGGGGAGGCTGGATCGTTTGTCAGGAAAAGCTCATTAAACAAACACTGGGTTTCTTTTAAAAAAGAAGCTCACATGTTTTTTCAGAAGTGGATTTATTATCATTGTCTCATATCTTTTTCAATCTCCCTCTGTGAAGACTTTTTGTACCTGCACCTTTCCTGCCACAAGGAACATCGGCAATACCCTCATTTAAGCATTTTATCATTTTTTTTTCCTCTGAGAACAGTGATAAACTGTAGATCTCTGCATCTTTTACTCTGGATTCAAAGTACTCGTTTAGCATACAGATGCTTAAAGTCTGCTTCGTTAAATCTTTAGGTCGATTTTCCATTTAATGCATTTTATTAGTATTCTCACAATACAAAGAAAACTAAAACAATCCATTGATGGAGAGAGATGGACACGTATGGTTTCATACCAAGTTTATTTCTTTTTTTTTTCTTTTTTTTTTTCCATAATCACTTCTTTTGCACAACAACAACCTCGAGTTGACAATGAAACGCGCGTGGGAGACCGAAGGGCAGCGGCCGGGGCTCTGGTATTGATGGAAAGTCCCTCCCAACCCGCAGTAGCAGCGATTCGGCTGTGGGCAGGGAGTGAATCCTGTGGGTGCTGAGCCCCAGGTTACAGCATCTCCCAAACCTCCGTTTGTTCCCCCCAGGGTGGCCGGGGGTCCCACGACTCAGGACTTTGGTACTTTCCATTTTCTGAGTGTTTTAGAGATGGGGGTGCGTTGGTCCCCTTGGGGTGGGGAGCATCAGTGTCCCCTTGTCACAAGGAGGGGGAAACTGAGGCACGAGGGGATGCCGGGGAGGGGATGCCCGGCTGTCCTCCACTCTCAGGTCCCATTGCACCCATGGTGGGGGGGCAGCTGCATCCTGCACCCCGGGGACCGCGGAGCACCCGAACACAGGCGCTGGCCCCTCTTCTGCTTTGCTTAAAGACACTGGCTACAAAGGTGGAGTTTATTGGTCTCACTGTGCTCTCATCCCTGGCACAGATGGGAGAAACCTCTAGAACCGTAACGGCCGTTCCCTGGCTCATCCCGGGCGGTGCGAGGGTGTCTGTGCATTTAGCGCTTCCGCGGATGCGCTTGTGTGCGCAGCCACCGCGAGGGACGGAACAACACAGCAGGATGTGATCTGACAAACCCCATGAGACCGGCTTTGCAGAGCCAGGCCCAGGCTCACACTGGCCTGAGCAAAAGCAAGCAGGCTGAACTTTGCATTTTATAGAAGGAACAGCAATACTGATCTATCCCAAAGGTGGGATACACGCAATGGTGAGCTGCCACCATCCCGGGGGGGTCACTGCAAAGGTAACCCCATGTTTGGGCTAGAGCGAGGTTTTTTAATGACTCAATAAGACAAGAAATAGACTGAGTCCAGAAGCAGCCTGAGCGGCCAGCATTCCCGAAGGCACCAGTTTCCAGGTGGAGCTGAGCACTTTGCTGTAAGGGGCAAGGTGAGCACAGAGCTTTAATTTGGGACCTGAGGCTGGTTGTCCTGGCTCTCATGCAGCTTTGCTCACCGCTGCCAGCTGGAAACTCATTTGGCTTTAGATTCTCGCTCAGATCAGAGGCCCCTTCTCCAGGAGAGCTCTTTGAAAGGTGTACGCATGCACAAAATAAGTTACCACCATCTCATCTTCCCTCCCTCACACGACTGCAGATGCTGCAGCTGCCGCTGCCCTGCAGATGCTGTCCCTGCCAGGCACCAAGTCCCACGCTCACCTGCTGCTGCAAAAGCAGGGCTGCAAACAGTGGTTACAAATCTTGATTAATAACTATCTATGGGAATCCATGGAGAACCTCAAGCTCTGCCACAGGGAAGGTGGCCCTGGGAACAGGGTCCAAGAATGAGGGAGACTGGGAGGGTAAGGATGTTAATGAGGATACTCAATTAGTCTTGATTGAGGCATTAAGTATGCTGATGCACAGAACCACTAGCAACCCTGGGACATGGAAAGGCATGAAATAACAGTGATCCCAGGCCGTGCTGTGCGTTTGGGGGTGAGCAGGGGGACACCCCTTGTCCAGCCGAAACCACAGGAGCCGGGACAAGCAGCCAAAGCAAGCACAGCGTGCAGTGGCACTGGACAAACGCCAAGCTCCTGAACGTCCCTGCTGCATTCACCTGTGCCGGGCAAAGCTCACGCTGCTGCACCCAAAGCACCCGACTGCAGGGGTGAGGCCGTTCCCACGGCACAACGCACCTCGGCCACGGGTACCAGGCACTACCGGTGCAAAACCCTCCCTGCACATCCCCGCCGCGGGAGCTGCCCCTGCAGTGACACGTTTTCCAGCTGCCTCTGCTGCCCTCACAGCACCGACCCAATGGGGAGAATAATGAGTTTCCTGGTGCTCACACCTGCGTGAGCGCTGTGCGCTGGGCTGTTCTCCTGCGGGTTGTTTTTTTGCCAGGCAAAGCTATTGCAAGAACAAACCCCCACCTGAGATCCAGGCTGGTCTGCGGGGAGGGGGAGCACAATGGACCGAGATGGAAGATCCAGGCAGGAGCCGCGTCCAGAGCCTCGGCAGCTGCTTGGGGAGGACGGCTCCGACCGGCACAACCTGCCACCGACCCTCAGCACACGCCAAACCTCACAGCTGCTGCGGGGAACAGCCCGGAGCCCTTGCACGAGGAGCCTGGGGTTCACAGCGAATTCTCGGTACCAGAACTGCAGCATCACCCCGGGACACCCCTCGGCCCGAAACGAGGAGCAGCGTCCCCCGCTCGCCGCCCTGCCTGCAGGACTTGGCTGCCTCCAGCTCCTGCTTCCCCATTTCCCAGCTGGATTTGCCCCTCTGGTCCAGCATCCCACCCAGCCCGCACCCTGCCTGCACCCAGCCCGCACCCTGCCTGCACCCAGCCCGGCCGCCGGCTCCTTCGAGCCCCCAGGAGAGAGCGAAAACGGTCATTTCTCTTGTTTTAAACTCCTGCTCATCAGTACAACATTTCTGATAATAATAATAATCATAATCATAGTACTAAAAACAGTATTTACAACAAGCTCCAGGTCAGAATTACACACCAAGCAAACACTCAGCACCACAGAGAGCAGGACAGGGTTAATATCTCGCAGATACCTTCTCAGATCCCACCAACGCGGGACACAGACATTTGACAGTTTCAACCATTTCTTACGCACAAACATTTCATTTAAATTACTTTTAAATTTTTTTTTTTAACTTTTTAAAATTTCTCGTCACTATATGGATGGGGTGATGCTGGCGGTGATGCTGCGCTCTACACAGATGCTTATCTAAGACAGCTGCTACTAAAAACTGATCATTAGCTACCGTTAAGAAATTCAACCCTCAGTTTCCTTTATGCTCTTTACCCTAAATATTTGTATAATTTATTTTTTTGTCATTGACAGCGCTCTGGGGCTTTTCTAACAGTCCTTTCCCCGCCCAGCCCAGGCAGAGGGGTCTGGGAGTAAATGTGGCCTGTCCTTTGGGGAGCAGAGTGTCCCCAACACCAGCCCGTGGCCACCGAGGGATTTCTCCCAAATCCAGCCGGGACTTCTGGGGAGACGAGCAAAGAGCCCCAGGATCTGATCTCCAGCAGCTGCTGCTCTTTGGCTTTCCAGGGGGTTTCTGCAACCGCCTGGTGCTCACTCCAAGCCATCAGCAACTGAATTAAAGCACAGGTTAGGCAGAAAACTATGTCTTCTGACAAGCCTCAGCAGTGATTTCTTTGCCAGAGGCAAGAGCATCGATATTCCCCATGAAAACCCCTCGTCTGCTCCAGCTCTGCCATCACCATGCAGAGCATGGTCCGGGCAGCCTGTCTGCACCCCCATGCACTTAAATTATATAGATAAAGAATCCTGCCAAATCCATCGCTGGAGTCACTCATCCCAGAATGGCTCTTTGGAGACACAGCATGCAGAGGACACTAATTGCCACTAATGAAATGTCTTGGTGCCCTGGATGCCCCTTTGGTTTATTCCAGGGTCCAAGGGGGAGAGGTGCCAAAAACCACCCAGCACCCTGTGCCTTGTCCCCAAAACACCACACTGGCCCGTTAGAAAAATAACCACCTGGTCATGTCTAAGCACTGGACAGAAGGGAGTTCTTGTTACCTTCTGCTTCTAACGACAGCAGCTTCCACCACCCGTCTGCAGGACCGTGCTCCGGGGTGACTCCTCTGTGCTGTGTCCCCTGTTTGCAGGAAGGTGCCCATTCCCTGCTTTCCAGACGCAACTTTTCCACTTAGTTTTCCAAGGCAGAGGTGAGCGGGGCTGTGGATGTAACCGGCGGGTGACAGCCCCTCACAGGGCGTGGTGGCCACCAGGACCTTGGCTGCTCCATCAGCCGTGACATTAGAAGCTGACATGTCCACAGGCTGTGACAGTCACCCATCCAGATCAGACAGTACTGCCATGCTCGCCTGTTCTCTGCTCATCCCGACCTCCATCAAGAGACGTGATTTTTTCTTAAAAATAGGCCTTGGAAAGCTAAGGGTAGCCAAGGAACGAGCATGGGGACATCGCAGGCAGCAGCTGGCATGTCCTCCCTGCCAGGAGCTCCGGGGCTCCTCTGCCAGCTCCAGCCTCCGTCTCTGCCCTGTGCCGGCACCCAAGAGCCACATCCATCTTTGGAAAGAGGGAAAGAGGATTATTCTGTCCACTACAAGGCTGTTCCACAATCATGCATTATCTCTATGGGATTTGCTTTCTTACTGGGGACCCTCCAGCACTGAGCTCTGGGTGGAGACCCTCCTCTACTTTCACAAAATCTATCAAACAATCATCCAAAAATGAGGAGTTTGGGGCGCTGCCTGAGCTGGCTCCAGGTGCAGCCAAGAGACAGGAGGTCTGCACGCCGTGACCGCTGAGCCACCCGTGTCCCCTCTCTCCTGCCACCGGCAAACTGGGGCTGTTCCCTATTCCACTTCACACAGAAATTTCCACTTCCTTCCCATTATTCTGAAACTGATATTTGGCTCAGAGCAAACACCAAGAGGAGTAAAAGCTCCGGATAAGAAATCTGTATCTCCGTGACACTGCTGGTTGAATTTATTAATATCTTAATTATTTTTTTTTACATCAGTTTAAGAAATATTAAAAAAAAAAAAAAAAAGGAAGAAACCCTCCAAAGAAGCTGTTGGACTGACTGATTGATTCTCTATTTCATGTGAACTAGTTGCTATTCTGCTTAGAGGGCCCTATGAGCTGTGAATCCCCACAAGGACTGACGATTAAGGATGCAGAGATAGAGAAGCGTGTAGCTGGGGGACGAACACCAGAGGACCGGGGGGATGGAGAACGGAATGTTGCATCTAGACAAACAAAAGAAATGTGTTGGGTGGTCGATTGGTTGGTTTGTTAACAGGAATCAGGTGCCAGATGTGTAGAAAAGCCCTTTATCCGGAGATCTCCTCCCGCTGTTCCTTGTTCCTGCGAACCTCAGCTGCGTGCAGTTCCTGCAGAGATGGGAGAGATGACACCAAAGGGGAAATCTTTAGGGCCAGCCTAGAGCTGCTGATGTCTCTCGACAGATACACGTTGACACCTTCTGCTTTTGGAACCCTTTTTTTCCTTCTCTCCTGCTCACAGGATTTGCACCAGCCAAGAGGGGATGCAAACCTGCGGCGAACGCATTCATGGCTCCTCTTTACAAAGCCCTTTGGCCACGCAGCTTCTGGGCACAGACCAAGCCTGAGCCTGTGCCTTGGAGCTTGAACTTATCTAGATCAGGCTGGGAACAGGCTGCCCATGGCAGTGGTGGAGTCACCATCCCTGGACGGGTTGAACAGGTGAGGAGATGAGGTTCTCAGGGACACGGGTTAGTGACAGGGGTCGGTTAACGGTTGGACTCGATGAGCTTGAGGGTCTTTTCCAACCAAAAGGATTCTATGGTTTGATTCTATCAGCCAGACAGTATTTTCTGTACTGATCTGGAAGGACACATCCCAGCCCAGCAACAAAACCCCTGTTCCCCTGGTCCCATCGCTCTGGGATGACCCTGCATGGACTAGACCCCAAACCCCCTCTGGGCACCAGCATCCACGCAGGGACCAGCCCCCAGGCCCCCCCAGGCACCACACTCGCCTTCTCGCGGAGCCGCTCCCTCAGGGCAGCCAGATGTGCTTCGCGGATCTCCCTGCTCAGCTCCATCTTGTAGTTGAGCTTCTCCTCGGCCAGGCGGCTGAAGTTGTTGTTCTCCTCCAGCGCCTTGTGCAGCACCTCCCGCTCGTGTTCCCGCTTCTCCGCCAGCTGCTTCAGCACCTGCGCCTCCTGGGTCTGTGGGACAAGGCGTCGGGAGAGGCTCTTCCAGCCCAGAGAGGCTTTCTGACCATCTCCTCTGCTCAAAACCCCACTGCCACCCCTCTCCAGCCCATAACGCTCTTCCTTAGAAAATGCTTTGACACCTTTTTGCTGCTGTCAATATCTGCCGGGTGTGTTGTGGCAGGTGATGCAACACTGCCCAGCCGCTCAGTGACACCGAGCTGATGCATCGAGGTGCAGAGGCCCCTCTCCAAGTGTCCCCTCATTCTCTGAATTACTTCAGTTTGCTCTTCCCTTACCCACCAAAATTCACAGCATTTATACTTTGCTTTATTCTATTTTTCCCCTTTTCAATAGCTTTGACCAAAAGACATTTTATGCAGCACTCGCTGTGCAATGCGGCACAGCCAGAGGTTAGAAACCACTTAGGCTGGATTTAGGTTTGAAGGTCAAGTTGGGTTTGTGACCAACTGCTACATCTCCTGCAGTATTCGCTGGCAAGAATTGTCCCCCAAGCCAGGTCACAGGGACGAGGTCCGAGAGGACCCCATTCTGCATGGTTTTCAGAACAGGAGGACAATGATTATCATCAAATCCAATTCCCTGCCTAAACCAGGCTGCAGAACCTCACTCTGTGACTCCCGTATCTCACCTGACATGATAAGAAGTATAAGAACACCATTTCCAGGCATTTTAGGTTGCTCCCACTAAGCCAGTTTTCGGGTCTGGGCCAATGAGTACCCGTCACAGAAAAGTCACGGCTTCTACGGGGCATCTCATTACCTTCCTCCGCTCCTCTGCAGCCTCCAGCCTCCTCTGCAGCTCCTCCAGGGACAGGTCCTTCTTCTTGGGAGGGGAGGAGAGGATGGGGCTCTCAGGAGATAAATCTGAAGGAGACTTCAGGATCACTTCGAAGCTCTGGCCCGATGCCCTCTTATCCAGCTGCTTCACCTCCATATCTTTTTGGGGACAAAAATACAGATCAGGAGCTCTGCAGTGACACTCATTCACCTGAGGGCACCGAGCACTTAACGCAGGAATTAGGGTGTTCCCATGTCCTGTCCTGGATGACTTTGTTCTACCTCCAAAATTTCCCCATTAGCGATTAGCTTCATCCATCCCATTTAAATTCCCAGCATAATTACAGAAAGGCCATACTGCTGTTAATAGAACATGTGTCACCCCAGTACAAAGCAGACAGGCACTGCGAGCAGCGTCCATCCGGGAAAATGTGGGTTACATTAATAAAATGAGCTGTGAAAGGAGACTAAACAGAGAGAGCCCGGGCTGGAGCAGGGACTGCTGCTCCGGGATGGGACAAACTCCACGTGTCCTGCCCGAGCATCAGACAAAGGGTGCTGGGGGTGCTGGGGGACAGGGGCTGTACCTCCATACTGGTAGATGGTGTTGGGATGCGGCTGGGTGTGGAAACAGGAGCAGATGAGGGAGAGCAGAGACAGCTCCTTCATTTTCTCCTTGTAGGCTGCAAAATAAGAAATAGCAATGAGAAGATAATCTGGCAGCAGTGGCAGCTCATTTTCATGGAGAGAAGCAGCAAGCAGACACGAGGAAACCTGCTGGCAGGTACAAGGGCACAGGCCTGGGCTCTGCCTCTGGATGTCCCACATGTCCTTGTGCCTGGCCTTGGTTTGTCCCCTTGTCACCAAGCTCCTGTTTCGCCCTCCAGCAGAAGCGAATCTGCAGCCCGGCTGCCAACGCCACCTTCAGAACAAGACCCTCCGCTGGGCCAGGAAAGGGAAATCCCCCAAACTTTGTGATATGAAAAAGCATTTGAAGCAGAACAATTTTGAAAAAACAGAACCAAAACAAACCACCATGCTGTGTACCACATGCCCTCAGGAACAGCTTTCAGATCCCTCTGCCTTCCCACAGCCACTCTGGTGGGAAAACAGTGGTTCCATATGCCTGCACCTATTTCTCCTCCTTGGCATAAAACCTCACCCTAATTAACACCCCCTTTTGCTAACTGACATTCTTTGCAGCTCAGATCTTTTTTAGTTTGCTCCACATTCTTATTTTAATACTTTGCCCAGTCTGCTGTTAAATGCAAACCAAACAGGAGCAGTTTGCATCAGCAGCGCCAGCCACAGAGCAGGGCAGCTGTGATTTTGCTCTTAGTGAACAAAGTCTTTGGAAGCCTCTGGCAGTGCTGTATTGTGCTCCAAGCCATGGCAGGCAGCAGAAAGCTCATGTATCTCCTAATGTGCTGCCCGGAGCCCAGAGAAGGGTCCCCTGGACTAAATGAGAGACATAATCATTGAGCAGAAACGAATTGCACACCGAGGCCGCTGCTCTACCATTACATCTGGTCCTGGGTAAAACAAGGCATTAAGCAGATGTGCCACAGCCCCGTCCCACTCCTTTAACTGTCTCTTAGCACTTGTTACAGCGCACAGTGCTTTGTATTTCATTACTTCAACTTCAGTGGGTTTCTCCAGAATGGTTTCATGATGACTGGACGATGCCTCTCCGGAGGGATGTCACAGCTGCCTCCATTCCATCGGGATTTGCCCTGCAGAGCAAACTGACCATCCCTCTCTGTCAATTAAAATGAAAAGCAGCGAGAGGACAAAGGGCCGTTGCTTCATTGAGCTGTGGCAGCTTTAACGGATTGGGAAGGTGCCGTGTGGCCTTCTCCTGGGGCCCTGTAGAACCCTTCCAACTGAGATATTATTCTCTATTCTATTCTATTATCTATTCTATTCTATTCTATTCTATTCTATTCTATTCTATTCTATTCTATTCTATTCTATTCTATTCTATTCTATTCTGTTCTGTTCTGTTCCGTTCCGTTCCGTTCCGTTCCATTCCATTCCATTCCATTCCATTCCATTCCATATTAGAATTGGGGTGAAACATTACGAAAACCTAAGTTTTGCAAACTAAGAAGAGAATAACCTGTAGAAGGTATCTCAGAGTCCTGTCCTTGCATTTTAGTGGCTTCATGAGAGCTCAGGGAGTTACTGAGCTGCAAGGTGCAGTCAGTCCGCTAGCACTTCTGAATATTTACACCCAGTCATCGGCACGGTATGATCCTGCTCTGTTTATACTCCACCACCCACCCCATGCAATAATTAATCTTTATTAACATTTTTCATCTACGGGTCCCCCAGGTGCTTTGTCTCCCGTGTCCCCTTTCCTCTGCTCCCTCTAGTGCTGTACAGCACACACTGCATTTCCATCTCCCCCTGCTTTGCATGAGCACCATATACAGCATTTATCCATGGAAAGTGTTTGTCTCCAAGCAAACCCCCCGAGACACCATCCAGCTGCTTCCTGAGTGGCCACAGTGCTGGGGATGGGGGAACAGCTGGAAACAGGTGCACGAGCAGCAGGAACCATCTCCCTGCTCACCATGTGCCTGGCCAGAGGCTCTCACCACCTATTCTCCAGTGAAACTTTTGTTCTCTGCTTCCTAACCAGGTAAAATTAAACCATAGACTGTTTGAGCAACCTGTCATTTTGTTTGGTGTTTAAAGATGTCCAGTGAAACCGAGTGAGGCCATCTAGGCACAACACCGATACGGAGTCATTCAGAATAAACCAGAGGCACAGCAAGAGCAACTGATGTGAATTCAGCTAATTTAAATGGATGAGACTGGATGTGCTATGTCTGACAGCAAGGTCAAAGGAAGGTTACTGCAAGAAAATAATTTGGTTTGCAAAGATAACTTGGGAGAATAAAAATTGCTTCCATACAGAATGTCATATCATGAACAAATTAGAACAGTCCAATTATAGACACAGCCAAAGCACAAACAGAAGGTAGAGAAGCTAAAGAACCAGGGAACCGAGTCCTTCGGCACAAAGACCGCAATGCCATGTACACAACAAAAGCAACCACAACCCTTGATGAGCCTTGAGACTACAACAGGCTGGGACACTCTCACCTGCCACGGATCCTACCGTACAAATAACAGCCGGACCTTCACCTCATCTAACGTGCTTCATTTTCTTGCTCCCCAGCTTCCAAAATCAGCTCGGCAAGAGAGCTCACACAACCAGAAAACACTAGTGGGTTTTTTTTCAGATCAGTGGTTGTACCCGCACTGATGCCACCCACTATCTCAGCTGCTCACCAGGAGATCTGAAGCCCAGAACTGACCACGGGCTCCTGTGGAACCATCCGTGGGCACAGGCAGATGCAAGGGTTCCTCTGCCTTTGGTCAGACGTCTGCTAAACCATCACCCAGGACCAGTTCCCATCACCCAGGACCGGTCCGCATCACCCAGGACTGGTCCCCATCACCCAGGACTGGTCTCCATCACCCAGGACCAGTTCCCATCACCCAGGACCAGTTCCCATCACCCAGGACCGGTCCGCATCACCCAGGACTGGTCCCCATCACCCAGGACCAGTTCCCATCACCCGGCTCCTTCCCTCCCAGGTTCCACGTGCATCTCACGTACGCCACATCCCTGCACGTTCTGCATGGCCAAAGCATTAACAAATCACTCAAGCTGTAGCACTGGAACATGTGGGCTGCTTCCGGGAAAATAACCAGGGAAATCTCCTCTTCTATGGGCTCAGCAAGGGAAAAGGGTCCAAGTGGCACAGCAGAGACCCGGCAGCCTGGGCTGGGTGGGGATTGATGGTTGGGGAGGAGAGGAGCACGGTTGGGTTTGCTTGAGAAAGCAGAGGAAGGAACCAAAGGGAGGCAGGTGTCCCAGAGAGGCTGTGAATTTGGGGCAAACATGCGTTCAGGTGAGACAAAGAGCGAATCAGGCAGCAGTTCATGGGACAGTCAGTGACCGGAGTACAATGCCACCATGTGCCAGGTACCAACACACTGTGTGACCACAGTCACTTGGTCTTTGGACCTTGGTTTCCTTTGCATTAACTGAGGATTATTGTACCTGCCCATTACACGGTGGTGTTATTTGTATAAACATGTTCAGAGAACACAAGATTCTCTAGCACAACACTGAAAATGTAGAGGTAGCCTGAAGGCATAAAAGGATTGTTTGGAAATATGCTGAGCATATTCATCAGCTGGGATGTCCTCAAGTGCTACAGTACATGCACATGGGGTTTGGTTGCTCTCCAGCTCTTCTGTATTTCTAAATCATATCCAAAGATTTGACCATCAGCTTAACTCCTGTCTGCATAGGAGACTTTTTTTTTTTCCAAATGTTAAGCTTAGACCTGGAAGAATAAAGCCCATGTCAGCAGGGCAACTGGGAGGGATTAGCCGGCCATGTTGTTTCCAGTTACTGTAGGGGTACAGAAGTTTTGGTATTGTCATCAAGAATCATCAGCCCTGTTCACTCAAGAAAGCCTGAAGCTGGAATCCATCGTGCTGCCCAAACTGCGGCCACAAAGGTCTAATCCGCAGCCTTACAGTTCCCACATCACACCCCTACATCTCAGCTTTTCCTTTGCAGAAGCAGAATGTGTTCATCTGATAAGACAATCCCTTCACCAGGTCTGAACCTACACTGACAGACTCCAAGAAAGGGCTTTTGGAGATATCTGGGGGATCCTCACAGACTCTACATGGTACCATCAAAGAGGATATGATTTATGTTTTAGAAAGAACTAATATTTTCCAAGGAGTTAGACCCCTCATTTGGATATGGTGTTAAGAAGTGTATTAAAAATGCCTACAATAGATTCTCTTGGCCTGTAAAACTGAAGTCCCAATAGAAGTACCATACATTTCTAAGACCATATACACTCCATCAACACCTGAGGAGAAAGAAAATAGTGATTTCTTGAGAACAGAGGGATGGAGAGGTTGATAGAAAGGACTGTGACCCCCTCCAGCACAGGCAGTACAAGTGTCAGGACTGGGGAACACCATGTGGTGTCCACCAACACGGAGAAGGGCTTGAGGGGAAAGCCCAGACCTACACGGATGGCTCTCACAGGTCAGCGCAGGAGAAGAAAACCTCAAGATCCAGCAAGGCACATTGACCATGGCCAGCTTCCTCTTGGCTCCACCTTCTCAGACACGCAAACCTCGGAGAAAAATAATGCTAATGACAGTCACGAGGTGGTCACCTTCCTGCATAATTTCATAATCTTGTGTCTCTTCATTCACCCCATATGCCTAAAAATGGTGGGGAGCAGCTCTGCAGGGTCTGGCCGTGCTCCTCCGGAGCTGCACAGGAGCACAACGCCCAGTGCTGATGCTGCGGGGGAGGTTGGAGGTTCCATCCCTGCCCGGTGTGCCCAGCGGCACGGCCACCACCGGCCACCACCGCAGCCCAGCCCGCACTGAGCATGTGCTGCCGATTCCGCTGCTCCAGCCCCAAAACCAACCGCCTCGGCCAGGAGACAACACCTGGGGCGGCAGCGACAACAGAGAGGTGGCTGCTGGGCTGGGGGAACCCAATTCCATTTCTTTGCATCCCAGGGATTTGCTTGTTTAAATGAACACAAGGAAATCTTCCCAAGGGGGATGAGCCTCCGGGCATCAGCTGCAGACAATTGCAGCTGCTCTCCCTTCAGCTCGGGTTTCCTTTTGCTGCAGATAAAGAAGAAAATAACAAAGCAAGCAAACAAGACTATTTTCCTTCATTTAAGGATTTGCTTGCCTTTTCCTCCTGCCTTTCCAGGCTGCTCTCAGTCCCTGCTATAGGTGCTATAGGTGACAGGGGGCTGCAAAGGCAGCAGGGCGAGGCTCAGCCCCGCTCCCTCCCTCTGCAAACGTTTCCCTATTCTCTTCCCTCCTGCACATCACTGGTTTCCATGACTTTCTGCTCCTTGCAATTCTTTCTCTACTTGATCTGACCCACAGGGAAGCGAGGTTTCTTTGAAGCACACGATCCCTCACGATCCTAAGTCTCCCTTGGCAGTAAAACTGCGTCTTTGGGAGGATGAAATGTGCCGTTGGCATGTGGTGCGTTGGGAGGGTGGGAATGCAGAGACTGGAAAACACACGTTATGCCTGCGCAGGTTTTATCCACCACCTCGTCCATCTCAAGTTTGATGCAACCTTGGCTTAGATGGAGCCGTCCGCTCCCCCCCAAACCTGCAAACAAGATCCAGTCCTGTTCCGGAGGAGAGGACGGCAGATGGGTGGGACCCCCTGAGTGGGTACTGGCGCACACGTTCATCGAGACAGGGACACTCGCAGAAATATACACAATACCCAGAGATTTTCTGTCATAGAGACACATTTTTACAACGCTGCTTTACGGTCTTTAATTGCATGCAAAGCCCACTCAGCGTCAGCTGCACCCTTACCCCCCCCCCACAATGCCCTCCAGCTCTCTGTCCTCTTCTCCCCTCCATCTACTGGTGTTTTAAAAGGAGAAAGAAATAGAAAATGCACAGCAGGGGACATGGGCAAAGGCCGGGGAAGAAGGAAGAAGTGTCACCCCGTTCCCTGCGGGGGGACACAAAGCACTGCCCGCTTTTCCTGTTCGGCTGTGGCTCCTGCTCAGCCCTACACCCCAGGATTCAGCTTCTTCCCAGCCTTTCTTTATGTAGAATTCAGAGACAGCTGAACAGAAAACTTTTTTTTCTTTTTTTTTTTAAGAAAAAGACCCTTTAAACCCACCCACTGTTCATTGTACCATTTCAGCCTTTTTTTCTCCTTCACCCACATCCCCAGTTTCAGCCATCTGCAGCCCCCCTCCCCAGTTAAAAGGGGCAAGACGCATCTTCAGGAAAACCGAAGCAGCCCTGTGGTCCTGCAGCCGAGCCGCTGCGATCCCCGGTCCTGCTGCAGGAGGGAGGAAGGGCTTCCCTTGCAGCACTGGATTCCACCCAACGCCATCAGAGGACCGCTCCCCTGTAGCATCTCCTAACGAAGAGACGTGAGCTTTGGAAGAAATCTTGGGATGAGGAGCCCCGAGAATACGCAGAAACCCACCCAGGTTATTCTGCTTGTGTTTGGGGGGATTTTCTAGGGCGTTACTGTCAGTCTCATCTGTGTCTTTCTTTCCATCACCCATTTAGGCAAATGATCTTTACAAAACAAAAAGTAATTGCTGGTTTCTCTGCACCCAGCTACACGGCATGCACATTTTTCTTAGGGAATTAAAAAAAAATGCTGTATCATGTTACAGAAATAATAATTAATTGGCATGCAGCAGCATCTTCTTATGGCACAATGTGACGGCAGCAACATTTTAAATTGGCAAGTTTATCACATGTGTATTCATATTAAAATAAAAAGCCCACCTGCTATCTTGCATCACAGGGGTGTGTGTGTGTGTATGGGGGAGGACAGGGAACAATGCTGCCGTACCAGCTGCCTCCTCATCGGAGAACTCCCCCGAAATGCAGGAAAAAAATAAACCAACTCAGAATAACGACGAAAAGAATAAAACCTCACGGTTCTGTAAGAGGATTGATGACAAGCCCCCCGAAAAAAAGAGCTGTGTGTCCTACCTGAGACGGTGCTGGCCATGCTGCTGCTGCGGCGGAGCGAGCGGGTGCTGCAGGAGCTGCGGGTGCTGCAGTGCTGCGGGGAGGGGGCCGGGCTCAGCTGGAGGGGGCTGCAGCCATCCACGGGGAGACGGGCGGGGGGGCAGGAGAAGCAGGGTCACTAGTTCAGAATATGAATTAGCGTATCAGGCCTCCTTCCCGGGGTGGGTTTGACAGCTGAGCCCTCCCAGGCACGGCTGCCGGGGGGGGGGCAGGAGACACACCCAGCCAGGCTCCGGCTGAAGATGATTTTTCCTCCTCTTGCTCCCTTTCTTGTCTGGTCTAGATAAGCAAATCTGCTTTTTCCCTGGCTGAAAGCAGAAATAAGCAAATAAATATTTTATTTTATTTTATTTTATTTTATTTATTTTATTTTATTTATTTTATTTATTTTATTTTTAAACCATCCATTCCAAGGAGGTGTCCACCCGCAGGGCCAGGTCTGGGGTCTGGCTTAGCTAGGCTGAGGTGTAAAAACCAAACCCCAAACCACGCAGCGGTTTAGGCAGAAGGGATCCCAGGCTTGGCGTTTTTAGGTACGTTGGCTTTTTGCACCTGCACTGGGGCAGAAAAGGGGCTGCGGCTGGGGGGGAGAAATGCTGTAAAAGCATAAGAGGAAAAACAAAACGGAGCCTTTGAATTCAATGTGTTGTCTCTGTGTTTGTCCCCACCCCAAACACCAGGAGCTCTTTTCCTTTTCTGCCCTGTTTTCTATCATTTCTACCATTTCCATCTGTGGTTGTCACTGGGGGCCAAAGCATCTGTGCTTTTAGAGCATCCCCCACACATTTGGTACCAGGGACCCCCCCAGTCCCCACCACCAGCTGTGGCTGCACAAACCCTGCGCATCCTTTTGGGCTGAAAACACCCCAAATCTGCCAGCGCGCTGCAATGCAGACACTCCCAAACAATTCCAGCAGCTGCAGGAACTCCAGGTTCGCAGAGCTGCTGGTGCTCTGGTGTGGCTGGGGCAGGACCGCAGGCAGCACCTGCTAAATCCAGTTAAAAAGAGACATTTTCCAGTTTTTCCTACTTATTTTCCCCCCTCTCCGATTGCCCTATTCCTTCAACACTATAAGTAAAAAGAAAAAAAAAAATCACAGAAAATAAGTCTTATTCAGAATAATATTAACATTATCCACAGATTTTTAATATGTGTTTGGAATGGGAGCTTTTTTATTACCATTAACTGCTCCCTGTTCAGTCCAAGGCTTGTTTTGTAGTTGTAGCTCCCTCTACTTACTCCTTGGGTTGAATCTCTAAGACTTTACAGATTTTCTGGAAGCCGGAATTGCATGTTTTTAAAATCACTCTCCCCATTAACAGAAAGCAGCAGCTCTCCCAGGCACCCAAATAATTTCCCCTTTATTGAGGATGAGCTCTGGCTTTGCCTCACACACCACACCCGAGAGGGTCCCTCTGCCTCTCGCAGCTTTCTGGAGCTTCTGGACGGAAATCCAGCACACGTTTTATTCCTTTGTATATAGAAAAACATACAGAATGCTTTCCAGGTGCCACGGAATGTGTCCCTGTGGAAGACACCGCATGAGAAACGGTGAGAGAACTGAATTTATGCGGCTATGCCACACATCATACACTTTAACCCAAATATGGCTCACACTTTCTAGATAACCCATTATATAAAGAAAGTTAATACAATTAGTTCTGTGTCCGTCTGCTACACTAGGCAATATTCTTCTTTGTTTTAAATGTGAATATCTTTTCAAGTTCTCACTGATTTTTACTAGGGAGTATAAGCAAGCACCCAGTATTCTTTTTGAAGACGGAAAGTGGTGATTATTTGGCAAACATGCCCCATGCCTCCACCACTCGTGACATGGGAGCAGGCAGACCATCAGCAACAACAGATTTTCATGAAGAATCAGTAAAGAAGTTGGTCTTGTAGCATGCGCTTCTTTCCCCAGCTCATTGCAAATATTCCTAGATGTCTTTTGATATAGGAAGAGCTTCTTCCAGTAACTCAGGCTTTCAACAATGCTAAAAAATGCTAATTTACTGCAGTGTGTGTGCAAACCAGTGTCGCTGTGGCGGAGACAGGCCTGCCAGCTGGGGTCTGGTCGTCCTGCCGCTCCTCTCCCTTGGGCAGTAACGCTGCTTCGATCAACGTTCCTTAAATAACAGCTAAAATAATCCCATTTGATACACTCTTGATATTATTCCTCAATGTTGCAAATTGCTATTTACAGGAAATTGTGACACATCATCCTGCGTATTTATAATTAGTTTTAAAGCTTTATTCTCCATTATAAACACCTTATCCCACACTCTCATTTTACAGCCTTTACCAACTCATTTATTCTGCAGCTTATTCTTGCACAGCTGTTCTGTTGTCAAGTTAAAGAGTTCAGAGTCAGAAAAACGAACAAAATCAGCTGTTACATTTTGCGTGGCGCTGTGAAGATCCCAATGAATAACTCAATGCTCTGCAACCCCTCGGCTACAGTTAAAGACAATTTACAATCCAGGTAAGCGCTCCAGGCCCAGGCCGCACCGCCATGGCCGCTCCCGCAGCCACCACCCCGTTCCCTTGGCAACGCCGCAGCTCTCGCGAGAGAGCCCGCCGGAAGTGACGCACAAGCGTAAGGGGGCGGCCGGAAGGGCACGTGATACAGGCGCGGGCATTCCGAACGGCGGAGCGGGAGGTGAGGCGGCTGTTGTGCTGCTCCTGTTGCTGTGGCAACCGCGGCCGGGAGTGCGGGCGGGCTGTCCCGGGAACGCGGACCGGGCCGCACCGGAGCGGATGGAATGTCCCGGGATGCGGCCTGGGCATCCCCATGGCCGGGTCCCGAATGCCCGTGAGCCTTCTGCCCGGGCTGCAGTGCGTGTGAACCCCGGGCCTTCCGTGCAAGCGAACCGGCGCTGCCTCCGGTGCCTCAGCTTTCTGCGGGCCCGCGGTGCAGCTCCGGGCCCAGGGTGACCGCGGGCCGGCGGGTTCCTTGCAGGTGCCAGGGGAACATGCCCAGGATAACGCTGAACGGCATCGCGGTGGATTTCCCGTTCCAGCCCTACCCCTGCCAGGAGGCCTACATGGCCAAGGTGCTGGAGTGCCTGCAGAAGGTGAGTATCACAGTATCACAGTATGTTTGGGATTGGAAGGGACTTCAAAAGATCATCCAGTCCAATCCCCCTGCTGGAGCAGGAACGCCCAGGTGAGGTCGCACAGGAACGTGTCCAGGCAGGTTTTGAATGTCTCCAGAGAAGGAGACTCCACAACCCCCCTGGGCAGCCTGTTCCAGTGTCTGTCACCCTTACTGAGAAGAAGTTTTTTCTCAAATTTAAGCGGAACCTCTTGTGTTCCAGCTTGATCCCATTACCCCTTGTCCTATCATTGTTGGCCACCGAGAAGAGCCTGGCTCCATCCTCATGGCACTCACCCTTTATATATTTGTAAACATTAATAAGGGCCCCCCCTCAGTCTCCTCTTCTCCAAACTAAAGAGACCCATCTCCCTCAGCCTTTCTTCATAAGGGAGGTGCTCCACTCCCTTAATCATCTTGGTTGCCCTATGCTGGACCCTCTCCAGCAGTTCCTGCCCCGCCCCCAGGCAGGAGTGCTGCCTCCGCCCCCAGCCCTTTGGGTTCATTTACTACGTTTTATTGCTAACCGTGAAAAATAACTTCTATAAAAAGAGGTTGTAACAATTCAAGCTTACTTTTCCTTGTCCCTGTGCTGCCTTTTCCAAATCTTCCCTGACCTAAGAGAAGCCTATTGCGCATATATATATATATATATATATATATATATATATATAAAAATTCTTTCAATACAATTGAATACAAATTGTCATGAAAGCCCAGCCACTAGTTTTTCTGCAACTTACAGCGTTTTTATGCACTTTGAAATTGTGACATCCAGTAGGACTAAGTGTTTAGAAATGCTTGAATAATTTTCTGCCTGAACTTTGATGTGGAATATAGTCTTAATTCTAAAAGAAACTGACATTCTGTAGTCTAAGAGTCACTTTCTGGTTTTGTTTGTTGTTTTTTGTTTTGTGGGTTTCTTTTTTCCTTCCAGTAACTTCTAATATTTTCATGTGTTTTGTGCTGAAATGTGATGCATTTTAGTTGCTCTAAGAGTGGAGAATTCCTCTGCTAAATAAAGCATAATGTCTGGCTCTTGGTTTTAGACTGAGCCTCACTAAGCTGATAAGGGTCCTACAGGTCGTGCATTTATACCAGCCTTACGTGTGGTACGTGTGTGGTTTTTGTGATCTGGTGGAGTCTACCAGGCAGCGATCTCTTTTTTACCAAGGAAATGCAGTACAGCGCAAAGACCAGTTGTAGTTACATCTCCAAATTGCTCATTTTTTCCCCTTTTTGTTTTATTTCTCTTCAATAAAGAAGGTAAATGGCATTCTGGAGAGCCCTACAGGCACAGGAAAGACCCTCTGCCTGCTCTGTTCCACTCTGGCTTGGCGGGAGCACTTCAAAGACACGATCTCAGCCCGCAAAATCGCCCAGCGCATGAACGGGATGGAGCTCTTTCCTGAGAGACCCATGTCCTCCTGGGGCAACGCGGCCACAGATGCAGACATCCCAGGTAAGCGTGCAGTTAGACAAGCCTTGGAGCTGTTGTTGAGCAGCTGAAGCACAGCTTCACATGTTCTTATAGATTTTAAAGGTGTTTTCAGTGTTTTTATATTTTCTTAAAGCATTAGAAACTCATTTACCTCATTTTCGGTGTGTGAATAGTTAGATGACAGAATTTCTTGCAAACTTTTACCATAGAACCACATGGGAAAGGAGGCCGATTATATTTCCAGCTATTCTTTCTGTGCTAATAATGTTTTTCTGCTTTTTTGTCCTCTCTTTTGCAGCTTATTACACTGACATTCCTAAAATAATTTATGCCTCCAGAACTCACTCACAACTTACACAGGTCATTAATGAATTAAAGAACACAGTCTACAGGTAAATATGATTTAGGATAACGTTCCTGTTCAAAGAAAAGGTGGAGGAAACTGCCTGGTTTAGTTACTGCTTGAATTTATGTGGGTGAACATATAAAAAATGATATCCAATGAAATGTAGTTTTCGTAATGTGCATGTGTAGAGCCTGCGTTTCTTTGTTGTTGGGTTTGTTGTTTGGTTTGTTTTGGGGGTGTGTGTTTTGGTTTGTTTTGGTTTTGTTTGTTTGTTTTGTTTTTTGTTTTTCATAATTCACAGCTTCTTTTATATTCTTCAATCATAGAATTTCCTGAATCTGGTCTGGTTTTAGTTCTTGACCTCACACATTTACTTCTGAATTTACCTTTTTGTTTTCTTTTCCGGGGCATTTCTTTAAGGCAGCGGGAAGCCATTACAAAGTTGGATTCCTTATGCCGATGTAAATCTATGAAGAAGTTTGTGTTTTTGCTGTACCAATGTCTGTCACAGTTTTCAGCTGTTGAGGTGCCAGTGTGTTGGCTGAGCTCTTTGGCCAGACAGCAATAGTTTGCTTGTTTGTTTGTTTCCTGTAAAGATAAAGCCTTGTAATAATAATAATAAAGTATGGGAAATGTTTGTAGTTCTTATCCTACTGTAAAAGTCACAGCCAGCTCTGGAATAGCCTGTAGTAGGTGACAGTCCCCAGTTTATTTGGCTGAACTGTCATAACAGAACCCAGATTTTATGGTGCATGATGTAAGCTGCTACTAATTATCTCCTGTAATAAACTACTGCTTGTTACCACCCACTGCTACTGGGAGAAATGCAGCACCATAAAGTCAAATAATGCGTATGGCTGTTACAAACAGAGTAGCTTGTTTACTGTTTTTGTTTCTGACCCTTATTTTGGGCTCCTCTATTTTTCCTGAATATTTTGCCTTTGATATATGATACACATACAACCGCATCCTTGTTTTTTGCCTGATTTTTAACATCAATGTTGTGTATTCTCTTTGAACAGGCCAAAGATCTGTGTGTTGGGTTCCAGAGAGCAGCTTTGCATCCATCCTGAAGTGAAACGACAGGAGAGCAACCACATGCAGGTGAGAGCAGAGCTGGGAAAGCACGACAGCCAGAACATGGGGGGGTCAATTTGACACCGGGGCTGTGATTCTGAACTTGGACATTGTGTCACTATTGGAGGCAAAATAGAACTTTTCAGCGCTTGACAAGCCGTGCTGCCCTTGGCTAAAATGTGCTGTAATTTACAGATCTACATGTGCCGAATGAAAGTGATGGCTCGTGCTTGTCATTTCTATAACAATGTGGAAGGTGAGTCCGACTGTGCAGTAAAGCCCCGGTTTTTGGAGGGGGCGTTTGCTCGGTGGGTGGAGAAGTTTGAAGGTGTTGGCAGAGTCTGTGTGTGTGTGTGTTCTGCTTTGCGTTAAAGTGAAACGTTAAGAAGTGGGTGACTGATGATTGGGGCAACAAAGAATATGTGATACTTTTACCTGAGGTTGTGGTTGTAATGTTGTAATTTTTCACAGAAAAGAGTACAGAGAAAGAACTCATTGAATCAATCATGGATATCGAAGACTTGGTTAAAAATGGGAACAAGCACAGGTAAATGTTCCCTTCTAACCTTCCCCTTTACTTATGAAAACAATTTATCTGTTTATTTTTATTGATATCTTGGTGTGAGCTTGAGCGGCACAATGATGAGGGCAAAGTGGAGCAGCTAAAAATATTGCAGAGATGGCTTCCAACAAAATAATGTGTGCACTGAAGCCTTAACTTCTTCTGTTACTGCAGTTTTCGTCACACAGCAATTAATTTCAGTCCTGACTTGTGTCAAGACTGAATCGGATCAGGGTCAGGCTCACCAGGATTTTACTTCTCATGTGAGCAGAGGCTGCCAATATAATCTGACCTGACAAATGATATTGCAGGTTTGTTTCAGATCCAAGAGGATGAGGTGACTGATTTGTTGAGATAAAATAGTTTAGTGCAGCATTTAATTGTGTCCTAAAGGGCTGAAATGACGCTGCAGTACTGAATGCCACTCTTTCTCCTTGAATTTCTTTTTGTTCCCCTGTTTTGCAGAGTGGAACAGCTAAGTATTGTTTTCTATGCATCTTTTTACTTCTGTAAATACAGGTAACCATCTGCCCTAAAATTAAATGTGCCAGTTCCAACTCCTTAAAAAGTTGATTAGAAACCTTTGAGAGTATGAGACATAGTATGTTAATGCCGAATGCACTCGTCATGTTTCTGCAAGTGTTACTTCATAGTTTGTACTATTTTTATTTTTAAACAGAGCTTGTCCTTATTATCTCTCTCGAAGCCTGAAGCAGCAAGCAGATATTATTTTTATGCCTTACAACTATTTACTAGATTCAAAGGTAACATCTATCTTTGCTTTTAAATGCAATTCTTCTTCTATTTGTCTCATGTTGGTTTTTAGTGGATAAGCTGTGAAGAACTGATACATAGCAAGTGAATTAATTGTGTGGTATAGTTCAACACTAATCAAAACCCAGTTCAAATTCAGAACCCTAGAGGATGCCCTTTTCACAGAATCACAGAATCGACTGGGTTGGAAAAGACCTCAGAGATCATCGAGTCCAACCCTTGGTCCAACTCCAGTCCGTTTACTAGATCATGGCACTAAGTGCCATGTCCAATCTCAGTTTAAAAACCTCCAGGGACGGTGAGTCCAGCACCTCCCTGGGCAGCCATTCCAATGCCTGACCACTCTCTCTGTAAAGAATTTCTTTCTAATATCCAGCCTAAATTTCCCCTGGTAGAGTTTAAGCCCATGCCCCCTTGTCCTGTTGTTGACTGCCTGGGAGAAGAGACCAATCCCCACCTGGCTATAACTGCCCTTCAGGTAGTTATAGAGAGTGCTGAGCTCACCTCTAAGCCTCCTCTTCTCCAGACTAAACAACCCCAGCTCCCTCAGCCTCTCCCCATAGGTCTTATGTTCAAGTCCCTTCCCCAGTCGTGTTGCTCTTCTCTGGACCCGCTCCAGCACTTCAATGTCTTTCCTGAGCTGAGGGGCCCAGAACTGAACACAATACTCCAGGTGTGGCCTCACCAATGCAGAGTACAGGGGAAGGATCACTGCCCTTGTCCTGCTGACCACGCTGTTTTTGATACAGGACAGGATACCGCTGGCCTTCTTGGCCACCTGGGCACACTGTTGGCTCATGTTGAGCTTCCTGTCAATTAGTCCCCCCAGGTCCCTTTCTGTCTGACTGCTCTCCAGCCACTCTGTGCCCAGCCTGGAGCACTGCAGGGGGTTTGTTCTCTGAAAAGTTCTTTCCCACACTTAAGAAATTTCTTTTTTCGTTTGAGGCCTTTCTGTTTTTATAAAATTAGCTTTGCAGAATGTGATGCCCATGTTGTTTAGTAATAAGTTGTCTGTACTTCATGGACAGTGACTGAAATTCTGACAAACCTGTGTATCCTAGTCTGGTATAACTGTTGCTTGGGGGTGTTTTGGTGGTGTGTTTTTTTTTTCCTTATTACAATATCAGTAGTAATCTCCATAAACTTTTACATGATATGTTTTTATCACCTTCATTTCTAGAGAATACAATTCAAAATACATGAAAACCCAAATCTGTCTCACGAGCCAGTTTCCCAGTCCATCAAATTTTATTTGTCTTTGGTCTTTTTGTCCATTCCCTCGTTTTCTTTTTCGTCTTTAGAGCCGGCGAGCGCACAACTTGGACCTGAAGGGCACTGTGGTGATACTTGATGAAGCTCACAACGTGGTGAGTCGTTTCTGGTCTGTTGCCATTTTTCAAACTTCATCCAAAGAGAAAAACAGACCCGTGCCCTATTACAAACAGTCTGTAAAATCTGTGCTTAGCTATTGCAGTCATTGATGTTCATTATCTTGAATATTTCTTGCTTCTGTGACAGATAAAGCATTGTAGTTTAATTAACAGCCCTTGGACACTGCTGTGATTTTTCTACAGGCTGACAGTTTCTTCCTGAAGGGTGGGTCTCCAAATTAGTGAGGGCACTCACATCCTTGTTTGGAGAGTTCTCTTGCAGGGTGTTAGAAATCATGAGAGTGCCATTCCCGGAGCTCAGCTGCATCAGCTGTCCAAGGGCAGTAGATGGCAGATGTGATTCTTACTCATAGGGGGTTAAAAAAAAGGTGCTGCATGAGGAGAACTTCTACTTAGTTGGCTCAGAATTGCAGCCCTTTGCCTAAATGGTGGAATGCAAGGGAACATTTGAAATCTGTCCTTTTTTTCTGCCACATGAAGAACCTCCCAGCGGGATTTCTGCTGAACAGCTGCAGAGTTGATTTTCTGATGGCCCGTTCTCCTGTCCATGAACTGGAAAGCGTGCTGGGTTTGACTCAACAGAGCTGCAGAGTTGATTCCAGTGCACGCTCCTTTCATCAGAAAACCTTTTTTTCTGTTGAAAAATGGGTGGAAATCCAGTCATCATTTTGGGATTTTTTTTTTTTCCCCTTTTGTAGTGTTTTGAAAATAAGAATTGGTGCCTGCATGCAGAAATGAACCAGAACAGCTATTCTAGAACTACTTGTTTTGCAATAGTTCTCCCATGGAACTGTCTGTTCCAGATTAATAGGTGCAAATTTAGTAATTACTCTGACAATTGACTTATTTCCGATTAGGTTGTTTACGCATGCAGCTAGCTCAGCATTTTTTACTTTTAACTTAACTCTTCATAGCTATGGCAGTCAAATTTTTGTGTAGGTTAGTCCTTAATATTTCTCTTAATTCCTCAGGGAAAATTATTCTTTTCATGAACGAAAAAATTGTGACAAAACAATATGTAACTTATTTTTCAAGGTCATAGAGAGTTTTGTCAAACTTAGTTTGGTGAGTGTTCAAACCATTACTTTTTTAATAGAAATTCAGTGTGTTTCCTCCTTCTCTATAACAATATTTGTTCTGGTCTGTCCTCTGGCCTGAGCTGGAGATTATAATTGAAATCTAGCTTGGTTGTCTGGACTTTATCATGAGCAGATACCACACGGCGCAGTCTCGGTAACGCTTCTGTTCCTTGGTGTTTTAGGAGAAGTTGTGTGAGGAGTCGTCGTCTTTTGATCTGACACCCTACGATTTGGTGTCGGCACTGGATGCCATCAATGTCGTACTGGAAGAACAAGCCAAAGTAGTTCAACAGAATGAAATAAATGCAGAATTCAATATGGAAATGGCCAGTTCAGGTGTGTCGAGAACCACAAACCACTGTTTGCTGGGATTAGTGCTGTGAGCAAGAACTGGAAAATAACTTTTCCAAGCAGTTTCTGGAAAATCTGCTCTTAACCATAGATAAATAGTAGTTAGTTAGTAATCACTGCCAGACAAAGACGAAAAGATTTGGCCAAATCAAGGTGACCTGAGGGGTCATGAAAGAGAAAGACGAGTGGAAAACAGAAGATGTCTTTCCATTTACACAGTTCTAGCCTTTATATCCGTAACTTTTAAAAAGGCATAAAGAAACTAGGAATGGAACAGATGCAAAACATCCTTTTGACATCTTTCCTTTCTCCAACAGGACTGAACATGGAACTTGAAGATATAGCAAAGATAAAGAGTAAGGTTATTTTTTTGTATTGTTGATAATGGTTGTTGAAACAGTTTGAAAAGGTCAGCAACTAGAAATCTGGCTCATGTGGTGTTTCTGTAGACATTGCTCTTAACTGAGAAGTTCATGGATTGTCTCTTTTATTCAGAGAATTTTGTAGAATGTTTAGTTACAGTTTTCCTGAGAAGATGAGAAGTTTGGCAGATAAATAGATCACTTCCTTCTTTTCTAGAAGTTCCCCTGTTTTCTCATCTTGTCAGCGTGCTGGAAATGTATTTGTTGTGTCATTCTGCTGTAAGAACATGATGCTACATAAACTTAATAGCAAGAGCTTGACATGTCTCATGTTTACAAAAGATTTCCAAGAGCAACTTTCCACATTTATAGAGAGTTTAACATTTTGCTGACAACTGTGTTTTCTAAGAGTGTCACAGGCTTCATCTAGGAATTGAGGTCATGGAACTTCTTTAAAGTTTAATATGAATTTTTAGAGATGTTATCAAGGAAATTGTTTTGGATAATTTTGATTTGCTTATGGGATCAAGATAACAGCTGGGTTGCTGTCTTTGGTGACAGCCTTGGAAATAAAGTACATTTGACAAAGAGGTTTAGATGAGTCCCAGCAGTGAGTTTCTGTGAACTCTTAACTTTTTTTCCCCTCTTGGTTCTCTTAAAGAAATTCTTCTTCAGCTAGAAAGTGCTATTGATGCAGTGGAGCTGCCACCAAATGGTGCTGGAGTCACCAAAGAGGGAAGGTAAATTTCTTCTCATGAATATGTTGAAAATACAGCAAATTCTAGACCCAGGTGAAACTGGGTCTGCTGTTGGGATTGGTACTAGTATTCTAGTTTCTGGGAATAGTATTTATTCAAGGTTTGGGGTCTCCTTAAATCCACTTTCTGTAGTAATTACTTCTGGTGGAACTCCCTCTTAAAGTGTTTCGAGAGTAGAAATCTGATGCTGTTTGTATGTCGGTCAGATATTCTGAACGGGAAGAAGCTCTTCACTGTGCTTATTTCTAAACTAATGCGCATTGTACATCATAAAGAAAATAGTGGAAATTGCATGCAGATCTGTTTCTAAATTAATACCTCTCGTATGCTGTAAAGAAATCATGGGAAATGTGAAGGATGTGGTCAGTATGCTTTCTGTCATGTCAGTATCGTCTGCTGCCTATATAACCAAATACTTATTTTTATTCCTGTAAATTTTCCTTTCTCATGGAGACAAGAACGTGTTTTGCTGCTATATGGTGAAATTGTTGTTATAAAAGAATAATAGTAATTGCGTCCATGTGATTATTGACAGCATTTACCCGTTTGTGCTTTTTCTCTGTAAATTCCAGCTACATCTTTGATCTGTTTGCAGAGGCCCAAATAACATTCCAGACCAAATCCTCGCTCTTGGAGTCAATAGAGCAGATTTTACAGTTTCTTTCAGGCCGTAAGTGTAAATTTGCTAGTTGTTTCACTCAGACTTTGCTCTGTAATGTAAGTAATTAGAAGTTTTCATTGTTTGGAGGGAGGAGGAGGAAGGCTGCTTTGTTCGGATTTCAATTATAAAACTTTTAAAAGCTCAAATGTGACTCTGAGGACCCGTGTCTTTTTATCAAGACTTGCTGCGAGGTCCTCTGCTGGGAAACATGCTTTATGTCTGTTGATGCAACAGAACTAGTTTTAAGAACAGCTTTGTGTCAAAACCTGAGTGGGTACCAATATCCGTGCATACAGACGTGTGCACGTGTTGCACACAATGCTGTTTTTCTCCAAAAGCAGAAGGTTTGTGGAGTGGAGCTTGGTGGCATTTGCTGATGGTGCTTTTAGTGTTTTGATTTCTTCCCTGACCATGCGAGTTACAAAACAGGAGTGTTCGGAATCACATAATGAGATTTTTCTTTGATTTATCAAGCTTCTGTTCTACTGTCTATCAGCTGCTTTTTCTTATTTTGCCTTTATGCAAAGAAAAATCTCCAACTTCCACAAGCACTAAGGAAGTTATTTAGTTAGTTTGTACTTGCAGAGTCTTCAGGAAAAGCATTGGACAGAGGAAGCCCAGTCCATGGAGACTGGAACATGGGCTGTCGCTCCTGCCAGCGCATCCTTTGAGAACACATCTGTCCTTTTTCCTCAGCATCTTTCTCCTTTTAGGCTGCTCACGCTTTGGCTTAACATGTACATCTGTTTATTATTTCCTTAGTCAAATTCTCATCATCAGTGTCATTCATTACGTTGTTTTAGCTGCTCCTCTGGGGTCACTGTTTTAAGCAAACAAATGGATGTGTATTTGTGTTGTAAATGCAATTGTGTGTTATTCCCTCTAGGCACTGGGATATTTGTCAATACATCTGGATTGCATAAGCTCTCAGACATTATCCAGGTAAATTCTACATGTTACTTCTACACACGTCTGAGGGGAAGATGAGTTGGTTTAAAAAATGTGGGAAATCATTGGTTCCATTTTATTCTTGATTGTATGTACACTTGAGCACTGATGGAGTTTATGGGTTTTTGAGGAGAAAGCGGCTGCCTAATGGGATGGCCTACTTTGGTTTTTACCCAGGCTGTTCTTTTATAATTTTGATGTCCCTTTTTGGAGATGCTTGATGTGTATTTGTCTGGTTTTAGCCTCCACCAGGTGGAGCTGGCTCATCGAGCTGTTTCTAGCAGCAGTGCTTGGGAGCGGGAGACCTCATGAAATAACCAGACAGACTAAGGGAAAAATGCAAGCAAAAGATAATTTAACTGTATTTTCAGAATTTAATTATTAAATTAAGGGATCTGTAAATATCATCTTAGTGCCACAGGAACTGAATGTGACACTTGTGGGTATCTGTGTGGTGCTGTCAGTCCTCTCCCTGTTGTGCACTTGTAAAACATTGATTATTAAGAACCTGGCCCCCATAATATTAGAAGATACAGCGGGCCAGTGGCCTAAAATCTGGCTTCCCTCTGAACTTGACCCAAGCTCTAATATTCTTGAGTGATACTCCGAGGATAATGTTTGGAGAGCTTAAAGTTCAAACAAAATAGCATCTTCACTGTAGTGTTACATACTAGAAAATCTGCTGATGTTTGGGGTTATGTTCACTGTATTCCCAGAACTGGGTGATTTCAAAGCATCATCTTGGCCTGAGTTACTGGGCATCATGTTGAATTAAACGTTTTCCTGGCAGTGAACCTGAGTGCGTGGATGTGTGAGGGTCTGTTCACCGCGGCGTACACAGAATTTCATTTTTAAAGCAATGGTTCAACAAAACCTGTGTGTGTTCTGCTACAGTAGTAACAATTTGTGTACACTGATTCCAAAATGATTTGCACTGGAAGCCAAGTGTCACTGTCCTTTTGTGGGGAAGGTGAGGTTTGCTTCATTTCAGTTAAGTTTATATAGTTTCCCAGGGTTCCAAAGCTGAGAGATGATTCAGAAGGAGAAACCAGGTCTTCTGCTCCCAGTGACTGATGCCTACCAGTTTGTGTGTGCTACAGGACTGGAGATAATGGTCTGGGGGTGGATCGGTGAAAGGTGATTTGAAATGGAAGAGGAGCGTTTGCTGAAAGCTGAGGTCCCTGTTCTGCTGAGGACACGCACATGGGCAGTTCTGCAAATCATCTGCCACATGATAATCTGTTCTTGTGAGACGTTTCAGCAGGACTTGGTCGCAGTCTTTGCTGCTTAAACATGGTGCTTTCTAGTTACAGGGCCTTGTCATCAAGACTTAATTTATAACCAGCTGATCTTATTAATAAGATTTTACTTTCAGAAGAACACTTATTAAAATATTTTTTGTATAGCCTGTCTTTGGCTGTTTTTCAGAAGTTAATATTTCCAGGAATTGTACTTTTTTCCTGACTGGTGGAGAACTTGTTGCAACTAGCTGCTATTCTTATGAGCTTGGACAATTCCTTTTAAATGCCTGAATTAATTTTGTTTAGACAAATTAACAGAAGTTATAAATATTTGAGAACCACAGCTGTTTTCATTGAAGTTGCACTGAAATGCTGTACATTTGAAAAGGCAGCACCCTTAGTCACGATGCGTCACACACAGGAAAGGGGAGGAAGCAGAACTCTGCGCAAAGAGCTGGTACAAGCTTTTCGCTTAACGGATGGACAGCAAGGTGTGATTACATGCTGATTTGGTTTTGTTAAGCAGAATATTACTGTAGGGTACTATGGCCGAAATGTTAAACTAAGGGAATTCAAAAAGTTGTGACAATGAGAAAGCCACGTGGTTAGCAGGGATTACCTGTAAAAAATGCGTTTATTCAAGATTCTCTGCGTTTATTTAATAACAGCAGCAGGGAGATATATTTAAGGTTATCGCAACAGTAAATTTTATGGAGATACTGCTCATTGCAAAGATATGATATGGATTTTGCTGGAAACAGTTATTATTTAAGAGTTGTTATTTTTTTACATCTATTTTCTAGACAGTATTCAACATTGATCCTCCAGAAGGCTCAACAGGTTTCATGCCGCATCGGTCAATATCTAAATATTATAAGGTATGAGAT
This sequence comes from Columba livia, assembly GCF_036013475.1. Taxonomy (NCBI): domain Eukaryota; kingdom Metazoa; phylum Chordata; class Aves; order Columbiformes; family Columbidae; genus Columba; species Columba livia. Next base: position 6,501,144 of record NC_088617.1, read on the forward strand.
GCTTTGTGTTCTACATTTTTCCTTGCTGGCGTGTAACACCTGCGCTTAGTGTATCCAGGCTTCAGAAGGACGTGGATAGTAGAGCAGATAACAGTGTTGATTACAGGGAGGACGTGGAAGTCCTTCCAGAAAACAAACACCAAAGGAACTGGGGTTAGTTTAGGTCCCAACGAAAAAGGGGAGCTATGCAGTAATTTTTAAAGAAACTGTAAAATGAAATTAGGGAAGTGCAGCAAATGTGAATTGCTGAGAACTTTGATACTGCATATTATGCAAAAATCGAGTGTTCTTCCAGTAATCTGTTCTCTTGATTTTACCTTATTACCAAGCAAGTACAAACAGCCACTAAATTTTCTCCCTAAAGTCTGTATAATTTATTTAGGGTTTGGGACTTATGGGCTGTGATGCTATAATGAATTTTAGGAACAGATTTATTTATTTTTTTAGTTAAAGATAACTTTCATTTTTAGTTTAAGACTAGATACTATTTTTGTTGCCAAATGAAGCAAACCTTTCTAACACAAGATTTTTTCCTAGTCTGCGTGTTTTATTCTGGTGGACAATACCCAAATAATTGGGTTCTTTGTCTCTGCTCAGGGCAGCCCATGAAAAGCTGCTCCCATAAACTGACTCAAAATGGCTGGTTAAAAGGTGATTCTTTGCTCCTTGTTAGATACATTAGGAAAGACTGGAATCAAAATAAGGGGGAAATAATATGACCGTACTAAGGCTAGAAAAGTGACACTGATTATGTTAACTACCTTTGAAATGTGCTAGCTTTTTTGAGGGATGAAGTGCAAGGTCATTTCTGTAGCCACCTCTAGAAATGCTGCTGCTGTTTTCCTTCAGGTCCATATTCACCTGGATAGCAATAATCAGAAGAAGAAACAAAGGACAGATCTCTGGAATTCATCGTCTGCAAAAAAACAAGGTACAGGACTCTCATCTTGGGGAGGCTCATGCAAAAGCTGGATTGAAAATTACTCAGCTGCTCCTTTTGATTCAAATAAGAGAAACCAGTTGTAGACATCCCAGTCTGCATTATTTAACTGCTGCGAACAGGGTGTCCTGGAGTTATTTCTAAAGGCGACATGACACAAGCAATCTCAGTACGATTCATTTTTGTACCAGTGCTGCTTTGTGTGCCGCTAGGGTTCTAGTACAGTTATTCCAGTGCAAGGCAATGATCTCCATTGTGGAACAGCTGCTGGTATTGATGTAGAGAAAATCTTCAGACCAGCCCAGAAGGGGAAACTCTCCTTCAGGACTGATGTTGAGATTTATGTAATGTTCTGCTATCCTTGCATCAGCTACATTTCCCTGTATAACTGTGTTAAACACAAAATTAGTGTTGCTAAGGCTGTAAATGCTTTTTACAAGGAGGAGATTCATGTACAGATATGATACTGAAACTGTATGCCAAAGGTTTTATAAGGGTAAATTCCATGAAAGTCCTTAATCTCTGCTGAAATTACTCATATGTAGTGGGTGAGGTGTAATTGGTTTGATCACTCTGAAACTGTATAGAAGGTTGATGTAATGTGTCAGAGAAATAACGCTTGAGAATGTGAATTCTTATCCAGAAAATGCCAGGCCGGAGCATCAAGACGCTGTTACCTGCTCTGAGATGTGACCTTCTTTTGAGCAACTTCCTAAGTTTTACAGGACATCTTATCACTTCTTGATAGTTTCAGCCTCAACTTTTCAAGCCTTGTTCAACTGAGATTTCTCCCTCTCTTTCCTCCCACCCATTTTATTCCTTATTCTCTGCAGAACTTGGTATCTGGAACTACCTCAGTATAGGTGTCTTTCAAAACAACATGCTTAGAAGAAAAGAAACTTGGCTTCTGAAACAAGGGCTTATCCTAAGGCTGCTATAAAGCAGCACTGAGCTTGGTTTTGTTGTTCTTCAACATTCATTCTTTCTGATATATATATATATATATATGTATATATATATAAAATAGTTAGGTGGAAAACAAACCATTCTTATTAGAGAAGACAGATGCAGATCCCTTTAACTAAGCCTCCTTAACAGGATGCTCTCCAAGGATCTTTGTAAAGACCTTGCCTCATAACTATCTACTTAATTACTCAGTACAATGCCCTTGAGAATGCAAGTATTTGTTTCACAGAAGTCCTTTTCTTAAAAGCAACGTTTTTCAAGGAATGAGTTTCCATGAATTTGGTGGGTTTGCATGTAACATTCCCTTAAATGTTTCCACAATAAGTTCTGTTCCTGGACCGAAGCGTGTTGTCTGGTCATCTGCACACGTTGTTTTCCTGAGATATTGCTCAGATGGAGCTTGAAGTTACAGGAATAGTTCTGAGTAGATTTTGCTAAATGTGTGAAGGAAAAGGCTAATAGAAACACTTTAGGTTTGTTGCATAATTTGGAGAGTTTATACCCCAAATCGGTGCAATAAAGTCAGAATTCTTCCGTAATTTAGTAGAAAGATACTGATACAGTGTCATAAAGTTGTATTGGTTGGAAAAGCCCTTCAAGATTATTGAGTCCATCCATTAAAACAGCACTGCCAAATGCTGCTTTTCAAATAAAACCACTATTTGCAAGTAACTATGCAACAGATGAGCAGTTTGTTGAGACTTGCGCTGTGTGTGAGCCTGGCAGAGGCCAAGGCAAGACTGCTCAGGTCTGTGGTTTCCTGCAGCGGTACAGCAGATTGTATGGAAATAATGGAAACCTTTTAACAATAGCCGTTTTCAAAGGATTTTGTGGAAATGACTCAATTGTCTAGAAACATAACTGGTAGGAAGCTCGGAACAGCTGATGAGATGAGCGCCCTGACCATGCGTCCTGTGCACGGGTGACACTTGTGAACGCGATACTGAATTGGGATGGTGTGGCGTGAAGATCAAACACTCTTCCTTTTGCTTTGCTCTAAGTTACCATGTTGGAGACTTAGCGTGAATCGGAGAGATACAGAATTTGCTACATTTTGGAATGTGATTCTTTTTGAATCTGGGCATCATCTGGATGGATTTGCCCATGTGAGATGAAAGGATAAACTAGCTTAGAATAAATTTTCTCTTGTAATTCTAAGCAGTAAGTGACTCACTGGGCACATCTTACTGGGGATTTCCTGAAACCGTCAGCTCCTTTTTGGAAATACAGTCTTTGAATGGAATGTGTACATTCAAAAGACATGTACATGATATGTGGATGCTATTTTTTAAATTGAAACTAATCATGCAAAGCAGAAACGGAAACAAACTGATGTTTCATATGGCTGCTCTTGTTCTTGGCGTAGACGATTGTTTCATCCCTTTTGCCTTTGTCTCTGAAAAGATGTGTTGAGATTTCAAGATGATAAAGCTGTAAGCTGAGCAATGAATGAAATACATGCTAGTGTGACTTATCCTTTTTTCTTTATGTCCTTTCTGTTGGTCATTCACACTATGCCAAGTTTTCAGTGTCACACGTCGTATATCCACATCCTCCAAGAGAGCTGAGCAGGAGTTGGAAGGTTTGGCAGTTGATTGTGGGAAAAATGGAAAGTTTAGATGAAAAGCCGTTGGCAATTCCTGATGGAAAAGGGAGTCTTATCTTTCCAAGCAAGAGCAGGGGTGGAGATATTTTTATAGTAACTTCAGTTATTTGTTGTTTATGCCAACGTTCTGTAGCTCTGCCATGCTTCCCCCTCCAGTTGTCCTTGACAGGAGGAAGTGAATCTGTGGATGAAGCCTGAGTAGTTTTATCTGCTCAATCTGCCTGTTACTTGATGACAAAAAGATCTGATGCTCTGTCTTTTCTATAACCATCTCTTGATTAAAATTATAATTAAGGTGTGAGGGGGTAATGACTATTTAAACTATATTTTGAATGGGCATAGTAATTAAATGTAGGGAGGACCAAAGCAGAACATGCCATACATCTGGATTTTTACCTTCAGATGCTGCCTGGTTTACTTTCAGCAGTTCAGATGCAATTTGCTATATGCTCATCATATTCTAATATTTCCACTTGCAGACTCGCTTCTTAGTGTTTTCTCTTTGTTTGATACAGGAAAGACCTTGAGCTACTGGTGTTTCAGCCCTGGGTACAGCATGCACGAGCTTGTTCGACAGGGAGTCAGGACGATTATCCTGACTAGTGGGACTCTCTCCCCACTCTCATCGTTTACAATGGAGATGCAGATGTAAGTGCCTGCATGTGTGAACAGAACTGTCACTGAAAAATCACAATCTGTTCTTGTGATTTTAGATTTTGCCTCAGGATTTCTGAGTGTTCTGGACTGGTAGCCAGTAGAGAATCCTGTAATGAATGGGATCTTGTGTGTTTCTTCAGCCCTTTTCCTGTTTCCTTGGAGAATCCTCATGTTATTGATAAACACCAGCTCTGGGTTGGGATCATTCCTAAGGGACCTGATGGAACTGTGCTTACTTCTACCTATGAAAGAAGGTAATGAACTTCCATGTGGAATTCTCCTTTGAAGTTTTGTGTTCTGACGTTTTGGGTTCTGCTTGCAGACCCCTGCCCTGCACCCTCATATCACGCTCAGGTACCAGCTCCCCGTCCCTTAGGGAGCAGCCCACCCTCATTGACACAGAGCCCCATCCGAAATGTCTTTGCTGAAGACTTAATTGTTTTGAAACACAACTTGTCTTTGCAACAACTATTTTTATGTTTAAAGCTTGTCACCGTGACTGGCCTGTCTTTCACTTCTGCATTGCCTGCTTAAGGAAAATACATCCGTTTGTCAAGCTTTTCATCATCATTTTTCTTGCTTTTCTCTGAGCTTTCATCATTTTGCCTATGTCTGTTCTTCAGAGTAGACAGTGCATCTATATTGCCAGCAAGGAAGGCCGCAACTTGATTTCACTGTAGATTGATTTCCATTGTGCAAAATACTGTGTGTCATTGGCATCTCTGTATACAATTTGCAAAGGCAGTTTGCTTTGAGCACATGGCAGAAGGTTCCGTGCTTGCCAGTTCTCTGAAGTTACTGGAGAGCAGCAGCACGTTGGTGCTGTGGTTAGGGGTGTAGTAGTTCTCTAGTATTTTGAAATGAGGAGCAGTTACTGGTGTGCGATACACGTGTTCTTCCATTGAACTTTTCTTCTGGTAGCGTACACATTTTTGTGTAATCACATTCTTAAATCTATTGCAATTTCAACTGCATAGACAAACCTCAAGCAGAGAATTTTCTAGTTGAGCCTGCTGCACGCCAGAGTTATTCTTTTTAGCAACACAGAAAAAATAAATTAAAAAAAAATCTCAAACAGCTTTTACTGAAAAAAGGGAGAAATGCCAGATACTCCACGGAACTGGAAAGGGACTCAGCAGTTGTAACTGATTTTTACAGAGAAGCAACAGTCTGGAAACCCCTCAGACTGTATTTTTCACTTTAAAAGCTTAGTGTCCTGTTTCGGAGTGTTTTGTTGCACTGTCTTTCGAAGGAGGAATGCTGGGGATTCCACCCCCTAAGGCCTAGAATACCTGTTTTTCTTGAACAGGGGAATTCACAGTGTCTGTGTTTTGACAATGTCTCTGTGGTGATAGGGGTATTTGTAGCTCTTATAAGTACGTTCTTTTTTGGTTTTCCATGCATGTATAAGTTTCCTTGGAAAACAGTGTATGGAAAAGGGCAGAGCACTATAAAGAAACATAAAGGCACAAGAGATCAGGTGGCTTTTCAGTGAGGGCTGGAAGAAATGGATAAGTACCGTTCATGTAGAGCAGTACTTTTTCAGTTGAAGCAAAAGTGATTTACTTGGCTGATGCCACATGTAAATAATAACCATAGTAACCAAATTCACCCTTTTTGCCCCTGCAGCCTCACCACACCTAGTTCATCAATAATTATTCTGAATGGTTGTAATGTTAGTCAGGCTTGACAGTACCTGCGGGTTTTTCTGGCAGAACTGTCACCTTTGAATTGCTGGTATTAATCATGAAACTCGGATGGCTGCCCGCTTCCTCTTGTTACATTTTGATAATATTAAAGCTTAAATCATCCTCAGTGCTAATAAGAAGAATTTAATAGTAACGTGTAGTCAAGCTATTACTAATTTTGTGTCCTTGGCCAGGGCACATGTCACAGGAAGGAGAGCACTGGGGGGTATGGACACGCTATTTGAGATGAGTATCAGAGGAAAAACAGAAAAGGAAATCCAGTGATGTTACTTGGTTTTTCTTCTTTGTAGGTTTTCTGGGGATTATTTATCTTCTCTGGGGAAAACAATTGGTAAGTGAAGTGTGTGGATTTCAGAAATGGGTTGTTGCACAGGATTTTTAGGAATCTAGAAGGAGGACATACTAAAGAAGATATAATGAGACAAAGAAAGGTAAAGGATTGCATTGCATATCCAAATGCTGTCTGGATTTGGATGCTTCTGTTTGCTCAGGCAGCTGCTCCTGTAATTGTGTGTGAAAAAGAGTTTGAGTCCTCGGTTTAGTATTTCCAAGTTAGGACTTCACTTTTATTAACAGGTGTTTGTGTTTGAGTGAAAAATGTGGTTCCTAAACACTGTCAGAGTGATGCAGACTAGAAAATCAGTGCACAGAGATGGTGCAGCAAAGCATCACTTGCAGAGCAATTAAGGATCACAAGCAGTTAATGCAATTTCTTGTTATATTGTTAAAGGCATTGTGTCAATCCTGCCTTACATCAGCATTTATTGTTTTAGTAATGTTTTACAAATATAATAGAACTGTAAAACTTTAACACATGAGGACAGAATAAAAAAGCATTTATGTAGCTTGGCTGAGATGCGATTGAAAGGATTCTATTAAATCTAGAATGGTTTGAAGGAAATGGAGGAGAGTGCTCTGCGGTGTTCAGCTTGGCCTAAAAGGTGAAATTAAGAGAATACTTTCACAAAATACCAGATTAATGTTGTTTTTTTTCACTAAAGTAAATACTATTTGGCTGGAAAACTCTGCAAAGCAACCTTGCGGTACCTCGTCTATTGATTTGGATGTTCAGACTGCAGTGGATGGAGGGGGAACATACAGCAGATGATTTATCTGTTTCATCTGTAGTGTTTGGCGTATCTCAATCTTTCATCCTGTTAACACCACACTTTGGAAAGCTAGTTAGGCATCTGTATTAAAGCTTTTACCTTGATGACAAGCTTATGAAATGATCTAAAAAAATGAAACAGCTTCTAATGTACAAACATTAATGTCAAGAAAGCAGAAAAGCTTTGGGAAGGATCCCATGCTGTTAGTTTATTTTTCCTCTGCATCCTGTGTGCTCCAGCCCAGGATGAAATGCCCTCAGCTACACACTTATCTCATTGCAGGTAACCTGGTGCGGGTTGTACCGCACGGACTCTTGGTGTTCTTCCCATCGTATCCCGTCATGGATAAGAGCCTGGAGTATTGGAGGGTACATTACTTGCTCTGCCTTTACTAGATGGTTTGGTTACACATGTCAGACAGTTTGTACTTGGGCTATCTAATCACGCTTATTGAAAATTGTTAATAAGTACATTATAAAATCTGAAAAGTAAAAACCCAGGTCAGGCTTCTTTTATTTTGTTCACAATATGCTGGAATCCAGCGTTGTAGAAACCAAATCCAAAAGAATCTGATTATCTCGTCTGGTCTCCTCTCAGAGTTACTTGATTTCACCAGAGTTCTCTACATTAAACCTCCAAATTACAGTTGGTCTGAGTGTTTCAGTTTTTAGGCAAAAAAATCCCCATATGAGCATTTCTCTTATTTTTAATTTGAAACTGTTGCAGCTGTAACTTCTGTAACCTCTGTGCTCATGACTTGAATGTCGCTGGTGAGACTTGTTAGAACAATTCTGTTTGAAATGCTCTTCTTCCTTCAAAGTGGGTGCAGGGACAGAGGTGGGACTGTGGAGCAGGTCTCTGGGAGGTGGATGTTGGGAACTTGGAGGTTGGAAAGAAAAAAAAGCAAATCTGTCATCTGTATAATATCTGAGATGCACCAACTGTAAGGAACTGCCGTAAGTGGTGTCAGAACCGTGTGTTTCTGCTTCCGTTTCCTCTGTTTGGCAAGAGAGGATCAGGCTGTGCTGGGGAAGTCTGTGCTCGCCACTCCTGAGCGTTTCTGTTCTTGTGGGCACTTCATTTGACATCACCGTTTCTGATACGTTCATTATCATGTTTCACAGGAGCATGATTTTGCTAGAAGAATAGAGGAAGTAAAGCCGATGTTTGTGGAACCCAGGAACAAAGGAAGCTTTGCAGAGGTTGATTATTTGTATTACCTACCTATAACATGTTCAGAAACTGTGTTGATGTTTAAATACCATCTCTAAAATGTGTTTGCGTGTAAAATATCCAAACTTTATCCTAGGATAAAATTAAGACTCTCTTAGAGCTTCTTTGAATTATAGTTCTTTTACGCATCCTTCCTATGCTTCCTTGGCTAGTTCTGCAGGGTAAAGTCTTCATTTGAATTCCGGTGATTTAACAGCAGTTGATGTACTTATGTACTGGGTAACTGAGGTGGTGGAAACTGTCACTTCAGCAGTCAGCAGCTTTTAATGTTCTGCACAGCATTTCCTCCCAGCTTGTCCTGCTTTGGGTGTTAAGGAATTGTGCAGTGTCAGCTCGTTTATTTAGAGCTGCTCTGTTTGCTTCTTCGAGTAAATAATGTTCTTGAATTACTTTCCTGGTTTGCCTATTTTAACCAAGGATCTGCAGAAGCACAGGGCAGACCGTGTTTTACATTCTCATCAGAAGTATCTGACTTTAACCTTTATGCTTACCTAGATACATTCTAGAGTCCACAGTAACGTGGGCAATTTCCTAAGCAGATGGCTTCTTACGTTTGCAGTGAGTAAAAGTAAAGAAAATTATACTGAGCCAAATGAATCACATTTAGACCTTGGTGTACAAGTAAAGCTTAGCTAGTACAGGTTTTTATTTATGTGTATGCAAAGGATGATACCATTCCTGCTCTTGCTTAAACTAGTTTATGTTTAGGTAATGGATGCCTACTATGATAAAGTTGTCTGTCCGAAGTCCAACGGAGCTGCGTTTTTGGCAGTATGCCGAGGGAAGGTAATGCAACCGCGAATTTGTTTCATCTGAGATCAGATTATATAGTTGATGGAAAAACAAATCATTCTAGATCTCAGTAAATTTCTGTTACGTTACTGTAATTATATGTGGGGAAAAAAACCCAAGGAACTTAGTGTGCTGTGAAACCTTTTCAAAATTAGGCCAAGTTCATATATGCCTCATTCCTACTTTTATCCACCTTGGAGTCTTTTAAAGGAGATGAACATCATACTTATATTTCCTGTTGGCTGCTCATCGAAAACCCATTCAATGAGAACAACCGTTTTGGAGAAATAAAAGAAGCATTTGTAATCAAACGTGTTAGAACAACCCCATTGAAACCCAAAAATGCTGCTCAGCTTCAAAGAATTTAGATTCACTTCATGTCCTTTGGCCTGTCATTGACATTTTCCAGTGCTGAAAAATTGATTTATGGTATTGGTGGAAATATTTGCAAAATCCTGATTGCTCTTGGAGCCTTTTGTTGCTGGTTACTGCCCACCAAGAGAAGATTCCACTTCTTGGAACCTTCAGTCCCAATCTCCAAAGAGGCTGTTAGATCAATGAAGAAAAATGCAGCTCTTGTTGGGTGGGACCAAATGTGCCCATCCTTCCTAAATATTGTGTTACCCTGGGCAGAACAGAGTCTGTGGAGAGATGGTGCTTTGCAGTAACACACAGTTGGAGGATGTTTAGTTTGTTGTAGTCACAGAGTTAATAGTATGACTGCAAAATTTGAAATGTTTAAGATAAACCGAAAGAGCTGTGTTGTCAGAAGATCTAAAAGTACCTTTTTTCCAAGCCATCGCTTCAGTATTCCCTCCCAGGTTGGTCCTCAGCTTTTACACTGGCAGTAGGTTCTAGCAAGTTGTGTTCTCTGTTTCCTGAAAGAAACCTAAAAATACCGCCCTATTTATAAAGAGGAGATTTTGTCCCTCTTGTTCTTTTAGTAGTTGTATTTAGGCTGGGAATGTCTTTAAAAGTTCACCGGAATTTTCTTTCCTGTTTTGAGGCTGTGAAGGTCAGGTTTGTGTGGTGATGGTTTTTTATTGTTGTTGTGTTTTTTAGTTTAGTTTATTTTAACTGGAGGTATTGACTGACATGTGAATACAGCTGTTCTGCTTATCTGGGAATAATATACCTGCATTAGTGGTGTAGGCTGAAGCAGGCTTTGTCCAGGGTCCCCAGGGAAAAAGCAAAGTTTAAAGTCCTGGTAATAACAGCAAAAAATCTAGTTGAAACTATACATAACATATTCATAAAGTACACTTGGCTAGGGATTTAATTTAATGGAGAAAAAAAGCCGATAACTGTTGAATTGCTCTGAAATGTCACTTCAAATCCTGTTGAGAATGCAAGCCGCTGTCTCTCCAGGCCAGCGAAGGGCTGGACTTTGCCGACGTGAACGGCCGAGGTGTCATCATCACGGGGCTGCCGTTCCCCCCGCGCCTGGAGCCCCGGGTGGTGCTGAAGATGCAGTTCCTGGACGAGCTGAGGAGCAGCGGGGCGGGCACACAGGTAACACTGGCAGCTCCTCACTGGGGACTGTTTGCAGGTTCACGTCATCGTTTCTCCCTCTTCTCTCTGTGGCTTTTGGATTTTGTTATCCTCCCTGTCTCATGGGATCATGAATAACAAAAATCATGGGAGTTTGTCACAAATACAGTCACTTTTTAATTTTTTTAATGATTTAAGTATTTTAGATTCCATTTCCAGTGGCATAGTCTCAATCTAATACTGGCTCAAAAAATGGTATAATTAAAGTTTCAGTCCCAGTCTTTGTGTGCGTGTTATCCCTCTGTCTTTCTAAAGGAATTGTTTCATCCAGGGAGAGGGCAAGCAAGAAGAATTCCCTATGCTGGCTGCTTTGGGGTTTTTTGTTGTGATGGTTTGGGGGTGTAGGGCCTGTGTTTGTTTTTGGTTTTTTGTGTTTTGTTTTGCTTTGGCTTTGGGTTTGTTTTTTCTATTGCTTCAGACATAAGAATGGCATTATAAATTTAAGTTTATTGTCCCGCAGGATAAGCCATTAGGTCTTAATATGTTGAGTCTGTTGTGTACCAAGGCTGTCAGTGCATCATGTACCAAATAGCCCCTCAAGCTGAATATTACTATTAATACTTGAGTTTTCTGTGCACCATAAGTCAGGTGTGACATTTGAATCAACTCTATTTGCTTTTCCTGGGCTTTCAGAGATTTGTTAGTAGATATTGTTTGATACTTTTTTTTTTCCATTTATTTAGAAAGAGATACTTGACTGTACAAGCACAGATAATACATTCTACCTGGTAAATAATGTTAATTCTTCCTCCCCCCACTGCAGTATTTGTCTGGGCGTGAGTGGTACAGCCAGCAAGCGTCCCGCGCTGTCAATCAGGCCATCGGACGTGTCATCCGGCACCGCCAGGACTACGGTGCCATCTTCCTCTGTGACCACAGGTGAAACCTTCGGTCTAGAACATAAATCTACATCAGCATCTTTCTCTTCCAACATGGGCACTGGTATTTTGTATATAAATCTGGGGACAATACTGTTTGTAGAAGGCTACAGTTTGTAAGTGATTAGTTTGATATAACAGGTTCTATCACAATTGCACTACTTTAAGAAAGCAACTAGTTTATTACCTTCTGCTGCCAAAATATACTGTCTGGGAGCTGCAGGAGGAGATGAGTGGTATTAATGCAAAATAAGCTGATTTGTTAAATTCATGTTTGTAATGCTAACTGGAAGTTATGTGATAATAACTTCTGGCTTTGCATTTTTTCTGTTTCTCATTTGGGAAGGCAGTCACCAGCACTGCAGCTTTTTGAGAGGAGGATGAAAATGAGGAAAGATTATATTGCCAAAACAACATAAACTATATTAATATGTTAATATTATATTGTACTGCTGTCTGTTAATATGTATATAATAAGCAACAGTAGTTTAACTGATAGTCTTCAATGTTGAGACTCGACTGGGACCAGTGAGCAAGACACAGTTCAGTGCTGCTGTCGCACAGTTAAAGATTTTGTGGACAAAAGACAGGAACTGGCTGATTACGTGGGACAGGGTATCAACAAGGCCCTTTTCTCCTGAGTGAAGACATCGCCCCACGATAGTCACTGCACTGCTTCAGTCTTGTTGTCTTGCTGCTTCTCCCTTGTTCTTTCGGACCCTGATCCAGCATGCGTTCAGTTCATTTAGGCCAACCTGGCAAATAACTCTCCCCTTTTCCAATCACATGCAGGTTCACAACTGGTGATGTGAGGAGCAAGCTGCCGTCCTGGGTTCGCCCGTATGTGAACGTTTATGACAACTTCGGGCACGCTGTCAGGAGCGTCTCCCTCTTCTTCCGTGTTGCTCAAGAAATCGTAAGTGTCTTTAAAAACAAAACAAAAAACCCAAACAAAACAATTCTTGATAGTGTTGGAAACTGGAAATATTGAGCTAGGTGAGAGATGTGATGGATTCACTTGTCACTTCTAAGCACTGGAAGCTTTTTGGGAAAGGGCCTGTGGCTCATCTCTTTCCAAGAGTGAGCTGAGACAGGATGTTTTCTCATGCTGCACAACTCATTTGGTTAGATCACAAAAAAAACTTCCAGTCCCTCCTAAATAAACATAGCTTTCATTGGGTGGCATGCAAATACTGGAACTGATGTTAGCATCAAAAAGCTTCCTACCTCACCCTCAGGGAGAGGGTTTTTGTGTGGAAGAATCAGTCGAACCCATAAATTTAAATCTAAGCTGACTGATTAAAAGAGTGAGACAAATCCATCAGTTAATATCACAGTTCATCTCTGGGTCATCTTTACTAGTATGGCTTCTCTCTTAGCATTAAGGAACTCTTTTTCTCAGTAATAGTTCTTTGATTTAAAAAGTGAAATTGTAAAAAGACTTTCTAATTGACTGGAGAAAGTCCATAGCCAGAAATGGGCTGGAAACCAAAATTTCACATGCAGACTTGGATGACTTCCTGGAAGATGCTTTAGCCAAATACAAGTTGTTTGAAATAATAAGTTACATGTAGATGATACTGGATGACTTAATGATCTTTTCTGATAATAAATGGGAGTAAGAACCACAGCACAATGTGCTTGGTCAGAAGGAGCCGAGGTGCAGGGACAGTGTTAGGAAGCAGTTGTTCTTTAGCAGCATCATGACCCTTTTCCTGTAACACGGGTCACTTAGTGCTGAGCCTGTGTACTACACTTCATCTGTGTCACTTCCTAGTTATTTGAGCCTTTTTTCAAAAACACATAAATCCAGAACACTTAACAATCTTGCTGTCAAGGGTTATTAGGGAGAAAGTATATATCTTTGGGTTGTTGCTGGGGTTTTTGGTTGCAAAAGTAGTGAAATGGAAGAGTAGCTTTTGCCTACTGTAACACTTTGTGAACTGCTTGCAGATGCCCCCACCCCTGCCGCAGTGCCCTGCTGGTTCAGCTGCTTCCCGCAGTAAAAGCGATCCGGTGCCATCTACTTCATCTGAGCAGATCCTCTCCCTGCAAAAAGCCAAAAACTTGGATGACCATGTTCCCAGTTTGAAGAGGAAAAGAAAAGGTAGGTCTGAACCCTCACAGATCTACTTTTTTGTTTTAAACTGAATCAAAGAAGTGGGAACAAGGGACTGGAAACTGGAATGGGAGAGAAAGCGAGGAGAGCTCATAGACAGGTGTGAAAGTGTGATCAGAAGGGACACAGCACCACATCTGAAAACAGAGCTGCAACTACAGAGCGAAGAGGCAGACGGGGCCTGAAGAGGTGTCCCGCAGAACAGGAGTTTGGTGGAATATCAGAGAGAGCTTAAAAAATAAGAGCTGGAAGTCTTTTTCTGACTAGCACTGACTTTCATGTGTCCTCCTTCCATGCTGTTGCACTAATGACTCTCACACAGTAATCTGAATGAGAAAACAGGTCACTGACCTTGGAAGAAAACAGTATTTTAAAATTTGTGGTTAGCTGATGCCAAAGAAGAAAGTATTTCTCATGTCAGATGTTTCAGAACGTTCCACTCTGGAGTGCTTGCTATTTTGGAACAAAACAATGAAGTTGTGTCTAAAACTGTGGTTCTAATGCAGCTGTGACTGAGTGTGAAGGTGATTTCGCAGTACATCAAAGCCAGTGTGAGCGCAGGTTGTCATTGAAAGGGGTTACCTGGGCCGCCACTTCTTTCTCCCTGTTTCCAACCATGTGCTTATGCTTCTTCCCTTGATTCAAATCCATCTGTTGTGCAACCGCAGAGCAAGTCTGAGCTCGCGGAACCAGTTTACCTTTCATCCCTGTGAGCAGCAGCTCTATCTCCAAGGATGGGCTGGAATGTGTGACTGGAGGTGATGGGAAGAGCCTGTGTTGCCTCTTGTGATAGAAATTTTCATTTGCGTTGCATTAACTGTAACATCAAACTGTACCTGTGATCATAGTTTTGGCTAAAGAGTTTCACGTACTGTCTTTTTAATTTATAGCTTAATATACGTCCATTCTGCTCCAAATAGTGACTTTTCCTAGTAACTGACTCTGAAGTCATTTAACAAAATAGAGGAAATAGATTTTGAAGATAATGTCTATGAGAAGTAGCTTCTATTTAAAGCCAAGTATGCCTGGATCCTGATGAGGGAGAATATGTATTCTTGGGACCTGAAGATGACTGTGTCTTAAAAGTATTGATACTGTAAAGCTGTAGGCTTTAAAAAAGCTCCTTTTGTTTAAAAATACTAAATTCTCTTTCATGCCAGGATCTCTTAAAAACAGGAATACGTTTTTTTGGGCAATCCATAAAGCTAAAGTAGTTAAACACAGACAACTGTTGCAGCAAAACCTTTTTTCCATTGATCCTAAGCCATTTTGAGGTTAAATAAAACCATCACTGAAGGAAAAGTTTGAGAGAAGTCCTCCAGGTTGTGGTGACAAATGCTTGAGCAATTTTGGAGTGCAGCCTTCTTGCTAAGTCATAAGTGCAGTTTTGCCAGATGTGGAAAATTAAATAAACAAACACATCTTTGTGGATTGCCATGTAAGATTTTGAGGTATTACTAAGTCAAAGAAAATGCAAAAGATGATGTGAAATGTTCATTTGTCATCTGTATTACACTGTGATGCCAGTAAATGGAGATGGAGCACCCAGCCTGTGCATGGAGTATGAACAAGAGCTGATCTCACCTCGACGACGTTGTATTGGGCTCCTGGACGCGTTGGAGCGCAACGAGAGGAGCAGCGAAGATGCAGAGAAGGAGGAGAGTGACTTGTCAGGAGAGGAGAAGGTAACAGCAATGGTGGAACAAAATACTTGCTATGGGTAAAACTTGCAGACTCTAAAGCAAAACGAGCTTGGTGTTGATGTAAGAGTCTCGGTTCAACCCTCTTTCAAGGAAAACTCACTGTAATTGGCACTAGTCACTGGAAGTTCTCATAATTAAGCTTAGTTGACGAGTTTCCTCGCTGCGTTCAAGTAGATGACCAACAATACATACTTGTGCTGATCATACAGACTCCTAGAAGTTAACCACACTGTCTGGAGAGCAAAGAGCTCTCCAAGAAGAGGTTGGTAGAGACACAGTTCCTCCTG
This sequence comes from Columba livia, assembly GCF_036013475.1. NCBI lineage: Eukaryota > Metazoa > Chordata > Aves > Columbiformes > Columbidae > Columba > Columba livia. Next base: position 6,516,694 of record NC_088617.1, read on the forward strand.
CGGGAGAATCTGTGTCAGCACTTGGTATGTGACCGGATGTTGAATTTTAAAAAGGCAGGGGGGAGGGTTTGTGAATTAGAAATTGAGCTTTCAGATGAAAATCTTTGCCTCAGAGAATGAGTATCGCAGTCTTGCAGAATATTTTATCTGAAACAAAAATCCGCTGTGGCGTTAAGATCAACAAAGCTTCTTCTGTGCTGTTTGTTTTCTTTCTGCTTGGATTGGTATTTTTAATCCATTGGTGATGAGGCTTTGTTCTTGCTTTCTGAAAGCCCCTGTTTGCAGTTGTTGGGGGGAGCTCCCTTACCTGGCTGCCATCAGCAGGAATGTTTTACTTGATTTGGCTGATGCCAAGCGTGTGAACTCCAGGAATTCCTGCCATTGCAACATCCCCAGGTAGTTTGCTTAGGAGCAAACTGCTGAAGGAAGAGTGTGGAGGTGTAAGAATTATCTGGGGAATATCTACGGAGGCCTAAGGGAGCTGGATGGAGTGTACAACACAGAGGAAATGTACGAACTTGAACGAATAAGTACAGTGAATATTTAGCTTGTGTGCAGCTGATTGAGAAATTGGCTCCATCACCCATGGGCCACCACAACGCAGACACCAGAACTTATTCTTTGGAAAGCCTGGCCCATCTCCAGGGCCTTGGAAACTCAGCTACAGCATCTTGTTAACACAGCTGCACTGCTCTTGTCAGTCTTCAGCATTTCAAGTCAGATTTAAGTTAATGATCCTAGCGGCTCAGCAGTGAGTCATCTCATGTCTGCTGTTTGTATTTGGCATTACTTCTCACCTGTGACTTGCAGCGAGCTGGGGGATCATCCTGTGCTGTGCTTAAACTGGTGCTTTCTGGTACCAGAGGTCTGGGAGTGTGGTCCTGAGCCCTGTAGTGTCTCCGAGGGAGCCTGTGTTTGCTCAGAGTCCAATACTCAGCTGATTTTTAATAAGCATTGGACTGGTAATGGGGTTAGTGTGTGTTCATATCTTTCTTCACAGTCTGTCATAATATCTGTATTACCGCTTTTTCTTTTATCAAGGTTATATTGCACCCTTGTTCCCTGAGTAATGGAAATTTAGGTGCTGTCATTCTGACACAATTTGCTTGCGGTGAAAAAGAAGTCGCCTTTGTCGTCTCAAAAAATCAAAAGAAATCATCTCCCAATCCATTTAAAGAATGATTTGGCAGTTCCCCTCAATCAGTTTTCATTGTGAGACAGGACTTATGGAAACCTGTCTTTCAGAAGCCTTATTTCTTCTGGATCCTGCTCTTCAAGGTGGTGCCTTCACATAGTCTAGGATAAGAAGATGCTTTTGATCTTTTTTTCTGACTTAGTGCATGTATCATAAATGTTTGAGTTGCTGCTTGTATTCTCATTTTTCCAGGTAGGATTTTTCCAGGTACTTCCAGCAGTACCTCCAGGCAGGAAAGCGCAGGGGCATGTGATGCCCCAGTTACACAGATTGATGTGTACGATTCCAGGGCTACCCCAAAACTGTGGGCTATAAGTCCAGCTTTGCTTAATCAGGAATTTACACCCTCCAGACCAACTTTGTCTTTAATTTCCTCTGTTTTGATCTCTTTTTCGGAATTGTCCAGTGATTACCTTCTAGAAACAGGTGTGTCCCAGGCTCTGTTGCAATAGTTTAGTTTGATTATTTCACTTTCTTGAATGGTGTCACAAACTGGGTTAACAAACTTTACCGCCGGAAATTGTTAAATTAAATGGGCAATCACTTTGAAAAGCGTTTTATTTGGACCTTTCTTCTTTTCTTTTAATCTCCACAGGCCCAACGTCTGTCAACACTTTCCCTTCAGTATGAGAAGAGGTTAACAGATGAGCAGAAAGGAGGAAGGAAGAAAATAAAGCTGGTCAGCAATACAGTATGTGTTTGCCTGTACCACCTCTTTGATCTGCAAACTGCTTTAATTTGAATTGGAAATTTCCAGACAGACAGATGACAATGCCAAAACAATTGTTTTTTCTCCAAATCATAAATATTCAACAATGCACATCTGAAGTCTGTTTCTGTTGTGCTCTTTCTTAAATCTAGACATCATAGATCCAATCAAACACAGGCCCAGGTGGGGCTGATAGATGAAAAGAGTTGTTTTCTGGCATTGACTGCCTGTGAGCGTTGCCCAGGTGTGGTGGGCGGTTTCATTATTTTGACTGGAGTAGAATAGTTCAGTTGGAAGGGATCTACAATGATCATCCAGTCCAGCTGCCGGTAGAGCCTCCAGTGGTGTAACTGGCCCATTTTGGGTAAGCGACCACATCCCACCCCCCACGGTGGGTCATTGTGGTGTTTGCAGTTATGCGCGATTGTCTCCAAACTCAGTTAACTCATTATGCAGCTACGAGTCACAATTATGGTTAAGAGTCCCAATAAATCCCTGAGAATCCGCTGGGTGACTGTGTGGAGTATGAACAGTTGGCAGTTGTCCAGGGTGCTGCCTGCCTGTCCGTCTGTCTGTCAGCCTCCTGATCACCTGGCAAACGGAACTGCTAGAAGTAGTCACAGATCCAGAAGCCGATACTGTCCAAGGTGAGGAAGGGAGCAGGGTCATCGCAGGAGGTTGTGTTTGCAGTTCCTTGCGATCTGGTGTCATGATGAGTCAGAGTCACCTCAAGGTTTGGAGTAAATTTCATTTCTCTTATTAAGCCTTCTCCTAAGAATAGAATTGTGCAATGGAACTTGGCTGCTTCTCGAGGAATATTCCTCTGAAGCAGTTTTTTTGTCAATGAGGTAAATAGCATCACTTTTACATGGGGGCATGAACGCTCATATATGTTAGAGGGATTAATAGTTTAGAAATAAATAGAATAATCGTCTGGGAGTATTAGTAGTATACTTGTGCCCTGGAGGGTTGCTCTGGTGATACTGGATTTGTCTTGAGGACACATGACAAGGGTCCAGGAGCTTAAATGTTCCAAGTGTGTGAGTGCACTGTGCTGCACAGACACTTCACAAGGGAGTGATTGTTCTGAGTCCATGGTAGGTCCCTGCTGCTTGTGAAGTTTTCCCAACACGAGAGAGCAATCCAGCTTGCTCGTGTGTACAGTGTCTTCAGGAAATGCCTTAGAGGAACCAAAATGCTTCTGTTCTTTTTATCCCCTGCTTTAGAGATTTGTTTTTCAGTGAACAGGACATCTCCAGGAGGCAGACCAGTTAATTTGTGCTTATTCTGTGGCACCAAAACTGTTTTGGTTTTGTGGGAAATAAAGTGTGGTTACAGGAGTGACTACCAGAGTTTCAACAGACAGCATTAATTGTTTTATGTGCTGGCAGAATTGCAAATATGGTGCTTCCATGTGAATTCATGTGAGAGTGACTCCTCAGGTCACGTTCACTGAAAAGCCTTCCTGTCTGTGCAGCAAGCTGAGCAGAAAACGGACCCGCCGGAACCCAAGAAGGCCCGAGCCACGCTGTACATCGCAACGGTGAAGGAGACCCTGAGCCAACAGAACTATGACCTCTTCTCCAAGGCTCTTCAGCACTACAAGAAGACAGACGACTTCCATGCCATGTTGTCTCAAATGAGCTCCCTCTTTCTAGAGGATGAGAAAAAGCATGTTTTGTTACGAGGTATGACGACTTCCTGAGTATCTTTGTAAGACGTGACCTTTACTTTTTACTACACTTGAGTATTTCAGAGGTAGGTGTTTTAAATTTGAGGTACAGATCAATTGGGATGATAGTCATTAGCATTCATCACTTAATATCCCCAGATCACACAGAAGATCTTCTCAATCTAATTATCATATGTCAGTTTGCACCTTGACAGGCCTGAAAAAAAATCACATTCCATGGAAGCTTTTGTTATTTTAAACTTTGCCTAAAAGTAGCGTAGCTTATTCCCTGTGATTGAAGAGGTAAGATCAGGAGTGTGATTGTTAGATAGATGGGTTCATAAGGGCTCAGTGTAAAAGCAGTAAATAAGTAGACAGAGTATCTAATTTTCTATTTAAATAATGGCAAATAAAAGTCAAGTGATCTGGGTAGACATGGGTAGTTTACTGGTTTAGCTGGTACTTTCTTGACTTTTAACAACTGCATTAGCAGGAACTGGATTCTTACCAACAGTTCTTTGAAGTTATACGGTGTGTTTTTTCTGGAAACTTTAATTTCACTCTCCACTTGCGAGCAAACGGACAGATATTTTCTATGACATTTTCATCTGCTAAAATAAAAAAGCATAGTTAGGCGTTGTGTAAATTGTTTAAGGTTAATTTTAAGGTTAAGGAATGGAAAGCTCAGTGTGAACACTTAGTACTAATAGTAGCCACAGTCAGTTTCCCAGTTTGCTGAGCTTACTATATAAATAAGAAAATATTTAATCATCAAATTGAAGCCTAGGTCTAGTTTTTAAAAGTGACAGGCACCTGAAAGTTGAAGTTCATTTGAGGTTTTGGCTTTTGGTTGGCAAGCATTTTATAGGAAGTAAATGCAATGAGGTGTAAAATCAGCAGTATATCAGCTATTCAGAGTATCCGCCTGGCAGATATATTGACCCCATGGTTTAGGAGGGAGCTGCAGGTACCTGTTTCACCGAGAGGTAACTTACTTCATATTTACCAGGAAAAAATTACCGTTATTACCTACTGGTAATGATGTGGGTGGAAGTTTGCATGATAGCTGATAAGTGTGCTTAATGTGCATATATTAGATAATGACATTTAGATTTTAAGTTATTTAGCTACACTTCTTATCTTCATGTTACCTAAACTAGAAGTCCTGCTGTTGTATGTTTCTCTGGCATTTGTTACCGGTTGTGGAGTGACTTTATTTTTTTTCTCTCCTTTTCTTTCTCTCTAATGACAGAGTTTTACCAGTTTGTTCGACCTCAGCATAAGAAGGAGTTTGACGAGGCGTGTTGCAGTCTGACTGGTGCGGGCTGTGGCTACAAACCTGAGCACAGCCTCCTGCGGGAGGAGAGGGAGAGACTTGCCAGGAACATGGGTGAGGAGCTGGTTCCAGCACTGGGGAGGCAGTAGGATCATTTAATTGACATTACCCAATTGTAGAGCAAGATGCATCTAATAAATAGAAATAAAAGGATGGAAGGTGATTTAGCTTAATCAATATTGAGCCAAGTCTCTGCGTGCTCCCTTTGCCTGCCTTCTCACGAGCATGGGCGGATGCCTGAGCATTGGTTACTGCGCAGTTAGTAATGGTGCAATTTTCTTTCAAGAGGATTTTACAGGTCTATTTCAATTGTGAATCTAGTCTGTGGATTTAAAAATCTTTGTGTGTGTCTTCTTTGCTACCCACATAGTGCCACTAGAACTGTGAATAGACGATAATCATGTCCTCACAGAGCTCATGAAATCTTTGAGGCCCAGAACACTAAAATCCTAAAAAGGCAGGGTGTTAGCTCATCCCCTCTTATCAGGGAAATGCATCTACACCTTCAGGTGTTTTCAGCATAGAATGGCACACTTTGAAATGTGCCATCCTATGTTTGTTCTCTCCTAAGTTCTCTGTTAACAGACTGGTTTGATTTAACAGAAGAAAAGCAGAGTCAGCAGAAAAGCGCATTCTCAACGGACTCGTGTGCTCAGCTGAACCCTGGGCTTCACCTCAACCGGGGAGGATTCCACTTGGCAACAGGACTGAATGGTGCAGGTACCCTTCATGTAACACCTTATATTTTATTTCGTCACCAACTGTAAATTCTGCTGGTGGGAGCTGATGTTTTTTGCGCTCACGTAGCACAGTGGCTCACTGTCTGTAGGTAGGAGCCATGGTAATTCAGAATTTTCAGCAAGGATTGTACGAAACAGCACACAAAAGCCAACAAATTCCATCAAGGTAGATATGAAAGAAACCCAGTAAAGGCAGAACTTTGCCCTGGAGACAGAGCTGATGTTCGTCAGTGAGCAGAAGGGCAAGCTGAGCACCAGGCTGTTCGGCTTCTGTTTGTCCAGGGCTCGGGAGAGAGCTTTTTAAGGAGTGTAGTGTCACATCAGGTCAATAGGAACCCAGGTATGAAGAAGAAAACAGTTCTTGTTTTGTTACTGGTAATGTTACATTCCTCATGTGGACAGTCTGTTTTTTCTGCAGAAACAGAGACTGGAAATGTATTCTCACGATTGCATGTAATTTCTGTACACGTCACTCTGACCTCGTGCTGTCCAGTATTTATTTTTGAAGTCAAAGGCTCAGTTGTTATTTGATTACAGATCTTCCTGAGAACAGCTGGGAATTTTTTGTATTTCTCTGAAGGAAACAAGTAGGATATCTGGACACCTTAGACGTCTTTCTTTAGAGGGTAAAGAATAGTCAAAGACTAATCCTTTCTTTTTAAAAAAAGTAAATAAAAAGGTGATGTTTCCTGGAAGGCTTTAAAAGTTTTTCGTCTGTGAAGCCATGTTTATTTTGATTTGTATTCCTGCTTCATTTTGTATTTTAAGAGCACTTAAACAAAACAGAGTCTTTGGTAATTATTTTGTCCTGAGGTCCGTGAGATGGAGTTTCATAGAAACTTGTTCCCACTAAAAGTAATTGAGAAGATAGTAGCACTGAATGCAAGTATTGTTTCTGTTCTCACTCTTTCCATTGAGTGTGCTGCTGTGGCAGTGTCAGAATGCTGGGTGTTATGCAATAAAAGATACTGATTATAAAATTCACACCCATGTTTTTCCCCTTTCAGGAAACTGAACTAGGCCCATCTTTCAAAACATCATTATCTTCTTTAACATATTTAAAAGCTCTTTAGTGGAGAATAAAGATCTAAATATCTAAAGATGTGGCTGCTTAATTTAAATCAGTTTCTTATTGTGTAGTTCATCTATATTTGCATACCTGTGGTATGCAAAACAGACCTTTTTCCTCTACAACATGTTGGAAATCAAAGAATCACATTTTGAACAGAATTCCAGTTGGAGTTTAGCAGGATGTTCGTAGCTGCTCCTGCCTCCTGTTGGGCTCCTACCTTGCTCTCGTGCTATCTTGTGTTATTTCAGGTTAGTCATTCTTTTTTGACTTTGTTTTCCTGTTGGGAACCACACACACACACATACACGCACACACACACACCCTTTTCTCCTTTTATTAATAAGGGGTGAGAAATCTGTTCTTTAAACTTGCTCTCAGCAGTGTCCGTGCCCATGTGCCAGGCCACTGTAGTTGGCTCAGCTATCTCTTTCCAGTGCTTCTGCTCCTTAGTGCAGCACAAACCCTGATTTACTGCTGATCTCCATGTCACCTTTTTCTCATTCCCTAGTGACCATCTGACACATTTCTCTGTTTAAAAGATAAAAAAAAACCCACGAAACAAAAACCCAACAAAAACACACACACACACACACACACACACACACACAAACAAACAAACAAAAAAAGCCAACACAAAAAGCCCACCATATGTTAAGAGCGATCCCCAGAATTCATTTGCTCCGTTGTCATTTCCAGAAGTGAGTGTTGGCTTTGACACTTTGAATTAGTCCAGAACCCACTTCCGAATGAAGAGAGAAGCAGATTCAAAGAGTGACCCGATGTCTCTGTCCTCCCCAAGCCCTGCTCACCCTGTTCTTTGTCTCCCAGGGCAGAATTCCGGTCAGGCTCCAAGGAAAGATGCTAAAAAAGCCTCAAGCTCAAGGAGGGATCAGCACCAGGTCCTCAGGGCTTCCTACCTCAGCGATGTGAAAAGGGCGTTGGACAAAAGCACCTACAGCCAGTTCTATCAAGCGTTGTTGGCCTACAAGAAGACAGACAACTATGAGGCAATGGTATCGGTGATCGCAGCCCTCACCACTGAGAGGCCAGAAGACTTTCATCTCCTACAAAGTAAGGGATTTGTGTTTAGTTGTAAAGAAGATGTAGGTGCTGTGAGCTCATGTGAGCAATGACTTTTCACTGGTCATGACATTTCACTGGTCACTCTCCACTTTTGGGAAGAACTTTCAGCATTAGTAAGTGTCGCCTCTCCCATCATTTGGTTTTGCAAACCAGATAAATGGAGCAACAGTGAAGATGTGTTAAACGAATGTCATTCAAAGAGCAAAAATTTCAAGGTTCTAAAATGTGATCTCTGTTCAGTTAGAAATTGCCCATTAAAAATATCAGGTAAGACCTCAGTGATTCCAGTCATAACCTTCAGTCAGGCTCACTTCAGTCAGATGATTCCATCACCTTTTTCTCTCCTCAGTTACCAGTAGTGATTGCTCTTTAGAAAGGCCAGTGCTGACAACTGACTCAGTTTTGTTTGAGCATTGGTTGTTATGCTGGTGCTGAGCTCTTCCATCACTTCCAGGTTTGGGGACAACAATCACACTTCTGGTTCACTGTTCTGCTACAGAGCTTTACCTGAGAGTGGTTATGGAACTGTGGCATAATTTAGTATCCTTATCATTCATCATAATCTTCTAAAAATTTCAAGCTGATATTTATTTTCTCAGAAGTGGTTTATTTTTTTTCTCTTGTGGGTTTAATGATTTAAGAAGCTACAGGTTTTCAGAATTTTGAATTGGGCTTTATTATTTAAAAAAAAAATAAAAGAAGGCAGAGTATATGCAGATCTTGATTGCCTTGGTGGAGACGTCTTGTCTTGTGCCACTTAACACCCAGTTCCACCTTCTCCCATGTCTCTGGTGTGAACTCCTGCGGGAAATGATGGATTTGGCACATGCTGGGAAATGCTGATATTGTTTCATTTGTTGGCTTTAGGAAATAACAATAAGTATTCCATTGACTTTGAATAGATGTTATAGTCTACAAATGTTTAGAAAATATTTTTTCTGATGCATTAACTAATCAGCTTAGTCTTGACACAGTGAAGAGCCGGAGGGAAGTGAACTGTGTGGCACTGTGACTCATCCTCTCCCCTGAGCATTCTTTGTCGCCCACAGTTGGTGTCTTCTCTCAGCAAAGGTTTTTACCTCAGACGACTTAGTGGTAGAATTGTCTATGCTTGGCAGTAAGTCATGATTGGGATTGGTTTAGAATTCTTGTGTGTATGTTGTGGATCCTTGTCAACCAAACAGTAACAAGAAACTGGCTTTTTGAGAAGTCTTTTCAGATGTTGTGTCTATGCCCAATTTCACTAGATCAGTTGTCAGCTGAAGGGCCAGATTAGGTCTTTATGTTTAGCTGTAGAGAACAGAAGAATTTTGGAGTAATTCGAGGTTGTTTTCCATACCAAATACTCCTTTGTCCTCTGGCATAGAAAACCCCATAGTAATAAAATCAACAGATTGGTGGAACACTTTATGTTTTTGAAGATACTCTGAGGAATATGACTGATATTGCTCACCTTCCGAAGAATTTCTCCCCTCCAAAGCAAGCAGCCTTCCAAGGTCGGGTGTTTATTTTCCTGTGCATTTGTATTTTCTTTTGCACAGGGTTTTCCATGTTTGTTCGCCCTCATCACAAAGAGCGGTTCAAAGAGCTGTGTCAGGGTTTGACGGGAATGGGCTGTGGCGAGGGAGAGAAGCAGCTGCAGCAGCCAGTGCAAGGTGCAGAGAACCCCCAGGGTCTGGCGAGCTGGTGCGCTGGAGGAGAAAACAGCCGTGGACAAGGTGGGGAATGAACGTTTGTCTGACGTTTACAATTTACTGATGATGATGATGACGGGGTGGTGTCCAACAGCCTTAGCTGGGGGCCAGGGCCTCCCTGCACGAGGTGTGTGAAGGAAGATCAAAGCGACTGGCGGTGTTCAAGTTGTGGTTAAAAAAAAAGGAAGTAGAAGGCAATGTGAAATGGGGAAGTGCAAGGAAACAAAAAAATTATAGTGTTATCTTTAAACTGTGAGATACATTATGCATGAAGGCAGAATTTTTGCATCTGAGGTGAGAGCAGGAGATTGAGATACACCCTGTCTAGGAAGAATTTCCACAGAACTACTTCAATATAAAGGGTCCCTTTCATTAATAGTGTGTGTTAGTGCCAGAAACTTCCATTACCAAGCAGTATGGCATAAAAAAAATAATGATTCAAATTGTGGTTGAGAAGTTACTGAACTTACTGCTAATTGTGTTTCCTGCAGTCTGTGTATGGTGTTCTGCATTATGTGATTTTTGTATGCCGGTTTGTTTTTTTTCTTATAGAAGATGCAACCACTTCTAAGGATAAAGCACCAGAGAAAATTCAGAAGAAGATTTCCGCTTTCTGCTTTAGCCAGGAAAGCAAACTTGAATTGCCAAAGACCAAAGTACCAGAAGAAACCAGTAAGACGAGAGCCCCCACGGGCTGTGGCGCTGTGCCTGTCTTCCCCCTGGAGCTAGAGCCAGAATGTGGTAGGTATATGTGAGATTTTGGGTGCAATTCTTTAATGCTAGGGGATAAAAATAACAGGTTATCAGTGTAATTCTCATTTGTATAATTTAAGTGATGACTGGTTCATGTCTATATTTGCTAAGGTGTAATAATGATTAGTGAGGTTTGCAAAGTAGAATTTGTGCTTTCTGTCACTCACATGTGTTTCCTCAAAGTACTTCATTGTCTTTATTACAATGATGTAATAGTTTTCCTGAGAACTTAAAGATTTTTCTCTGTGACTTCCTTGTAAACCTCAGTTTCTAAATGGGGATCTGAAGCACTGAGAGGCTGAGTGAGGTCATGCAAAAGAAATAATGTGACAGGGACGGGTATTGCGTGGCTAAGGTAGTTCATACAGCTCATAGTCATTGTTTTCCGGGCTGCGCTGGAAATGCGTATGCATGAGAATTTCACAGGTGGTTACTGGAATTTAGTCATTTCCTCCCTCTTTCTCTCCCCCTCTTTCTGCCCCTCTCTCTCTGTTCTAGGAAGATTCCAGTGCTCTAACTGCAATTCTGAGGACGATGTGCCTTTTAAATGTCCATTATGTGACTTCACTTGCTGCAAAACGTGCTGGGAGCAGTTCTTAAAGGTTATCTTGTTTACTGGCTTCAGTTTTTCCTGAAAAATAAATCATTGTGCTTTTCAGGAGAACCATGTGGACAGCCCTGGAAACAGAATCTCTCTGTTTACAGAGAGAGCCCCTAAATCCTTGTGGAAGATTTACCGCTTGTTTCTTTGCTTTCCATGTCGTGCATTGCGATAGAGGCACCTCTGCCGTACAGTGTCTTTTTTACACCTTTGCAGCTCCTGCTGAGCTTCCTCCAAATGTGTTCCCATCTGGAGTTGTGCAGGCAACAACCTGTGGAGTCACCTTGTTGTATGCTGTTGTATGTACTGCCCTGTTCTGTGCTTTTGGTATTGAATTGGTAATTCTGAGATGTGGTTTTCTCCTTACTCCCCGAGTTAGTGTGCATTTTCATAGTTCATAGATAGATCACAGAACTTGCCCAGCTTAGATTTTTTTTCTAAATTAGCCTTTTTCTGATTGTGCGTCTCTTAGACTGAGGATTAAAATAGTCTGATCTAGATTGGGCTTTATTTCAGTTTCAGGTACTTGAATGCATCCAGAGGAAGGCAACAAAGCTGGTGGAACTAGATGATCCCTGTAGGTCGCTTTCAAATGGAAGTATTCCTTTGTTCTATTCAGATATCCAGTACAAAGCCGCATTTGGGGAAATGAGTGATTCCCGGTGGGTCATTTGTAATAATGACTTCTATATTTGCCACTTACCTGAATAACCCTGCTAGTTACGGTGAAACTTCATCCTATGTTGTACCGGGCAATGGCATGGGAAAGAAAGTATCTGTGTTGTTCTTAGCAAGGTGAATCAACGCTTTGCTTTGTGGCAGTGTACCAGAGCCCTAGAATTTGTAAAGATAGGGAAAGGCAGATACAGTTTGCAGTAAATAATCAGAACATAATAGCAGATTTACTGAGTCAGAGTAAAGGTCTGTCCAGCCCAGCGTTCCATCTCCAGCGATGGCCAAGAAAAGAATGGCTAGGAAAGGCTGAAAGAACACGGCAGGCGTGAGCGGTGGTTCTTGCAGAACTCTCAGCCTCGGAGCTATTTGCAGCACGAGAACTCCCTGAGCCAGAGGTTCCTTAGTATATTCTATATTAAGAAACCTCTGCTGCATTTCCATCTCATCATCCACTTCCCTTTGAACGCAAATGAACTTGTCACCCATGTCCTACAGCAAGTGCTTCCACAGCTTAGCCAAACGTTCTATGAAGAACCAGCTCATTTGTTTTGCTGTCACTTTGAACCTTCTTCTTGCCGGTTCAGTTTAATGCCCCGCTCGTTTAAAAAGGACAAACAAAATATTCCTACAGCTCTCAAGAAAATGCGTCATGGATGCCCTGTCCTTCATCAGCATCTTTCTGCACCCACCAGCACTGGGGTCTGTTCGCCTCCTCCACAGACAACATACATCCAAGTCCTTATTTCTAAGAATGTGGGGGTTTGTTTGTTTGTGGTTTTGGTTGTGTGTGGCTTTTCTTGCTCTGAACAACAACCTGTTGGGTGTGGGTGTGTAGAACCATCTTCTCCCCAGCTGGGACCTGTTGCTGTGCTGTGCAGGCACTCCCAAGCCTTGGTGTGATGGACATTCTACAGCCTTTCTTCTGGAGAACATGAAACTACCTGGTCTCATCACCTTTTCTTACCTTGTTTATGACCTCCCTCTCTAATGATGAGTGGTTCTCTGTTTACAGTAATGTTAACTTGCTCATGATGCGATTCACATGTAATTTGGTTAATGAAAAGTTAAATATCTTGTCGTTTGGGATATTACTTGAGGACTGATGGAGAGAGAGTTCTCCTGGCTGGTGATGAGGTAAAACTCTTCTCTGGCAGTTGTGTAGATGAGAAGGAAGGACAGGCTGGCTGACAGCACGGGATTGCAAACAGGAAGATTATTCCATGTTTCTCTGAAACCAGCCCCAGAAGAACCATCTCTGGATGCCTCCATCCGCATTCCCACCCCTCGCTGGCTGCACAGACAGTTGGGTTTCTCTCTGAGGTACCTTCAGCTGCAGGAAATGAGCAACCACGGTGTCTGTGTCTGCGCTTCATGGGCCGGGTCACCGCTGACGGGGCTGGAGTGGAAAATCCATCTCTATTTTCACAAGTTACTCACAATGTTTCTTCAGCTCAGAAGGTGACTGACTAAGAAGTCCGTCATTCAAACTGCAATGACTTGGGGTTTGCAAACTGTGATTTCTTTTCCAATTTGTTGGTTTTCCCAAATAGCTTAGTGGCGGGGAGAGGCGGTGAATAACTTTTGGAAAGTTTTGAAGGAGCAGACAGAATTCCATGCAGCTGGAGGGGAACTGGAGGGATTAGTGGCAGTGCGTGTTGGGCCATTTTCAGTGCTTGTGGGGAAGCTTTGCAGAGACAGCGCCAGGATAATCTGCTTCTGGTTTTACTTTTCTGTACAGAGCTCTGTGGCTGCTTTTCAGTGTTTAAATGCATCACTTATTCACGCTTTTTTTCAGGTATTCCAGAGAGACTCAGTTATTCTCATTTGGACTATCAGTAATATGGGCAAATAATATAAGATTTCACAATTCTGTATTACGCTTGAGATTTTCAGAACTCTTTGACAAATCACTGTGACTGGGCAGTGAAGTGAGTTTTCCTCTCCCCCACCATTTCTGGTATTTCAATTAATGCTGCCAGAATCAAAATGTTGCCAGAATCAAAATGCCTGAACCTATTTTGCAGTCTTTTTGTACAAAGATCAACTTCCACGCTGCAGAAAAGCTGGCGCGGTGCTGCTAACGTAGGTAACCAGCATTTCAGGCTAAAGAGCTGGCAATTTTCTCAAAGATTAATTTCTTAAAACTTTTTAACTATAAACAGAGCATTTTAGCTTTACCGGTGATTTGCAGGATATAAAAAGACCAGTTGGGAGTTCACCTGCAGGTCGAACGGCTAAAGACCAGACTTTAAAATTGAAAATTAAGGAAGAAGCAAATTGAAACCTGGCTGGAGAAGAGGTTTCCTCACGTACCCCCTCTTCTGCTTTTAACCGGGAGAGGTGTGCGGGATGAAGAAATAAATGTACTTGGTTCCACAGCGAATCTCTCGGTCGCAACCACGTGTGTCAGCGCTGTCCCATGTACCCAGGAAGCCGTTTCCTTCCCAGCCGCGCGGGAGGCAGCGGCGGTTCAGGGAACTCGGCCGCTGACGGGATTTCTCTGCTAACAAGCACATCGGCGCTTCCCGACGGCTCTTGTGGGCTCAGTTTCCTTGTTCCTGGATTTTAGTCTTCCAGATACATCAAAGCTGTAATTAATCTGAGACAACTGCTGTAAAGTTTGTTGCTACTTCACTGGAAGGTTTTATTTTTCCTCCTTTTATTACTAGCAGTTAAATAAGTGACTGTGTGATAAAGTGGCATTTAAAAATAGTAGCTGTGATACCTTGGGGGCTGTCAAATGACTAAGGTGGCTTATAGCTCATACCAGACAATTACAAACTTGATAGATAAATTTAATATATTACCTCTTTGTTCATTCATTTGTGTAGATGGCGAAAAAGTGCCCGAAGTGCCACAGTGATGTGAAGAAGCAGCGATTAATCCAAGTCTTCTTCTGGTCATAATCCCACCAACAGGAATGGCAAATGCTTCCTATCAGCAGAAAGAAGTTGCTGTGCTCTGGCTCTCAGAAGCAGGATGAAGATTATTTAAGTGTCTTTGATCCTTGGCTCTGGATGCTGTGCTGTGCACCAGCACGTATTAACTCTTCCTACAAAGGTGATTGAGTTTGGAAGGTCTCGCACTTTCTCTTGACTCACTGGCAGGAGACAGCAGAATATGAGCCTTTGTTGGAAATAAGGTTAATTTCTTATTTTAGCCTGTAAATTTTACTGTAGCCACTCTTGGGCTGAAATGTTAGATCCCAGAGGTGGCTGGTGCTGATGGGCCCCCAGGTAGTGTCAGCTCCTGGAAAACCCCAGCGATGGTGGCACAGGGAGCCAAACCCGCTGGAGAAGGTGACCAGAGCACCCATCCTCACCGCCCGCGCTCCGGGAAGGGGGAATCACAGCACCAGCAGGAGGTGCTGCAAGGGTGACTTTTGAAAAGCAAATTCCAGTTGTGGGGAAGGAGCAGAAACGCCCTTTCACCTGCTGTGCACCCCGAAGTCCCATTCCTTCCGCCCTGCTGGGATTCTTGGGAATGTGCACTATGGACGTGTTATTTTCTTCCATCGTGCCTGTGTTACCCGACATTCACTTTCCAGGAAGCAAAAGGATCTAATTGCTTTGAAACTTCAAAATAAATCAAGTTAGATGGGTTAAAACAAAATTCTGTAATACTTCCACTCTCTGTGAGTAGTGGATATAAGTGGTTAACCTGAAAAACTGTATCAATTTTAAATCTCCAGTAGCTGCTGTATGTTAAACTATAAATAAAACCATCTTTGTCTTAATTGGGTTTTGTTTGATCATTTTTTCCTGGTTGTTGTTTATTTAATTTCTTTACCAGATATAAAAACATTGAGTATGGAGTCCCAATGGCCCTGGTAGGACTAAGTGGAAAGGTTTATTCTGTGGGATTTTTGACCCGTGTTTTTGTTTGACAAAAATGAACAAAGGATTGCGTTCTCACTTGCTGATTAATTGTGGGTTCCTATGCTGGCAGACACATCATCTAGCGTATGTTTTCAGCGTTCTCTGGGAGAATATACTCTTTACTAACTTCAGGAGTGCTGTTTTTCCTCAGCCTATAGTTGGATTTCATACCAATGGAATTTTGGAAAATTCTACGTTAGTAACTCAAAATTGAAAAGTGAGCTGCATTTTAACAACGTTTCAAAGGTTCTTATTTCCCCTGGTTATAGAATTCAAAACCGGTGTCACTTCAAATGCTGTAGTTGCTGGGATATTGGTCTTCATTTAGAAATTCCTTTTTTCAGATCCAAACAGCTGCGCAGCGTGTGATATCGTGGCTCTCGGGCATTAAAATGTCAAATAGTAAGTTCACTGTGGCCAGACTGTCTGAGGAACAAGAAAAGGTGTGTTCTTAAATGGCAATGAAACAGGAATTTTCCATACTTTATTAGGTAATAATTAGAAATAATGAAGATTTAGACAGGAATGAGGGTAATTTTGGGCTGGCATATGTTCTGACATGTTTAAACCTGAATGAGTTTTACCTTAATGTGTTCAGCGCACTACTGATAGTGGCTTAGATTCTGAAAACAAGAATGAACAATACGGAGAAAGCCCTGGATATTTGAAATATAAGTGGAAACGTCACAGAAAAATCTCTGTGTGTATGTTGTAAAAATGAGCAGGAAAGAAGCGCAGTGGCGGGGTTGGGGTGGCTGTGGTGTTAACTCTTGTCCTTCCACAGGACTCCCAGTTTTGCAGCCTGGTGACTGTGTTGTGCTTAATGATGGAAAAACCACATTTTGCTGCACTGAAATCTTGTCACAAATGTGTATTATAAGACAGTTTTGCGTCTTAAAACTAAAGCAACTCCGTACCTGAAATGGATTTCGTTTTATTTGTTAGTCAAGGGGTTTTTGTTGAGGCTGCAACTTCCCAAGTTGTGCCCTGAGTGTTCTTTATCATTATTTGTTCTTTTTCCCTTTTTTAACAAGCCTGGCAATAACTCTTGCATGACAGAAGTTTTTAATGAAGAGGCTCCTCTCGGGGAAAGCAGCTCCGGCCAACGCTGCTGCTCTGCACTTGGCAGCTTCGGGGCGATCGCAATCCGCTGCGCGGGGTGAAGCTGCTGCCAACCAGGTCCCTGCGGCTTCGGCTGGACGCTCATTTGGAATCTCAGCCTTTCCTCACCCCGGGAAAGGAGCAGAGTGGAGACCAGGAGCACAAACCAGCAAAAAGTTACTGAGTGGTAAGAGAATTCAGTGCTCTCTTGGGAGAACTGCAGCTTCTGCCTGTGCCGCTGGAGGGAAACCACAGCTCAGGAGATGGGATGAGATGAGACATTGGCTGCGAGAGGCGGGAAAGGCTTTGGGGAGGTTTTCCTGATGGAAATCATCTAAATCATCTGCTATGGACTGCAAAAATCCAGCAAGACTTAATCATCTAAAAGGTACGTGTGGTTTGCTGGGACAAATGTAATTACAATCAATTTTTTCCCCTCAACTAGAGCAGTTTTTCCAGCTGTGCCTTGTCTGTGCTGCCGTTCGGGTTCTGGACACTGTTCCTGCTTGGGAATGCTCCATTGTCAGCAAGACGGGGCAGGGGAACTGTTACAATATCAATATCTCTAAGACGTTCACACGTTCCTTCTACTGCCCAGCAGTCTCATCATCTCGCTGAGGACATCTACTCTTCCTTTGCTCGCTGAGCCCACCCTGACGAGCTCTGAACACCCCGGTGTCCCCCAGTGCATCTCCTGTTTGCAGGTGTAACCAGCTGGGAGCTGGTCTGGGTTTGTTGCCGCTTTCTCTGCGCTGCAGCGAGCCTGGCAGGTGGGTCCCTGCTGTCACTGTCCCTCAGGCAGGACAGACGGACACCAATGTATCCCGGTGCGGGGGCAGCAGCCGCCCTGCAGGAGGTTGTCCTTGTCTGTGCCGTATCTGCTCATCACTTAGTTGTGGTTGTAATAACCAACAGAATTTAATGATTCTGTCATTCCTGATCTATCTGGGGAGGTTTGCTGAGAGGTTGTGCCCATTGATTAAAAAATACAAAAGTTAAGCTGCTGCAATCCCAACCAGTGAGGAGCAAAGTGTCTTTTACAGGTTGTTGTCCTTCAGCAGGTTTTACTCTAAACCCAGAGGTGCTTCCTCTGGCGGGAGAGCACAATTCTGCCCCTGAGGGTGGGTGTCCAGGTCTCTGCCCTTGTAGATCCCCAAACAGCCGCCCTATCACTTGTTAGAGTGTTCCTGTTGGGGATCCCAGGGTGTCCATCCCGCTGTGAGGTGGGTGCCCAGCACCCGTGTTCTCTGAGCTACCACCAGGCTCCCGCCCTTTCCCATTTCCAGCCCTGGCTCGGCAGACGCACGCTGTATCAGCCCCATGTCCCAGGGCAGGCTGCTGCGGGATCCCTTCTGTTTCCACTCCCCATCTTCCAAAGAAACATTCAGAGGCTTCTGTGTCCCTGAATCGGTCACGACACCAGTGGGTCCTCCCAAAAGTGTTTCAAGTGGGTTTCCTCGCACCCTGCCTGGCAACCAACCCACGTCAGGGAAGCCTCGGAGAACAGGGTGCCCAGGAACAGCTGCGGATGCTGACCACGTGTCATCCTGAAACCGGCTGAATTCACAAGAAAGCAAGGCAGAGAGAGTTCATTATTTATGGTACAGTTATTGTCTTCCTAAATATCGACATTGCTGTAAGTGGTTAGAGGAACTGATCCAAATTATTGAGTGTTCAGGGAGAGGAAAATCTCTCGTGGACACTCCTTGCTGGTTTTGGGAAGCAAATGACACATGAGTTACAGGGCATGAAGGAAGTAGATATTAATCTGGCTTTATTGTCCCTGCATTGCAGTGCTATGACTATTGTCTCCAATTTTTAGTGGTGTGTCATTGGGAAAATAAGAAACTTTTCCCACTGTTTTTCCTCAATAAACTTGAAAGAATTTGAGAAATAGTCCAAATTAAAATTTTAAAACAAACAAACAAACAAAACACAAACAAACAAACAAAAGCCCCAGACACCTCTTTTATCAGGAAAGAGATGAACTGTGTCTTTGCCTGGAGAGGTGGCCGCTGCCAGACAGCGAGGAATTACTTTGCTTTCCAGATTTTTCTCTGAATATTAGCGAGAAACCTGAGTTTTCGAGAGCAGTTCTGAACAGCCGTGCTGCTGCTGGACACCCCGAAGCTCCTGGGGGAGCGACGCCCTGGGTGGGGAAGTGCAATCAGAGCCACGAGAGGATGATGCTGAATTGCTGCTCTCAATTGCTGCAGGTTGGTCAGCGGCGAGGAGCTGCTGATCCCGGTGAGCCCCAGACCCACTCGGGGGCGTTTGTTGGGCGAGTAGAACAGGCAAAAAATAGATGAATTGAGGGTCACTGTTCCACCAGACTTTTCTCTCCCTGGAAGGCAGAGATTGCCTGGGGGAGCCCTTTCTCTGCCCTTAACGTGGCATCTCACTCTCTAGGAATATAACTGAAAATTTTTTGTCATTGTAGGTTTTGATCAAAAATATTTGATACTGCATTGGGGTGTGGTGTGGACTTGGAGTTTCTTGGTGTGTCACATCTGTCCCAATAGTTTCCATTATGAGGACACTGGGAGTCCCATGAGCTGCCACCCAGGATGTGCCACCTACGTTGGCTTCGTACAGCTGTGGGTTCCTCCACCCGTCAGCAGGTGTGAGCGGGGGCTCTTCGGTGCTTTTTGTTTGTCAATCTAAGCAAAACACTGAGGGAGATAAAGTAGATATGGTGCTGTTCAGATAAGCTCTTTTGAGTAATCCTTTTACAAACAGTACGGTGTGACTGTTTGTCACTTCAACAGACTCACAAGTTTGCAAAAGTCTCTGTTTCCGCTTCTTGGAAAAGTCTGGATGTGTCAGCAATGGGGCTGCTCCGAAATGTGGGGCAGAAGATCCGCACCACCCCGGCCGGGTGCACCGCAGGAGAGATGTGCTTGATTCAGAGCGGTGGAGTTTCACCCTAAAGAAACATCCTCAAGAGGATGTGCCTCAGTCCCAGGGCAGTGCTGGGAGGTAATTTAATTACTGAGATGATGCATAATGACAAAGCAAAGCCCCAGTTTGATGTAACAACTGTTACGTCAAAAGGTGTTACTAATCCTCATCATCAGGATTACTTTGGGGAGCTACAAGTGGTTGAGATAAACCAGCAGTAAAATTAAAATCTATTTGAGAGTGGCCTGTGAAAATCGGCCCATCGCCTGTTTGGTGTAGAGTGCAAATAAATGCAGCCCAGACAGAAATACTGAGCCCCTTTCACTCCAGCTGCAGTTCTTTTCTTTAACCATGGTGGGTAGAAACTGATCTTACTGGAGGGACCTGTGAATAATTCCTTCTGACCATCAGGTTTTACTTCTCCTACTGGGTAGCAGAAAACTGGGTTTGATTTTCTGTCTTTGTAAATTGTGTGGTTTTAGCTCTTTTAGCTTTAATCTTTAGTGTTAGAAATAAAGCCTGAGAGACTGGCCATCCAGGACAGGAGAGCAGAGCCAGCGACTGGCAGCAGGAGCCTGTGTGAGTAAGATAATATTAATCCAACAGATGTGACTGTTCATGGAGGGAACAAGGGTGAAAATGAAGTTTTTGGGAGCACTGGGTGCTGGGAGATGGGACAGAGGGAACCCGGCTCCTGCCGAGGAGGAAGATGCTCCTGCCCAGGGTGACAGGTCAGACCGACAGCTCGGTCACGTGTGTGACAGCTCTAAAATGTCAAGGACGCCACTCATCGCGGTCTTGGGCTTCCCAGCGTAGAACAGAGTAGAAAATTTTCCAAACTAATTTTTTCTGTGATTCTGTCTTGTGGTTGATACTCATAACTACTCAGCAGCCTTAGCTGCCCAATAGACATATATGAGAATGGGAAATGCTTGAGAAAAATGCAAATGGTGAGAGCGGCTGGAGAAGCCTCTTTGGAGGACGTTTGGCTGGCTTATTAAAACATCTGTGTTCCTTCTGAACAGCTGCATTCCCAGTGCAATTCCTTTCTTGCAGCTCAAACAATGGCAGGAAATGTGTTTGAGCCCCAGTGTGGGGCAGGTGAGGGTGCGGGTGCTGCTGTTTGCAGAGCAGGGAGCAGAGCCTGACCTGGGAGCAGCCAGGCTGTAAACAGCAGTTCCACAGAAAACAGTTTGTGGGAGGATATTGTAGACCCTTCAGTGTCTGCACACAGAGGTGCTTGAGAAGTTGTGTGCATTAAGCAAGTGTATTTATGGACTGGCTGCTGATTTCAGATGTGTTTTTGTTCTGAACCAGCAAGGATTTGCTGGTGGGTAGTTGTTGTCTCTATCTTGAGATGGGATGGGTGACAGTGCTGTGCTGGTACCAAACCTACCAAGTGGTCCCCAGCCAGGGACAGCAGAGCCCTGCCTGGCAGGGGGTGCCTGGGGGCCGGGAGCCGAGGCCATGGGGCCTGGAACCAGTGTGGTTTGTGTGACGGGCGGATCACAGCGTGCAGGTCACAGCACAGTCTCTTGCCTTTCCGCAGCTGGAGATGGCAAATCTGTGACATTAACCAGGGGTGTAGCTCGAACACCATCAGACTTCCCAGCGGAGTGCTCTGGGTGCTAGGATGCGATTTCTGTTTAGATGTGTTTTCTTCTCTTCCATTGATTGGAAAGTTTAAAACCAAGATAAAAGTGAAACTATTTTCTCCACTGGCTTTTTGGAACTGCAGTCTTCCCCTTCCTCACCTGTGGCTCCATTCCCTGTAGGAGGGGGTGTCTGGGAGGAAAGGAAAGGGCACGTTTTTGGGCACGGAGTGCGTTGTGCTCTTCATGGGCTCGCTGAGGAGCTCTCCTGCTGTTACACCAAAGGGAAGGTGAAACCCGTGCTCATTCTCCCCCCACGCCTGGGGTACGGGGAGACCCTGCAGGTGCAGCTGGAGCGGAGGGATGGCGAGTTCTCCAGTGTCTGCTGCCTTCCCAGCACATAAAGCACTTTGCGTTTGTGCCCTTAGATGTTCTCACCTCCAGAGGGAACCTGGTGAGGTGGGGCAGAAGGACAAAGTACACAGGTGATATATTTGAGCAGGGGCAGCACAGAGTGAGCAGCGCTGGGAAAGGCACCAAGCAGTGCACCCGTGAGGCTCAATTCACTTTAGATTGAAATCCTTGAGTTTGACAGCAAAGTGTTGCCTGTAAGATGTTCAAACGCTGGCCTGCTCACCTGCTGGATGCTGTTATCCCACAAAAGGTACTTCTACGTGTTTTAGTGTTGAAGTTGGAGTTAATATGTCACCTACGGTGCTCTTGAAAGGAGAAAATTGAAGCTCTGAGCCAACTTCAGAAATGTATTACCTAACCACTCAAACCTGGGCAGTTTGAGCGGGGTTAGTGCTCCCGGTGTGTGGGAGGGGGGATGGCAGAGCTCTGGCTCCATCACAGCAAGAGCGGGAGTGCCGGGGCTGTGTTTGGGGTTACGCTGTACCCCCACCGGAGAGGCAAATGCTGTTACTGGGAAGTTATTTAGCATGTACAGAGAGTTCGTGGGGGAATTTCCCCACCTTTCCCCAGCCAAAAAGAAAAAAAATCCTCAACATACCTTAAACTTGCAGCTGTGCAAATCCCACCTGCCGGCAGGTAAATACACACTGTCCGGCCAGGAGAGCTCCGCTGCTTATAGGCAAGAACAGGAACGGGAGGGGAAGGGCTGGAGGGGAGGGGGGGTGAGGGGCCGGGATGGCGCCGGGGGGGCGGGGGCAGCCAGGATCGGGTCGGGGGGGCGGGATGGAGCCGGGGGGCGGGATGGGGCCGCGATGCCGCCGGCCGCTTGCGCAAGAGGGTCTTTCCCGCGGGCCGGGGCTATAAAGGGGCCGGCGGGCGCGGGGAGCGGAGCGGCGGGAGCGGTGAGACCGCGGGGCGGGAGCGGCTCTGGGGCACGGGTCGGGTGGGATGGGGAAAGAGGCAGCCGGTCCCGGGGCATGGGGAGGATGGGACGGGGTGGGATAAGATGGGATTGGGGAGGGAGACCTCGGCTACTCCTCCATCACCTCGCCCACTTCTGCTGCCTCCGGGCTGGGGGGTGACTTTCCTCCCCCGCTTACGCATGTCGGGGCGATGAGTGTGTCACAGCCTTGCACGGGTTCTTCGCCGGGCTATAAGACTCTGCTCCTGGCCCTGGGTGGGAAGAGCCGGCATCTCCCTCGGAGGGACTGCTTGCAAGGCGGAGGAGAACACTCGGTATTTTCTAACAGCCCTTACTCGCTTCTCTTTCTGCTTTGAGGCTGGAAGGCTGGATCGGTGCTGCTGCGGAGAGCTGTGACACAGCCGCTGTCCCCAGCGCCAGCCTCTGAGGAACCTTCTCTGCATCCCCAGGTGTCTGGTTGCGGCGCTCGGAGCCCTTGGTGCTATGCTGTCCTGCCACACGCTCAGTTTAAGGCATCTGGCCAAGGTAACAGGAAAGTCGGGCACACGTGCTTTGGAAAGGAAAGGGAGGATAAACAAGACTCTGGGATTCTCTAGTCCTGTGCAGAGTACCTGGGTTTCCAAAAAAAGTTCAGAATTCTTTCTAGCTTGGAAAACTTTCTGTCTGCTTCTTGATATGCAAAGGTCTCACCCCGAACAGTGAGGAACCGACTGGGGTGAAAAGAGGGGGGAGAATGTGCTGGAGCTGCTTATAGTGCTGAAAGAGAGAAACAGGGTTGCAAAGGCACCACCAAGTGGGTTTAAGAAGCATTGTTTGGGAAAGACACTGTGTCACCTGGGGTAACAAGCGGGGGGTGATGGGAGCACATGGGGGCAGCGGCTGGTCCCTGGTACCACCATTGCTTTGCCCCTGGGGCTGGGGAGAGCATGAGGTGGGAGAATAACTTCTTGCACCTACGATGGTAATAAATTCTGTAACACAACAGCTGCACTTGCTGCTTCTGCCTCCGCAAGAGGATGCGCTAAGGGCTCTTTGCTCCCTCTGTGCTGCAGTGGATGTTTGCCCCTCTCCTCCTGTTCCTGGCTGAGCTTGGCTCCAACGCCCAACCCACCTACCAGTGGAAAGATGCTGTGACCCACGAGAAGGTGACCTGCCAGCAGTGCCCGCCGGGGACCTTCGTGTCCCAGCACTGCAGCAGGGACAGGCAGACGGTGTGCGCGCCCTGCCCCGAGCTGCACTACACACACTACTGGAACTACCTGGAGAAATGCCGCTACTGCAACGTCATCTGTGGGGAGAGACAGGTGGAGGTGCAGCCGTGCAATTCCACCCACAACCGCGTCTGCCAGTGCCAGGAAGGCTACTACTCCGAGATGGAGTTCTGCATCCCGCACTCCGAGTGTCCACCGGGCTTCGGCGTGGAGAACCTGGGTGAGTACCCCAGCGGCGTGAATGCTGCGAGGCTCTTGTTTCATCCCAAAACATCTGCTGGAGCTAAAAAACAAGGAGAAATACAGTGGCTGATGATTGCCCATAGCCTGACCTGCTCCCTTTTTGCACACCAGTGCAGTGCCGTCCTTGCTGGCACGTGAAACTGCTCCCCGCCTCTCTTCCAAGGAGCGATTTGTTCGTTTTTTCCCCATTTTTGCTTTGAAAGCCTTTGAAATCCCCCAGCATCATCCTTAGCTGGAACATGACAGTCCTGGGTATATGCTTCACCAGGCAGAGCTGGGCTGTGATTTATTCCCCATCCCTGAGCAGCATCTCACCCTGCCAGGGCTTTCAGAAAGGGCTCCTGCTCCTCTTTCAGGCAGCCAGGGAGTGTGGAATGCAAATTATCAGAACTAAAAAGGGCTGCTAATTATGCAAGGGCAGGGCTGGTGAATGTGTGTAGCTCTGGGGCTGGGTTTTGAGGTTTATTATTGAGCAATTTGGAGAGGCCGTATCCAAAACATGAAATGGATACATGGGCAGGTGCCCAAACAATGAAGTCAGCCTGGTTTCAATTCACATCTAGGGGAGACTCATGAATTCAAGGCTCCATCCCCTGGTGAGACGTAAGTCACGAGAGATTTCAGGGGAGTTATTTTTCCATTGTTCCCTGAGCACAGATTTGTCTGATCCCCTGGTTGCCCTTGTTGGGATATGTGCAAACTTTCTAAAAATACAAGTTGCGTACGAGTGAGTTTCCCTCTCGCTCTCCTCTGAATCACCGAGGACCAGGCTCTGTCTGGAAACTGCAGCTGAGGCAGCATCAGCAAAACCAGCATTATCTTGCTCTGGGCTTTGAAGTGCAGAGGCTTTTGAAGCCTTTCCACGTGGACTCAGCAGAGCTCCAGGCTCCCAAGCCAGAGGAGAAATACCTGTTGTCTTCAGCTGATGCTGATAGTTGTGGTTTGGGGTTTAATTTTTCTGTAGGACGTGACGGTTACAAAATGCAGTGAAGCAACGATGGTGAATTAGGTCTCCCAACAATGTGGGGGAGCCCTTTGAAATTAAGCTTCAGATTTGGCTGGAAAACCGAGGAGCCATGTGAACAAACTGAGGTGTTTGAGGAGAAGCTAATTTTTTCTTATTATTATTTGACAAATGGTATCTTGTGTGGGGAATGATGCATTGTGACAATGTAGAGACCTCGTTCTTAACTAGGTAAATGATGAGGAGATGAAAAGGGTGTGAGATCTGCTCCTGTGGGGCTGTTCCCCCTCCTGCTGCAACCCCGTCCCCGTGGCACCGTCCCTGCGAAACAGGGGCTGACCCGCAGCAGAACTTTGACCTTCTCAGCAACTTTTGCTTTCACTTGGCCTGGAGCCTCCTGACTCTGCTATGAATCAAAGGGCTGGTTTGGCACTCGGCGGGGACTTCATCCCCGCTGATGTCTCCTGCCCACAACGTGACCCTTTTTGGTAGCAGATGAGATCTCCTCCTGGCTCTGGAGGCTGCTGACATTTTATCGGCACGTGCCAAATGCTTCGGTTTGGGAAATGCCAGGGAAAGGTGTTGCTGTTTGTCCTGCAAGTCGCTGGTTCCCAGGGGAGCTGCGGGCAGAGCTCATTTCCAAAACATCCTCCTGGCACTCCAGTGGTGTCTGTCATTCTTTGCCAGCATTGTCCCCAACTCCTGCCCCTGCTCCCTTCCCAGCTTGTCACCCCAGGCTGATGGTCCCCTTGCCCCCCCATTACAGGTACCCCCTTCAAGAACACCCAGTGCAGCCCCTGCCCCCCCGGCTTCTTCTCCTCCTCCAAATCCAGCACCGAGACGTGCCAGCAGCACCAGAACTGCTCCAAGCTGAACAAGGTGACCAACGTGCCGGGCAACAAGTACCACGACACCCTCTGTACCTCCTGCAGACTGGGGAGGAGCAACAGCACCCAGGGACCAGGTCAGTTTGGGGGGGAATGCTGGGACCACGATGCTGCCAGGGCAAGAGCCAACTTTTCAGTGCCTTTTTTTTTCTACTTAGATGCAAACTGAGGTAAAATAGCTTGTAAAAGCATGGGGTGATCCATAATTAATGGTGATGATGGATGAAATATAGACCGCCTGCCTTCCTCCCCCTCCGAGGTCAGTCATGCAGGGCAGGGACAGGAGACAGGGCACAACAGCCACCGCTCAGCCGAAGCCCGCGCAGGCTCCACGTGCAGCCAGAACAAAGAGCCGCCGGTGAAATCCTGTGAAGAGCCGCGGTGTGAAGGGCTGTGGCACCGGCTCAGCCCCTGGCACACCTCCTGCTCGCTCCTCCCGGGCTTTTCACCTCTGTTACAGGAAGGTTTTACTGCAGCCACAGCCTTGTTTTGTGTAGGGTGAATGGAGCAGAGTCCGAGGTTCATCGGAGCTGAGCGTAGGGTGGATTTTGACCTTTCGGGTGAAATAGTAGAGATATGGTGTCGGTTGTGCCACCGTGGTAGTGCAAATGTAGTACTGAGCCTCGGCGGAGGCTGAAGGTTGGGCAGGAGCTGCCAGATCATAGAATTATAGAACCCCAGGTTGGAAGGGGCGTCAAGGATCATCTGATCCAACCTTTCTTGGCAAAAGCACAGGGCAAAGGAGCTGGGGAGAGCGATGGGCTGGTCCAGGGGTGCTATGTAATGTGCACCCCAACAAGTCATGGGTGAGAAAGGGACCGAAAACCATCTCATGGACTGGTGTCCATTGAGGTGAGGCAAGGCAGCTGCTCTGAACCACCTGCTCTACCCTGAGCATCCAGCCAAGATACACATTCAACGTGACTAGTCTGGGTGGCAATGGACCTGCACCCTTGAACTTCTAAAAATAATCAACCACAGAGGCACAAAACAGCTGGAAGGGGCTTTTGGAGTTCATTTAGTCCAAGTTTTATGGGAAAGGGAGCATGGATGAGAATTACCCAGCACCACATCCAGCCATGTCCTGAAAACCTCCAGCGGCGGTGACTCCCCCACGTCCCTGCAGAGGTTGCTGCAGTATAAAAAACCCTTTTTTCTATCAGGACAAAGCTTGGTAGAAGACCTTCAATAAAATCTTCTCTGTGATGATGGAGCAAGAAGGTTTTTCCCCCCAGCAGCATGCGAGAGCAGGTCTTGCCTCTCCATCCTCTCCCCGCCAGCACGGGACTCTTCTCCATACCCAGCCTGACTCACGCCAGGAGCGCGATCCCAGCGGAGAGAGGAGGCAGGAAGATCTGTTGTCAGTGGGACACGGTCCTGGGGGCCGGGCAGGTGCCAGCAGCACGTGTGCCGCCCTTCGTCAGGCAGCAGCGCCCGCGGCCACACCGGCGCTTTGCCTATTTATAGAGTGAGAGGAGCTGGTGAGCAATGGGAGCCCAGGGGTATTTTTAATACTGGCTCATGGTGATTTCACTCCACAGGCATGCAGGCACCTGCCTCCCTCCCCGCTGCAGTCACAGCAACAACACAATATAAACCCCAAACCTGCAGGAGAGGCAGAGCCTGACCCGCCCCATATAGCCAGTGACACCCTTCCCAGTTTACAATGGCATGAAACTGGGCTGGTTTCTTCCTCACTGAGTCATCGTTTGGCCTGGAAAACTCTTTCTGCCTTCATTCCTTGCATGGGGCGAGCTCCAGCAGAGCTTTAACCAGACTGTCCCAGTTTGGACTCAGTCTGTCCAAAAGCCCCAATCTGGGCTGCGCCTGGGGCTTGTCCTGTCCCCGCATGGAAAAATCTGCATGGGAAAACAGAAGCATTCAGGAAAAATAACGTGTAAATACTTACTGTGATTACTTCAGTTTTTCTGGAGTTTCCCTCTTCCTCTACTCCATGGAAAAGGTATATTTGTTATTTTCAAAATTACGGGAACTTTTACGCGTTGTTTCTTAACTGCCCCGTGCAGGATGGGCTGCTGCTGGGACCCGGCCTTCAGGGCAGCTGGCTGGCAGAGATGGGCTTTGGCCACCTAACAATGCCACGTTTGCTGTTTTCCTCCTCCTTCTTCCTTCCAACCTCACTTTTTCCACTTGCAAAATGCTTGTTTGGACCTGCTTGTTCCACCACACACGTGCGGCAGCACGAGCTGGCTGCCCCTGACCTGGGGAAGGGATGAGCTGCTGCAAGCGAGATGCCGCTGCATCCCGGGCAGGGACTGGAGTGTGCATGGGCAGGTGGTTCCCAGCCCCTGTTCATGGGTGTATGTGGCTGTGTGAGCTAAAATACCCTCCCCAATCTGGAAGATGGGTTGTGAGTGGTACGTCACCCATTAAGGTTCATTCAGTTGGGACTCCCAGTCTGAGCTGTGTCCCAAGACCGTTGCCCAGGTGAGGACAATATCAGGGAATTATTGACCAGTTTGGGTTGAAGAGACCACCCCAGCTCATCCAGTGCCACCCCTGCCTTGAGCAGGGACATCTTCACCAGGTCAGGTTGCTCAGAGCCACATCCAGCCTGGCCTGGGATGTCTCCAGGGATCAGGTACCCACCACCTCTTTGGGCAGATGTCCATGGAGAGGCTCGGTGGGGCTGTGACCTGCTGTCCCGGTGTCCCCTAGTCACCTTCCCTCTGACCTCTGGGTGGTTTTCTCCCCTCAGCTCCAGCAGATGACGACTGCGAACAAGCCATGATAGACTTTGTGGCATACCAGAACATCCCCATCCGGAAGCTGAAGCGTCTGCAGCAAATCCTGGAGCACTCGCCAAGGAAGCAGGTGCCAGAGAACAGGGCGGCCGAGCAGGAGAAGTTCAGGGCTTTCCTCACCCACCTCAAAGAAGGGAACTCCGAGGTCAGCAAGGGGCTGCTGGAAGCGCTGCGAGCTGCCAAGCTGCACTCCATCGAGGAGAAGGTCCGCAAGCGCTTCCTCCTGTACTGAGAACGCAAACGGAACTTTTGGGGGGGTTTTGTTTTGTGTTTTTCTTCTGTGGTTTCACTAATTTATTAATTTTTCTGAACGTAACTTGAAATGCGGCGTGGAAACGAGCGATGGGGCAGGGCTGACATGTGCTGCGGTGGGTCCGGCCCTGGCTGCGGCCGTATCGCTGCCCCCGGGATGGGATGCGGTGAGGGATGTGGTGAGGGATGTAGTGGGGGGGATGATGTGAAAGGATGCAGTGAGGCATGTGGTGAAAGGATGAAGAGGGGGGATGCAGTGTGGGGATGCAGTGAGGGGTCACTGTGAGTACCCACATCCCTGCACCAGCACCTGCGGCAGCTCCCGGGGGTTCCCTGGGTGCTTGGCCGCTGATTTTCCAGCACTCAGTGAAGGTCAATAATTTATCAGAAGAGAAACACGTAGCCAGGGTCGTTTTTTCTGGGGAAGAACCCAGCTCCTCCTTTTTAGACAACTGTCTGGATTTGTCTTAAAATGTCTGGGTTTGGTTTTGTTCGGAGTTTTTCTTGGTTATTTAACAGTATTTCTGACAGGTGATTCGGTTGCATTTGTTTGTTATACTCTGTTTTGAGAAAGGAGCTGGCTACTGAGACACACTTTACCTGTAGAATGCCCTGAAGTCACTGGTACAGCTGCCTTGAAATTTATTTCTGAACTACCTGTTTTTATACTGTGCGTCAGAGATGTTTTCTAAAGAAAGAAACCAAAGAAGTTATTTTATGATACAATACTCTGTCACCAGAGGTCTTTCCTGGTCTCATTTGGAGGAGAGAGGTGGTGGTGCGATCCCAGACCACCTGGCTCTGCTTTATCCCTCCCTGCTTTCTGCACGTGCTCCACCCCGTGACCACACAACATCCCCCATCCACGCGACACCACCAGCACCCAAACCAGCCCGTGGGCCATGGCCAGGCTGGATGCTGCCCAGGGGCTGCTGAGTCAGCAGGACTCGTGCTGACGGCAAGTGGGTTGGGTTTTATTTTTAAGCCTTGCAGATGTCACTTAGGGAAGTCAACGAGGGTGACCCTCTCAAGCATCTTCCAGCCTGATGACACAGAGCCTGCATCTTCTGTCTTGAATGAACTGGGCTTTTAAAATAACTTTTGTAGCTGGGTAGTTGCCAGGAATAGCTTGTGGTTGGAAAGAGGGCTGGGTTACCCCGGCTGGGAGCTGCTGAGAGCTCCAAAACACGTGCTCTGTGGAAGTGTCCCCACACATCCCCTGTGCAAGGATGACTGATGCGACCAAATCCAAGAGGGGATTTTAACCTCCCCTGGCTGCCCACAGACACGGGTTCATCCTGCTGCCATGATGAGTTGTTCATCCATGGGGGCTGGATGAATGGGGCTGGTCCTGAGGGCAGCTCTTGTCTTTTGGCTATTTTGGGGTCCCTGGGTGTCTGCTCACTCCTCTCTGGTGCTGCAGACCTGCAACTGGGGATCCCAGACCTGCAACTGGGGATCCCAGACTTGCAATTAGGAGTCCCAGGCTTGCAACTGGGGTCCCAGAATTTCATCTGGGGGTCCCAGACCTACAACAAGCTCACCCCAGGTTTGGGCTCTGGGGATAAAGCAGCTTAGTGATCCTGATGTTGCCCTGGGTCAGTTCAACCAAGGACACAGAGAAGCAGGTTGCTGGAAAGCAGTGGAGGGAACCCCTCACTTGTACCTCTGCATTGAGCCAGGACTAATCCTGGTGATCTCCTTGCAGCTTTGTCAAGCCTGGCCTTGAGTTCCTATACAGGAGGCTGCACAAGAACCAAAACTCCACCATGCTCAGGTATCACCAGTTTATTTGACATGTGAGTGCTCTGTCCTGTCTGGACATGAGCCTGGACAGGTCTTTGTCCCTTCAGATGCAGCAGATGCTTTTGCAGATTTGGTCTCACCCCAAGGTTTGCAGGAGCTGCTGTCCCCCCACTGTGACTCCCAGGGGTCGAACACCCCCAAGCACAGCTGGTGTGGGAGCGAGGAACCCCCCGGGTCCTCCCCACCCCCTCTCCCCAAAAGTGTCACCCTGCTGAGCCCTGTGGCCCTCCCAGCACGTCAAACACGTCTGGCCCCTCCTTGGAGGTGACACAACGGGTGTCTGTCACCCCTGTGCCAGGGTGCAGTGGGGACCACAGACCTCAGCTCGCTGCAGCAGGAGGGGATGTTGGACACCCGGGATCTCCCAGCCCGGGTCAGAGGAGCTCAGTGCTCCAGGTTCCCATCAGTGCAACCAGGACAGAGGGGCTGGGAATGGCGGGTGATACTCCCCAGCTTGGTGCCACCAGTGTCACTTGCTCTTCCAGGACGTACCATGAGTGCCTGTGTGTCATTATCTTGCCCCGCCAAGGTGGTTTTGTCCTGGCAATGCCTTGGTGCATGTTTGGGTGTTGGTGTCTCGCAATATTGACCTTTATCTGGTTCATATTGACCTTTATCGCGGCATCCAAACACCCATCACGTGAGCCCTGCTGAGGTTCCAGGGAACGGGCTCTGCTGGAAAAGCCTCCAGAGCCCAAACCAGGGCTGGTGGTCACAGCCCAACCTCAGGCTGATCACAAGTTTAATTAGTTGATAAGGTGAAATAACTTAAGGGAATAAAAACCCCTTTTGGTTTTCACTGAAGTTTCCAAAGCCTGGAGAGAGAAGAGGAACAGTCTTCCTGCTAATTTAAATGGCTGTTTTCCCCATCAGCTGCAGCTGGGGCCAAGTACACAGTAACATTTAAATGTGGATGTAGCTCTTTCCCGGGGATGACTCAGATATTTATTACACAGAAGATAATTTCCCCCAATGCAATAAGCACTGTATAAAAAGCCCGAGCTGGGCTTCCCTATCACACAGTGCTGTCGAAACAGGGAGAAAAAAAACAACAACAACCAAATAAAAAAACACCCACTCGTTTATTCAAGCGCTGAGGCACAGCTGAGTGTTGTGCCTGTGCCACGGGTGACTCCGTGGGCAGGTGTGGCTGTGACTCAGGTGGCAGCAGCTCCTCAAACCCACAAGCCCCCCTCGGCAGGACCTGACTTGCCCAGCGCGAGGGCGGTTCGGACACGTTGACGCTTTAACACGAGGAGAATACGGCGTGTGCTGGGCCAGCGCCGCAGGGCTTGGAACCGGGCTAGGCGAATGTTCAGCGTTAGTTTAAGGAATCAGAGGTGGTTTTCTAGTGAGGTCACGCGTAGGCGGCTCACGCAGTGAAGTTGCAGGTGCAGAGAGCCGGGATTGCGGGATGAAGCGGGGGGGAATTCTGGAGGTGTGCGGAGTGATGCAGGGGGATGCTCAGACTCATAATCCATGTTGAAACAGCCTCCAGTCACCCTCAGCCCTGGGGTTACAACACCCTGAGGTTACAACACCCTGGGGTTACAACTGAGTCCAACAACAGGTAGATTCACCTTTCTGCCTGCAGATTCCCCCCATTTTTATTTTGCTGGAGGTGTTTCTTCACCCCCTGCCCTCCCGTGGTGCTCAGTGCTGGGCTGAGCCCCCCAGACACTGTGCTAGAGGACTCAGGAACTGCTAACACACACCAAACTTGTTCGAGTTTGCCCATCACTGTTCCAAGGAGGCGCAAATTTTGTTTTCTTTTGAATTGTGCATCTCTTGGAGTTTTTTTCCTTTCTGATTGCAGGTTCTTTCTTCTGATTGCAATGCTGGCGTTGCACGCTCAGGCTTCCCCTGCTGAGGCTCATCCCTCGCTGCTGCAGGACCCGGCGATGGGACCGAGAACGAGCCGTGTCCGGGAGCAGGAGCTGGAGCATACAGGGCTCAGCTTGGGTACCCGAGCTGGGGGCCAAGCGCTGTGACCGGAGAGAGGACCCTGATCCAGGTGAGGAATCAGGTGCTGATGCTCAGGACAAAAAGCCACCACCGCAGCACCGGGGGTGCTGGCAGACCCAGACCCGCCACAATGCAGCGCTGGTTTTCACCCACCCCCTGTTATTGCTATTTTCCAGTCCTCCCGTGCTGCTGGAGGTCTTTGCCTATGTTTATTTCTGTCTGAGCATCCCATGGCTTTTGGGGGTGACGTCTCAAAACAAGCAGAAGTCGCATCCCTGTTTTTACAGAAAATGGTCACCGAGGTGCTCTGACCCACTGTGTCACACAGCACAAGTCTGCCGACGTATGACCTTAAAATTGTGGTTGTATGCGGTATTTGTTCCCTCACTGGTTTTGACCTCTTTTTCTGTTTTTAACATGGGAGGCAAAGGGAAGCAAAATTCCCATAAGCTACCTGATAAATTTCTATGGAAGGAATACAAGTTGTTATAAAAATGACATGATCAGTCATTATTTTTGTTCAAATATTTTATGGCAAACGAAATTTTCAAGGAATTTTTAATGTGTTTTTTTTCCATACACATTTTAGAATCCTAATCTTAAAACAAACAAACCCACGAAGGCTTCCCAGGACTACTTTAGCATCTTAGCAAACATTAAAGGAGCAGAACAGCTCCAACTGACAGCAAATGTAATCGATTTGGGAAACTTTCCATTTTGGCAGCGTTGGAGTCGATAATCTTAAACATCTTTTTTAACTTATTCTATTCTGTGGTTTCTGTGTCACTGGGAAAGGTGCTGGTTGTGCCACAGCCCCCAGCTCGGCTCTGGCAGCGTCCACTGTGCCACCGCCGGGCCCGGTGTCACCGCGGTGGGACCAGACGGTGCTGTTCTCACCTCATGCCCTCGTTTCTTCTCTTCCTCAGGTTATAATCCCTGATCCCATCTGTGTTCACGGAGCTTCTGAGAGTGGGACGTCCTGAAAAGCAAAGGCGGGGACACAGCAGGTGCCACCCGTTCCCAGTCTGGGCCAGCTGGACACGGGACACGAGGGGTGAGGACCGGCAGCCCCGCGGGGTCGGCGTCACTTGGCACATCAGGTGAGGAGATGGATTTCTTTTAATGAAATGAGAATTTTTGCCTCGTGTCGATCAAAACTAGCATGTGTCTGATAAGTGCTTTTAATGAAAATGTGAAAACCTCAGTGAACAATGTTAATGAAAAGGAAACCGGTTTGTCGATATGATTCTAGTGAAGCAGCACAAATGCTTTGGCAGACGGATGACCGGAGGGTCCCCGATCCTGAGCCCTGTTTGGCCTCAGGGTGCAGGGGGGCTGGGGGTGCTCCCTTTTTCCCCATATGTTCTTCCTTTCCCTCTTGTAAAATGTGATGAGCTTCCTGTGTTCCACATTCTGAAGGTCTTCAGAGCTCTTTGCAGCAGGCACGTTCCAAAAAAGCAGATTTTTAATATGCCACTTGGAGGAATTTGTCCATAAAACAGGGTCACATCTGAGGGACACTTCTGCTGTTTGCTCAGCCATTGTCTGGGTCCCCGAATTTGCTCCCAGGGTATTTAGTTTATAACGCTCAGGTCTGGGCACTGCCAGCTCAGCCTGGATAAAAATCAGATATATTAGTAAACCTTATGGTGATTTTTCGCTTATGTCAGTTTTCTGAGAAATATGGTCAGGGAGCTTGGAATGACCCAGGCTATAACATCCTTACACAACAGCCTCGCTCTTTAGAACCGCAAGCACTTTATGTATTATGATCTGGGTTAATGGAAAAGAGGAGTTTTCCCAAAACAACTGTTTGTTTGCTTTAAAAACAATGGTATTTTCCAGCTTACCCAATATTTAGGGAGAGGGTCAGAACAGCCTGCTTGCCGAAATCACCAAGCAGTGTTGGAAATCGGGACCTCGTCATGCCGTATTTATGTGGGGGAGAGTCAGGGTTGTGGTCCTTGCGTTTTGTCCCTTGTCACCGCTCACGGCATTGGGCACCCGAGGCACTGGGTGCCAGCGTCCCGGGCTGGGTTTGGGGCTTTCTGTGCTCTGGCCAAGCGGAGCTCCAGCTGTGCCCTGACAGGGCTGTGACAGGGGGAGAGGAGCCAGAGACTCGATGGTTTTTCTATGGAAGTGCGGGGAACGACAACTTCCCGGCAAGTGCTCGGGATGTGAGCTCAGCGGGGAGGACCTGGGGGGTCCGGGTGCTGCCCCCCAGGCTCGGGCGTGGGGATTTCAAGGTGTTTTGGACTATAAAGCATAAGGGGTTAGAGAAAGGTTTGGGAGCTCAGCTCAATGTGCTTGGTCAGCCTCAGTCAGATCACACAGGTTCTGGTTTCTGTTTCTGTCTCTGAGCTGCTGGAGCTCAGGAGGTGGTTTATTGGATTTCTCTTGGTCTTCCCAGAAGTTAAGACAAGGACTCTTTAGTTGGGAAACTTGGCAGATAAGAATAGGAGTGTACAAGTGTATATTCCCCACTTCATGACTCTGAACGTGAAAGAACAAATCAGCTTTGGCAAGATCAAACCCAAGTTCTTCTTTTCCCCCGGTTTCACGTGTTGTTTGCTGATATGACGTCACGCAGGAACCACCTTGCCCGTGATTCAGCATCTCTGGTCACAGATCCGCTGCCCTTTGAGATGAGCAGCTGTTCCCGGGCTGCCGTGGGTGATCCTGTGATCCCGCGGCAGGGGATGAGCTGTCGGAATTTCCACCGCGCTGAGGGTGTGGGAGCTGAGTCCTTGCGGGGCTGGGGCTGCGTGGGATCAGCTGCTTTTGGTTCGGTGTTGTCCTTCCCCTTCCACGGGTGACCAGCTGCTCGCACCTCCAGGGCAAAGATCCGCTGCTAAGGTGGGGTGTGCGATATAGGGGTACTGTGCATAACTGCAAACATCTCATGTGAAAATGAGCTTTGTTTGTGTCAGAGGAGTTTTCAGCGGGGCAGGACAGCCCCCGCTATCTCACAAGTCACCTCGTTCCCCCGAAACAAAAACCTGTCTGAGCTGTGACTTCGGTCACAGGACGGGGACCCCAGCGAGACCCTGGGGTGAATACAGGGGCTGCGGTGTGTTTGGGTTTGGCTGTTGCTGTCTAAAGGGGCAGGGGGTGAGAGGCGCTGTTTGCAACACCAGTTTCTGGGAACAATGAATTCCTTATTCCTCTTTATGACTGTCTTATAAAACCTTTTTGTTGTTGTTTTTTGTGGGAGTGTGACTCAAAAAGCATTGCTAAAGGAGATCTACAGACGAGGTGGTATCAGGTTATTTGATTTCTGAGAACTAGCAGAGGAGTTCCTGCCTATGAATTGAACTGGAACACAATAGGAACAACTCTGTGTTTCTGTTTTGGGAAAACATATGAGGATATGCTTAATTTTACAGTGAATTTCGTTTCTCCTCAGGTGGTGTTTGTGGGACATACCGAACATAGAAGTCATAGGGCTGCACTGGACCAGAGGTTGGACTTAGTTCCTCCACACTTTAGCTCGACATCCCTTCAGCTGAGGGATGTATGCTCCAAATCGTGAAGTTTTACAAAACGATGATGCTGTTTGCTGTTGTGGTGAGTGCAGCAGCCATGTGTAGCTGCTCGCCTGTGTCCCCCCTCTGGGACAGTGTCTGCAGCAGATCCTGTCTGCGAGGAATGGGGTTAAGCACTGGATTCCTCCATGGCCACGAGGGCCAGGAGCAGCTGGGCAGACAGCAGGGTGGAGAACATGCACACAGGAGCACTTGTGGGTGGTAGAAACACAATACCATCTACAGACACATACCAAAAAAAGGTCATTACTCATGAGTTACTACTGTTAGTAAAGCTTACTATGTATTCATCCAGCACGGCTATTGTTTCAAGGAAGGGAAGCTTCATCCTATGGGTTCCAAAGCAAGTGTATCAACAGCCTCATCTTCACAATCACTTTTGATAGGGTGTGGCAAAAAAGGATGAGAGGGATGTGGTGATGAGCAGCGGACACTGCTAACGAAATGGAAATTTGGAAACTCGTTTGCAATCGTCGAC
The DNA here is from genome assembly GCF_036013475.1 of Columba livia. Taxonomy (NCBI): domain Eukaryota; kingdom Metazoa; phylum Chordata; class Aves; order Columbiformes; family Columbidae; genus Columba; species Columba livia. The sequence continues at coordinate 6,553,148 of NC_088617.1, forward strand.
CTTCAGCTTTCAGACAGTGCAAACAAGAAGGAATGAGGAGATTCCTGCCTCCAGCAAGTGATTTTTTTGTGCTTAAGAGTAAATGTCAGACGGAATTCCACAACTGAGTAATTCATTGCAAAACGTTCCTCCTCCTCTTGTTTCCACTTGACGAGCACCTCGTTTATGGAAGAAATTTAGGTCATTTTTTCCCCGGTGATGTTGCACGCTGTGCTGGCCCATTTTCAGTCATTTTCCTACAGGAGGGCCTGACTGCTTTTAAAACCAATTTGTTTCTTTCTTTCATCAGAAAATTTAATCAGTATCCCTTCCATGGCAGTGGGTGTTGTGGGCGAAGGCTTGTGATCAGATTTAGGTTGTGCAGATGGAGTTGTAGGAGAGCAGGTACTACTGCCAGCTGAGCCCGGATCCTCCTCAAGTGGTTTTAGGTATAAAAAAGCCAAAGCGTGCGTACAGAAACTAATGGAAACCCCCCAGGAGTTGTCGTGCGAGCTGCTTTTACCAGAGGAGCAGAAAAACAACTCTTTATGGGATTTCAAAAGCGCAAGCAACAAAACCAAAAGGCACCACTGCCCTGAGGGAAATGCCTGAGGTCCGGCAAACAAAACACCATGTTGAACAGCAGGAAGGCTGCGTGTGGGATTTCCAACTTGTAAAAATTCCAGTGTGAAAAAGCACCTGCTCTTGTTTCCCGCATCCTGTGTCCTGAGGAGGGCTGGGCGGACGGCAGCAGCAATTCCCAGCTCTCCCCGGCCCCTGATCTCCCTGGAGAGACATTCCAGCCAAGTTCTGAGAGAAAACTGGGCCAGAATGGATTTCGGAGCGGGTATCCAGCCCATGACCTGTCTGTGCGGCGCAGGCAACTCAGCCTGGTTTTCTCAATTGTCCAAATCGCTTTTGGGAAATCTGCAGACAAACACCTGGGAGCAACGTCTTTCCATCCCTGAAAATGTCCCCAAGACTGAAGACAAACTCAATCTGTGGTGCTTCTTTTGGTAATAGCTGAGTCAGAACGCACTTTCCTGTATGTGTGGATGCTGCTGTGGCTGCTGGTCAGTTAAAATCTGATTAATGTAGCTGGTTTTTTAATTTAAAGGGATAATGGTCAAGACCACTCTTTGCCTTTCTTAGCAGATCCCTCTAGACTTTCTCTCCTTGAACTAACACCATGTGCCAGCAGAGAAGTCCCAAGGTACCAGTTAATAGAATAATGAAATGCCCAAAGTCAATTCAGCAGCCCTGAAGTACTTTAATCCAGCTTTTCAGCTGAGGGCTGTTGTAACCTTACACTTCCCAAAGCCACAATGAGCACACACTTCTGGAAACCATGACTAACCCACCAGCCTCCTGCACTGCTGAAACATCATCACTGATGAGAAGCAAAGTTCCAGACTTGCAGAAAAGCGCCCTTCTGCTGGAGATCGCAATCGGTGATGTGCAAAGGCAGGTCCTTACCTTGATGAACTGACGGACGTACCGCATGTGTTATTGCACAGATGATGTTATAGAATGTGCCGGCAGTACATTGTAAGTAGGATCATAAGGAAGAAGAGACTAAAAATTACTTGATTAGGAATAAAACAACCCTAGAGCTGAAAAGGATATTAAATCCACCTCTCTATTAGAGGCTAATTTTAGTTTAAGTGTTGGAAGGATGGCGAGCGCAAATACTCCGTTTGTGTGCTCTGCTTGGTTCTTCACCTTGCTCCGGAACAGGTGGTTCTGCCAAAGCCTTAAATAAGACACTGGCCTTGGTTCGAAGCTGCGTCAGGTGTGTCCTGGTGCATCCCCTCTGTGTGTGGAACAGGATGTCACGGTGAGCAGGATAAGAGCTGACATCAGCATCACTGAGGAGACCAGGGGGTCACGGCAGCAAGGCCAACACGGTACTGTTGGATGAGGTTGTACCAACAGAAACACCTGTAACTCTGTTATTCTGTGTCCAAATGAAGAAGAAATTGCCACCAAGGGGACCACACCGCAATTCAGAGAGCACTGCAGAGCATTAGAAGTGGGATTTGTGTTTTTTTAAGGAATGCTCTTGCCTCCTGCTGCTACCAGCTACCAAGTGTTTGCTCAGCAGGGAAATTCCAGATGGGTGAGAGAAAGTTACATCTTCTGCCAATGTTCAAATAAGGCAAGTAGAAGAACTACCGTGATCACTCGACGATTAGCTTTATCTCAGCGTAAAGCATGACAAAAGTGATTACTAAGTGTGGATGATGAATCTGTTTTACTTTGGGAAGATAAAGCAGCTCTTCGGATAAATTAATTGCTGTAACAAGGAACAGGCAAAACAGGCCCATCTCCCATGTAGCGACCATCGGAAGCCCTGATTACGTTTGAACTCCTCAGAAACGTCCTTACTTTGGTAGGAGGTCTGGCAGGGGAGGGCACTTGCAATGCAAAACCATTTTAGATAGAAGTCTGTGCTTCCTGTAAGGACTTAAGTAAAGCACAAGTTTGAAAATATGGTAAGTTATTGATTACAGACTGAAATATAAAATAGCTATCATCATATCATCTCAGATTATCCCAGCAGGACTAATTTTTGTGGAGTGTATGCCTTGACTACCAGTCCTTTTCAGAAGCTTTTCCATGTCAGTTTGGTTCTATTGCACTGGTCTGTACTGAGGCATCGTTAGCACAGCAGATCTGCTCGTAGTGACCAAAGCTGCCATAAAAGCAGCTGAAGGAGTCAGCAGTGCCCCTGTGCAGCATTTATTGCCATACAGAGCAGATACAAACCAAACCCAGCCAACTGAGCAGCACTCCAGAGTCTTTGTGCTCCATATAAAGTAACTGCACGTGGTGCAAGATCAGCGAGAGCCTGGCCCAGGTTGTTCTTGAACAGTGAGATCTTTATCTTGCACCTGTTGGCTCATCAGCCTCAATTCCTGTATCACCCTCATGCTGCAGCACAGAGGACACACCAAATCAGTTTAGCGATTGGCTCAACCACTTCCCTGCTGGGCTTCCCCAGCGCTTGGTAAATCGTTCCCCAGTATCAGGTAGGTGCACCTCATCTGTAATGCCGGAAAATCTGACTGTGACGCTCTTTCCTAAACAGGCTTTGGCAGCCAAGCAGCTGCATCTGTCTGCCCCATCACGTAGCCACTGTTACAGCTCTCAAGCTTTGAATGATGTAAAACTTTTCATTACTGGTTTCAGAGTAATTCTCCCTGATTTTTTGTGGACATCAGAGGATGCTCATACTTATGTAAAGATGGCTAAGGCATCTTTTTTGGTGAAGGACTTTGCCACTCTTGAGAACTTGGAATTCTGACTGAAGTCAAAACGTTCCATTTCATTTAAGACCTCCTGCTGGTATGTGCCACAAAGCAGTCTTTGTGTCCAGAAACTTGTGACAACAGCTATGGCCCCAAGCTCAACTGTTTTTTCCTCTCCCTGGTCTCCTAGTGAAGGGGGAGAGATCTGAGAAGAACATGTGGAAAACTTGGAAAACCCCTGGTGTCCCATTAAACAGACGTTTCAAGTTACTTGACTGAAGTGTTGTCTTTCAATAAGGCATTGTTGTCCACCAGTAACTGTTTTACAACTTCAGTTTAATTGTTAAGCACCAACCCAGCCAACTGAAAGAAAAACCAAGCCCAGAGGTACCTTGAAAACACTCGGACTCTCAGAGATGGCCAAGTGAGAGACATTTCCACTGGGCATCCAACACTTTTGTACACTTGAAACCCTCAGCCCTATGCAGCACCTAGAGAAAGGTGAGTGATCTTGGAGGGACCCTCTGCACCCACAGAGCGTGTAACAAACCTGAGATGGAGCCTCGTGTCATCTCTGGTGTCTGCGTTAGATCTAGTACAGTTTAATTCTTCGGGGATATGGCGCTGACACCAGCACCACTCAAATTCAAACTCAGGTACAGTGTTATAACGCTTGCTCTGACAGCAGCAAGGACTTGAAAAATATTTGGCATCTTACCTGGCAGTTTGTCTTGCCTTCTCCTACCCTAGTGTTACTAAGAAGTAAGATTCCACTCTCCAGCATGCAATTATTTCCATGGACTTCATGTTCCTAATGACACAGTCCAGCTGCCCTCACGCTTTGACCAGATGTGAGGGAATTAATTCTGTTCCCTCATAAAAGAAAAAATAAATCTGTGATGAGTTGCACGCAGAAAATGTAGCAGAAAGTTCTTTGATAGATGCCAAATAACTTATCTTTAAACAAACACTGTCTAATTGGCTCAAATAGAGCTTGGATAATGTTCCCTTAGTTATGCGAGCAAACAGCGCAGAACAGTCACCAGTAACTACAACATGCAAAGAGCAACGTTCACTGCCAAACCACTGCAAAATACATGTAAAACAAGAGATATTTGGAGAAGTGTCAGTGATATGTCAATAGAATTACTGGCTGGGTAGGCTACGTAAGAAGTGAGCACTGTATGACTTTGAGAGGTGCCTTTCTGTTCTTTCTCACTTTTCCAAAAAACAGAGAGCTGCGTAGCACTATTTCTGAACATGAGTTGTTTCAGCAAGAGAAGTTCAAAGTAAGAAGCTTTATTGCATACTGATTTCTCCCTGCCTTGAGGTTCAGCTTTCAGCCTAGAGAGATCACACAGAGGGCCTCAATTCATTCCAGTTACAGAAGATACCAATTCTTCTTACAATTAATGAGAACACACAAGAGACTGGCAGTCAGAGCAAGGCAGTGCTTCTGCACTTCATATACCCACCTCCAACTCTGCACCACTGTGCAGCTGCTGGCTTCAATATCTGCATTTACCACAGGTAAAAGTTACAAATCAATGTGCCGACTGAAAATCAAGTGATAATCAACACTGCCTCTCCCCATTATACAAACAGCAGCATAACAGGGTCAGTAACACCACCCACAGCAACCATGGGGCTGAAGCAGCAAGGTGTCTTCTGGCAGAAGGGACAACCGTCCCCAGGCTTTCCTTCCCCTCTCACATTGACCTACACGGTTCCTTCAGGAGCTCCTTCACGTCACTGGCCTCTAGCCTGTTAGACTAATTAATCAAGAATCACAAAGTAATACAGTAGAAAATTAAGTCCTTTGCATCTGCAAAGTGTAGGCTGCCACTTGGTCTATGTTCTCAGACCAGCGGCTTAATACTTAATGTAAGAGACTCCCACCCCCCCACCCACTTGGAATCCTTTGCTCAGGTTTTTTAGACACAGAAAGTAAATATTTGTCTCCAAATTCAGGAAAGAATCGGGTGTAACAGGAATCCAGTGGACTACCTTCCTTTAAAGAGGACACAAAACTGTGTGGAAATGACTGTCCGTTCCTTGGCTGGCTTGGATTTTCTTACGTGATGTCCTTCTTTCTTGGGGGCCTGTGAATATTCCTCACCACACACTTCACCATCCATTCAATTCCCTCGTTCACTCCTTTGCTAAGGAAATAAGAGAAGTAGACAAGATTAAAAAAAAAGACAAAACAAACCCTACCAAACAACCAAGAACAAAACCACGGCACACGTAGTCCCTAACTGAGCCCCTACAAGAGCAGGTGAAGGGTTCCGCCCCGACCCTATTTATTGGCATTACTACGCTAGTTTCTAATACACGCAAGTAACAGGAATCTGATTTCTTTTATCTCTGTATGTAAACTCCATCCTTTATTTTTTTGGTGTCTGTACAAGTCTTCATCCAACTTAGTTAGTCACCAACTCTGTAGAAACCTTGGGCTGAGCAAGCATCAGAATACTCAACAGTCAGCTGGTCTGAGGTTATTTTGCCTCAGTAGCCTCAGGCTACTTGTATCAGATCTTCCAATCCTGGCTCTGACTTTCTGCAATCAGCTGCACCGGGGCTGCCATGCGAGTCACCGACTCACCGCTCTGCACGGCGTCCCAGCCAGGACTTCCACTATTTCTTTACTTTTTTTAAAATGCAAACTCAAACTGAAATTTTGAAAGGGAATTCCTCACGGTTCAAACCTAGAAGTGTTTGTACAAAACCCACAACAAATGAAAAGGTTGCATTTCATAAGATTATTATCTAACACTTCTCTTCCAGTCAGTGCTTAACCATTGTTGTTGTGGCCACTCAGCTGCTTAAGGGCATTTGATTCTTAGCAATGCAGACACCAGAGATTTCTCTCCTGGTTTAGGTTTAAGAAGCTGTTTTTATCCTTTGCAGTAGCTTGTAAAACAACACAGCTTTCTTGTTACTTAAAAAAGGAGAAATCTCCAAGCTCTGGATGGCGTACAGGCAGTAACTCAGGCAGGAGTATTTCCAGCTGTCTAGAACGGTACTTTCGACTTAGGCCAAACAGCACTTTTCACTCAAAGAACTGAAAGCACAGCCAAATTTTTGCAACAGTGATCAAGGATAACAAGAATTGCGTGGGTTGGTCAAGGCCATGGCATGCAGCTGTGTACATCACAGTCTCCCAGAGTTTGGTCTGTTCTAGTAATTTTATCTTAAACCACATGCATCCCCAGTGTAAGAATACTCTTGGAGATTGTTATATTATCTACATAACAAAGCTTATCTGCACACCAAAAAAATAAGAAAGCAAGAGCATAATTACGCCTCCATCAATGGAACAGTACTCATTTCTCTGGCAGTGGCATAAACAGCTGTATTTTCAACTGACTTCTTACATAAAAGCCAGGAGCTGCAGCAAACCAAGGACTGCAAAGATCATTGTGTAAGGAGAAGGGACGACAAAGCACAAGAATCAACAGCTCCCTGTGCTCTCAGCCAGCAGTACAGTTTTATCATGTTCCATAGGCAGGATTTACAGATGAAGTTCCTGACCCAGTGCAAGACCAAGGTTCACAAACAAGGATCTGTCGCTGCTGGGAGGGAAGCGCAGCTCCTTCCAGGGGCTATTAAATCCTACAGCACTGCTCTGCAGCTGACAGTTCACCAAAACACCATCCCTCCTTGTACTCACCCAGTAAGGGCGGAGCAGGCCTGTGTCAGGCAGTCTCTCTTCCCAATTTTGTTAATGCAGTCACTAAACGCTGTCTTGATGTCAGGTATTGACAGACAAGTCTGCAAGGGAAACCAAAAAAGAGCTTGTGTTCTGTGCAACAAGAGATGGTGACATTATTCCAAAAGGAATCCTTTCTCATTCCCCCTTTGGAATCAGTCCGGATGGCACAGCGCTGTTAGGTTAAACCCCCTCACCCACTAACACAGCAAATTAACTTCTTTCCACAAAAAAGAAGATATTATTTTTTCACCAAAGAGAACGCTATGTTCAGGCAGTACACGCACACTCCCACCCCTCCCTGCCCCTCAAGATGTACACTTCTAAGCAGAGCCATGAAAACCAGCACAACCTGTGCACTCTTGGGATCCTCCATCCAACCTGCCCCGTTGTCACACACGAGTCTGTCCACCAGAACACCACAAAAGTGCATCTGTCTGCAAAGCTTTTTGAAACGCTGCACCTGCCCGAGCCCTGGGCAGGCCCCATCCTGTCGCTGAGTCTTTGCCAATGGCCTGGGTCACGTCTCCCTCCACATGCACTTTCAGAAAGCAGCTTGGATGGGATTTTTCCCCAGTTCTCAGCACATTTCTTGACATCAAAGGCACAGCTGCTCTGTTGGTTTGCATTTTGCACGCAGGAGAAAATGCTGACAGCACTGAACACAGCACGTTTTCTGGTGCCTGGTGCCAGTTTGTTCTTGATCACCATCAGGTCTTGTTCTCCTGTAAGGCTGCTCAGAGATTGCTGGGAAGTGGCTTTAAAATATGCAAATGCACAAACCCCCCAATAAACCAGTGGATTACTTTCCTGATATAAATCACAGTGTCACCAGAAAAACTTCATACGGTTACAAACACAACAAAAGCAAACCTGCCCTACCGAGGTCTGGACTTGCATCTTCCTCCCTGAACACAGGAGTCAGGTACAAGAAAAATCACCAGCCTTTAAAACCTTTCATCTCGGTGCTTGCTTTTTCTTCAGAAACCTCGGACAAGCCATTTAAGCACTTTAACAGGCCGCAAGCTGAGCTTTCTTCCTCTCTCTGCAAAGATATTTTGGACCTTCAACGAGGCTCAAACGTATTTTGGGCACGTGTTTACTCAAATTCCAAACTGGACCCCTGTGAGTCTCGAGAATTAGTCCAAGAGGATGTCCACTCTGAAAGAACAGACTAAGTGCAAACAGGAATTCAGTCTTGTAAAAGTCTGGACCCTAACTTAGCAGAAAGATGGAAATTAATGACACCAGCTATCCCTTTTGCAAAATACTGGTTCTGGAGAAATTAAATACAGGAAACTACTGTGGGGATGACAAAGTGACAAATAAGCAGGTTTCAGTGTTTATAAATAAGAAAGTTTCTCAGGAAACAGCTTGAGAGGAGTTTAATGACACCCAATTCAACCGGTGCCCTTGAATCCAGACTTGTGATTTCCTACTGTAAAGGGCCTTGAATCCGTTAGTTGTGCAACTTGTGATTAATGTACTTTCTTATGACCTAAGCTGCATCTGTATCGAGAAATGTTACTTACTTCATTGAACCAGAACCCTAACAACTTACTTCAGGAATTCTGCCAAATGAAAAGACTGAAATTCACAAAGATCAGCTGTCATCCACAGGAAAAATAGTTAAATACGTTAAAGAAAAAAATCAAACACTAACTTTAGAGGGAGTCAGATTGACCTTGGGAGTTGGAATTCAGACCAGTAGGTCTGGAAGATGGGCAAGAGATTACTACCAAACAGTAATTCTCTATAAGTTTGTAAAAGATGCTCCTTTAGTTTTGGTATGACGTCCACTGCCAAGTAAGAAAGACAGGTCCAGCTGCCTCTTGATTCAAGCCAAAGCTCTAGACAGGTCTATCACTCAACAACTGGGGAGGAGGAAGAGCTGCATGTCAGTAACCTGAGCTATTTTTCATGTCATTACTCTTTTTCAGTATATGAGACTTGGCAGGAGGAAGGTTAAATCCCCGTTTCGGGGAACATCTCTTTCCCCTGGGGATGGAGTTCAGTCCCAGCAGAGGGGACAGCATCACTGAATTATCAGTTCAGAGAATCCTTGTTTCAGAGCTGAAAGCGAAGCCGTTGGCTGGAAATCCTGTCCTACAGCTGCGGACGAGGCAGATTACCCAGCACTTCAACCGGGGAGCGCCCGAGCCTCGCACGCTCAGCAGAAAATGTCAGCTGCGGCTTCCAAGTTCCCTCTTCTCCACCTCCCTGTCTGCATTACAAAATATTTGTTTATAGATGTGTTTTGTTTCTCAACTGAAACCACATAACCAAGAGCAAACTAGGGAAGCTGGACTTGTGATCACATAAACAGTGTCCAATTACAATAATAAAAGCCACAGATGACCTTTGTGGAGTGATATTATCTACCTTACATTTCAGAGGAAACTCACACAACTTGACGAATCATTTTTCTATCTGAACTTCCCCACCAGAATGCATCTAAGCCATCTTTGCATGAAGGGTCTTCAAGGCATAGCCTAGGGAGAAATCACCTGCCCGCACAACCAAATTGCTTTTATGAAGGGCTCAGAACAGCATTACCCAAATGTAATGTCTATAATTCATGTCTATAATTAGATATTAGACATTTAATTCCCCTACACAACAATAGTTCCTTTAAGAAAACCTCAAAACAAACTCCCTCCCACAACACACATGTGATGCAGTCATTTAATTATTAAAAAATCATCCGGTTTGGAAGTCTCTGCTAAACACAGAGCATTCTCCTGGTAAAAAAAAAAATCACATACAATATTGTCACAATATTAGAATTGGTATTTTGCAGTCTATGACTGTATTTCATCTCCTGATACACGCAAACACCGCTCGAGCTTGGCAGCACTGAGTGCATGCGATTTACCCGAAGGCAGCGGTGCCTATTAACAGCAGAATTCTTTTCTACAAGGAATTTAGCATCAGGGCCAAGAAATTCCTACATTTCATGCAACTTCAGACATTTCAGGCATTGAGTCAGACCTTTTGTTAGCTTATTGTGAGGAATGTAAACTTAAAAAATCTATGTCAGACGTAGGACTTGCGATATATTTCACAACAAATGTTGTGCTGGCCTCTAAAGATGGAATCAGAGCTTCAACCGCACATGCCAGCAAGGTTAACATACCACGTACCCTCCCTTATCATCATCCACATCAACAACAGAGGGATGCTGGGGAGAATTCCCCATGACAAGGATATGTCTGGAGATCCAGAGCAGAAAAGCCTCTACCAATGATAAACCTGTAACATTTAATTTTCTTCCAGAGGTCTTCGGTTCTGCTAGATCGGTGGCAGAGAAACAGGCCTTCTAGTTTTCTAAACCTTGCTTAAGTGACCCTGAATATTTACTGAAAAACAAGCTATAGTCCCCTTAACGTTTTGTTACTAGCATTGATGTCTCTTTGCCTGTATCCAAAATCATGCTCTAGGAATTGACCTTTAAATATAGAATTTAGGCACTTCTTAAAAATCCCTCCAGTCCATATAGTTTTGTGAATCTCTTGCCAGTTCTCAGGCTGCACAGAGGCACTGAGCCTGGGGGCTGGTCACAGACCCTCAGAAGGAGCAAGGAGTCAGCTGTAATTTTTATCTTGAAAGCCTGTTCCAAATACGTCTTTCCAGTCTTAGAAAGAAGCTCACTTGTTCAACTATTCATCTTTAGTCTGGCAAGGGTGCCACAAGAGCCGGACTTTGCAGTGTGCCTGTAACAAAACCTGCAGATACAGCCACAAGGAAAACTGGAACAGTTTTCCAGGACACCTCACACACTTTAATCTCCAATTTTACCGGCAGAGTGCAGACTGCTCCTTGCCGTGCAGCTGCAGTGTTGCACGGAAAGACAAGAGTTCATATTCTGGATTCCACACCAAGAAGACAGTCGATTTCCCCACATACCAGAGTTCACAGCAAAGTCAGGACCATGAATTGAGAGTCCTGTCCCTTAATCTCTCGCTGATCTTTAAGTGGAACCCAATTTATTTAATTTCTACGACTAGATAATCTTACGATCATCCCAAAGAATCTGTTGTATTGTACACTGAAGCGTAACCAAATCCTTCTTTAACGCCAAAGTGATTTCTATGGAAGTCTCAAGTATTTCCCACAAGTAAACTCACTGAGCCGGGTGTAAAGTCCAGGGGAAGCAGCTGGGAAGTCTCTGCGTACTTTGAAAGAGATCCAGTCCACAGCTGTCAGCGCTGGGACTCCAGATTCTACTGAATGTCTCTGTCTCCATCTAGAGATTAATCACCCTAACTGCAGCAATGGAATTCCAGGTACATTGTGTGGAAAGAAGGAAAACGTGGAAAATGCCACAACCACTTTAGGGACTGTCTTCCCTTTTTCCAGGCCAGAGGAGATGAGGACTGCCCTGGATGCGCCCAAACAGTCATCCTGTAATTCTCATGAACTTGTCAAATACAAAAAAAAAGCTTTGCCGTTCTAGATATGCTAGAAGGAATTCAAATTATACTATTGAGAAAACGTTTCCCTCGCCATTCATCACTGTCATTTATGGAACACTCTAGGACAAACAGAACATTTCACTGAACAGACCTTGTTATGGGAAAAGGAAGATACTGCTTCACGCACAATTGTTGTGCTCTTCCCAGGTAACAGTAGGGCAGCATAAACAAAGTGCACTAAACATTTTTGGTTTTTTGGGTTTTTTTCTGAATAAACAGGAAAAAACAGATCAAGACACCAAGTCACAGTATAAGCAAGACCCACGATAGCTACATAGTCTGTTCTGCTTACATAAAAGTTCAGAACAGCTGAGATGGACGCACCTGTAGTAAGTTCACTTATGCCACTGGGAAAGGGTTGGAGAAGAAAGGTAAAAATAAAACTAAACTGAAAGCAAATATTTTCAGCAGTGGGAAAGTGTCACATGATCACTCCAGGAACATGAAACAAACTTAACATGAATGCAGAGCTCACCTTTCCGAGGGTTATTTGCTCACTTACGAACTAAAGTTGCAATCATCTTACCTCTACATCCTGCTTGTTGGCTAACACCAGAATGGGAACCCCCTCCAGAGCCTCGCTGGTGATCATCTTCTCTAGAAAGCACAGGAACAAAAGCAGAGAGGTTCAGCCAGTTCTGGATTATAAAGTTGTGCAAATGCCTGACACAGACTACCTAGACACACAGATGAAGCAAGAGGCTCCTTCTTGCATTACAGTTTCATTTGATACAACCTCTCAGGTCTATTTTCTTCACAGAGTTTTTTCCAGATCAAACTCCAAACATTGTTTTGATCAACGAGCATGTTACTAAGAATTAACAAGGTGATAAGTAAAGAATGAGGAATAAAAATTCCAAAATAATTAGCATAAGCACAAAAATAGATTCAGGGCCATTTTAGGCAACAAAAGTGAGTCCTGTGTCACAGACAGGATGACAGATTCCAACAAAAAAGCATAAAAGCACAACAGATGTGTCATCAAGAGGCCACTCAGCTTCCTTCAAGGACACAGGAACAGACACGACAGTAATGAGGGAATTGTGCCACAAAACATCACGAAATCCCCAGACAGGTAAAACACAACATACTCACCAAAAGCTCTTTTAGATTCTGAGAGCCTCTCCTCGTCAGTGGAGTCAATAACATAGATCACCCCATGAGATTCAGCGTAATACTGAAAGGAAACCACAGATATCAGTGTATGTGTCCGCTGGGACCATTTGTTCCTCTTCCTGTTTTTTTTTATATTGAGTAAAACTTTGATACGCATGGAATAGATCAACCAGTTAGAGCCAGTGGTTTCCACAGTCTGTGTCTGAGAAGAACGGTGGCACACAAAGCGCTGGCTGTTCTGTTTGCAGGCCTACTGAATGCAACAGGGGAAAAAGCTGCTCTGTCCCTGCAAAAAGCTTCTCTCTACTGGCATAACCCTCAGATATGGGTTGGTAATCGCTGTCTCTAAACAACAATGCAAACATTAAGCATTATCTTCGCTGATCTTGCACAGATATAGTTGAATCTCTGGAAAAGCGTTGATGCTAAATACTGGAGTTACCAGTACACCTGTAACATAACTAAATTATCACACTGCTTCAGTTGTAAAAGAGACAAAAACATTTCTAAAAGAAAAAAAAAATGCATCTCCAACCTTGTCCCAGAGAGACTGCAGCTCCTCCTGCCCACCAAGATCCCAGAACATCAGCCGAGCTTTGCCAACGTCAATAGTACCAACTAGGGGGAAAGAAGAAAAGACGATTCCCTGAAAACTAAGGGTGTTTGTTAAAGCACAAAGACCTGCACACTCCCCTAACAAATCTGGGGTACAAGAGTTTTCTAGAGGAACAAATCACACGCAGTGGCTACCTTCAACAACAGAAGTGACCACTAACATCAGTTGTGTCAGTGCAATAATATCAGAGTCAGGCCAATGAATGAACTCCAGTGAAATTTAGCTTAACCTCTGAACACAGCACTGAAATGGGACACATGGTTTTTCAAGACTTTGTGTTTTTTTTCATTATAAGCTAAGAAAGCTAATTTTATTCTCTTACAAAGAGACACGGGGAGTTGGGAGATGTGATTTCTACTTCCAGGAAGCATTTTGCCTTTGTCAATTCTTGAATATTTCAAACAAGAACCATCTGCTGTCTAACTGCAGGAAAGCTGATAAAATCCCAAATAGATTTACTTACTGTTCAAGCCTACAGTGGTTGTGATTTTGGACAAACTCATCCCTTTGTAGTTCTTGTTAAATCGAGTTTTAGTTTGTTCAAGGAAGGTCTGAAAAGGAACAAGAAAAAGTATTTACTCTTGAATATTTTAGTGGCTGGGGCAATCCTAACCCAAACCAGCCTTTTCATGTCTGCAAAACTCTGCTCCAAGAGATTCTGCCCTAACCTTGGGACAAACCACACTTCTTGTTCCCTATTTTAGCAAGGAAAGAAGGGCTCACAGGCGATTATGGGATTACCCAAGCCTTGGCTCCATCCCTGAAAGCTTCTGCTACATTTAACTACAAGGGAAAAGTTGATTCCTTGGTGTGACATCACTAAACTAACTCCCAATACAGTCAAAGAAAGGTTGACCCTTTGGAAGTTTTTTTCTCTGTAGCGTGTTTAGAATTGAGTGTGTCCTCTACACAACTGGCAATAAACAGCACTTACGGTTTTACCAGCATTGTCCAAGCCAAGGATCAAGATGCAGTACTCATCTCTCTGGAACATGTATTTATAGAGCCCAGACAGCAGAGTATACATCCTGCTCCTGCAACAAGTACCAGGAAATCATTAACAAACAGCTCATTTCCAAAAGCCTCTCATTGCACAACACAAGCTTTTCCCAACACCAGATAAATAAGTGACGTTGTTCTTTTATCAGTAACTCTCACACTTAGGCAATCCAAGGACAAATCACAGATATAAGAGGGATCATGTAAATAGCTTAAGATCAAATTTTCAAATGCATACAAGGGAGGGATTATCTTCCAAAGAGCTTAACCTCTGTTCCTGCATGAAGTGTCCACCACCCGCACTTGAAAATGACCCTGTCTGCTCTGGGGCTTACAGGAGATCTAAAGAAGAGCCTGGATGTCTGTTGCGGCATGTTAGATGCACAGAAAATGAAGCCAACTTCGCACAAATACTCAGAATGGGTATTTTGGGCAAGATCGTACAGGTCAGTCCTCTCCTCCTTGTTCCTGATCCATTTGACAGTATCGTGGGATCTTAAATGGCTGAACTGAGTGCAGCACATTCCAAAGGGCAACGAATGCCCTGAATTATCTTCATTTAAAGCTTATCCAGCAACAGCCTTCTGTTAGAGTATCCACCACGCAAGTCTTCTGTCATCTTAAAATGCCATGAAGACATGACAGGTAAGTCAACAAGCCAAAAGCGTAAAACTAAGAATCAGACAAAGCGATACCAACAACCGCAGAAGCTGACGCGCTTTTTGTTGTTGGATTTGCTGGGATGCAGGAAGCATCGGTACCAAGTCCTCCGTCTGACTCACAAAACACTGCAACAACACTTCTGTTTAAATACAGACACAGGGAACCCCAAGGCAGAGACTTTGAGAGGCAACTGTCTCCGAGCAAGTGTGCAGAGAAACACCCCCTTTTTCCCTGAAGGGGGGAAAAAAAAGTGTTCCAGACCAGAAGCAAGCGATTCCTGAGGCTGGAGGACAGCGGGGGTGAGGACAGGGCAGCTCAGGGCGCAGGTACCCCGGGGAGGGAACCCCCCACCCCGGCCCTTAGGGGCCGCAGCCCCACGCCACCCCCGGGAGGCTCCGAGGCCGTGGGCTGGGGACAAAGCCCCCGGTTCGCTCCCGTTTCGGGCCGCCAAGTGACCCCGGGTGTGCCCAACCGCCCGTCCGTTGCCCTGGAACCGGGACCCCTCATTCCGTCCCCTGCCACAGCCTGACAGGGAAACCGGCCCTCAGCGCCATTTCCCCTCACGGCCTAAAGCCACGTCCCGGGCCCGCGGCGCCTCGCAGGCCCAACCCAAGCCCAGCCGTGCCCTACGGGCCTCGCCGCGGCCTTTGCCGTCCCCCGAGCGCGGAAAGCGGCGGACAGAGCCCGAAGCCCCTCACCAGGAACCGGAGACACCTCCCGTCAGCCAGCGCCTCGCCGCTCCCCGGCCGCACCGGCCGCCCGCCCATCCCTCGCGCGGCGCTCTGGGAAACGTAGTTCCGGCTCCGCCGCGGGGGCGCTGCGGACGGGGTCGATGGACTACAAGTCCCAGAATGCTCAGCGCCAGAAGTAAAAGCCTGCGCAGGCGCAGTAGGGGTGGGGAGTCTCGCTGCCGGAGTAACGCGTTGGCTGAAGAAGCCGGAAGCGGGAGTGCGGGAGGCCGGAAGTTGATGGGGTGACATGGCGGTGGCACAGTAGAGAAGGGGGAGCCGAGGGGTGAGCGGGGTGGCCGAGGCAGGGACGGATAGGGAGGTCACTGTCGGCCCCGAGGTGGAACGACCGCGTCGTGAGTGCCCGGGCTGAGGGAGGAGTGGTGCCGTGTGTGGGCCCGGTGGGTTCGAGCGGGCGTCGTGGTGGGGGAGGGCAGGGTAGGGCAGGGCCAGGCCCGGTCTCTCCTCGTTCTCTCCCATCGCCTTTCGCCGCCTGTTCGCTGCAGGAGCATCGCCTGGTCCCTCCCGAGGGAAGTAGCGGGGCGGCGGGGTAGATGGTAGCTCCTAAGGACAAGGGCTAGTTGTCCAAAAAGTTGCTCGTCTTAAGTAAACACTTTGAATGTGTTCTGAGTTTCCGGGCAGGACGCAGTTGAACAGCCCTTTGTTTTGCCGATGATGGATGAAGAGAGTCTGGAAGCTGCCATCCAGACCTACAACGCGCAGCTGCAGCAGGTGGAGCTGGCGCTGGGGGCTGGCCTGGACCCCTCGCAGCAGTCGGACTTGATTCAGTTGCAGGAGGATTTAAAGCAGCTGATAGAACTGACCGAGTCCAGCCTGGTGTCTGTTAAAAAGAGCAAACTCTTGGCTACTTTAGATCCAAATGCCTCCTCCTCCTCCTCCCTAGCAGGTCTGGAGTCGGGCACCACCCCAGACAGTTCTGCCCAAGATGAGGAATATGCGGCTTTTAAGGAAGCGATTGCTGAGCTGGGAACTGATGAGAAACTTTCAGCTAATAATGATGTGATATCTAAAAAAGATGATGATGAAACTGATGACAAATGCGAATCGAAGTACAATGAAGAGGAGGAGGACCCTGACAGAGAGGAGGAGGGGGAGGAGGAACTGAGTGGGATGAAGGTGAAAGCCCCTTACTACAGTTCGTGGGGGACCCTGGAGTACCATAACGCCATGATCGTGGGGATGGAGGAGCTGGAGGACGGCAGCGCGGGGGTCCGAGTGCTGTATCTCTACCCCACTCACAAGTCTCTCAAGCCGTGTCCTTTCTTCCTGGATGACAAGTGCAGATTTAAAGAGAACTGTCGGTAAAAAAGAAACACGGGTGGGAGGGGGCTTGTGGCGGTCCCGTAGCTAAAGGCCTCGTTCAAAGGGATAAAGCTCCTCTGAAAGTGCCGTGTTTGGCTTTTGTACCAAATGACATTTTGCCTTTATGTTTTTAGAACGTGTTATGGTAAGTGGTGGTTTGGCTGTTTTCTGTAGATTAAATGGAAAAACCCATGGGGAAAGTTAGAGAGGTTTTACATAATCAGTTGAATTACTAAATTAATTACTATTTTAAAATAGACCACCAAAGCTCCTCTATCAATAGCGCACGCGTTCCGGTTGCACAGAGGTTGTAGAGCCTCCATCTTTGAAGACCTTTAGAACTTCACTAGATAAAGCCCTTGAGCAACTGGATCAGTCTTTGAAGGTGGTTTCACTTGGGGCACGAGGTTCGACCAGGGACCTGCGTGTCTGTGCGATCTGGTTTATCTCAAAGGATCTGTGAGACTTTTTACTGGATGTGTCAGTGGCAAGGAAAGCTTAATTTTCTGGAGTGGGATGCGTACTTTGTTACATGGCTTAACTAATACATTTAAGATGAAAAATTAATAACTTGTGTGATGAAAACACAGTAAAACTTCCATAATTACTGGTGAAGATTCACCACCGCTGACAACTCCTTTGCATTTCCTTTAAGGAGAGAAGGAATTTTTATTTAAAATGTTTTATTCAAAGGAGATAACTCCTCTCCCGCCTCCCCCGGCAGGTTTTCACACGGCCAGGTGGTCGCTGTGGAGGAACTTCAGCCGTTCCAAGAGCCCGACCTGAGCGCGCTGGGCGTGGGCTCAGCCTGCCTGGCCAAACACAGCGACGGGATCTGGTACACGGCCAAAATAACCGGTGAGTGGTGCCGGAGCGCGCTTTGCTGGGATTCTGGGAGGACGGTGAAGTGAATATAAAGCTCAACTATTTTTGGTTAAAAAATGCTCTGATTTTTCTTGGGCTTGGGAAGAGAGTAGACTGGGAAATAGGAGACTGTGTTTGACAAAAAGGAGATGGAAGAGCAGGAACATGGAAAGGAAATGACAACATTAACTGCACTGGCAGGGAAGAGGCAGGTGTTGCAGGAATTCACATACATATTAGGTTAGAATCGCAATAATCTGCTCTTTTTTAAACAAAAGCTGTGGAGGTAGCTGCTGGTACAGCCTTCCCTTTGTCCTGGAGGGAGTGAGGGTTTAGTCTCTCCTTTCATCTTTCTTTGACTATTCTTAGGTCAGAGAGGAGCAAGTCTGAACTTCTCTTTAATCCCGTCTTACTTCATTTTTAGAAATCAACCTTTAAGTGTCAACACAGGCATTGTGGAAATAGGTTTTCATTGCAGTGGGTGCATTTCCCTCACAGACAGAAATCTAAAGCACAAAATAGAACCAGAATTTTTTAAAACACACATTCCTTGGGCCTTTCCCCTCGCCCCTGTCAATTCCATTGGAGCAAACTCTGCTTTAGAAAGCACTTGTCAGGTTGCATACTGGAACCTTACTGGAGCCTTACTGGAGCTCTTGTCCTCGCTTGTCCTTCCGTAGACATCGACAGTGGTTACTACACGGTGAAGTTTGATTCCCTGCTGCTCAAGGAAGCTGTGGTGGAAGGAGACAGCATCATTCCCCCGCTGCGCAGTGATGACGGTGCCTCGTCTGCAGAGTCTGACGAGGACAGCGTCGATGATTCGGGTTACGCTAAAGGTGAGGGTGGGGATGGTGTGAGTGAACGCAACTCGTGATCCAGGTCTGGGACTTACTGAGTTGCCCTCCTGGGGCTTTCGCTGTGGGTGTCTCACCCCTGATTGAAGAGCAGCTCAGCAATCTGTGTCTTTCTGAAAGACAGAGAATGGTAATGAGCTCTTGTGTTGCAATTGCAAACAGAAATATTTGTTTTATGCAAATTACTGGGCTAATGAAGGTTGGAGGTTTCCATGGAATGCCCAACTCAAGAAGGAAGAGGGTGTGATGTTTTAGAGCCGAGTTCCGAGCTCTGAGGCGGTTTCTTGTGTGACTGGCTGAGCTAATGAGTGAGTTGGGAGATTGCCTCATCTCCAGGAGCTCCATGTAGCTTCACAAGAGTGCGAGACCCTCGATGGGGTCACAGGAACTGCTGTGCCTTGTTTTACTACTGAAAGGTGACACAGAGCCCTGGTGTCTTCTCTGGGGTGGCACAGACAACACTGTCCCTGTGCTAGTGCCACAGTTACGTCACAGGGACAAAGTTGTGTCCTGGAGCTCTTTAATTTAACCTAATAGAGATCATTGGATTCTAATGACGCAAAATTAGTACAGTGGCCTAGAGGAGCCTCATACCAGAGACGTGAGCTGGAGGCCCATAAATCCTACCTGCCACAGTGCCAGACTTTACACTGATGACACATGTTGGTCTGTGTGACCATCCGAGAAGAAAGGAAAGGAACTGTAAAAACTTCTGGATGATTCTGCGTAGAACTAGGAAGTGGAATGTGCATTAAATCAAGGGAAGTCTCTCCCTGTGTTACTCACTGTGCAGCCTTTGTAAAAGGTGACAGCTCAGTAGAACCAAGGATGGGTGGAGGAGCTGCTGAAGGATTTTAGGGTGGGGGACACATATTGTTCTGTCTCATGCAGGGTGTTCATGCTGTGTGGGTGCCCCAGATGAAGGTTTTATGTAGCAGCTTTGTTTCTGTGTTTCACTGGTTCTTCTCTTCTGTGCCACAGTGATAGATTCGGGAGTTCCAGAGAACGGGGAATGGACTCCCGCGTGCAGCTCCTCTTTCGGGGGCTGGGAAGCCCATACCCGTGGTATTGGCTCCAAACTCCTTGTTCGGATGGGATACGAGTTTGGGAAAGGTAAGGGCAGAAGGTGACCTGGTGGGGTATGAGGGCCTAGCTGCCTCGTCACCTCCATCTGGTGATGGACCTTGCAGCTGGTTAAGAAAATGGAGATTTTTGGATGAAGCTAAACCTTTTATTTGCTGAAGAGCCTGTTTGATAAGGCTCGAGCTGTGCGATGGATATCACTTGCCTGGAAGTGATAGAAGGAGTGAAGGTTTATGGTTGGACTTGATGATCTTGAGGGTCTCTTACAACCACAATGATTCTATGAAGGAATAGCTGTTTAATTTAAGTACAGGCATATGTGTGCACCAGGCCCCGTCTGGTAGTACTGGAGGCATTTGGAACCATGGTCAAGTTAATGATTAAAGCCATGAGAACTCTCCTTTGAGATGTTCAAAGGCTTCAGGTAGAAGGGAACTGATCTCTGAAGCTTCTGATGTCTGTGTCAAAGCATCTCCTGTCTCTAGACACAGACTTCAAAGCCTGCTGAACCAGCTTCTCGCTGCTCAAGTTGTACAGAGCCTTGGGGGCTGTGGGAGGCCAACTGCGTTTGTCTTGGGTTCCCCCAGAGGAACCAAACCAGTTTTAAGAAGAATCTGGCTCGAGAAGCTGAGAACATGAGGCTGAGCCTGGTTTCACAGAAACCGGCCTGACAGATGGCTTCAGGCTTTTCATCCCAGATCTGCTCTGGAAGGTTCCTGTCCCAGCACCCGCATCCACCGTGCTGGGGACTCTGCTGCTCCCCTCAGCTGGGCTGGTGGTTACAGCCTTTTGTACCTCAAAAGCCGTTTTGTTCTGAGCTTGTGACTGTCAGCGCGAGCTTGTGGTGGGAGGTCCCTCCAGAGGGGATGTCCTCACTTGTTTTAGTTGCGTGTTGTCTCTCCTCAGGGTTAGGGAAGAATTGCGATGGCCGAGTGGAGCCGGTGCAGGCTGTGGTGCTTCCTCGAGGGAAATCCCTCGACCAGTGCGCTGAGGTGCTGCAGAAGAAGAAACTGGGAAAGCTGGACCCAGGCAAATCGGGGAAATGCCGAGCAAAGGGAAACAGCTCCGGACGGTCCCCTGTGGGCGGCCGTAAGCCTCCCCGCAACGTGTTTGACTTTTTGAATGAGAAACTGCGCGGGAAGAGCGCTGGGGAGAAGGCTGGAGGGACAGCACTGCCTGCGAGGAGCAGCAAAGAGATCTACCGTGCCAGCAAGAGCAGCAGGAAGGCCCTGAGCGTCCGACTCCTCCAGACAGCGGAGAAGATTGAACAAACGCAGAGGGATATCATAGGGATCCAGCAGGCCCTGGAACGCAACTTTGGACGGTAGGAAAACATTCTTCTTGGGGGCTGCAGGACGAGCTTTTGGGAGGGGGTGGGCTTGAAATCGGGGAGGAACAACAATTGGAACGTATCTGAATGAGATGGAAGGGGAAGGAAGGAGAGAGACCTTAGCACATGCTGTGGACCAGCGTGGACCCTGGCTGACATATCTGGGGTCCATTGACTGGAGTTGAAGCTGTGGCAAAGAGAGGAGCTCTCTGAGGGAAGGTTCTGGAACCCTTGTCATGCCTGTCTCTGCAGCGCTGCTGTCGAGCACCCCAGCAGGGCGTTTTCTCGCCCAGGTTGTGCTGAGCATCAGGTTCCTCCTGGCTTTCAGCAGGTCACTTGCACTCATCCCACAGGAAAGGGCAAACCTTCCTGAGGTGCTGACAAGCCTTTGATCTCAATCACTCATGATGACGTTGCTGTGATGCTTTTTGCTTCCAGACACAGCGTTGCTGCAGCTCGGCTGGAGGAGAAGCTGGCAAATGCACACAAGCAGCTGGGGCAGCTGCAGGCACAGGAGGCCAGTCTGCAGCGGGAGCAGGAGAAAGCCGACACGCACAAGAAGATGACGGAGTTCTGATCTCTGACGAAAGCGTTTGACCGCGGGGATGGTCCCTGTAGCTGTGGCCTTGGAGCCTGGCTGAGACATCCTGCTCCTCTGGGTGCCTCAGGCTGCCCAGCCTGAAAACTGGGCTGAAAAGCAGCAGTTTCTAAAAGAAGGTGGTTCTGAGCTCTGTGGCGAGGAGCACACAGCCACCCAGCCTGAAAGTCTTCAGTGAGCCTGGGCCTCGTGGAAGAACCAGCTCCAAGAAACAGGATTCTCTGTTCTCTCGCGCACTCTTCCCTCTGTTACCGCTGCTGTGGCACCTCCATCCCGAGCACGTAGCTACTTGGGTGGTACCACTGGTGGTACAAACCAGCTGGGGGGGCTCCCAGTGCCCCACATCCTGCCAGCACCTGTGGCTTGTGTTTGCCACCAACTGCCATCGCAGGCGAGGCAGAGTCCCCAGCACATCCCAACAAAGCAGAAGAGGCTCATGCTGGGTGAAAACAACAAAGGCAAATTGCTTCAGCTGCTCTCTGCCTTCTGGTTTTTGCTGTGGGGTTTATCTGAGAACTCCATTATTTGGGGGAGCGGTTCCTTGTAGCCCTAGAATAGGCAGAAAACGGGCAGCGTGGAGGTGGGTACGAGCAGCCTCGAGCATCCGATTTCATCACTTTGACTGTCAGAGCATCCCCGGGATGTGCTGGAGCCCAGCTGCTTGGTATGGGAAGCTGCGTGATTCTGTGAGTGCCAAAGGTGGGGGAATAAGCAGAGTAGCAGATTCCCAAACCTCCTGGCCAGGAGCAACCACACAGGGAACCTGGTGATTTTTGCCATGGTTATGTGAGTGTTTCTGCCTTGGGTGGCTCACTGAACACAGGTCCTTTGATTCAAAATCCTCAGGACGCAGATGCAGGTGAGAGTTGCCCCCGATGGGTGCGGAGATGGGGTCCGTGTGTGCAGTCCCTCCCCGCAGAGCTCCAGGCTCTGCTGGCAGCAGCAAGTCCCATTCCCTGCGGTGGGACAGTCCTTGGCCAGGAGGGATGGCTTCTCCCCAAGGGTCAATTCTGCATTGGTGGCAGCCAGCCCTTGTCCCAGAGGAGGTGGTGGTTTCATCAGACTCTGGTTCTGGTTGGACTTGTGTATTGTAGGTACTTTTAAAAAAAAAAAAAATTGTTTGCGATTTCATGCCAGTATCTTAAAGACACATATTTTTCTTTATCTAAGAAATCAATTTCCTTTTATTCTGTGAATCATTTTTCTAATGAAAAGTTTTGCTCCTTTGGTACCACTTTTTTTTTAATCTGTTCCTAAGAAACTTCTAAAGCTGTTGGCCTGGGCTGCACCTCCTCGTAGGGTCAGGCTGCCAAACTCGCCAGAAGAGGTGGAAGAAGATACGATCGGAGTTGTTCATGTCATGTGGGATTTCGCATGGCTGCAGACACACCTCAGCAAACCCAGGCGGGCAGGAAAAGAGAACAAGATGAATGTCTGCAGGAAAGGTGCTGAAGTGAGTCCTGGAAAGCCCCCGTGGCTCAGCGTGGATGTGAGAGGTGCTGTGAGCTGCCTCGAGCGCTTCAGCATCTATTGGGTTGTAACTAAATTAATCGCACTGTCTTAATTGTTCTAATTTGTGTTCTCCACACACTGGGCTTAACTGTAGGGTTAACCAGCTCAGTGTCCTTCACGTGCAGGTGACTGTGTGTTCCCCACACTCGAGTGCTGATGAGGATTCATGTGCCCGGCTCAGCACAGGCACTCTCTGTCTTGGTTTCGTTTGTTCTCTGACGCTGTTTAACATCATTGTCTCTGTAAAAATTGGGTGTATTAGCCCTGTGCCTTGGCAAAGTTGTATATTGACCCTTCCTTGGGATTTCCACAGCCTCACTTGTCAGACCCTGATCCGAATGGCTCCTGCCTCCCACCCAGGACAGTTCACATCCCTGGTGAATAAAGCTGGTTTTTATTTTTTCCCTCCCTCTTTGTAAGGTGTTGTTCATTTGCAAGGTAATGATGGTACGTGGCAACCCGTTCTTCCTTTATATCCCCGTGGGCAGAGAACCTGCACTCAAACCAGCCGGGCGGGGAGCGGAGGCCGCTCTGGCGAGCCGGGTGCCGCAGCGGCAGCAGCCCGGGCGGGGAGGAACCCCGATGTGCTGGGTGCAGCAACCACGTCTGCAGGAAGCGAGCCGCAGTGTGCGCTGCACGGCGGCTGCTCAGCCCTCTGCTGAAGAGGAGCGGGAGAGCTCGGATTGGGATGTTTGGAATGTTCGGGAACTCCTGACGAGGAGTCACTCTGCGGGTAAAGGCGACGGAATTCTCCAGGTTGGCTGGCAAGGAAGAGACATGACCGGATTCCACTTTGTGCTCATCAGCTTTTGAGCTTCTGCAAAGTAAGTGGTGGTGACAAGCTTGAGTGTCTGCAACTAAACCAGGGGATGAAAAAATACTTTAAACCCCTGGATCTATATAGAAAGGGCAGCATTGTTGGAAATGCTGCTGCGGCTGTGCGGGCAGGATTCCTGCGCTGCCGTGGGGAAGCATCGGCCGCATTAAACGTTGTTGGCTGCCAGATTTGTGCTGGTTAATGCTTTGTGGCTCTGGAGGCATCTGGCCTGAAAAAGGAAGAAAAGGTGCTTGATCCTGGCAATGCTGCTGGGGACCCGTGGCTTGAACCTAGAGGCTGAGTGGGAATGGGTTACTTTCCTGGTGAATGAATTGCCGAGTTCGGAGGTGCAGAGCGTTGGTTTTTCAACAGAAAGATTTCCAGTTGTCTTGTGGAAGGGGGAGTAGGTTTTTTGTTTGCATGTGGAACAGCCCTTGCGGAACTGCAGCACTCCTGGCTGCAGGTGAGGAGGCTTGAGAGAGCGTGGCTGTTGAAACACTGTCTTCCGTAAACCTGAAACGATGTAGAAGTGCTGAATTTGTGGCGAGAAACCCACTATGGGAGGCAGGTGATTGTGGAGAAAACCTGCATTTTCTTAATCCCCCCGTCCTGGATTTTGGAACCTGGCTGCCCGGGGTCCCGCTGGGCTGCTGTCCTGCTGCCGGTGGGCTCTGCTGAAAAGCTCTTTTTCGGCTGACAAGGGCATTTCTCTGCCCCAGCGAGTGCATTTCCAGCTATCGTGGAAGGGCGGGAAGAATAAAAAATGCTGAAACGATTTCAGCCTCGGCCGAAGCCACACGGTGTGAACAGGCGGGTCCATCGCCTTAGGGCTTTAAAATTATGCTTTCTCAGAAACCAGTCCAGCATACGAGTGGCCATCAGGACCGCCACTAGAAGCACGTGTCCAACTTTTGTGACGTTTGGGTCTGGTGTTCAGAAATATAGTCGATCCTTCCTAAACAAAACACCTCCCGAGGAGTTTGGCGATGAAATCTGCCTCTCCTGCTGTAAAAATGTGAGTCAAGTGGGTGAGATCTTGCGCCTGCTCCATGTTTGAAATAGTCTTAAAATGTACTAGTTGCATCCCATGGTGTGGGGCAGGTTCGGTGCTGTTAACTGACTGTTATGGGGCTTTCGCTTCTCATCACTTTGAAAAGGAAAAAAGCTCCACTTCTGCTTCTTGGGGCTTCTTTTGGTGCAACTCCCCAGGGTACCCGAGCTGTGTTTGCTGCAGCCGTGCTCACAATCGCTGGTGGAAATCAGCTTGCAAATACATTTTTAGTAGTTTCACAGGCTCTTCTCTGTGTGTGGTTTTATCTGGGTAGATTAACCAGGGCCCAGGCGCTGGCAGCAGCGCTCCATTTTACACTGCATTTAATCTTGTTCTCATCAAACCCAGCTAAGAAAACTTGTGCCTTCTGTAGGAGTCACAAACGCGTTGTGTTTGTCACGCCCGTGCTGGTGTCGCGACGGGGAGTCGTCCCCTCCTGGGGCTGTGGGTGTCACACGCTCTCGTCTTCAAAGCCGCCTTGGTTTGTGGGGCGGCACGTTACAAAATGCCGTCTGCCGAATCTCCTGCCCCACAGAAGAACCCATGGCCAGCAGATCAATGCCTTTATTGGCATGAAATGCAGGTGTACCCATCAGAAGGTCTGTTGGACGCTTTCCCTTGCAGACAGCCCCGTCCTGCCCGAGTGGCTTCAGGTGCTGTGTTCTCATCTCAAATTGGTAATTCTGAGATAATCTACGTGTCCCCAGAGCAGCTTTTCCCGGGGGCTGCTGAGCCCAAGAGAGCTGCACCGGGAATTCGTACACGTCAAAAACCCAGGAGCAGCCCCGTACCCCCTGCACGAAAGTAGGTCAGAAGAATTTCTCTATATTAATAGAGAAGTCTCTCCATTCTTCAATCTTAAAAATTCAGGGGTGGAAAATCCACCCGCTGTGGGATGAGCTGCCCCGTGTGCTCCTGCCTCTGTGCTCTGAAAGCTCAGTTTGATTCCAACATAACGCCGTCTCGCAGCTGTCACACCCCATCAGAGCTCTGTCTGCTGGACCCCCGCGCTGCTCAGTTCTGCCCCGAACAGCCACCTCTGCACCCCACGATCCCATCATGCTAATGAGCTGAACGAGTTCAGCGAGGACCAGCTAAAGCAACAGCCCATGTTGCAGGTAGTCTGTGTAATTAATGTGTGCGCAGACAGAAAAGCAGTTGTTGTCTAATTAAAACATCTTTGGAGAGGAAACAGCCTTCCCTTCCCAACTCTGATCTCAGCCAGTCTGTCCAGCCCGGTTAGTCCCCACAACCTCTCTGTCTCACTTTACATGTTGAAATACTTGCTCTCCGGGGGTTCAGACTTCAATCAGGGAAGTTTCCAAAGCTGTGGGAAGTTCTCGGATAAAAAGGCGCGACAAGTGGGCACAGACTTGCTGGTTATTGGGGAAAGATGCGCCAAAGCCACTGCATTGGGGTGCAGGGGAGTGAGCCCGGTGCTCCGATGGGCACAGACCACCCGCTCGCCCCGGGGCTGCTGTAGCACCCGAGGCTCAGCCGGGCAGGGCAGCTCCTCGCCAGAGCCCAGCTCATCTTTGTCACCCGGACTAAGAGATGTGAGCAGGTGCGTAAGTGGCGCTCGGTGCTGCGGGGTGTCGGTGCCAGCCCTGTCCTGCCTTAGGACTCTGCCACTGGCCCCGTCTGTATCAGTTACCGCGGCCTCTTCAGCCTGTCCCCAGGCTGGGACCAGCCTGCGTCCCCCTTTGTCCCCGACGTTTTCCAGACGCTGGTGCAGATCTCCAGTAGCACAGCAGCCTTTTTGGGGAGCAGGGCGTGCACAGAGCCGGGAGCAGCAGCCGCCGTCTTGACGCTGGTGCAGGTGAAGCGGGGCCGGGTTTTGCTCTGGATTTGCAGCACGCTGAGGGCTGAGCGGGCACAAGGATGATGGGGTGGGGTGTCACCAGAGTCCCCCAGGAAAGGCGTGGGATGCTGATGGGCTGGGAGCGTCATCTCTTTGTGACGGGCTCCCCAGCACCTCCGCGCCACTTGCTCTGGCCTTGCTGTGGCTGCTGTTTGCAGGGAAGGACCTTTTTCCTTGAACAAGGCACAGGTAGGGGGCTGGCTTTAGGCAAGGCACGGCTTCTCTTTAGGCAGAGGAAAGCGGTTGAAAAGTCAGGCATTTTTTGCTCTTTGTCGCAGCACCAAGCGGCTGCAGAACCAGGGTTGTGGTGGCAGAACTGGTGCTTGGTTGTGATCCTGGATTGTGATGGGATGCTGCCGGGAGTGACCCGTGTTCCTGTGAGAGCAGAAGTTATAGTGGTGGGGTTTGCAGGGCTGGGCTCGGCCCCCGGGACATCGCCGTGCAAATGGGGACAGCGGTGACGGCATTGCTGTCGCTCCCACCCGGGATTTTCTCCCCAGTGGCTCCACAGGTCTCATGACACAGGGGTTGGGGCTAAACCCACGGGGCTCAGAGGGAGAGAGGGTGAGACCCTCAGCAGGACCATGTCCTGGTGCGGGGTGTGGAGCCTGGGGTGCGAGGAGGAGGAGGGAGGGGGGCGGCTGTGAGGCTGAAGCTCACCCTGTTTCCGGGAAGCTGAGTCATCTGTTTGCCCATCCAATCTGGGCCACCCCACAGCCAGTGCTGGGGAGCAGTGCCACCCCCATCCCACAGCCCAGAACAATGTCCTGAGGTCCCCAGAAAGCAAACTGGCACTTTTGGGATGTTTCCAGATGGTTTTCAGGGCCCCTGGGGTATCTTCTTTTCGACATCTCAGGTTCAGCTTGGGAGCGTGAGTCCTGTTAGGTTGTTGCTTTTTTTTCTAAAGGAACCAAAACTGGGAATTTCTCCCTGTGGGTGGCAGAGCACCTGCTGTGGGGCAGACCTGCAGAGCTGTCACAGGGACCCTGGGGAGGGCAGTGAGGGCCAGAAAATGGGACCCTGCTGCACATGCCCCCCAGAGCATCCGGAGAGCCCCCCTGCCCGGGGGCTGCGCTGTGGGGGTCCCAGCAAGCCCTGGGGACCACAGAGCACCAGCTTGTGCCGTAGTGAGCCCAGTAGCCCCTCGCTGCACCCCCACTCCTGTTTTCTCTCCGCAGAGCTCAGTCCCGCAGTGGTGTTGGACACATCTCCCCCATGGCTGGGGGTGGGGGGCTGGCACAGAGCCCCCTCCTCCCCACCGGCGCTGCCCTGGCCCTGCTCGGCCTCCTGGTCTACCTGGGTGCCCTGTGTGCTGCCTGCAGACGGTATGTGCTGCCTGCACATAGTATGTGCTGCCCGCCGCCTCTCTGCTTCCCCTCCTGGCGCTGGGGACGCTCAGTGGCATTGGGGACTGCACAGGGAGACCCCGTGTGTGTCCATCCTGAGCTGGAACCGCTGGGATCTGCTGCTCTGCTTGTCCCGAACCTCCAGCTGCAGCCCCAACACAACCCTTCCTGGGCTGATCCTGCACCCCTGTCCCCCCCCCCAGTATCCCCCTGTACCCAAAGGAGCTGGTCCCAGCTGGTGACAGGGACATGGCCTCACAGGGGCAGCTGTGGGAAGGATGGGGATGCCAGTGGTGATGCTGGGGCGATGCCAGTGGTGCCTGGCACAGCTCAGGGGGTGCAGGATGCAATCGAGACCCCCCCACCCTCCTGCAGGGCTGGCAAAGGAGCAGGGTGGTGGGTTTGGGGGTGCTGCTGCTCTGGTGAGAGGCACATGGCGATGCCCATCGTGGCCAGGTCAGGGTCCTGGGGTGTCCATTCCCCAGCTTGGCTCAGCTCCACTTCTCCCTGCAGCAAGGGCAGGAGGAAGAAGGTCCCTCCGGATGGGGTGAAGCTGGTGGACGAGGTAAGTGCCTGCTGGGGGGGGCAGGATCAGCTGGGGAGCTGCCGGCAGCAATGCTGAGGATGCTCGTTTCCCTGTCGCAGTCCCTGCTCAGGCAGACGCAACTGCGCTCGCTCAGCAAGTCGGACACAAAGCTGCATGAGCTGTACCGGGTGAAGGGCAGGAACGGTGGTGAGTGGCCATTGAGCTGGGAGGGGTGGGGGGAACCAGTGGGGACTGGTGACCCTTGGCGGGCACCTGCAGTCCCCACATCACCCGGCGAGCGCATCCCAGTGTGCACACCTGTGCCGCGGTGCCCGCACGGGCTGGTCCTTGCTGCATCCCCCATGTCCCCCCATCTCCCTGCAGCCCAGCGGCCGGCCAGCCTGGATTTCCTCTGTCCCACGGCCCCCCCGGCCACCGGCTCCCTGCACAGCTCTGGCGTCAGCGTCCTCCTGCACCGCGAGCTGCCCCAGATCCCCATCCCCGAGTCCCCAGTTACCTCCCCGGCCCCTGACCAGACTTACTCCAACCTGCTCTTCACTCCGCTGAGGAAGCTGGTGCCTGACACCGTGTACGAGTGCCTGGCAGTCGGGGGGGAGGATGCCCCGGTGCCCCCCATGCCCACTGGCACCCAGGGATCCTGTCCACGTGCCGGGCGTGGGGCGGCCGATTACGCCTGTGTCCACAAGGTGAAGAAGACGGTGCCTGCAGAGGAGCAGGATGGGGCCGTGGCAGGAGCCCCTGCAGCCCCTCAGTGCTGGGGCGGCACAGGCGATAGCCCCCAGGCAAAGGTATGGCTCTTGGGGAGCAGGGATGGGCATGACGCCGGTGCTGCAATCGCTGGATGGGACAATGGGGGACCACAGGATGTCCATGTTTGGAGCAGAGTGTAAATCAGGCTGTTGCATTTCCAGATGAGCTTTTTGGGGCCAGGATGGAGCTGAGATCCCAAGGGCAAGTGATGCCCACAGTGCTGGTCTCTGTGCCCTGTGAAAGGCTCACCGAGTCACGCAAGAAATGGGATCCCCAGTGGAAAATCCACTGCTGAGACCCTGCTAGGGGCTGTGGAAAGCCGGGGGGAAAAGGGCATGGGGATACCCCACAGTGGGCAAGGATTGTCCCTGAACCCCAACCCTCCTTTTGCAGCTGGAAGACATGTACTCGACAGTGTGCAAAGCCACCAAGAAGAAAACCCAGGTCCCCCCGTCATCCCCGAGGGCTGCGAGGGAGGTGGGGGCTGGGTGGCCACCCCCGCAGCGGGAGGAGGGTGCTTCGGGTGGGTGCTGGTCCCCAGCAGCCCCCCCAGACCCCTGCTACGAGTCCATCAGCGATAGAGCCTGGACTGCTCAGGGCCGCGGCCCTGACCCGGACTATGAGACTGTGGACGTTAACTGGAAAAAGGCGGTGAAACGGGACAAGCCCAGGAAGTCCTGCACCCCCGAGAACCTGTACGAGAGTGTGGGTGACGTTTGGGCGGGGGAGTCCCGGCGAGCGTCCACCAGGACAGCAGCCAATGGGCTGGAGGTTTATATCACCAACCTATAGCATCCCCTGGAGCGGGGTCTGTGTCCCAGGGGATCCCATTTAAGTTTGTATCGCCAAACCACAGCATCCCCTGGAGTGGGGTCTGTGCCCTGGGGTGGTCCCACCCCACTGGCTTTCCCAGGGGTTGAGCCCCTGGGGCCAGGCACACATGAGCCCAGCGCCTGTTGGGGTGGCTGTGGTGCTGTAAGTGCTTTTTGTATATATTTTATGTTACTTTTCTTTAAGTGTCCTTGTCCCGTCCCCAATGCCAGCAGGTTCACACCAGGATGCCATGAGATGGGCAGTTTTTGGGTGCTGGTGCCACATAGGAGCCCAGAGGGACAGGGCTGGCACAGCCACTGGGATGGGAATGGGGTTGGGACTGGTTCTGTTTTGAGGTGATGGCGGCAGGGCTGTGGGCAGGTCCCTCTCAGCAGGTTTATGCCATGAGTGAGGATCTCTGCCTTGGGGGGAGCTGGGCCCCACCCAGCCCCCAAAAGCCTTGAACAGCTTTGTTCCCATCACTGAATGTCCCTGGTAATGGGGACCAGGGACCAGCCCTGTGTCTTGGTGTGGGGCTGCTCCTGCCCCCATCACCCCCTCCCGCCTTTGGGACACATGCAAGGGTGCGTCTGTGAGCAGCCATCCCCCAAACACCATTAAAAGGCTGAGAGGGGATTATTATCCTTGTCAGGACAAAACTCTCTTAGACTGGATCTAAACCCCCAGTTCTGGTGGCAGGTGCTGCTGCTGCAAGGTAGCGGTGCTGGGAGAGCGGTTCTGGTGCAGCGGAACTGTGAGTGGCTGCACCCGCCTGCGTGGATGGTTTTGCACCTCGGAGTTGGGGATGTGCAACCAGCAAGAGCTGCTGAAATGGGGTGGCTCATCCTGGAGCTCTGTGCAGCGACAGAGTTGGAGCTGGGTAGGTTTGCACGGCACTTGCTGCTCGCTTGCCTGCCTCTGTGTCACTCCCAGGGGTGCTGCAGCCTTAACGGGTGCTGAAAACGCTCAGGAGAGCTGGATGTGCACCCAGAGCCATCGGACCCTGGGGAGGCTCAGACTTTCTTCTTCTCCCCACCAAGAATTCGTCATCCCTGCCCTGAGGGTGCTCAGTGGCCCCCAGGCAATGCGCCTGGGGGTGAGATGTGAAGGCACAGGGATGTGGGTGCTGCGCTGAGGGTGGCCCCAGTTGCAGTGCAGCCCCTCGGGGCACGGCACAGCCGCTTCCCATGGGTCTGGCTGAAGCTGCTCGGCCTCATGCTGCCCTGGTGCTCACCGGAGCTGGCTGCGCCATGCAGCAGGCAGGCAGGAAGCCACGTGCCTTCCTTCGGCAGCTTTGCCTCTCCATCGATGCAGGCAAAGAGATTAAAAACAAAAACAAGGTGCTCAGCAAAACCCACTGCAGGCTGAAGACGTTAAAGCTGGAAGGCAGCTCAGGCGCTCGTGCTGCTTCGTCAGTCTCACACTCGATGCCAAACCACAGCCGCTCGAGATAGAGGAGCAGCCCCGGCAGCTGCTCCCATCCCCCTGCCAGATAAGGGCCCCGATAGACAATGTCGTGGGGCTGCTGGTCCCCGTGCTGTCACACTCCTCCTGCTCCCCTTGCTCTGCCCCAGCCACATCCTTCCCCTGCTCTCTGTCTCCATCACCCCATCCCAGGGCCACATCCCTCCTGTACCACCCGAATCCCTGTGGAGCTGCTTTGGGGCTGCTCTGGCCTCGTGCAGGATCATCATGTCATTGTGGAACCAAAGCTGCATCACTCCAGGAGCAAAATGGACCCTGCGCTGCCTGTGGGGTTGTGATGTGGGTACCACTGTGCTGCTTTCTGTGTGGAAAGGCAGGCTCAGCACACCACGAGGCTGCCCCTGTGCCAGGGACACTTCTGCTCTCACTGAGCTGGGGGTGGCCAAAGCATTTCCCAAATCTGCCCCAACAGCAGCAGAAAAGTGCCGTGTGTAGGGCTGCCCGCTTGCCTGGGATTCCTATGCTGCCCACAGGGCTCAGCAGAGCCAGACTCACACTTAAATGAGAGAAAACTGCCCAGTCCTCGGGGCGATGGAAAATGTGCCCAGAGCCCTGGCTGGAGGCTCAGAAACTGCGTGGTGAATGAAGGATCCATCCTGGAGCATCACTTGGAGTCTTGTGGTCCGGCCAGGAAGACTGGAGCCAGTGTCGGAGCAAGAGGAACAGGTAGGGCTGGGAGCACCCCTCTTCATCCTTGGAACAGCGGGTCCTGGGGCCCCCAGGCTGCAGGGTCCCTGCTCCTCCCCACGGACTGGGAGCCCATGGGGGGCCCTGCTACCCGTCACGCTGCGAGGGGACAGAGCTGTTGGAGGACGGTGCTGCAAGGGGCCATTCCTACATGGGGGAGCGAGCAGAAGCCCAGTGCACACTGTATGGTGCTGCGCTCTGCAGGGTGCTGCATGGTGCTGCGTTATTTATTGCACGCTGCATGGTGTTGCACACTGCATGGCACGCTGCATGCTGCTGTACAGTGCTGTACACCATGCTGCACACTATAGGGTGCTGCAGACTATGGGGATCCACACCCTGTATGGCTCTGCACCCCAAATGGCTCTGCATGCTCTATGGCCGCGTGCAGCACAGGGCTCTGCACCCAAACAGCTCTGCACCCCGTGTGGCTCCGTCCCCTGTACAGTCCCATACCCTGTGCAGTGTCACACCCCATTTGGCCCTGCTCCCCTTATGGCCCTGCAGCTCTGCACCCCCGAGCAGGCAGCTTTGGAATCACAGAATCATAGAATGTCCTGAGTTGAAAGGGACCCAAAAGAATCATCGAATCCAACTCCTGTCCCTACACAGGGCAACCCCAAAATTCACACCAAGGAGGGACAGGCAGGATGGGCAAGGCCCCAGCTCCCTCTGCAGCATCACCCGGCCAGGGTGTCCAGGT
Organism: Columba livia; assembly: GCF_036013475.1. Classification (NCBI taxonomy): domain Eukaryota; kingdom Metazoa; phylum Chordata; class Aves; order Columbiformes; family Columbidae; genus Columba; species Columba livia. Next base: position 6,586,314 of record NC_088617.1, read on the forward strand.
ACCACTGGGGCATCTCCCAGGGGTGTCACCCTGCAGAGCCCCAGAGCCCGGGCAGGGGTCGGGCTGGCGGCACCGGAGCCGTGTGCGAGGGGCGGGCGATGCTGGCGGCAGTTGCACAACTCTGGAGCTGCTGAAGCCGCCAGCTCAGCGCTTCGACCGGCGTTAACGATTAAACCGGAGCGGGGGGCGGCCGGCGGAGCCACCGCCCGGGTCCCGGTTCTCACCACTCCGAGGGGGCAAGAGGCGCCGGTTATTAACTCCTCCAGGACCGCGGGGCCAGAGCTGCGGGATGGGGATGAAGGCGGCTCCGCGCTCCTCCTCCCCCGCGGCCCCGCCAGCCGCCGGGGACGCTCCCGGTCCCCGGTCCCCAGCAGCACTGGCACAGCCGGGGCAGGTTTGGGAACCCGCGGGTGCCCCGGCTGCTCCCCCCGCAGGGTGCAAGGGGACCCGGGGTGGCCGTGCCGTGGTGACACCCCCTCTCTGGCCGGGCACGTCGGTTGTTTTCACGCTTACGAAAGTGCCCGGGCCCGGTGCAGGGCCGAGGTGGCATCTCCAGCCACCCCCGAGGGAAGGGGACAAGAGGTGGCCGAGCGCCCCGGGACTTCTGGGGGGACCAGCCCCTCCAGGGCGGGGGATTCCCGGGATGCCGGCCCCAGCACCCCCGGGGCCCGGACCGCGGGAATCCCCAGCCCGGGGTTGCCGGGGGGACAGGTTGGGGGTGCAGACAGACAGACAGCCACACGGACTCTGTCCCGGCCTTCGGGCTGCGGGTCGGTGAAGCAAAGAGCAGCGGGGCCCGGGGCGGGCGGGGAGCGGAGCATAAGGGGGGGGCAGCCCGGGCACTCCGGTCCCCCCAAGACCCGGTACCCCGAACACGCGGTACCCCGATCTCCCCGGTCCCCCCACCCAGTCCTGCCATCCTCGGTGGCTTTTGGCAGGACTGACCCAACCCGTGCGGGGCCGGGGATCCTTTTCCCTCTGGGAACTACTCTCCCACCCCCAAAATTCCAGCTATTCCCCCGGCAAAGACGGTGTAACTATCGGGGAACCCTATAGCTCGTGGGTGAGCCCTATAACTTCTAAAACTTTGGGGGGAGCCCTATCGCTTTTGGGGTGCATAACTTTGTAGGGAGCCGTGCAGCTTCTGGAGAACCCCCATGACTTCTGGAAAGCCCAGTAATTTACGGGAGGGGCGCAACCTTGGGAGGAGCCCCACAAGTTATAACGCTGTAAGTTTCAACCCTGTGACTTTGAAGGAGTCGCAGCAGTTTTGGGGATCCTCCGAGCTCGCAGAAGGCCCGTACTTTCGGGGCGAACCCTTAATTCCGCCCTATAATAATAAAACCAGAACTTTTGGGGGACACTCTGCAACTTTTGGGGAGCCCCGACTTTGGCGGGGGCGGCGGGAAGCGACTTTACCGCCAGTCTCCGAGCCCCAAAACTAACGGGGGGGCCTGAACAGCCGGTTCAGGGGGTGGGGAATGGAGTGGGGGGGGTCGAGTTTTGGGGGCCCCGCGGGCAGCGCGCGGGCCGGCGGGAGGGCGGGGCGCGCGAAGATGGCCGCTGCCGGCGGGGGCGTGTCCGGGCGGGGGCGTGTCGGGGCGGGGGCGTGTCGCGGCGCGTAAAGTGGCAGCGCGACGGAGCCAATAAGAAGCGGAGAAAGCGGCGGTCGCGTTCCAACCCGGGCGTCTCGACCAATGGCGGGGAGCGCGGGGGGCGTGGCCTGGCCGGCGCCGACACCGGGCCGCGCGCGGCGGAGCGCGCTCCCCCGCCGGGCCCGGCCGCGGCCGCCGCCGCTTCCCGCATGGAGCCCCCGCGCCCGCCCGCGGTGCCGCTGCCCGCCGCCCGCCGCCGCCGCCGCGACCCTCCGCCGCCTCCTCCTCCAGAGCCCGGCGGCGGCGGCGGCGGCTGCGGCGGCACCGCCCCGAAGGTACCGGGGGCGGCGGCGGCGGCGACCGGGGGGGAAGCCGGGGGAGGGGGGGGCGGTGACAGCTGACAGCGGCCCGCCCGAAACTTTCCCCGCCGCTAAAATGGCGCCGCTCGGGGACAAACTTCGGGGGGGGCGGTGGCCTGGAAGGGGGGCACACCCCCGCTCCTCCCGCGCTCCGGTGGGATCCGCTGGGGCTGGCGCGTCCCCCCCGGTGGGTCCCAGTCCCGGGGGCTCCAGCCTGGGACCTGCCCGCAGAGGGATCCGTCCCTGCGCTGGGGAGATCCCGGCGGGATCCCCGCTGCACGCCCGGCTTGGCTGCTCGGTCAGGCGGGCGGTGGGATCCTGCTGGATCCCGGGGTGGGATCCACTCCCTGGGTGGGATCCACTCCCTGGGCTTCCCTTCTGTGCTCCCAGCTTGGCAAGGGCCGGGGGATCTGCTCCGTGCTGGCACCGTGGACGCCCCTCCCTTGGAGCAGCCCGCTCGGGTGATCTCTGCTGGATCCCAGCCCCGGGGAATCTTCTTGGAATCCCTGGAGACGGATCTGCTCAGCTGACCCACTGCTGCTGTCTTGGGGCAGCCCTGTCTGCTCCCTGCTCTGCAGAGCTGCGGGGGGATCCCGGCTGGATCCCAGCTCTGCCCCAGGGGATCTGCTGGTAAGGGATCTGCTGGAGAGGAATCTGCTGGGAGCCAGTGCACATGCTGACAGCACTGCTGTCCCAGAGCAGCCCAGTCTGCTGCTGTGGAACTCAGAGCCTGACTCCTGGGGATCTGCTTGGGATCTGTCTGGATCTGCTCAGTGCTGCCACGCAGCCAGGGACAGTGATCTCTTGGAGCAGATCCCACCTGCTTCCTGCTCTGCAGAGCTCCAGGGGGATCCCTGCTGGATCCCAGCCAGTTGGGATCTTCCAGGAATCTGCTCCCTGCTTCTTAGGGGATCCCCATGCAGCCCCAGCCCCAGGAAGATCAACTGGGATCTGCCTAGAGTGGGATCCCCTTGGTGCCGGTGCTCAATCAGAGGGTGCTGCTGTCCCCAGCTGGCCTGGTCTTGGCAGAGTTCAGTGGGATCCCCGCTGGATCCCGGGTGATGTCAGAGAGGGATCCGCTTGGTGCTGCCACCCTGGAGCCACCCTGTAGGAGGTTGTCAGGTTCCCTGGCTCTGCGGAGATCCCTCCCGGATTCCCCTGTGGCCCTGCAGATCTGCCCCAGAGGGATCCACTGGCTGGCACAGCCTCGCAGGGGGATCCTGGCTGTTCTTGCCTCTGCAGAGCAACAGGGGGATCCTGGGGATCTGCCACAAAGGGACCCACTGAGTGCATGTCAGGGTCATGCTGCAGCCCTGCCTGGAGGTGCTGCCGAGTTTGGGGGGATCCCCATGGGGTCTGCTGCTCAGGGGATCCCTGCTGATCCACCATCGTCTCTCCCGCAGGCTCCGCTCCCCTTCAGCGGCCGGAGGCTGCCGGCGGGAGACGAGGGCTGGCTGTTGCACCCCGGGGAGCCGCTGTCACACCCCGGGGAGCCGCTGTCACCACCCGGGGAGCTGCTGGCGTCGCGGGCAGCGATGCTGCGGGTGCTGGACGTGGGGCTGGAGCGGTGCCTGGCGCTGCACTCCGCATACATCCCCGTGCCGCGACACAGGTAGGACCACGGTGGGGAACGGCGAGAACGACCAACCTGCCAAAACAACCTGCCAAAACCTCCTGCCGGCACCAGCTGTGCCGCGGGAAGCCAGGAGGTTTGTTCCAGGAGGACTTTGGCCGCTGGTCCGCGGTGCCGGGGGCTGGGGCCGTGACCGGCCGGCTGCGCGCGGCAGCACCGAGGGCTCTGCCCGGTGAGAAGCCAAGTGCCACAGCTGAGCTTGGCCTCGCCGGTGCTGAGCACCTGAGCACCGCAGCCGCTCGAGGGCTCGCAGAGCATTGCCATGTTTCTCCGTCCCCGCAGCACAGGAGATTTGCAAAATGGCTTCTGTTTTCCTGACCTCTTGCTACTGCTTTTTAAAATTTATTTTTTTTTATGAGCTTTTTCATTTTTTTTTTCCACTTGAGGAAGTCGTTTGGCCCCAGCTGAGCAAAAACCCCACGTTTCTCAGCATTGGCGGCAGGATGCAGGTGCCGGTACCCTCCGGTGCGGCACTGCCCACAAACTCATAGGGTTCCCCCCCGAGTCCCCTGGAGTGACAAACAGCAGTTTTGGCTGCCTGCCTGCGCCGCTGCCTGCGCCGCTGCCTGCGCCGCTGCCTGCGCCGCTGCCCTGCAGGGTTTCCAGTCTGGCCCAGGGCGCTGAGGGGGATGGAGCACCCATGGGTGCACAGACCTGACTGCCATGGTGGGGGGGTACTGGTGCCATGGGGGGGAATGCAGGGGGATGAAGGGTCCTGGGGGGCTTGTCCCTCCTCACCCCGTTGCTCTCGCTGGCAGGAAGCTCTCGGGCAAGGCCGGCATCGACGAGGTGATGGCAGCCGCGGTGCTCACCAGCCTCTCCACCAGCCCGCTGGTGCTCGGACACCCGCCAGCCACCCCCGCCCCAGGTAAGAGCACGTCCCTGTCCCACCCACCCCTGGACACGTGTCCCATGGCAGGACCTGACCTTCCTCCTCTTCCTCACCAGAGCCTGGCGGTGACGTCTGGAAGGAGGCGCCCGCCATGTCCTCCAGCTGCAGCAGCAGCAGCAACACCAGCGGGGACTGGAGCTGGGACCCCCCCAGCGACCGCTCCACCCCCTCCACCCCCTCGCCCCCGCTCTCCAGCCACGTCCCCAGCGCCTTCCTGCCCGCCCCGCTGCCGGACGAGGGCCCCGACGAGCCCGACGGCAACCACTTCATCTTCGGAGAGTCCATCCCACGGAAGAGGAAGGTGGGATGGGGATGGGGACAGGGGTGATGATGGCGACAAGGTCAGGGGTGGGAATGGGGAGGATGAGCTGAGGGATGGGGATGATGGTGGGTTTGGGGATGGGCTTGGGGATCGAGATGAGGATGATGTTGAGGATGGGGGTGACAGTGGGATTTGGGATGGGGATGAGGTTGGAAACGACAATGAGGATGATATTGAGGATGAACCAAGGGTTGACAGTGAGGTTGGGGATGGGGATGATGATGAGGTTGAGGATGACAGTGATGATGGGGATGACACTGGGGTTGGAGAGGAGGTTAGGGATGGGGTGATGCTGGGGATGACACCAGAGACAGGGCTGCCAGCCTGACGTCTCTTTCCTGCAGAACTCCACCAAGGTGATGTTCAAGTGCTTGTGGAAGAGCTGCGGCAAAGTCCTCAGCAGCTCCTCAGGGATGCAGAAGCACATCCGAACCGTGCACCTTGGGTAAGCGCTTGGGGTCCCCCTGGGCACCCCAGGCCCCCCCAGTGTCCCCTGTAGGGTCCTGCCATGGGGTGAGCGACCTCCCCAGCCAGACCCCGCTGTCCCCGCAGCCGCAAAGCTGACCTGGAGCAGAGCGACGGCGAGGAGGACTTCTACTACACGGAGCTGGACGTGGACGTGGACTCACTGACGGACGGGCTCTCCAGCCTGACACCCGTGTCACCCACCTCCTCGGTGCCACCCGCCTTCCCTGGCCCCGAGGTGCCAGTGCTGCCAAACCCCGACCCCGTGCTGGGTGCCCCCCCGGCTCCCCCCAGCCTCTGCCACGTCCACACCGACCACGCGTACCAGGTATGGGGATGGGGGGCTGCCGCTGTCACCATCACCCTCTGGTGACACTGAGCTGTGACACGGACTGTGTTCTCTATCCCCAGGGCTGCCCGGCGCCCCCGCGGCCACCAGTGCCCCCCGCCACAGCTGCCCCGCCACCCCCCAAACCGCCCTCCATGCCCAGGTGAGCCACCACCACCCCCCACCCCATCCCCTCCTGTCCCCGTGTCCCCCCTGTGACATGTCCCCGTGTCCCCCCCCGTGACATGTCCCCTCTGCCCGCAGGAGGCCGCGGGGGGAGGCCAAGAAGTGCCGCAAGGTGTACGGCATGGAGAACCGGGAGCTGTGGTGCACGGCGTGCCGCTGGAAGAAGGCCTGTCAGCGCTTCCTCGACTGAGGCGCCGCCGCCATTTTGCACATTTTGCACTCGAGGTGCCTTCGTGCCCCCGCCTGCCGCCACCACCAACCCGGGGCCCCCCCGGACTCAGGGAACGGCCCCCCCGAAAGCTTTATGCACACAGCTAGCCACCCCCTGCCACCACGGAGCTTGCCCCCCCACTTTTTTTCCTTTGAAAATAAGCTAAATCTGTGTCCCGGCCCCCCATGCTGGCACCGTGGCGGGGGCTGGCGGGGCGGCCGGCTGCTCCCCCGTCCCGTGCCAGGTTGGGGACCCCCCGGGGCCGGGGGTCCCATCGCTCACATAAGCTGTGCCTGCGGCCGGGGGGAGTCTCGGAAAAGGGGGTGTCCGTTCCTGCCCCCCCCAGGGGGACCCCAGTGCCCAGGGCAGAGGTGGCACCTGCCCCCCCGCCCCCCGAGGGGGTTTTTACTCTTTGTATGTGTTTCTCTATTTGCCGTACCGGCGGGGATGCCCGGGAAGTGCCTGCAGGAACGCGCCCATTTGCACTAAGCCAAACTGCACAAAGAGGTTTCTTTTTTTTTTTTTAAAAAGAAAAAATTTTTCTTCGTTTTTTTTCCTTTTTTTTTTCCCTTCGTGTGTTTTTATTTTTTAAATAAAATATATAAAAATGTGTATTTTTAAATCTTGCCCAGGGCCTGAGAGCGCAGCAGCCCCGCACCGCGGCCGCGCCATGCTCCAGCCCCAGCGGGGTTCTAAGGGGCTTTTTATCTTCATCTCCCTTTTTTTTCCCCATGTAAACCCCTTTTTCCCCCAAACCTTTTATCCCCTCTCTCCCCATCACTCGCCTGCCCAGGCAGCAGCTCAGGACTGGGTTTGGTGGGTCCCGCCGCCCCCTCCTCTCCCTGCGCCCCAAGCGAGGACGAGTGGGATGGGGACGGGGTGGGGGGGGCGAACGTGGCGCTGCCACCCAGGACTGTCCCAGGGTGGGTGGGTGTCCCCCCCCTCCGCATCAGGGTCCCCCCCTCGCGGGGGGTCAAACCGCTTCGGCCCCATGGGCTGGGACGGGCTGTGCCAGGCCGGGCCCCCGCTCGCCCCTGAGCCCCCGGGGACGCGATGTGTCGGATCCAGAAAAAGAAAATAAATATTTGGATTCTTTTTTTTTTTTTTTTTTAATTATTCCTGTTCTTTAGTTGCTCTTCAGACGGGCTCTGCAAAGGCAGGGGGGGCAGCCCCAGGCCCGGTGTTGTCACCCCCCCTGTCCCCAGGGGTGTGCAGCCTCCTGGCAGCGCTGCAAAAGGGGGTGGTTTAATTTCTAATAAACCCCCCAAAAATAAGGAAATAGCTGCCAACACAGCGGGTCGGGGGGATGAGCCACAGGGATGGTTTGGGATGGGGAAAGGCAAAGGCAGCGACACCCCTGAGTTGGTGCGGGGGGGATTTGGGGAGCAGGGACCCCACAATACCCCAGGTTGCAGGGGGGGGGCACAGGGTGGCAACCCCGGGAGGGCACCGGGACATCAGCCCATTCCTATGTGCACGATGGAGGAGAACAAATATATACATTAAATAACCAAAGAACCCCCAACAAAACCTCAAAACAAATAAAACCCACAGCCAAATAAACCCACAAAAACCACCGAGACAAAACTGTAGCAGCAATTTCCCAATTTATTGAAACTGATTGATTTTTGCAAGTGTGTCTAAGCTAAACCCCATCACGAGCTCTGCGATCGCAGGCACACGGCCCAGGAACCGGAGAGCAACTAGAAAATAAGGTCATTATTTACCTGAACTACATGGACAGAGAATCAGTACAACACAGCATGTTCTCCCCCGACTCCCGGGTACTCAAACCTCCTCCACCTCCCCAAATATTAAACACATCTTCAATACAAACACAGGTTTATAATAATTAATATAAAGTCAGTATAATATAGAATATTCCCAGCAAAAAAAATAATCAACAATCCTCAAACACTGTCCTTTTTCGTTTGTTTGCTTGTTGATTTTTGTAGACAGGTTTAAAGCACGTTGAAAAATAAATATATATGAAAGCATACACACAGCACTCTCACTACGCAGAACCGAAAAGAAAGGCAGAAATTCAAAACACAACATGGAATCTAAAGAATAAAAAGAACCATTAAGTATGGCTTTCTTAGGAGTTGCACATGTCACAGAATGAGCTAAAATAAGGTTATCTTTCATAACATTGCAAAAAATTCCAGTTTTTTGCATTATTTTCATGGAGTTTCTTTCCTAAGGGGCGATGTGCAAAACGGGGACTGTGGGGGTGGGGGCGCCCGGGGGCTCAGCCCGCGAACCGAGTCCCGTCAGGACCCCGAACCCCCAGCCCCAAGGCGGCTTCGCTTTGGACCAGCGGAGTGTTGGAAGGCGTGAGTGGAGAGAAGGAATGGAACGCTAGAGAACGAACGAAATAGAAGCCTTCTGCAGTCCGAAACACCAATTACTTGATTAAAAAGGGAAAAGAACAGTCACTTTGCAAACCCTCATGGCACACATCCCCCTCTCGCCTCCCCACAAAGTCACCGCGAGGCTTTAGCGTGACTTTATACAGAAAATGGGTGGTTTATGATTTTTAAATGACACTTTTTAGCACTGAATTGCCGGAAGGCCACGCCAGAACCTCGTTTGTGACGATATTCTCCAATATCGCGGACGCCGTGTCCTCGGGGACAGGGACAGGTCGATGCCATCGCGCCCCGTTCTGCGCGGGACAGTCGCAAAGCGGCTCCAAACGCTCTTATTGTACCCCTGGCACACTTTTGGATTTAAAACCATGAGGATAATGGAGAAATCCAGGGAGGGACATTTACAAGTAGATACAAAGACTTAAAAAACAAATTAATCACAAGTTATTGAGACCGAGTGTATCAATTTTTCACCTAGAAGGGAGTTATTTTTTTGGAAACTAAATCTGTATATATATACACGCGCACATATATATATATATATTTAGAAAAAATTAAAAAAAGGGAACCTCAGTGAAATATACAAAGCCCTGAAGGGAAATACAAAGACAAGACACTAGAGGCTACTCGAGCTACTGCAGGACAGAAGGGGCTGGATTGCCGGGTTTGGTTGTATCTCCACAAGTTTGCATAGGCAGCGGGTCCGGGAGGAGCCCCAGAGGTCGCGGCAAGTTTTATAAAGTTTCAGCACTAAAAAAAAGCCCAAATCCCTTTTTTTTTTTTGAACCCGAGCGCCTGCCGGAGCACAAGTTTAAAGACTAATTCCCACATTTCCAAATCCGCACACCTCCACCAAAACAAAGCACTTAGAATACATGGCCGGTGTTAGAAGGATTTTATTTGGTATATATAGTGTTTGTTAGTAATATAGAAGCATGTGCTGATTATAACGGCAACATTGTAACAGTCGTCTTTTACGTGGATTTTACGCTTTTCTCTCCTTTTGAGTTATTTTTTTGCATCCTTAGCTCAAAGAGCTTCCAAGCGGCCCCGAGAGCCTCCTGCCCGCCCTTTGCGAGAAAGGAAAGAAATAAAAAACACTAAAATACTTCCAAAGGAATTGCCAAGTAAAGCTGAACACCCCAAAGCTCCGGCTGTAAAAGCGGAGTCACCCCCGGGCGGGAGGACGAGGAGGGTTGAGCCCATCGCCTGCTCCTCCTCGCACGGGGACGACGGCAGCGCCGGGCAGACGGGCGAGACGGAATGTCACCGAACACACGGGTTTGCCTTCTAAATCTTTTTTAAATAGATTTTTACATATAAAAAGCAAAGCTACAGGTTATCTTTTAAGTACTGTATGTATTTGTCTACATGTAACAGGTGAGGCTGCAAGTTCAGGACCTCAGACACCCCCTGCCCCCTTCCGTATTTACAGGATAAATGACAATAAATAGCAAGAAAAGTGGGGGTAACGAAACAGCGACCTCGCTCCGGGACCCCCCCAACACGCTACGAGTGCTGGAAAAAAGAATATACAAAGGTCCAATCGTAAAATACCCAAGTTTATGTCTTTTTAAATACAGTAGGAGGGCTTTACAAGAAGCTAAAATGCAAAATCAGATTTATATTCTTTTTTACAGTTTATTCAAAGTGTTTCTACATGACCTCCCCGCTCCGCTCTTGAAGTACTTAAAGAAGAGGGTTCTCTGTTCTCACCGGCTGGAAGCGCCAAGTCCCACCTCACTTTCCCATCCCAGGACCGGCAGCGGACGGTGCCCACGTGGCCTCATGGAGCCAAAGCGAAGATTTTAGGGAAAAAACCCCATATTTCTGACACCCGGGACGACGCACCCAGAGACGGCAGCGAACGTCTGCAATGAACCCAACGCCACAAGCCCAGGATGCGCCTTAAATCGGGGAATTACAAAAGACCCGGCGAAAGAACTGGGGCTGCCACCGCGCTCTGCCGAACCCTGGCACCCAGTGGCTTAAATCCTCATAGATTATTTGCTTTTCTGGGGTTTATTGTACAATATATTTTCTTATTTCCTTTGCTGGGTGGAGTGATGCTTTTTGTTACAGACCAGCACCCCGGCAAGGATGAAAAATAGCACCTTTAGTCATCTGGCTTTCTGGTAACAGGGTGTCTTTTGTGGCAGGTTTCAAGGCACCATCACCACAGACAGACACGGTATAAAATTGCTCCATGGCAAGGGAAGAGTGAGGTCTTCGCTGTTTGGTTTTTTTATTATTTAAAAAAGCACCAGAAGCAAAGAGGTGAAGGGTAAAAGAAGCTGCTTCTCAGGAACAAGACGCGTCCAACGCACTTTGCTGCTGTTGGCGTTTCGGGGGAGCTGGATGAAGGCAACAGTGGCCGATACGGAGAAGAATCCACCTACCCGGAGCAGCCCCCCAGTCTCTCAGGAGACACTGGAGAGAAACCTGGTTCTTACTTAAAAAAAGGTCTATTTGAAAACTTACATGGAACCAGTGCAGCTGAAGCTGAAGGTTTCTGTCATGAATTAAGCAGGTGTTACGCCTACTGGTCATAAATGATGATTTTTAGCTTGGCAAGGAGACCAAGGTGCCAGGGGACACCCTGGTGCCACCAACACCGCTGACATTCCCCCCAGGGGGGATCTCCTCACCTCGGCTTCTCGCGTTGCCCAGTTCATCCCGCAAATGCTAAATGCCTTGTTTTTGCTACGGTTTGCATATATTTAAGAAAAAGGCAGCTGAGCAAAGGGAGAAAAGTGAAGATATTTGTGGAGAGTGACAGGCAGAGAACGACCCGTGTCCTTTATAGCTAAGGTGCTGCTGGAAGCACCAACGCGCGTTTCGGCGACCGCAGAGAACCAAGGCTGGAAGACGGGACGTGGGTAAGACGCCAGTAGTTCCAAGAGAGGTCATGAACATTCTTTTTTTGATGGCGATTCCTTTTGGAAGCTAAGAATCTAAGAAAAGAATTCGTAAGGCTGTAATCTGACTTGCCTTTTGATCTATTTGGCTCCATAAAAAATAATAAAAACTCTCTTTAAATAGCTTTGCAAAAGGTCTGCGTGGTCAGGGGAAGCCCTCCAACACACCCATCGATTTGCTTTCACAACGATAGCTTGGAATTCTACTGCTGCTGGGATTTTAGCACACGGACAAGGTGTTAAAAAAACAAACCAAACCAAAACCAAACACCACCAAAACCACCTGCTTCAGACACAAAAATCTCCCCGGTCTTCGGTTCAGGGTGGGAAGGGAATGAGGGCTCATGTGTCACCCAACCCTCGCACCTGTGAAAGCTCCAGCGCGGTGGGTGCAGCCCGGCCGGAGCTGCGGCCGCGCTCGGGGACACTCGGGAGGGGACAAGGGAGGGCGAAGTCAGTCGTGCCAACGCTGCTGAGACGAGATCCGAGTGGAACAGAGAAGGACTTGTTCAGAAAACACAAGAGTTATTTCGCACACATGGACGACAACAAGGCTACTTAGCTTTTCCAACATACTCCTTCCTCCCCCGCCCTCCCTCCCCCTACAAACAACAGAGCGCAACAAAAAAAAAACCCAAACCAAAACAAATCCCTAAGAAATCCAGGTAAAATCCTTGTCGTTCTCCCCAGAGTTGTCCTGCTCCTGCGGGGAGTCGACGTCTTTGTCATCATCCAAAATCACGTCATCCTGCGACATTCCCACGTCGTCCTTCCACTTGATGTCGTCGTCATCTCCCATCTCCTCGTCTCCTTCCACCTTGATGTCGTCCGGGTCTTCCATGTAGGGCCCTTCCCCGGGGTAGCACTCGTCCGGAGAGCCGTCCCCGCCGTTGTGCTCCAGGTGGCCGGCGATGCCGCGGCCGGAGCAATCTGCGCAGACCCCGTGGCGCCGCGAGCCGTGCTTGATCCCCACGCTGGCCGCCGACATGAACACGCGGTTGCACACTTTGCAGACGTACTTTTTGTCTTTGCTGTGGACCTGGAAAAGGAGAATGACCAGAGAATTTAACAGCGGGTGGGAGGATGGGGAGCTGCAGGGAAGGACGCGCTGCCCTGTCCTTCCGCAAAGGCGAAGCTGCCGCAGCCCACGAGCGCAGCCCGAGATCGCTGCGGGCTTATATTGCTGAATTTAAACCCACCGAGACTAATTCAACTCTGTAACAGTGTCATTCAATGGAAAATCTTTTTGAGACTGCCTAGTGATGAACTACGAATTTTGAGAGGAACTTCTATCACTTCATTGTTTTCTTCCCTTTTGTTTTTCTGGGGTGCAATAGTTGCATTACAGCATCATCTTAAAGAGGAAACAAGCCCCACATCCCCAAAGCACCAGTTCTCTGCAGACCAGAACAGAAGAACCCACAATCGCACTGGTGTTAATGACATGTTAATTCAGGGTTCTCCCTCCTCATCCCACCGCTGCCAAGAGCCAAAGACCAGGAGCACCACTAACGCATCCTGTACCTCCGAAAAATGCAGCCAAATGTACTTCTAACCTGATTTCTGACTAGTTTGGTGGCTGAAAAATAGTCTGTCACAAATGCTTCTGTTCCATAAATCATGCTGCATTCTGTGCCTGGGAGTAACAGGCAGACGGAGCTCTCGTGCTTACAGAATAAGTGTAAGTGGGAAAGTGCTCAGCAGGGAACCAGAAATCACGTTAAGATTCAAACTTCACCACACAATGAGCAAAATTACACACTCTGAGAAGCACAAAAACACCCAACTGAAGGAGAAATCCGTCGCTGGCTACTTGTGCCACGTGTGGAAGGCAAGGAGCTTGTTCTGAACATTCACCTGCTCCTCTCCCAAGGGAAATGTCAACCAGCACAGCAAGAAATGAATCCCAGCGTGAGCGGCCTCATCAGGTACTTTCATTTATATTAATATAGAGTATTTTAAAAAGATTAAATATATATATATATTCTTTTTATTTATATGTAGAATAGTCCAGTTGGAAGGGACCTCCAACAAGCACCTACTCCAACTGCCTCACTACTTCGGGGCTGACCTGCAGCTCGCCCTGGCCAGCGCCCTGTCACCAGCAGGGGATGCTTTGGGAAACAGTGTAGAAGCAGATCCAGCTCTGTTCAGCAGTTTGGGGTTGTCCTGAACCAACTGTTTTGCACAGAACAGCGTTGCCCCTGCCCCAGCTTTTCCTGAACTCGTTTACTCTTTTCATGCTCACAATGACCTGTAGGAAAGGTTTTGCTGGTTAAACGTACCTTTTAATCTAAATGGGCTGCCTGGCATGGCTGGTTCCCAGCACGGCATCACCTGCGCCTGTAGCCGGGTTCTCTGTCCCCTGTTCCCAACACCCACCCGAGGGGCTGGAGGTCTCTGGGACGAGGACAAACTGACCCATCTGAGCCCCTGGGACCGCAGGACAGCGGCTCAGGCCGTGCTCAAAGCGCCGCCAGCTCCTCTGATGTGCTGTGGCTCTGAGCTCGTCCCTCGATGGATCTTCAGCTGCATCCAGCAAAGTCATTGTGTTTTTTCCTCTTAAACCACATCTAAGCTTTTATAAAAGCAGTTGGACGGGGCTGGTCAGAGCCATCTAACGGGATCTACAGGTATCACTCATTTTAACTGTGAGAAGAATGATTTTCAGGCATCAAAAGCTGAGTATGGATACAGAAGGTGGTCAAAGGTGCAGGGTAAGGCTGAAAGAGCCACATGAAAAAAGGAACTATAAAACAGGTACTAAAACGATGCATAACTGTTAAGAACCTGATCATCTGCCTCCCTCTTTCCCAATACTGACACGTTACTCAGCGTATTCAAGGTGAACCATATTATTGGATGGAGCTGAGCAGAAATGCATCTTATTTCCCTTATCGCCCAATTAGTAAAGTATTAAACACAGACCTGGTGGTTGGCCCTCAGTATCTGAAAAAACAAACCAAAAAACAAACCCTTTTCGTAGCTTCGTTTAAAAAGAAACGTCAGATAAATAACGAGACTGGGATTCTTACAACAGTACCAAAAAAAATCCCCCAATCCTTGTACTTATTTCTTTAGCGCATCCATTTCAAGCTGCCTCCGAGTCATTTATGGCTCTTTGGAAATGAAAACAAATCAGTGTTGGCAGGGCTGCCCCTTTTTTCAGGAATTTATACTAAACATTTGTAATCCAGCTGCTGTTTTCTAAACTAGCTTAATTCCTGGCATAAAATAAGCCACACAGGGATTCAGACAGACATAAACCCTCTCCTGTGTGTGTGCACAAAGAGATTATTTCATATCCTCCAGTAAGATATTCTTTACATTCAAAATTTAATAGATAACATGATATATACAGATAACAGAAATATGGTAAAAGTTAAATGACCTGAACAAATCAATTCTTAGTCACTCAAACTGTCAACACTCTGTGACTTTTCTTTCAGTATCTCACTGCACTAGAGCCTCACAGCTGCCAGCCCCAGTGCTTGAAAATATTCAAGTTTTCTTTATAAGCTTAATTCGAGGGGTAACAGGAGTCGCTGGCGTGCATTACTGAAATGATTACGCAGCAACTATTTGCTCTCCCACAATATCACCTCCAAACCAAGATCTGAGGAACCACTTTGGGGTGGCAAATTAATTCTGCCATGAAAAGAAAAATCCGAGTTTGGCTCAGAATGTTGTTTCTCAAGACGCTGTGAAAAGCCAGTGGCCCCAAGCAGCATCCTCGGGCTTGAGCATCCGTCCTCAACAAGCTGTAAGCGTATTTTTGATAACTAAGCATCCCCAGACCAGAGGAGCTTTGTGCTGAATTCTTGCTGAGCAACTTATTCTAAAACTTTCTGCACGGAGTCATTCAAGGTAATAGAAATAAACTCCTTTTCCATCCCGCAGCACTGGCCGCTCCCTTACCAAGGTGTGTCGCTTCATGTGCTCCCGGCGGGTGAACTTCTTCCCGCAGATCTCGCAGGGATACGGCCGCTCTCCCGTGTGCGACCGCATGTGTCTCTTGAGGATGCACTGGTGCATGGCCGAGAAACTGCAGTACGGGCACTTGAACTTCTTCCTGATGACCGTGAACTCGTTAACTGCAAGAGAGCAGGGAAAACACGCGGGTTACTTTTGGAACACCTCAAAACGGTCCGTCTTGTTGTTTACTATTTCGCTGTTGAGTTCACCGAGAGACAACACTCTCACTTCTTAACCACCTGCAATATTTTTGTTAAATCCTTATACTATATTATTGCACTTCAATTCTTAAAGTGATTAACTTCAAGTAACTTCATCAGAGAAGCTTTTGAACAAGCCAGTACGCAAACACTTCAGGAGTCTGTAACACACTTCCTAATGCTTGTTAAAGAGCAAACAAAGAGGTTAGTTCTGCTATGGTTCTGATTTACTACTATGAAATACATTAAATATCAATACCTAAAATTCTAACACAATTACTCGAGGCAGAAGTAGCTAGCCATGAACAGCAAACCACAAACACGACACCCTGACAGTGCCACGTGCTTTGGTTTTATTCATGGGGCGATTGCAAGAACATCAGCGCAGACTGAGGATTGGCCAGAGGAACAGGACGGTCACAACAAACACACTCGACATTATTCAGCTATAAACCTATTATTCGCTATAAACCTATTACTACAGAGTCCAGACGAGCTCAGCAAGATACAAGCTGATGAAGGGGAGTCAAGAGGGGCTGTGTCACCCTCCTGCTCCAGCCCACGGCCACGTTCAGCACCAAAAACCACAAACACACTCCATGTGCAGGTCCCAAGGAGCGGGACAATCTGCTCAGCAAGTTGGGTTTAACCACCCGGCTCCGGAAGAAAACTGACACGGGACCCCGACAGCAACCAGACCCCACGATTAGAGACGACAACGCCACAAAATCCCGTGTTTCCGACCTCGCCAGATTGTACCTGATCCCGTCACTTCCTGAAGGACCAGATGGCTCATTCACTGCCCGATGGACGAAAGGCGACTCGGAACCCAAGCACAACCCACACCACCGCTGCCACACACAAACAGCCACGCATACATCCCAACACATACATTTATTTCCTACAACATATTCACTATGCTTTCTGATTTCAAGGTCCCCCATACTCCTGCATTCAGCTTAAATCGCTTGAGAATCAAATTTACAGCTCCTAGTACACCTATATTTAAAAATAGTCACAGGACATTTTTTGCAGCTACAGTTTTATTGAAAACTATTTTTTCACCAAACTTAGTTCTTGTATCTACAAAAGTGAACGCCTGAAAAATAACAACATTGTTAGGAAAATAACTGTATTGCAGAGTTAACATTATCACAGGACTGTCAGATACACGCACCCACAAGCACATGTATTTAATGAGCAACATACCAACGTTGGTATAGGTATAATCTTTTGTCTAAGTGACAATATTTTATAGAGCTTATGTATAGCAGCATTAAGGTCCTAAGAAATAATCTTTAACAAGATCATCAAGCCCATTAGCACAAGTGATTTTGCTGAAGTTACTTTTGCTGGCATCTTAATCCTCCAGTTCTGACAAATCGCACCGTGCTGCTCCCGAATTTCCCGACAAGACCCACATTGGCCCCAGCTTTCTCCTTCCCCGCCTGCAGAGGAAATTACGAGGCGATTAAACTGGCATCTGACAGGTGTGCTACACCGGTTATATACGAATATATTCTCAACTCTGACTACACCCTGCTCAACAAAGAGCAGGAGCTGAGCCACGCAGGGAAACTCCGGCTTCCCCAATGCGTCTTATCTTCTCTCCCTGAGATGCAACAATATTAAAAGGAAGAACTTTCCCAAAGAACGGTGAAGATGGTTTGTAGAAGTTGCTTCGGTCTCCTCAGCCGTCTCTCTTGCACGTTCGGAACACAACTCCACAACACTGAGCTCAAGCTGCTGCCGAGCGGTGCTGCACACAGCGCAGCTGGAAAGCACCACACTGAATTACACTGCTCTCCTTTAACAGTTACTACAATCTGGGTTTGCATGTAAACATATAGCAAGAGCACGGGAATATTTAATATCTTAAATAAATGAATTTCATTTAATAAAGTAGGAATTATAGTAAGACTTCTACCCTCCAGCAACAGCTACTACTGATTTTGTACGTACACCCGAGGTTGCAGTTAGATCTGCTATGTAGCTCCTCCTCTCCTCAGTCTCAACAACACACATTCAGTCTGGCTAACTTAATTACATTATAGAAAACAAACGGGGCAGAAAAACGTATAGAACTCCTGGAAACCACAGCCACACTCCAGTATATTTTTTAAAATGTCCTGAAGTACTCCACCTTATCAATAAAATATACAAGCCTTGCGACGACTTTCAAGCCTGAATAATATACCCTGTTGCACACATGAACAAGCAGCATGTTTTTCTCCTTTAAATGCCATAGAAAACCAGACTTTACAGTTTACAAGGCTGAGCAACCCAGTCCCTTCACAGCTCCTAATCTCAAGCTGAAAAACCCTGAAATGCCCAAGTTGTGTGATGCACAGGGCACTAGACCAGAATTCACAAGACTGAATTCTATTATTAATTCTATTGCTAACAGGCTCCAGAAGCTGAGGTACGTTATTTTCCCAGGGAATATGAAGAAAACATCACCATTTCTTTTATAAAGCACTTTGAGATCTACTGATAAAAACCCGTTTAAGGCAGTATGAGCACACAGTATGATCACAGCAATAGCACAGCCAAAGTGCCCATCAGATGGACTGACAAAAGTCATCTTTGCACAAAAATCACACCATGGCTGCGGTCACACCGTGTCCGAACCAGCACATCGCCGGCCTGACCAGCTTTGGGGAGTTACTCTATTACATCACACCCGTGGTACGTTTATTTGCAGCATGAGAACAATGGAATAATTTGCTTTTCCTGGTTTCAAAGAAGTGACTTGTACACTGGCGTGTCCTCGGGATCGTGGTTTTGTCCTGTGCCATCCCAAAGCTCAACCCCCCCAGGTAACACACCTTCCTGTGGTTAGCCAGGTTTCTCTGTGTACCAAAGCCCTTCCCACAGAACAGACACACAAAAGCACTCTCGTTCGAGTGCACAGATGTAAGATGCCGCTTTAAGTCTGTCTTGTCTCGGAACGGCTTGGCACAGTTAGGACACCGCATCTTCTTACAGTTGAAGTGGACGGTCTTCTCATGCCGGTCCATGTTGGACTTGAGGGTGAAGCTGGCGGGGCACTGGGAGCACTGGAAGCGGGCGAGGGGTCCGGGAGCGACACCGAGGGCAGAGCCAAAGGGGAGCAGCGTGGGGAGCGCGCGTCTGTGGACGTGCTCCCCCAAATCCCGCCTGCAGAACCCACAGGGCGCTCCTGAGCCCAGGAACAGGCCGGCAGCAGCGAGTCCCACATCTTCGTACCTTGGAAAGCTCGTATCTAAAACAGAAACACACACATGCGTGTACAAATCAGCGTCTTCTGGTATTAAATAAGGATAGTTAAAAAATATACTTTCCTCTCTGCTTACCTGAATCAGAGTTATCAAATGGCCAAAGTGCTAAAACTCCATCATAAGTGGCCTGTAAATGAAAAGCACCCCTAAGTTAAGGTGTTTAGAGGGACACATCTCGCAGTTAGTGCCGATTCCCACCGCTGCCCCAGCCCTCGGAGAGATGCTCAGCACCGACCCCACAGCCCCGTCTGCCTTTACAAACCCTCACTTGGAAGAAGCCACGATAAGGTAACCAGGCTGTATTTTGCAATACTTGGTGTTTAAAGACAGTAATGAACATGTGTAGTTAGGGCCTGGGTGACTACTCACTTTTCAGTCTCACTAAGCATCAGTAGCTCCCGCTTGGGAAACACCGGATAGAAAATCTCCAGCAGACACAACAGAAATGGAAAATTTTCCCCTAGCTTTACACAGCTACATTTTCTTTCCACATAAAAAAACCCCACAGAAAACAAACACCTTCTGCATGGTTCCATTTACGCAATGCTCTCTGGCATTACGGGTCTAAACGATAATTCTATTTTCTGTTTTCCTAAAGCACCCGCAATGTGCCAGCGCGGGGCAGATGGCGACTCCGCATGGGGCCGCAGTTCTGCCCTGACCAGCTCGCTCTGCTCTAACATGACTGCACAGGAAAAAGCTGCATTTTCACCTATTTGTTTAATGGGACTAGAGTCTCATTGAAAAATATTAAGAATAAAAAATGCTACAAGAAGTTAAGGTTTTTATGGCAAACTCCCGTGATCCAGAAATCCAGCCTGCTTCTGTCTGAATTTAGACAGTTACAAGAAACCCAAATGCAAAACAGAAGAGGGCAATGGATAACTGGGCTCGCAGTTCTCTTTATGCCATTACTGTATTCTTGTACACAATGTTTTGCCAACAAAGGGATTTACAATAAAAAGGGCGTGTATATTTACACAAAACAAAACAGGGTTTTTTCAACACAAGTTTCATTGAGGTAAGGCAGGAAGGATAAAATTAGGACAGCACCAGCCTTGACCTCAAACTTCTAGTTTTAAAATAACCTATATTTAAGAAAAAAAAAAAGGAAACTAACGGATCAAAGTATAAGGTATTAGAGTCTTCTGAAGCACTCCTAACTGGGGATGATTTGATTAAACAGGTAGCTTTGCATTTAAATCTCTGCGCTCCCCCCCATCTTACCTGTGCCAGGGGAGGCCCCTCTCCTCCTGTCCCGGGTTCTGGTGACACGTCACCAGCCGGGTGGCTGGCGGGGGGGCTCCGGGTGCCAGGGGGTGCTGACGGCAGCGGGGGGGCCGGGGCGTCCACTCTGCCAGCGCAGTCGCCCCTGGAAGGAGCGGAGTTGGTGCCAGGCCCTGGGGAACACAGGAAAGGAATCTCACGCGGTGCCCGCGCCCCAGGCGGTGCCGCGGCTCCTCGGCTGGCCCTGGAGGGATGCGGCAGGACGTGGATGCCAGGCTTGCTGCTTTTATTTATTTTAAACCAGCCTCCCCACCCAAAAAGCCTCGTTCGTGCGTGATGTGTGTAGCGGGTTCTATCGCACGGCACCGTCACTATGGAGCCCCCCAGGAGAAAGATGCACAAATAAGCCCAACAATCGCGTTTTGCAAAGACACCTCTTGGAGAAGCACCACCTCATTTCAATCTTTAAGTAACACACAAACTTTATTCTACTTCTTGAAAATTTATGTCAAAACTTCAGATCTTGAGATGTGACCGTGGTATCTTATTCAATATAGTGCTGCCAGTCCTTGATCTCAAAGTGCTTTACAAAAGATGGGAAAAGCATTCCTTTCATTGTACAGCCAGCAAGCGTGGAAGGTCAAATATTTGTACAAAACTATTAAATTATACCTGACGGTACATTCTAAGAATCTACTGTAGTTAAAAAGAACAATATCATCACTCCCTCTGGCCTACGCTGTGCAACAGCCACACGGTAAATGGTACTCCAGGCACTGCACTGATGATCAATGGCAATCTACATACAAATACAGACTGTGAAATCAAGCTCAGCGTACATTACGAATTGTTAAATGAACTTTAACAAACATCTTGACTGAATATTGGAACGACATATTGAGCATGTCATTCTTTAAAAACAAGGAGGCAAAATCAGAAGCAAATATGGTATAAAAGTAAACAAATTCATATTGAAAGCACTCTATGCACTAAAGGCTTTTTTATTTCTAACACAAAATAGTCTGAAACATTTATGCACATAAAAACACACTCTTCAATGCAGCTACAAGTAACACGTCAAAGTTTATCCCCCGTCCGAACACAATGCACCATGATCTGGGTGACGAGAAAGCATTCGAGGGAACCCACACAAGGGTTACGAGACGTGAACAATCCCAACCCCAACATTTATCAGCTATCGAAGGAAACTCTGCTCTTGTGCCACGAGCTGGATGTTTGATTTACCTTCCTCTGCTTTGATCCCAGACCAAAATCTTTCCCAACTTGGTTAAATTCTATTATTCAAGTGTGATAACAATATGTCAGGTTTTCATCCTGGTGGTGCTCATCTGTTGCCGTATTATTTAACAACATGACAACAAAACAATAAAATCCTGTAAATTCAATAAAGGAAACAAATGGGGAAAAAGTGTATTCTGCCCTGCCATTCACATGTACTCTTTTTTTCCTGAACATCCCAAACCGATTTAAACCGCCCGGTTTACACTGACACTACACACTGGGACCCAGACAACTTCGAGGCATCAAACAATCGGTATTTTACACCAGTAAAGAGAAGCCAGCAGGGTCTGGCTTGATTAATTCTTCATTAGCACCTTTGCAGAATTACACAGGTTCCCACGAAACTATGCACTTGGTAAAGGAAAAGTGGAGGCTCATGAACGAGCAATGAAACAGAGTAAGGAGACAAAATAAACTCCATCACCCAACGCGAGCCACAAAGGTACAACACGAAGTACACAGATAGTTTTTAAAACAATAATTAATATTTATTTGGTTTCAACAACTGCAAATAACACAAGAGAAACCCACATAAAGGACCCAGAGTTTGTACACAAGGACGCAAACAGCACCTGGATTTACGGTTTGTCCCATTCTGACTGGTACCGCTAGAAACCTTCTGCCCTCCTAAAACTGTATTGAAATGAATTTTAATGAAAAGTATTTTAATTCTTAAATCAGAAATCAAAAGCACTTTCCTTCAGTCAGCTTTGTGTACAGATGATGCACTGGTTTAGCAGTATTATATGGATATAGTATTCTCTGACAGAGAAACTACTGTGGAAAACAGAAGGTAAAGGTTATAATATCTCGTTTAAAACTGCATCCTAAATCTTAGTTTACCATGTACAAAAATTCCACGCCAAACTGAACAGCTTTAACTCCCTCTTGGCGAGGTTGAGCACTGTGTAAAATGTGTTCCTCAAACATCCAGCGCCAGTATAAATTATTGGCTCCACTGAACCACCAACTAAAAATAACGTATTAGCGGGTTTGCCCCAAAGAAAAGGGCTCTGTGTACCATGTAATCACTTGGCCAGAACCTTCAGAGGAATTGCTTCTATAAACAGTTCCAGTTGCAACAGGGTAAACAGGAAAAGCCAAACTTAGACTTATAAAAAAGTATGCAATGTACTGTTTGAAATGTGGAAGAATCGCCCCAAAATCTGAATATTTAATGATTTTTTTTATTTAAAGAGAAAACAAGGATGTAAACTAACCAACTCATTCTCTAATGAACATTAAAATTCTCGTTCTCTTGATTACACTTGGCAAAACCAGCTACGGACATTCAACGAAAGCCTTTGAGACTTTTGTAGATGTGGTGTAACCGTACAGAACATCGGTACCAAAGTTCAGTATCACCAGTGAAATAAGACACACGTTATTAACCCAGGGAGCTCAGTCCAACAGCATCGCTGAGCTGGAAATCAGCAAAGAACAACCCGCTTTTACAGACAAACCATGAGAACATGTGAAGATAAGGAAAACTGACCCTCTTATATTTATTGTCTTATCTGAAAAATGACCCCAACACCCAACTACGCAGGTTCAATAATTAATGGGACCCAAGGCGACCTCAGTGTTACCCATGAATAACTGACACGTATTTTTTTCTGCAAAACCTGCATGTTCTTTAGGCTTCTAACAAGCATGTGAACGTCACTCTTGATCACACACCATGAATGTCCTAAATCCTCAGAGCCCTTGAGCTGCAGGTTATCTGGTGTTGCCCAAATGGCAAAGATATTTACATTTTCCCTTCTGATTTTAATTTAGTTTGAAGCAGTTAACTTTAAAAATGCTGCACTTACATCCCAGTGATAGAGCACCCACCACACACATCCCCGGCTTTGCTTTCCACCGGCGGAATGTGAAGTCATTTCACAATTCATACGATCATTACAATATCCAGTGAATTAGGAAACAAGAACTTGGGGTAAAACGCAAACCTTGGGGTATCCTTTCTTAACTTTTACAACAGTACAAACTACATGGAAGAAAAATAAGAACTTGTAATGTGTGCAGTGACTCTGAGAGTAACATCCCCTTCAGAAATGGCTCATCAGAATTGTAAACATTTATAATATACTGTTGGGATCTGTCAACCTCCATTAAGTCTTTTCCTCCAGAAAAGAAAAATAAACGTGAACGTGGCTCCTTGAGTCAGTTACTGTGGTGCTTTGGAAGAGAGAACCAACACGAGCCAGCGAGAGCCGTTAACAGTAGAGACACACTTCACACTTCTGAAACTCAGAGACCGATCACTTAAAATTACTGAAATTAGCGTTTCCTTTACAATTTGGACAGATTAAAACTGTGCTGCTTTTGTTTTTTTAAACAAAAACATCTCGCTCGCTGTGCTGCTGCCTGCTCCCCCCACCTTTTTTTTTTTAATATAACCCAGGACTTAAAATGACTCAACATCCTCAAATTGTGTTTGAAGAGAAATGTGAAAAACACCTACAAAGCTCGCACCAGCATAGACTGTGCTTTTACATCTCCAGAATCCTCTTACCACTTGCTTTACTGTTGTTTCACATGCTGAAAATCCTCCTTAAACTTGATGTCCTACTGTATTCAGTAATCACCACTTAAAAGCAAGCGAGTCTTCTATCAGAACATCTTTTTCAAGTGATTAAAATAAATTACTACCTGTGAATCTGAGTACGATGAAATAAAAGTATGTCCCTTAACTCCTGATTCTGTGAAAGTCCCCTTCGCAGGCCACAGCCACATCCCGTCCTGGCACGGGAGCCGCAGGGCGGGCCAGCAGTCGCCTTCTCCTCTGACACAATTTGCTTCCATAAGCATGAGATAACCAAAGCTTGGCTGAATTAAATGCAAGTGACAGTGAGGGGACTGGAAATCGAGGACCTCAAATCCAGGCTGGAAGGACCTCCTGAGTCATCACACCCCTTGATGATCTACCACTGACCCCCCCTTTTACATCTATCAAGCTTTATCTTAAAACCAGTTGGTCCTCTGCCTACACCACGCCTGTTCCCAAACTCCACTTCTCAGCTGCTCAGGCAATCTCTAATTTCTAGCCCAATTTTATGACTGCCTTATATGCATTTGTCCTTACGCCAAGTGGTCCTTCAGCATTTAACCAAAATCTAAAATCCTCCACCCAAGAGGATGACGGATGGATGGAGAGCAGCCCTGTCATTGCTCCAGTTTGTCGTGACAGACGGTGACACCGCTGATGTCCTGTCACAAGGTGCATAAATCCCCCCGGCAGTCACAGCTGGATCCCGGCCCCTGCCCGTCCCTTTCTTTGTGCACTGAGAATCAAACTGTTTTACAACTGCAATGAACAAAATACAAAAGTACGCTGAAAAATAAGCTACCCACAAATAATGGTACGTATCAGCCACCTCCAACAGATCACCAGGAGGAAAACACTCATTTCCATGAGCGAGTATAGCAAACCAATCAATAGCTGCTCATTACTTAGCGAGAGGTCTGAAAGTAAACAGCGAGGAGTCAAGATCACGCGATCTACAAAATCACAAGCGTTTCTGCAGACACAGGAGCAACAGTCAAACCTCCTTTCAACACCCGGCACTTATGAATTCAAAACCTTTGCAGCTCCTTCTTCTGCCATAAGGACTCAAATACTTTGTGTGTTATTTGTAAGTACCATTTTGCAAACAAGTAAAAGAGAAATCTGAGGAGAAGTGCTACACTCACTGAATACTTCTTTCCACAGCTTCAGCAATTAATGATGAAGTTGGATCGATACCAGACAGAGGTTTCTGTGTTTTATGGGAAGCAGGATTAAGCAGGACTTAAAACTGGGTATAAACACATTGGTGACAAGAAACAAGCAAGTGACCTGTATTTTCTTCTCTCTAAAGATTTCACTTAAAGTACCAATAAACAAAAAATATATAAAAAACACAAACTTACGGGAGAGAGAGTGCGTGCCTTTGGGTAAGTACTCAAACAGCAGAGAACTATCCTCTCCCAGCATGTCGGCTTTCAGCGACAGCAAACTGTTCTTACTCATGAGCGCGGCGCGCAGGTTGGCGACGGCGGCCGCCTGCAGCGCGTCCTCCTTGTCGGGGGTGTGGGGCTGCGGGCCGTAGCCATCCCCTCCCGCCGGCCCGTCCTCCGCAACGCCGAAGGGCTCCGGCTGCTCCGCTCTGCCATCCGCGCCGCCGGGCTCCGTCACCGCCACGTCAGCACCTGCGCGAGCAGAGACGCTGTTAGAGATGCGAACGGACCCATCCCCGCGATGCGGCGCACGGACCGCGCGTGTCTGGCTAATACGGTGTGTGGTTTAACCCGAGAGGACAATACAACCAAGCAGCCGCTCACTCACCTCCTCCTCCCCGCCCCAATAGGGGAGAGAATCGAAAGGGATAAACTTGGATTGAGATAAACACAGTTTAATAAAATAACAAAATACTAATATGCTACTAGTAAATATATATATAAAATAGAAATAAAAGATACTCAAGGCAATTCCTGGCCAACTCTGTCCACACTGAGCAGCCAGTCCCAGGAAACCACACCCTGGTCCCAAATAGGGAAAAAAAGGGAAATGGCAGAAAGGCTCAGAGGCCTTTGCAAAGCAGCAAACAGCCAAACTAACTGTCCTGAACCAAAACCCCACCAGCTCCGTGTGAGAGAAGAAGTATCACCCAAGAGCAAGAACGCCCCAGAGAGACAGAGCAGGAGATCTGGGAAGGTCCCGACTCTCCTTAAATGTGAAGCTAATGGGCTGGAACACTCTTATTGCTCAGTCTGGGTGTCAGTCAAGCTCTGTCCATCCATCCCCCTTCCTCACTGCCTCACACCTGTGGGCAGAGCTCGGAGTGTCCTCGGCTCTCAGACCAGAGCAATTAAAAACATTTACTCTGTGCTGGGGTGTTTTCTTGTTCTCAAACTAAGTCCAAATAATGACTGTGCTAACTATGAAAAGGCTTCTAACTGCGTGAAGAAAATTAACTCATCTTCAGTCAAACCAGCACACATGGGTCTGAATAACTGAGAACTTGCCACTGCCTATTGTGGCCTTATTGTCACTTTTCACGAGAGTGTCATTTCTTACCCCCTTTTTCCAGAAGTCTGCAGATGGACACGGCCGTTCGGAGGCTCAGCAGAGAGCAAACCCACCCAGCGGGGGCTGTTCCGCAGCCCGTGCCCCCCCGCACCCTGCGCTTCTGCCCCCGACCCATCCAGACCTCAGTGCCCCACGGAGAGACAGATGTGCACGGCCTCCCCCACAAACAACAACCGCATAACACTTCATTTATTTAAAGATTTCAGGATAGTCTGCTAGTACTGACATTACTTTCAAACATTTAAGTGCTGTTTTTTTCATCATTTTAGTCTGGTAGTCCGAATTCTTCCATTTCTTCCCTATAATGAAAGCTTTGAAAAATCCAGTCATAAACAGCCTATAACAGCAGACTGATAATTAGTATAAATTCCATGGGATCATTTGCT
This sequence comes from Columba livia, assembly GCF_036013475.1. Lineage (NCBI taxonomy): Eukaryota > Metazoa > Chordata > Aves > Columbiformes > Columbidae > Columba > Columba livia. The sequence goes on from NC_088617.1 coordinate 6,613,019, forward strand.
TGAATAATAGAGAGAAATCACTGGCTCCCAGTGCATATCACAGGATATGTTTTATACAGAAGTGATACAGTTGATAAAACAAACAAACACAAGCCACCACAGCCACCTTACAACAGAAACAGCAGAAAAACGTAACACACTATTAACAAAAACATCAGTCAACCCAAACGAAAATGAAAAAGCTGTAATAAGGTTAATTCATCCCTGTCAAAACACCGTTTGCTTTTATGGTTTTGAGAGGTGTAGTTAAAGAGTCTCTCTGTTTGAACTTCGACTCTCTTAGAGTCTTCAGTAATTTGTGTAATTTTACATAAAGGAAAGTGACTCTTACACTTCTCTGTGCTCATCATCTACAAAGAGACCTGTTACTCCGTTTCTAAGGTGCTTTAAACTAATGGCAATTACCGAGTCCAAAAAAGAGCTGATGTGCCCAAACCCCAACTGGGGACCCGGCAAATGGGGCTAAAGCTTCTCCACAAACAGCCACCTTCGCAGCATTTGTACTATCGAGATGTAGAAGGGAAAAATTCAAAGAAAAGACATTGATAGTGAGCGATCAGATGGAAAAAGAGGCTGTTTTGCAGTTCCTGAACATTTTATTGCCTCCTGGTTCAAACTATGTTTAAAAATAGTTAATGCAAGAGGCAGGTGAGGCTAACGAGGACCCTGGTGCAGCGCTTACCTCTGTAACCTGGCAAACGGCTCAAGGAAGAGCATTAATTTATCTCATTTCACAGGTGGTAAGTGGTGGGGAAGACACGGTGACTCCTCTGAGGTGTCTGGCCGGCGGAGCTGGGGTCACATCTCCCAGCCCAGAGCACATAATGGTCCTTACCAGGTTCAGACCCACTTTACTGAGCAGGACTGTACCGCTGGCACCTCTTGCCGCTAACTTTTCCCGCTTCCTTTAAAAAACAAAAAGCCTCAAAGCAAACAATGAAGAAAAAACCATGATTAGCAGAGTAACTCCTACAGCTCGAGGTGCAGGGAACACCCAGGGCTGGGGCTGCAAACAGCAGCAGCAACGACAGGAACTATCAGAGCTGCTCTCTTTGAAAATCAAACCTTTTTCCCTCCTCTGCCTATGCTTTACTTATATAATCTCATATTATTAGGAGAATTCAACTCCTTTGAATTTTTACATCTCTTCCTTCTGTCACTATTAACAGGTATACGCGTTTTTCTAGATAGTAACTACGCTTGCTTTAAAAACAAACATTTCAGCATAATTACAAGAGTTTACAAAACAGCAGCTGTTTCAAAAGGCAGCAAAGAAAGTAAAAATTCTCGCCCATTAAACCAGTGACAAAACAGACGGCTTTATCAAACCAAAACCATGATAACGCTGCTCCCCTGCCCCCCAGCGCCGGCACGGCACATCACGGCAAATCACAGCAAATCAAACACCCTGTGCCAGAAAGGCTGTTTGTCCACAAAACGGTGTTGCCAAATAGCCGGGCAGGCAGTAAATCACCTTCTGTTTTCCTTTTTCAGAGCCAATTACAGATGCTGATTGACAGTTGCCAGAATCCGCCGCTGCCTGCTGCACATCACCGCTAATTGCCAAAACACACGCAGATTAATTGTAACCGCAACAAGACATTAAACGTTCCTCAAAAGCCAAGATTAGAGACAGACAGTGAAATACAGCCTTTAGAGCTTCCAGTATTTATAGCTGATGTAACCTAATCAAATACACATTAAGGCAAAATAAATATCCACTTAGTCACAGAAGTATCAAAATACTCTCACTACAGCAAAACCCAAAACCGGACAAAGTTCCTCTTCAGGGCGCCTCCAAAACCACTTCTCTCTTTTCTCTGGAAAACAGCTTCTTTTAACACGATCCAGCCAAAGAATTATATGAATCAAAAGCATCCGTCACTGCCCAGTAATCTAAACTGTTTACTACAGCGCTTCAACAGTGTGTAAACCAGGCTTAGGAAACGAGCTGCTGTTTGCAGCGACTCCGTCCACCCCTCCACAGCTCATTTTTCACACCGGCCCCGGGACAGCGAGTTAAACACGGGATTAATGCTGCCCCGCAACACTGAGCTCATTAGGCTCTTTAGCAAATAATTATTTTGCAGTTATTCTTTTACACCAGCCTACTTTCCGAAACACAGAAGCTTTAGAAAAGCTTTATTAGTTTGCTGACTTGGATTAATAATTCGTTTTTATTATTATTTTTTATTTTCAAATGAAACAAAGGGCCTATTTTTCACAGTTTTGGCCAACGGTACCTCCATGTGTCTCCGAAATGGTTCTGGTGTGTGGAGTTATTCTGTCCCAAACATTTGTCTTTGCTGACTTCATGTTGTTTCTGGCACCATGACCTTCCAGCAGATCATTCCTCGCCCTCCTGTGTCACTTTTAGCATGGTGGCAAATGTCATTGTTTTTGTTTACAACAGGACAGGCAGAAAAAGCAGAGATCTCAACAGTAGCACCTTCTCCCACCCCCAAAACCCTCATTCCTGCCCCCTCCCCTGCTGATCTCCCAGTTGCACCAGGACTACACAGAGTTGTGAGCTGAACTTGAGACAGGAACTACTATTATGTTAAAAATAAATCTGGTTTATTAAAATAAAAGTTATTTTTAAACCCCCATCAGTTCCCCGATCCGGTTCACGACTCGGTTGCACAGATGTTTCACCGGAACAACTGCAGGAGAGCGTGGGGGTGCAATTCGGCACCAAGGGAAAGTGGGAGCCACCTCAAAGTTTTTCCTTTCAAGGACACCACCAAGTTATGACCCAAAATGAACCCTGCTGGAGAAAACTTGGTGAAGACAAAGACTCAATTTTCTGAGGCTCTTCTACTTATTTGTGTCAAGTCTCTATACAGATCTGCATGACTCTATACAGATCTCTATACAGATCTGCATGACTGGGTTGCAAACTGGCTTAAGGAGAGAGTGGTAGTCAATGGTGCGGAGTCCAGTTGGAGGCCAGTATCTAGTGCAGTGCCTCAGGGGTCAGTACTGGGGCCAATATTATTCAATATATTCATTAACGATTTAGACGAGGGAATAGAGTGTACTATCAGCAAGTTTGCTGATGACACCAAGCTGGGAGGAGTGGCTGACACGCCAGAAGGCTGTGCTGCCATCCAGAGACCTGGACAGGCTGGAGAGTTGGGCGGGGAATAACCTAATGAAATTTAACAAGGGAAAGTGTAGAGTCCTGCATCTGGGCAGGAACAACCCCAGGTTCCAGTATAGGTTGGGAAATTACATATTAGAGAGCAGTGTAGAGGAAAGGGACCTGGGGGTCCTGGTGGACAACAGGATGACCATGAGCCAGCACTGTGCCCTTGTGGCCAGGAAGGCCAATGGCATCCTGGGGTGTGTTAGAAGGGGGGTGGTTAGTAGATCGAGAGAGGTTCTCCTTCCCCTCTGCTCCGCCCTGGTGAGACCCCATCTGGAATATTGTGTCCAGTTCTGGGCCCCTCAGTTCCAGAAGGACAGGGAACTGCTGGAGAGGGTCCAGCGTAGGGCAACAAAGATGATTAAGGGAGTGGAGCACCTCCCTTATGAAGAAAGGCTGAGGGAGCTGGGTCTCTTTAGTTTGGAGAGGAGGAGACTAAGGGGGGGACCTTATTAATGTTTATAAATATATAAAGGGTGAGTGCCATGAGGATGGAGCCAGGCTCTTCTCAGTGGCAAACAATGATAGGACAAGGGGTAATGGGATCAAGCTGGAACACAACAGGTTCCGCTTAAATTTGAGAAAAAACTTCTCAGTGAGGGTGACAGACACTGGGACAGGCTGCCCAGGGGGGTTGTGGAGTCTCCTTCTCTGGAGACATTCAAAACCCACGTGGACATGTTCCTGTGTAACCTCACCTGGGCGTTCCTGCTCCAGCAGGGGGATTGGACTGGATGATCTTTTGAGGTCCCTTCCAATCGCAAACATACTGTGATACTGTGACAATAGATTTCATCTAACGTTTCAGAGATGATGTTTCTTGTACAAGTTTAGGCTTGATCTTCTTACGTGCAAAAGGCATAATTAATCTTTAAACTCACGGGGGAAAAAAGCACTTTGATTTTGTAGTGTTTTTTTCTTGGGAATAAAGAAAAAAGGAGCATCAGGCTGGTGGAAAAATGACAATCTTTGACCAGCTACTAAAAATACCTGTGAAGTTTGCATTTCCTTGCCCACAGAAAGCCTTCACAAGCAATTCGCACCTTTACTATTTGTTAAGCAAAAGCCAGTGCTCTCACATACCATAATATTTACACAGAGAGTCGATGCCATGAGCTGTATTGGTTTTGATTAACACTATTTTACAAACATAGTAGTATACACACGGATATAATAAATGTGCGTAGCATGCAGAATAAGCTCTGATTTCATAACTCAGGAAACTATCAGGCAAACATAGATATCTAACCACGACATAGATGATAATGAAAAGCTGCCTGTATGTCAAAGACTGCAAGATATTTTAAATGAATCCTTATGGAACCAAGAATGTGTGTCTTTCAGGCTGCACTTTCCCCCTCCTCTGTTCCAGGTCCCAGTCCCACCAGAAGGTGCTTTTCAAGCCTCCAGCCATAGGATGTTCATCACAGATCTATTACTGACAGAATTGTTCTCCTCGATACCTCTAGAACAGCATTTCTAAAGTAAACCAAGCTTGTTCTCCTGCAATATGATCTGGTTTTACATTAATATTTCTGCAGTGGTGTTCTAAAAGCATAAATATCTCTCCACCTTTGTTTTCTCCAAAACAGTAATAAATGTACAAATACAAACTGGAAAATTCCCTCTGTTGCTGCATGTATCTGGAAAAAAAAAGATCAATTTCGATCCTTTCCCTGTAATATTTGTTTTTCTACCACCGAATCAAATTCTGCAGATATTTTTCCATGGTGTGTCAGCAAAAGGAGCTCCTGGCCCCAAAACCCGGCTGCTTGTTCCTGCCCTCACCTGTTCACGGGGTCACAGAGTAAACCTGGCCAAGCTGATCCACGCAAACAACAAAACACCGAAGCTGAAGAAGGGGGAAACAGTTACACTGGATGAGTTAGCTATTTTTGAAACTATTGTAAATTAGAATAATAAAGTGGTCCTTGCAGGAGCAAGAATGACTGGCCAGTGTAGAAATACCGTAAGTCACTGTTTTTCCCCCAAATATACAGAGATATTAAGGTTGCCTGGAAGCTTAACCTCTTTTCCTAAGTCTGACAGCTCTGGCAGTGAAAGGACTGAGGTTGTTCTCTGCCGCACATCTGCACGTGAAGAGACACAAACACGAAGGGACAGAAATAAACCACTCCAGCATCACATTAAATAAGAACACTGGTACTTGTGACAGGACAGGACGCCGAGTGACAACCTTTGAAAATCCCCGAGAACAATATTCAGCTTTCGAAATAAGTGTCTGTAAGAAATGTACGGAAAAAAATATGTATCCGAACACAATACAGCAAAGTTAGGGTTTGGGTTTGATTCCTAGACACTGGGTCTGAAGAATGAATTCCTCCTGTGTTTTCATGAAAAGGGACACTTCAAATTGGAAAGTGAAAGTCCTGAATGGTGATGATTGCAAAGTAGAATTTTTTTTAATGTTAAAGTTGTAAAACCTTCTCAATTTTTCACTTGTCATTTCGGTACAGAAACAAAAAGGGGGAAAAAACTGAAAACGGGAGGTGTGTAAAGGTGAGTGTGGTGTAACCTGGGCACAGGGAGCAGATAAAATAGCGAGCAGGGCACTGAGGAGGGGAAATGCCTCTGATTTCTGGGGTTAAAGCAGATTAACAGAGTCAGGGCTGGTACCACAGGGAGGAGGAAGAGGAGGCGGCGGCTTCAGGAACATGGAATGTGGGGTGGGGAGGAAACAGCCCAAGCGGAGCTAAAGCTGGGTCAGGGTGGGACCGTTTCACAGCCGGGGGAGCCAGGGACTGTGTCTGGGGCTGAAGCAATGATTTGAGTCTCCACACTTGAAAACAGCCCAACCTAACCTTTAACAACAGGAACTACGAAGAGCTATTCCTGCAAAAGCTGCACCCTAATATTTTCATCAGCCTGTAACTGTGGTGATACGGAGAACCTGAATTATTTACTGAGTGCTCTTCCCTGCGTCCCTCTGAAGCCTTGTGAAATACAAGCTCCCAACACAACCCAACTCGGCTCTGCGCTCACCAGCAGCTCCAGGATCACAATCTGCTCCCCAAAACCGAGGCAGAGGAGGGGGCAGGAAAAGGCTGATGGCACCGGCTGCCTCCAGACATCACCCGAAGCTGGTCACAGGCACTGAAATCCAATGGTATCATTGGAAAGTGATGAGCTTGAACAGCTCCTCGCCACGAGGGAGGAAACCTGGGCACAATTAAAGGTTTTGATGGAGAAATATTAAAGGAACTTGGAAGTCTGCAAAGCCAGAAGGACGTGGTGAAGTCCCATCTGCCCCTCCCATGCAGGTCTGGGCTCTTGTGAGGCTCTTCTTACGGAATTTCACCACACACAACCAAAGTGAAGCAAAACGTCCCCAAGCTGTAGCGTCTTTAAAAACGACTGTTCTGTTTTGAAAAGGATCAGCTTCACTTCACAGTGAACTGGCACACAAAAATCCCCTCGCAGCTTTAGGGTGCAAACACTCTGAAGACGTGTGGGAGTATTTCCTTAGAAATAAATTCCTGAGTCATAACTACTGTGTTTGAACTGACACATTAATAAAACCATCAATAAATTCTCCAAAAGATACCCCACCAAGTGACAGAGCTTTCCATTATACAAAGAGGCAAAAGCAGCAACATTTACCAGCTGAACAGCTTTTCTAGTACAGAGAACTGTCCTCTTTGGTGAGAACATTTAAATACCACCCAATCCTGCAGTCCAGGCACTCAGGATGTGTAATCCGTAAATCTTTATCCAGCAGTGTTAAAGGAACAGCACCCTAAGGAAAATGAAGATGCTCACGACAAGACTACTTCTGAATTTTGTAAGCATCTGGGATATTAAGACTAACAAATAGCAACATATTTCTTTGGAAAACCTATGAAGTGCAAGCAAAAAGGTTAAAATAAAAGGCAGACCTGTTATTCTGGCAGGTCTGTGGAGGAAATTCTTCTTGGCTCAGTTATGAAGAAAGTCATTATTTACAAAAGCCCATCCTCCAGTTTACGTTGGAGAATCGCTGTTCCAAGTTAATTTGCTCGGTGAGGAAAACATATATATGAATGTTTCATACAAGGAATGACAGACCGACATCCTCAACAACCCAAACAGGATGAGAAAGAAAAACCTGATGTGTTTTATGCTAAACAGAGAATCCAAATTAATAAACTGAAACTAGCATGGGAAGACGGTCCCCACTAAGCTGTGTGCTTGACTGCTTCTCCCTGCAGAAACAAGAGCTTAATATGTGCTTGGTTACCATCTCCACCTAGTCTGGATTCTATTGCAGGTCTTATTTGATCATTCTTTCCCGGAGGAAGAAGATCCACTCTTCAGGGCACACACTGAGAATCTCGGCTGTTTCCATGAGGTTCCATTACAAAAAGTTTCAGTGCCTGCAATGAGTTTCTTTGCAATATAACATACATTGAGTAATCCTGTATAACACAGGAGAAGGGGAGTATTTTTAATCTGTGAACTGTACTGCCTCAAATAATCACCAAATTAAAACGGTGATGCAAGGGTTACTTGCAAGATCCACCTTGCAAAATGCTGAAATGCAACACTGCGTGCAGCAAGGACAAAACGAAGACCTGCCACAATCATGGAGGAAGACGCTGAACTTTTCAGATGGACTCTCCCAAATCAGCTTTTGCGTTGCCGAAGGTCTGTGTCAGTCTGCCAGTACAAGGGCACTTCCAAATGGTACCCAAGTTATCCCACAAGGAGGGCTCTCGGAATTAACAAGCAGTATCTTCAAATTGCCAAATGGGCCAGTAAAGTGAACGAGCCTCAAAGAACAAAGAGTTCTAGGAAACTTTTCTTCCTCTTAGCTACTTATGAGAGAACATTCAACACCCATTTCCTCAGCAAGCGAGTACCTTTTCATCTTGGCTACGAACAATACAAGACGGGGACACTTCTAAATAAATAAGGTAGAAAAAGAGCCCTAGCCTATGAAGTCTGTCTTAAAGAATGAAGCCTGACACCACTAAATCAAAGACAACTGCAAGCTGAAATTTGAACACATCCCAAATACTCATTACACAGTGCAGACAACTGCCAGTATCCCTTTACACGCAAGAAAAATCAATTTTTCTACGTGCATAGGAACCAGGTGTGCAGCACCCCTAGACTAGTTCTGAATTGCAGCAGGAGAGGGAAGAACCTGGGGTACCAAAAACCAACCTGAGCAGAACCCTGGAGCTTGGGGACCCAGGAGACAGAGCAGTTCACAAGGGGACAGCTCCCACCTGCTGGAGATGGGAAATATGAATGCGAGACCCAGAGACCCTACACTGCCCGTGGGGACCAGGACAGCGAAGGTTTCGGGTAGCGGGGATCTTTCACTTCACACTGAACGAAAAGAAACCTCACCAAGCGCCCAAGCCCAATTTCACCCCAAGCACACACAGGCTGGCTGCTGGCAAGATGTCCAAGTGTGAACTGAAACTGTGCAGGCACAGATCTCAAATCCTTTGAAACCAGAGCAAAATAAACCCCCCAAAGACAAGAAAATTTCACCTCAAATACACGCAGGGCTCCTCCTGTCCAGGGGAAGTGCACAGAGACACTCCGGGCTGTGAAGTCCATACGTACCCATCCCATGAGCTCAGCCCCATGGTGCAGAGAAATGTCCCTTTCCAGCTGGGCAGAAAGGAGAACTTAATCTCTGCTCACCTCACACGTGAGAAACCATAAGCAGCTCAGCATGCAAACATCCCCTTGCTCAGCACAGACACTTCCAGCAGCCCCTGTGCCTCTTCGGTTCTGACATTCCTCCCACTTTGGGCAATGAAAAACGTTGATATTCAGTTTTTCCTTTTGCTTTACCAGCACTAGTGGAATATTGAAGCTACTCCCCCAGCCACCGCCATTGACCTTCCCCATTCCCATCATCAGAAACACCCCTTTGACTGGAAACCGCATTTAAGTCGAGATTTAGAACAAATAATTCAATAGTGCCTGAGTCAACAGCCCAAAGCATCTTCCTCTCATCTGCCAACAGCTGTAAGAAAAACGCCACTTCTTAATTCCTTAACAATTAGGAAGAAATGATCAAAACTTCAATCAGCTTCCAGTAACACAACCTCCTACATTTTGCACTGTTTTCAATAAAGACGTTCAGTCTACAAGCAGTTTGTTAACGTGACCAGGGCTGCAGGTCTGTTCTGCAGTCCCTCCAGCACGGCTGGTTTGATTCATCCACCGTCCAAACCCCACACACCTCCCAGACAGCACAGGTGAGAACTGTTTTTATGGGATGCCATAAGAGTAAAGAATATTTGCGTGTGAATAGTGTAACAGGCAATCCATGCTGAATCTTCCAAACAAGCCTGAAATACATGCATTATAAAACCAGGATTCGCCATAAATCACTGTTATCTTAAGTTATCTCACATTTTCCTTCTTACTGACATTGTTTAGATTTTATCATCAGCCAATTAGAATAATTACATGCAAGCTTCCTGCAGCAGATAACTGTAAGACATAATAAAAGACATAATAAATCTAAAGACATTTGTAGAGAGTTACCCGTTCAATGAAAACCACATTTAAACTTCAGTATATAAGCAACTTAAACATCCTTTTTCAGCCCATAAAGACTCCTCAGACTTGCAGTGCTATTTATATTGCTCTTTTCATCTGAATTTGGCAACACAAGGGTATATAATCTCACAAACCATTCTCTTGGCAGACTTGGGCTCTGGTATGCTCTGAAACAGTCTAACAGCACAGACTCAGTTCTTCCAGTCAGCTCGAGGGAGTTTAATACCACACTCCTTCAAATCCTTCGGAAAAAAACACCCAAACTCCTCTATCAGTAGCATTCCTCAATCTATTAATTGCCAGTGATTCATTAATCAAACAGGACAGTTTTCTTGAGACAGAAAAATAACTGCTGAAGATTCAAAAGAAGTCAATAGAACATTTTGCTCCCTGGCTGTATACTTTAAAAGCAGCCACTCATCTCAGACTACAAGTGGTTACACATCAAAATACATTTTAAGCCTTAGTACATAAAACCCACATTATTCTTAAGAATACCAAAGATTTATCTTGCCATTAGCAGCAACAAGCACTGGTGGATTTCTTACACATGAGAAAGGGACACCTGAATATCGGGAAGTACTACAGGTAGTATTATTAAGATTAAATTACACCTGTGTGTGGTGTAATTACATCACCAATACACTGGGCAAGGAAAATTCTTCAACCTTGACACCAGTTTGCCCACCTGCTAAAAAACAGTCCAACCTTTGCTCTCATTAATTCCAACAATTAGAACGGTGTTTTGGGAGTGATTTAGGCTATTGTTATGTTCAAGGCCAAAACAAAACTATCAATTTCTTTCCCAGGGAACCAGCCTGCGCTGCTGTGACGCTGAGGACCAGCACTTGGCTCTTTCGAATCGTCTGCAACACAAGTTTCTGCATTTTTCAGTTTCCGGCAAGCTAATTTATTTCAGTGACTGACAACATCATACTCTAAACAGATCTAATTAACATTTTTAATTTCAACCACAAAAATATTGGAAGAACGACTTACTCGGGTCTCGACTGCTGTACGGCCATCCTGAGGCAGGTAGAAAAGACGGCACTGGAGAACTCGCCCGGCTGTCATCCTCCACTTGCTGCGTGATGTGCCGCACAGTTTCTTTATTTTTGCGGTTCTTCCTGCGCCCGGAGGGCTGCCAGCCATCCCCGACTCCCTGCTCCGAGAACGCGCTCTGTATTGCACTATCCTTCGCAGAATGCAGTTCGCCCCCTCCATAATGAGACGGGGAGACCTGTTCCTCTTTGATCCGTAAAGACCCATAGCCCATGTCACTAGACCAAAGAGACTGGGACGATACGTCTTCGTGGCTGTCTGGTTTTGGTTCTTGATCCTCTTTTCCGTAACTGCTGCCTCCCTCGTGGCAGCTGGCAATGGCTGAATCCCCAGAAGAGTTCGCTGGGCTCGTCCGCCGAGCTAACCAGGGAGAAATGCTCCTGCCGGCCACCACGGCCGAAATCAGAGCATCTGTGCTGCTGCTGGAAGGGGCTCCGAGTTCGTAATCGACGACGTCGTCCGAGGCGTCCGACTTTATGCTGATGTCAAGAGCCGCTTTGATGAAGTTGTGACAAGCCTGTACGATATCCGTCATCTGCAGGTAGCTGGCAGCTGACATCACCTCAATGACGTTCCTGCTGGTCAGCGCCAGGTGTGCAGAATACATGAAGTCAATGATTGCTTTGAAGCCTTGTGCGGTGACAATGTCCAGGTGGGTGACCGTGGCCTGGTCGGAGGTTTTCTGTACCTGGCAGTACAGCGTTTTGAAGTAGCGGCTGCTCCCGAGCAGAACGTTTTTGTGAGCTTTAAATATTTTCCCCTCCACGATAATGCAGACGTCGCAGAGGATGCCGTGTTGTCTCTGCTCATTAAGCTCACGCAGCAGATGACGATAGTGGGAAGCAATCTCCATATCTTCCTTTCGGTTATTCATCTGGAAATCTTTGTGCTTCCTCTTCCACAAGTCCTGTGTGGGGAAGGAAATGACAGCATTACAAAACCCAACACAACCTTACAGACGTGTTTCTCAAAGACTGAGACAAACCCCACGTTGTACCAAATTAAGTAATAGGTTCATCTTGAAAGAATGTCACAAAATGCAACTACTGCCTAGAAAGACTGCACACTCATTACACGATGCAGCTTATTGTTGCCAGACTTCAAATAATTTAAGTTAAAAGGGACTAGATTTTAGGCTCAGCCCTCCAGGGGCTCATAACATCCCAAAGAAACATTTCTTTAAATTACTACTGACTTGTCAGAAAAACCTGTCTTAAATTATTTGGGTAAAACAGCTGTCGGTTTTTACTGTTTGGGTTTAATGAAGTTGGTTTTGAAAGAACTACTACACTTGAAACCGTGCTGACGGAGACAAACTACTGAAGAGCACAGTTTCCTCAAGGGAACACGCATGATGTGTAGCACAGTGAGCATGTGAAACCCTCTCACAGCAAAAGCCAACTGAAAGCAGCTATTTCCCTCACTATATTGCTGTTGAGGGCTATAAATACTGAGTTCAAGCCACAAGAGCAATAGGCAAATCCAGGACCGCAGATCACAAAATCCTAAGTCCCCACCCCAACTAAACTGGCAATAGATCAGAACTATGAAATTTACATTATTTGAATCTTAACTACTTAAAAGCGCAATATTTTTAACTTTACAATAAAATGTTTTATTTCCTTGGCTTTATAACTCCCAGTTCACCCTACAACCATCCTGAGATACTGGGTAGAGAAATTCTAATAATCATATAAACATTCACGTTTAGAAGGGATGCTTACAACCAAAGTAACGAAGCATCCATCAAGCTGGTAAAAATTCACAGAACTTCTGAACTCCTTTCTCTCAAAAAACTTGTATTTCTTCCAATATAAGATGTTCCAACTGTAAAATTGAATTGGGTCCACATGTCAACATACAACTGTAAAACTGGTATGTGCTGACAAGACCAAATCCTGAGTGTAATTATGGGCAGGCGCACACATCAGAAGCCTGGATTTAGGCAACTGGGGTTTGCTGATAAAACCAAAATCACTGCACTTCTGTGGTCTTGTGGTCTCAAAGCGTATATGGTTAAATATAAGCACTGTCAGTAAGGAGGCTGATGTGAGCCTGAAGCAACTTTCTAACATAGAGTTCAAACAGAAATGCAGTCCCATCTGCTCAGACCAGTGGGCAGTTCTGGGACAGCCATGATTCAGAGGTTCCTGACACAGGCAAGTGGGTTCCTCACTGTGAAATACAGACCCCTGAGACCTCGGCTCTGCTGTTACTATCAGCTACAGCAGCGAAACAGCCGCAGTTTGGGTTAGAAAACCACCTCTGAGCCCACAGAAATCAGTGCGGCAGGACCTCTCTCCTGGAGAGACACCTGCTGATTCACGAGTTCAGCTTCAGCAAGATGGGCTGCACGAGCTTCTCGGGTTCCACAGGGACGGAGCTGCTGCATCCACAAGCAGCAGAAACGCTCGTTTGCAAGACCTGGTCATTGAGAAGCATGTGATTCCCTCAGAAAGGAAGGAGCATCTTCCTGCAACACAAAGGGGCTGAACTCGTGTTCATCTGTTTCAAATCCATACAGCTTTTCCGTTGAATTGAACATCGAATGCACAAAGAAGCCAATCCTTTTTTTTAATGTTTTCTTTTTTTAATTTCAAGTGGAAGATGTCATTAACAGTGTAGCTCTACGCTATCTGAACAGCACCACCTGTTCACCACCGGAATCTTCCTGGAGACCTCAAATCAAGTTCTCACACAGAAGACATCACCACCTCAAATAAATAAAAATCAAACCAAGAATCAGAGTCGGGAAAAACAAACATTTTTTTAAATCATTTTTTCAGGTGTTTGGCTTGACAAGGTTGTGCTGGCAGCAGCTCTAACCCGGGCTCCAGAGTCTCTGCCACTGCATCCCAATGTCTCCCTGTTTGAGAGAACCGCCTCGTAAGGCAGAACGACAGCTCAGTTTTGTCCTTACTCCAGAAACCACCACTGCATCTACTTTTAGGAGCTGAAGAGTCAGCTTAGTGCCCTCAGGAAATACGAATTGCCACATGGGATAAAGTGAGTTGTCCATCACCAATCCTGTCTTCAACAGCTGCCATATCCACAATTCGGAGACCAACGCAAGAAAACCTCCCAGAATACAATTAATGTTTCAGAAATGGAATTTCCTTCTGCTGTTCCTTCACAGGTATCAAAATCCACATTCCAAGGCAGCATCTCCCTGGAACTGGCTGGGAAAAATTAAAAAAAAAGAAAGTCTCCTGCAAGGATAATCTTCTCTTCCTGATGTTAACGCAGATCAGTATTAGGAGCGTTTGTCAATGTCTTCACCTGCTTTTGTGAATTTATGCAACAGCAGCTTTTCTTCTGGAATGTTTTTCACTGGAAATCACACCAATTCCTTGGGATTTTATTTCTTTACTATTTCATGTATTTTCAGCTTAGTTCAGTGGGTTTAAGGTGCCTACGCCAGAAACCCAGATTAACATATTTGCCTCTCGCTACTGTTGGTTTAAACTGGACCAGTTTGAGGTTCAGGCGTTGAATAACCTGGTCCTCCTTAGTGAGGACGCACACCAGCCTCTTTAGGAAACTGCTCTTCTCTGACTTTATTTCCCAATCAAGGGATTTTTACTAAACACAAGAACAAGAATCAACCCCTCCCTGGCCTCCCTCCTGTCCACCAAGCCCTTGACAGGAATCGCCCTCCAGGCAAGCCGGGGATGAACCTTGTTAGTCAGATCATCCCATCCTTGTGCATGGCCCACATTTCCAAGGACACCAGGGAAAGAGCAGAGGGTGGGGAGGTACCTTTTGGACAAGGAAGCAAAAACATCTGGCATGCTAAAGTATGATGAATGTAAGAAAACAAGCAAAAATAATGAGAATATACATTCCTCTACCCAAAGGGAAGACAACTTGTCCTTGTTCCAAAGTATTTTCAGTATAAAGGGACAGAGAGATGAATGGGGAGGGCGCCCATCAAAGAGCAGCCGCCGTTCCACTGATGGGGGGCACATCACAGCACTTCTGGGTGCACGAGAAATTATGTCGATACTCCCATGCTCAGCCTCATCAATAAAATTTAACATCTTCCAAACCAGCAGTTATTATTGGAGATGTCTTGATCCTCCCCCTGTCTCAAGGTCTGCTACCTCAGACACATTGTTCCATTTGTCACAGCGTTGTACCTTTTAAACGAGAGGTCTTTGGGGGAGAAAATTAAATATGCCTCAAATTCAGAGGAATTAATTAGTTTTCTGTCTACTCATGTCAAACCAGAACATCCGTTTAATGTCAAGGATCACTAGGGAATTAATCCAAGTTAAATTTAAGGCAATTTGCTAGTAGTTAAAAATTCAGGAAGCTTCAAAACCCAGTGCTCTTGTGTTCCAATTTTACATGCTGTTTTGTGGCTTCTTGTTGGGGTTTTTTGCCCCTTTTCCTGGTAACGATATTTATCTCCACTTAAAAGATGCTGTGGAAAGATTTCTTCAGAAAAGCAGTGCCCTTCAAACTTCTAGTGGAAGGATGGAATAAACTGCGGAGATTTTTCAGAAACAGACCTCAAAGATCGATATACTTTTTGTTTTATCTCAGGTCTTGTTAATACACTGAAGGGTTCCAGAATTCAGAGCCTACTACAATCCTTTAGGCCTGGGCCTGCGATGGCAGCACGTGGCCACAGCACATGGAATATCATCGGTGGGTTCTACACAAAGTAAATTGTTGCAGATCAGGCTTTCTTCATAAGTCAATTTGCAAACAGTACAGTGATTCAAGTCTATTACCTTTCCAAAAAAAAAAAAAAATCCCTAAAAAATTGTGCTTAAACAAACAACACTGGCATGTAACAGCAAAAAGAACAAAACGAGCAGATTTAATAATCACTTCCGTGCGAACTTCAGTCAAGATACAGGCCAGCTTTTCATTTTTCATGTTGTCAAAAACCTGGTCTTAAAGTCAGCACTAATAATTTATACAACCCTTAAGCCTAGCTAGAATGAACCTGGTTCAACAACTACAGCATCTGCGAAAGCTGTTTATTTTGCACTATCGGTACAGTTGTTTGAACATGAAAATATCACCTGATGACACAATGAGAGTCTAAATAAACAAAAGGGGGCATGGGCTTAAACTCTACCAGGGGAAATTTAGGCTGGATATTAGGAAGAAATTCTTTACAGAGAGTGTGGTCAGGCATTGGAATGGCTGCCCAGGGAGGTGCTGGACTCGCCGTCCCTGGAGGTTTTTAAACTGAGATTGGACATGGCACTTGGTGCCATGATCTAGTAAACGGACTGGAGTTGGACCAAGGGTTGGACTCGATGATCTCTGAGGGCTTTTCCAACCCAGTTGATTCTGTGATTCTGTGAAAATCTTCATCTACCCTTGGACAGGTGTATAAAGAGTAACCAGTGACACTTCCAGAGCCAACCTCGCAATACACACCCATCCTAAGTCTCCAGACCAAAATCTTAATGCCAGTAAAATTAAGGGGTACAGATGTGTTGCATCTGAAGCTCAGGGCATTATTTGAATTTAGACAAAAAGCCACAGACAAGAACTGGAGAACACAGAGGAAAGCCTGTGCAGTGCTGTCCCCTGGGAATCAGTGGGGACAAAAATAAACTCCCCTCGCTCGGAAGGAAAACAAACAAACAAAAAGGGCTGGAGGGTTATTTTGGGTTTTGTTGCTGATAAGGGTTGGTTTGTTCACTTTTTGCTCTCTCAGAATAAGAACATAAATGAACCAAAAATTTAAGCTACATGACACTTCGTCTGTTACAATGTCCTAAACATGTTTCCACACTTAATACTAAGGACACAAGTTACAGAGTACCAAAAGATTCACTAGTGCCCTCCTCCAGCAGCCACTCTATGCTCCCTAGAGAAAACATGTCAATTGGAATTTCACCAAAAATGCCTTGTTTCCTCCCCCTCACCCTTCACAGAAAACTAAAAACAGATTAAGGAAGAACTCAAATTCACTCCAATGGCTTATTATACAAAAAACCAACAAACACGCCCCACTTCTCCGCTTCCCCTCTGCCCTGTCCATGTCTCCACTCCCAAGACATTCCAGCATTTTTTAAATTCCTCTGCAAAGCAGCTCTGTAAGGTGAGATTGGGCTTGAGACGCCTCCTTGAACGAGACACAGCGTGTGCATGAGTTTCACTTTTATCCAATTAAAGCCAACAGAAATGCAGAGGATTACTCCCATCCGCATGCCCTGCGCTGAAAAGAATTCAGAACAAAAACCCCAGTGTAACCTGAGCAACCGAAAGGAACAGTACCTGTTCTTAATTCTCCTAAATGAGAGAAAACGCAGAAGACTTGGGATATTAATGGGTAACAACTCCCTGCAAAGAGCGTTACAAGTAGGAGTCTCCAGAAGTTCACTGTTTGCTTACAAGTGTGTTTGAGGAAGAAGAGCACAAAATCACAGAAGAGCTTTTATTTCTTGATAATAGGTACCCCAAAATTATATTTGTATGTTCAGCCTTGTTCAAAGCAGATGCAAGTAACAGTTTGTGAAAATGAATGGTTGCCAAAAAACAAGGGAACTCTTCTACTCTATTCCGATCCACAAAACCCATCATTCATTGTTTAAGTTGGTAGTTGCAACTATGACTCTGAGTTCAAAGAGAAGCAGACGGGTGTTTGTAAACAGACCAAACCGGACTCTTGGGCCAAAGCGGTGACTCACAGCTCAGGGTTTCAGAAAACACCAGCACATCACTTTTCCGAGAAGGGTTAATTACAGCCCGACAGCGCACGTTCATCCTTACAGGGGAGGGGTCGCAGGAAGAAAATGAAAGTGTTGTCATTCAGGTTGAGAAATACTATAGAACTACAAAACAGGCAAGAATTTGGGAGGCAGATGATTTTCAGTGAACTTAAGAAAACCCAACCTAGTTGTATTTTTATTACCAATTTCAGAGGCCTGCTCAATTCTCAGTGACTGTAGGGAAAAACACAAAACACCACAAGCCTCTACCACTATTTCATTAAAATCTGCCTGGTGAGGATTCACTACAATTTCTCCAATTTCAAGCCAACACAACCCCGCCATTGAGAGCATTAGAACAACACCTCCTTTTAGCATCTCTGTAGATGCTACAAACCAGAAAGTCCATGAGCAAAGTTAAACAGCAGCAGCAGGTCAAGCATTACACCGACAGCAGCTGGAACACAGCAGAACAGAAATCACTTGCTTGAACCAACAGATACCAGAGCAGGTGAAGAGATTTCAACTCCCTGTCTGTCCAGGTTAGATTTAGTCAGGAAACATATTTAAGACATCACCATTTTACAATCGCTTCTACCATGAAAATTCATCGATCTGGATGCAATTAGGAATTAAACAACGGGCAATATTGGCAAAAATAATGACACGGAAAATTCTACAAGCTTCTAGTCTTCCATATCAAAGCTTTGTTTCTGCAACCCAAACACAAACCACAAGCAAAATCTAAATCCAATAAGCAGAACATAAAATAACAGGGAGCTTCCCCTACACATTTCACTCTCTACTCCAGAAATTCAAACCAGAGACATGGCTCTGGCCTTTGACCTGTCAAACCATCCACCTGAGGTTATGGGACCAGCTAGAATGTGCAGAAGCTGCATGCTGCAGGACAACCAAATGAAAGGATTTCTGTAAGTATCTTACAAAAATCAACTTACTAACCTTCATCAGCTGTGACAGCTGGTGAAGAATTTAAAGAGAAAACCAGGTCTGCGAGTGAAAGCAAAGGGAAAACTGTTAGCTGCCACATTTTGGAAGAATGGCAATTAGAATTAGAAATTTAGAAACTGTAAAGATAAAAACAGGAGGGGAATAAAAAAAAAAGAGATGGCCTCTGTGCTGTAGTGTTCTTAAAGGAATGAGCAGCGAAAAGATTTCTAGTGATTTTGTTGAAGAGAAAGCATGAAAATTTGAATATCAAAAAATAAATTTAAAACAATGCAGGGCAATTACTTCTTACCAGTAACAAACTGGGTTCCAGGTCTAGTGTTTCTCCTACAACAGCTGAGGACATCAACAGCCCCAGGGCAGCACAGGTAGCGCCCTGTTCTGCACCTTCCCACAGCACCGCTGGCAGCTCTTGGGGGAGAAAGACGGAACTACAATAAAACAAAAGTATTAGCATTAAATGACAAGGTTATGGAACAACAGTGATCCATACTTAAGTGCTTTCCTTCCAAACTCAGTTATAACACCCCTTTTTATAACAATGAACCCCCCAAAACGTTAACTCAAAGCACATCAACGCATTGCGGGTAATTAAATCCTGGTTACCTTTTTGCAATCACACAAGCAAGACGTACTTCTTAAAGTATGGGGGGGGGGGGAAGAAAAAAAGTCTAATTTTAGATAGTAAAACTTCAAACACATCCTTGAAACAACGGTGTTTCCTGTTTGGTAGCTTTTCAAAACATTCTCACTTTAATGACTTTTTAAAGAGACATTTGTGGCCTGAAGGGCACTAATTCACCTTATCTAACCTATGAAACACCAAGGTTAAAAAGCGACCAACGCAACTCCTCAAAAAACACAAAATCAAGTTTGCAATGGAATATTCAAGCAAAATTCCTCTTGAAACATTTAACGGGCAGTTTTGCTGGCTGACAGTATTCTTGGTGAAGAGACTGAACAATCCAAAGATTTTGAAAATTCTGCCTAAAATATAGATACTTAGGTATAGCGAGGGACCTTCACAGATAGACTTCTCAGATGAAATATTAGCATTTATGATTACAAGGTATAAAGAACTGGAATAGTTCATCAGCACAAACATTTTTTACCTGTGAGGGCACATCTGCTATAATCTTGTACACCTGTTTTTCTTATGCGAAACACTTTATTTTCTTCAGAATAGCATATTCCCTACACTTGCAACATTTAACTTAATCTGAAATTTCTGACTATACTGTATTAAAAACTTTATGTTGTTTATATACTCTTAGTCACTGCATCAAAGTATTTGCCATATATTTCTGATTTCTGTATTTCAGACACCTCCAATAGACAGATTAACTTAGTGAAAATGAGCTTTAAATCAACACTGTTGATTTCAAGACTGACCTACAGTAACAGATTGCGGAAGAAAACATCAGAAGATAAAAATAAAGCAAGCTTTTCCAATTCAAACTAATGCCATTATAAACGGTGAAATAACGTATCTAGTAAACAAACGAAGTGATAGGGAAAATCCAAGCATTCTTATGGCAACCAGCAGAACTGTGAAAATCTTGCAAACAAATAAGACCCAAGTGAAGCAGACGCCGGTGGCTTTGCTCTCAAGTTCTGTTTCTGGCTGCCAAGTCTTGCCTTTCTCTAATTCTGATTGCTTCTCCATAGCGATTGTTTTGGCTAGGTCTTTCCAGTCCTGTTCTTTAGACAGTTAAAAAATAAAGTAAGGGAGGGAGACAGAGCAACACAGACACGTGGGAAATCACTTTGTTAGCAAAGTGTAAAAGTAATAACGTATTTTCACTTAGTCTTCGGACTGTTACTGTTAAGACTCTCATTTACACCTCTGTCCCGAAGTCACAAAAGGAGCCAGAATAGTCTGGTAAAAATGGTAAAGCTGAGACCTGAACTATTTTGCATCGCTCTGCATTTTTAATTCTTGCTCTGAGCTCTGCACCTGTTTTCCTCTGCTAATGGAACAGGGGAGAACCAAGTGACCGTGATGAATGGAGGCAGAGCCGACCACAAGGCAGGAGCAAAAGAACAGCCAGAGGTATTTCTTCAAATTCTGCAGTTGGGTAAGGTTTCTAAACCAGCCTGTTAACAATGTTAAGTCAAATTTTACAAAGTATTGTAAGCCCTCACAACAATCTTATCTCCAGCTACTCTTTCTCTTTCCCTCAGCACATCATAAAAACATTTCAAATGCTGAGAACTTACCGATATTTGAAAATGTTTCCTGTTAGCAAAAATAAACTTCACAATGTTTCACAGCTGGATAGTGCATGCTTTAATGAATAGAGGAGAATGGTCTCTGGTAAGAAGCTCCAAAAGGTTCATCCGATGTCCTGTATTTGGGAATAGAAAGGAGGCAGAAATTAATATCTAAACTTTAACTTAACAAAAAACCTTCAGTGTCACATAATTACAAGCAACAGTTAAAATAACTGCACATTCACAACACTGTTTGCCATTCTGAACAACAAATATTCTGATATATTTCTGTAACTAAGCATAAAGGAAAAATCATTTAGCCTTCCTGTTGAGCTAAATAAAGAGTTTAACATACAAATTCTAAGACCATTAACAGCTTCTGACTATGCTTCCAGACAGAAGTGCTTCGAAGAAGTCACTGTAAACAAAACCATATTTTATATGAGGATTTCAAGCAATTTTAACAAATATTGTTTGTTGTAGTCTACATCACAAAGTTTCAGCTAATGTTTCTGTGACACCTGCCATGCACACACTGTAAATGGAGTTACTATTCATCCAACCTCACAGTTACAGTGACTCCAAACTAAAATACTTGCCTAAGGTTACACAAAAATTATGTGGCCACATTCTACAGAAGTAAAATCTCCGAGTTCTATTCCCACCCAACTCAACTGAACCGCAGCCTTCAATAGCCACTGTCACCCTCACGTTACAGAGCAGCGTGCACAACGGTACTGGGGAAAGCAGTTTGTTCCTCCTCAAAATTTAAAAACTTCAAAAAAAGAAAACACACAAAGATACAGAAAAAGATGCAGATAGCTAACAGAAGGCAAAAATTTCATTTTCCATGCCTGTAAAAGTTACGCATCCCAAAATACAATATTCCAACAATTTACTAATACAAGAGGATGCACCTTTCCTTACAGGGCACCAGCTGCATGCTCCAGTTTAAAATGCTCACCCGCAGTAAGATTTCCTTGTATTGCCTCTGCATTTCACTCACTCATTTCCCCACAATTTCCACCTCTGTCCATGTGCCCATCTCTTCATCCTGGTACAGAAACAGTTGCTCGCATCACTCCCCCCTTTTTGTTCTTGGCTCTCTCAGCTGGCAGCACCAAGAACAGATCCAGCACCACCCATCCCACAGACCTCGCAGAACGCAGTCAGAACGTGGAACAGCCACACTGCACTTAAAAAGTAAATATCTTACAGGGTACCAGGCTTGACAAGCCTGGTGATATTGGGAAAAAAAAAAAGGCAAGAATTTATTTAAAAAACCCTGAAAAAATCCCAGTGCCTGTGGCTAGCACAACACCTGTCCAAGTGCCATTAACTCCTGCAAGTTCTTAAGCTTTCACTTAACAGCAAACAGAGCCCCAAAAGTAATCTAGGCAAAACCACCTCTGCTCTTGTGCATTTATTAGACAAAGAAACAACATAAAAAGCAGCCGAAAAACAAAAGAGGATTAAAGAGCTGCAAGCACATCACACTGGGAACTGCCTCGAAGAACAGTTCCCCAAAAACTTTCTCATTGGTTTGGGGCTTTTTAATTAGGGGATCTTTGCTAAAGTTCCCAAACTCAGAACGTAAAAAGGGAGGGAGCCGAAGAAGGAAGAAGAATCATGAGGTAATTTTTGCAGAGCAGTGTAGCTGTGGGAGGAACCGAGGGAACGAGCACCTAAAAGACACGTAAACAGTCAGGATAATCAAAGAGTAAAAAAAATCAACCCATGCAACACTAAAATAGCATATGAGGTGCTCTGCAAACAATCTAATTTCGCTTGTGTCATCCGCGGCATAAGCACTTAGTGCTGTGGGTGAGCATCCCTTTTTATTTTTTAGTATAAATCTCATCATCCAGATTTGATCAACTATTATTGAAAAAGAAAAGAAAGAAGTGGAACGAAGCCAAGAAGGCCACAGTGGTAACAAGAGGGCAATAAGCTCATTTTATATTTAGCCACCACCTAGTTCTCCCAATACAGCAGTGGCAGGAGTTTTAGGAGCTGCATCCTGGCTACTTCATTTATCAGCACTTCAACTAGTTGTGTCAGGTTTTGGTATTTTAAGCACCTAATGGCTAATACAGACCATTGATTCTTTTCTTCCAGAGCATGATTTGGGCACTAGTCAGGAAGGCATTTCCTCCAATGGGGTATTAGTGCTAAAGGTGCAAATTTTGTTTAACCCTTTCCTCAAAGACAGCGAGCTAACCGCCTCAAATATCAACTTCTGCGCAGTTCTTCATCACAAGGTGAGAAACACCAGGAAGCAAACTCGCTTGGATGGAATAAGCTGTATGTTCAACACATGAGGAGGAAATAATTAGGAAAGACAACTAGGTATTTAAGTATAAACATATTCTTTAATACCTAAACCCCTACTCACTTTTCTAAGTAGGGTTCTTAAGCTGCCAAGTTCCTGGCACACACTGACATTCTTGTTACCAAGTTTATTTTAATCCACACACAAGCACAGAGCTGTGTTTGTAGAATATTTCTGACACCTTGTTGCCTCCCTCCATCACAGGAGCCCCCAACTCGGTTTTGCCATGAAGCGAACGCCAAGCAGCTGCAACATCTGCAGAATGTTTTTCTCCCTGAGTAAATACCAATCCAAGCACCAGGACAGGAGGGATCACCACTGTACGGGCTGGAGTAAAAGCAAGCCACGTCCCCAAAAAGCAAAGCGAAAAGGTGAGTTTCAGCTCTAATTCAGCATCTACCTGTTAGACGTCAGCAAAGCTCCTGCTCCTCTGTCAGCCACGTTGCTCCAGTGCACAGGGACATCCTCACCTAGTGCAACAGAACACCGCAAAGTGGAACACATTTCCATCTAATTAGAATCACCGTCAAGGATCTCATCCTGCCTGCCACTCGGAAGCTATTAAAAACCAGCGTTTCAACAGCTGCCTGATGTTCCTTAAATATGTGGGGATGAAAGAAAGTTAAAGCGACTGTTCAGAAAGTAACTGCACCACAGCTACTTGGTAAAGGACAGAAACCCCCCCCCCAAGGCTCTGAACTCTACCATATCTCGTAGGAAATTCAGCGAGGACTTTGCACTAGTTTGCATTTATGAAGAATAAGCATTTTTAGCACGACTATGATTTTTCATCAGTATGATAGAAAATGTTTTGGAAGAGCTGAGTAAATCCTGGCACCCCTGTCTGACAGAAGGGAAAGGCAGTTACGACACCAGCACATTTGTGCAAGGGCTTTGGGATGGGAACCGCAGCTGCCCCTGCAAACCGGGCACGGCCGTGCGCCCAAACACACCAGGGCAGCATGAAATGATTACTGAACTGTTTGCAAATTTGAGGTTCTTTCCTCTTGCATCTCAAGTGAAAGAAATCCCGCAACAAGCGACACATGCCTTTATTTCTCATCCTGCCTAAAGCACTAAAGATCTAGAGGGAATGAGAAAACCAGCTGCTCAAGGTTGTTTTTAAGGGTGCTGTAACACAAATGTGTCACCTAGTGAAATAGAAAGTCCTGAAGAAGAACTTTTCGTTTCACTAGGTGATAAAAGTGAAGTTTTGAAGCAACTTTTAACACTGGAGTCATGACAGCGTCACTGTGCTTGACCAAAGTCTCCAAAAAATGCTCCCGGAGATCCTTAGGCGAGGAGCATGATCATAGGACTTGACGCAGAGCAAATGACAGCCCTGGCAGGTCCCCGCGCTCTCGCCTAATGTGACCCCTGCTATCTGCAGCCAACCCACTGCACGCCTGCTTTCACTATTAATACACTGCAAGTTTCAAATATCACACACATAAAACACAGGTAAGCCACACACTCAAAAATATTCAAGCCGGTCGCGAGTCAGAAGGAAAATATAAACACGGTATTAATCCTTTTGTGCAAAAAGGGTCTGAATTTTCAGGGCAACGCTCACAGCCAGGAATGGCCACGAACCGTCAGCTCCTGGGAATTATAACTGCATATGGGATAACCATTACCGCTGCAGGTAGCTCTTCAAAGACTTCAGCTAAGCCCTCTCTTTGCCCTTTTGTTTGCCCATTAAACTAAGCACACAGGAGCAAAGAAAACCCCTGTGAAAGCTTTTTAGCGATTTAGGGGGAGTGTAGAGAGCGTTACAGACCGCTCTGGAGCAGCCAGGAAAAGCAGCAAGAACACGAAGGGGAAAAATGTCCTGGGAAAGGTTGAGCTGTTTATGAAATAATCCTGCTCTGAAGCGACAGTGGTTTGGATTGGGTGTTCGCCTGCTGCTGGGAGGACAGGAAACTTTGCTTAGAAACTTCAAAAACACATATCTAAAGGGAAAAAAAAATCCACACAAGTGGATAGCAAAGACAAAAAGGATATGCTCAACCTCCCAGCAACGCAGCACATTACCGAGGGAAACACGGGCATATTAACAGCAAATAACAGATCTTTCAAACATGAGGCATTTCTCCTTCAGATGCAGGACTGCTGGGGAGGGGGGGCTGCTAAACTGGTTTTTCTCTAATCACTTCTACTTATATTTAAAAAAAAAACCCTTTTGCAAAGAACATACCCACTGTTGTACAACTGTCCCAGAAAACAAAGACCACGGGGAGAACGTGGCCCATTTTCTTCCATCTCCAAGAACCCCGTGTACAGGTCATGTTTGCAAAGGCTCGATCCTACATGCTCGAGAATGAAGCAGCATTTAGAATACATAAATAAACACCTAATGCTATGGTTATTAGAATACCCCGTTTTTTGGTACCAGACCCAAAATGACCCCATTACAGCAAAGATAACATACAGATTACGAAAACAACTACAAGAGAAGTTCAGCTGGGAGGGAGTTTCCCGCTCCTGGACAGGCTGCATCAAAAACCCCGCTGATTTTCTGGTACCATTTTCCCACAGCCACGTCACATTTCTCAGGAGCGTCCGTTTGAGAGCTCCCCTAAATCCCGTTCTGTAGCGGGGCAGATTCTTCTACCCATTTCTTGTCACTTCCCAAAAAAACACCTTAAAGCGATAATTCCTCACCACATGTTGAAAATATTGTGACTAATAATACACTCCACCCATATTTTTTTTTTCCATCACTTAGGATTTCAAAATATAAAACCTGACAGTGAGAGAAGCCAGACGGAATTTAGGACAAATTTTAACTCTAACTAAAAGATAGTATAAAAACATAAGATGTTCAAGCAAGATATTCATAAAAGTGGAAGAGCTATCCAGCCACAGCAAGCTTCTTCCCCAAAATTACATTTTTCTCACTCTTCTTTATTACATAGCTTTTCCTTTTAATTGCCACAGAAAGAAACAAGAAAAGAAAGAAGAAAAATACTCCCCCTCCTTTTAGAGCAAATACATTTAATGCATTAGAAGCAGAGCTGCTCTATGTACACAGAGAATCCACACTTGTCATAAATACTTGATCGAGTTCAAGAACTGAGCCCTAGATCTGTATTACAGGGACTAAATGCAAAAATGATACCAGTGATGCAATGAAAATGCACACAGGAACTTTGGTACAGGTGTCTACAATACCACTGTTTGCAAAACACATCTCCTAATTAGCATGGCTTTAAACAATGCTGATAATAATCCGGTCCTGTAAGGCTTGCCAAATGAATCATTGAGATTGCAAAATAAAAAGCATGAGGAATTCATTAAAGAGCTGTTAAACTCTCCTTTGTTTATCTTTCCCCTGTCAGGTGTAAAAATAAATAAATATCGGTTTGTATCTCCAGATTTCTTCCGAACGCTCAGTTCACAATAACGCGCCGCTGAAGAACCTTCTCAGGAGGTACCAACGTTCTTTTTTCCCCTCTCCGTTTCAAAAGAGAAAATCCTCCCACTATCACAGACCTGAAAATCTGCTCCATTCTCTATTTGTCATCTGGGATTGAGTTATCAGCCACTACTTGTATTACTTTGGGAACTGACATGTCTATTTACAGAGACACAAAGGCGATCCAGCCCTGCTCTCCCAGCACCTCTCCCTCTCCCCTCCGCCAAATTTCACCAACACTTGCTCCTGGGGAGGCGGGGGGGGGACACCCCACTAGTTTCCCAGCATGACAGAAAACATTTCCAGCCACTTTTGCACTTCTTACAGCCTTATGAAAAATCACTTATATCCCCCAAAGGAACAGCGTTATTTTTTCAAGGGTTTTTTGTTTGTTGGGTTTCTTTTTTCTTTTTTTTTTTTCTTTTTTAAAAAAAAAGAGGGTCACTTCCCCCATTTCAGCCTGCAATTAAAATGGAGGCAAGGCCAGGCGATCTATGTCTGGCTTTAGGGGGAGACAATAACCCAAAACAGGCCTGGCTTTAAAAAAAAAAAAAAAAAAAAAAAAAGGAGAGAGAGAGAAAAAGAGAGACAGGCAGAAAGAGAGAAATACAACATGCTTCACCAGTATTATTACCTCATCCCTTTTTCCAAGCAGTTTTGAACCACACTCCTGACAAACTCTTGGTCCAAGTTGCACGGATGCCGGTTTTTTGGGGGCGGAAAGGGTTTGAGGCAGGAGCCGGGATTGAGGGCTGGCTGTTCGCAAGTGGAGCTGCTGCTAAAATGCCCCCTTGTCTCTTCTCCTCTCCCTTGAGCTGGGTGTTGACGCAGCAGAAATTACCAGCTGGAAAATTCCCCTTTTGGAGGTTACGGGGGGGTGGGGGGGGGGCGGGCGGAGGAGCGAGGGGAGGGGAGGGCCGGGGGAGGGGGGTTAAACCCCCCCACTTACCAAGTTAAGCCATCCACCCACACCAAATAAGACATCGCGTCCCAAAGAAGGCACCGTGCCCCCTCCGCGGGCACGGAGCGATCGGCCCCCGCTCCCCCCGCGGGCGCTGCCCCAGGCGGAGGAGGGTGCCCGGGGAGGGGGGTGATAATAACGATGATAATTAATGAGGCGGCGGTGTGGGAGCAGCGGGGAGGGGGGAAGCTCCCCACCACCCTGCCCGCCTCGCCTCAGGGCGGCCGCGGGGATGGGGGCGGCCCCGCCGCTGCCGCCGCTGCCGCCTCAGGGGGCAGGCGGCCATGGCGACCCCCCGCTCGCCTCAGGGGGCGGGGGGGGGCGGCGCAGCTTACCTGGGCCCCATGGAGGAGAGCGGGGTCTCGGAGCGGCCGGAGCTGTGGCTCCGTCGGTCACTCCGTGCCTCTGCTCCCGGGTGGGGAAGGGAAGGGGAAAGGGGGAGGGGGGGGGGAGAAGCCGGCAGAGCGGGGAGGGGGGGGGGGGGGCGCCCGGGCGCGCTCCCGCCGCTCCCTCGGGCGCGCGGGGCGCGAGCCCGCGGCGGGCGGGGGGGCGGCACCGCGCGGCGCGTGCCGGCGTTTTCCCCGCCCCTTCTCCTCCAGCGGCGGCCGGTGATTGGGTGGCGGCGGGCACTGGCCTCCGTAAGCACCGCCCCTTTTCCCCGCCCCTTCCCCCCCTCCCACCCTTGCGCCGGGGGAGCGGGGGCGCCGGCGGCGGCTCTGCCACTGCCGGACACCGGAAGTGAGGGAGGGCGGGGGCGCGCGCCCGGGCGCGGGGCACGACGGGACGGTGCCGTGACAGGGCTGGGGCTGGGGGCGAGATGGCGGCGGTAGCTCTCGGTGCTGCTCCGGACCCGCCGCCGTCCCGGGCCCGTCCGGGGTGATTCGGGCGTCTCCTGCCTCCCCTTGACATGGCGGCAGGTGCGCCGGGCTCGGGGAGCGTGCGCGCCGCTGCGGCCGCTTGTGTCCCCTCGCAGGGGCGCGTCCCCGCGGGGCCTCCCCGGGAGCCACGCCCGGGTCAGGGCGCGGAGCAGCCGGGATGAAGGACGGGGGCGTTGCTTCTCGTGGGGTTTTGTGCTCCCATTGGGGCTGGGCCGCGATGCAGCCTCCCCGGCACCTTGTGGGGACAAAAACATGACTTTTCTGTTAAGAAATAACTTGTATTTCACACAACCCCTGGGAAAAATCGATACAAAAGCTCTGCAGGCTTCAGAGCCCCCTTGACTTCACTGGGCAGCGGGTGCTCGCGTGGTTTAATGGCCGGAGGTCTGGACACCGCGGTTCTGCGCCGAGAACCGAGGTCACGACTGCTCCTCGTGGGGTCCCCTCAGAGCCGGGCCTGAAAAAACCTCTGGTGCAGCAAAGGGCAGGATTTTGCCCTTTTGGCTGTTGCGCTGAAGGATCTGACAAACTGCCCTATATTTCAAAGGACGGAGCTTAACAGGACAGGATAGGTCTGGAGCGCGGATCGAGCGGCGGCTGTGGCGAGCAAGGGGATCGTTCCCCAGATCTGTGCGGCTGCTGGGCTGTGAAAGCAGGAGCTGGACCGGCAGATGAAGTGTTTTCAAACTGTCCATCAACATTTGCATACTCTGATTGTGCCCAAAATTGAGGAAATACATGAGTAACGGGGGGCTGGCCGTTTGTTTGCATAGTTAAACGACTGAGGTGTGTAATCGCAGTAATTGCCCAGATAATTGCATGCCTAAGGTTTAAAAATTTCCTTCGTGGTTTCCTTTCCCTCGTCCTATGTATTTTCTTCATCTCTGGCTTTCAAGTGCGCAGACCTGCTGCTGAAACCTCAGTGCTGACCTTTATGCCGGCTTTTTATTCAAATGCGTTTCTACAAGGTGCTTTTAATCTCTAGGATGTCCCCGCACAAAAAGTGTATTTTCCGCTTTTTAATCTGTAATTTAAATAAACACATGTTCCATCGTGTGCTTTCCTGCCCACCACTTCCTCCTACACACCCTAAATACCTTTAATTCTGAAAAGACTATGAATAAACCTGATTAATGAAAATGAAATGTCTTTTTAACTCCAGCATGTTTTTAATTACCTCTTTATTTTATATTGCGACAGAGTCCAAGCAGCACCTTCCTAGAAAGACTCCCATTAAAATGCAAATGAAGACTTTGCAGAAGTTGTCTGTTAATGCAACAAAGAACACAATTTCTTAGACTTAAGCAATACAAAATCGTCACCAGGCGAGGTTTCCCGCTACCCCCTGCTCTTTCTGTGTGCACGATCCTGTGTGTTCCCCTCATTGTACACATCTTTTTCTAGTCTCTGTCACCTGTGGGTGAAGAGCACCAGAATTAAACAGCCAAAATCCCTTTTCCCTCCTAAATACTCAAGCGCGTTCTCACTTGAAGATGTCCCCACTTCCTGCATGTGTTAAGTCCTTCTGTGCTTTAAGTCTTTCTCTTTTCTTTTTTTTTAGGCTCCACACTGAAATGCGAAGGTGACAGGGGCTGATTGAAAATGGAGGTATATCTTTATGCAACTATAGCTATTTTGCATAAAATCTGTACTATACCTTTCCTCACTCGTCTGTATTTGAGACCGAGCTCCCCCTGCTACCCCAGAGCCCCTCAGGTTTAGCACGTAGGTTCCCTTCCCTCCCCCTACCCAGGTTTTCTTCCTCAGGTCTTTGTTGGCAGTAAGTATTTATTTCTGTGGGATTTATTTGTGTGTCAGGGCTGACTCCCCCAGAGCAGCCGCAGCTGCAGCCTGGGCACTGCCCTGGGGAACGCGCCGAGAGGGGGAGGGTGGCGGCAGGCCCAGCTTCCCAAAGCTGCTCTGCACAAAGGATTTCAGGAGACTTGCAAAGGTTTAATGTTCTTTTGCCAATCGCCTTCTCCCTCCTTTAATTACAAGTTTGTGTTGTGTTTTAGGTAAATCCTGCAATCGCTCAGCCTGTCCTTAGGAGAGAGGTGGTTTCTCTTTATAAAGAAGAAAGTGCTTGGAAAAAGAGAGTAGGAAAAAAAGATGAGCTGGGGGAAAAATCAGGGTAGTTTGTGTGATTTTTGGTGTGCAGAGCACCATAGTCAAGATTCACAAAGGTGAGGTCGAGTGCATAACGATGCACCTCTTTGGAGAAACATCGGGAGTTACAGACCGTGTGTATCCAGCCGCAGTCGACGTCCTTTGCACGTCACCATATCACAGGTTTCATCACGGCAGAGACCACCGGAGGTGAGGGCTTTAATCACACCACTCAGAGTTTTTAGCCCCTGGAGAACCAGGAAAAAGTCATTTTTCTGCAGCACAAGAGTTTGGAATCACCTCGACACATTTATTTTCCTTTCGTTATGAAAAGCACGCAAGCGACCATACACGCCCGCAGCCACCGGCACAGCCGAGCTGAAGCCACGTGCCAGTGCTCGGTGGCCAATCTTCATCACTGGCTGTGCGAATTAAACGCACACGAACTTGCATGCATGTCGCTGAATTTTGTCACCTGCTCTGCATCCCCGCACATCTGCATCGCTCGCTGGATAACCTCAAAGACCTCGAGGGCACTGTCCTGCTGTCCCCTGTGCCGGGGGAAGGTGGGACCAGAGTGGGGAACCGCGGGAGAGGAAAACCGCCTGGGTTGTATTTATACCCTGTCCCATTTGCAAAATCATATGTAATTCTGAAGCATTTTCATCCTGGCTCCTCTTTTCAGCTCCACTCAACCTTATACTTCCCTCAGTTGTAGGAGATTTTGCATTTGAAAAATTAAAATGATTTCTTGTGTGTGCTTGTGATGTGGTCAGTTTGGAAGCATGTTGAGAAAACCCAAGTGGCCTAATTTTTTTTTGGTCGGTGTTATTTTTTTTATCTTGCAAAAGTTTTTTGCTCTGGAGGTGCAAAACCAAAAACAAATCCTGAGTGCTCTCTGTTCTCTGAGCTTTGCTTGCAGCAATCCCCGTTTTGCTTCCATGGATCTCCATCACCAGCGCTTGTTCTTCCACGCTACAGCCGGACAAAAGCTGTCCCACAGGGCTCTGCTCCTGCCCCTCCGGCAGCTCCGGATCCCGGAACATCCTGGGACCAACAACTCTGTGAAGCGGGTCAGAGCCGCTTGCGGATGTCGGCGGAAAGGGTTAAGGGACCCACATTCCTGTCCCTGCAGCTCCGATCAAAGGTCAGGCGGTTCTGGAGGTGCAGGAAGGAGGGAGGGGGTGCGCGGCCCTGACCAGGTCATTTGAGGAGTAACCCACATCTGAGGCAAGCTAATGAAGCGGCATTTGTCTCCCTCACAGGCACATACTCCCAGTCTGCGCCTGGCAAGTTAGAATTCCTGCTCTAGTGGGAGTGAAGATGTCGATTGTATTTTTTCCGTGATGTGTATTGAGGCATTTGCTAGGTTGTGGGAGTAAACACTTGGGGGAATTCTCCATGAGCTAGCAAGGGCAAGTCACCAGCCAGCTAAATATGGTGAATGAAGATTACAAAAAAAACCCCTGGAGAGTAAAACTCCCTCTTTCCACCCCATCTCCACACCACCACAACCCCCGCAGAGTTTTTCTCATTATTGCGCGCTGCTCTTTCACTGCTTTCCGGGTAAATCCACCGCCATTTGTGTGCCTAAAGACATTGTGCTGCTTCGCATCTTCAGCACCGAGACGCACCGCATCATCCTGCTAGAGAAAGCAGAGACACCAAATATTCAATGGGGGGGAACAGCAGGAAATGCTCTCAGGTCTGTAAATACTTGAGGGGGTGAGAGATGATGTTCACAGACAAAATATTTGAGCAGCCGCATCCCACTGACCTCCTTTGGTGCTGCTCTGGAGGGGGATTGGCCGCGGTCAGAAACAGTTGAGCTTTAATGCTCCAAAAATACCTTCCCTTGCAAAGCCTCTCCGGTGGAGGGGCAGCTGGGCTGCCAAATTTGGGCCCTGCTCCCAGCTCCCTGTGGCTCTGGGGGCTCATTGGGGTTCACCCGAGGCTGCAGACGATGGTGAGGACCAAAGGCGTGGGGGCTGCATGTAGGGGGGGCAGCAGCAACCTCTGTCCCCCGACCTTCTCCTGACTGCTCTGACCCCATTGTGCTGCCCTGGCTATGTCACCTCTCGCCTGCTCTCCCTGCTGGGGTGACCCAGCACCCGAATTCCAGCTCTGCAGACCCCATGGGAAGCCTGGAGCTAACCTGGGGCCCTTTCGTTTCCCACCCAGGAAACGCAGATCATTTTGGTCCTCAAGCAAATCACTTTTTGCTCCACCAACATCACCCTCTCCCGCAATAAGGGATCTCTGCTTTCCTTTGTGTGAGCTTGGGCTCCTCCCGGGGCCACTTTCTGCTGTATTTTATATCACAGTACTCCAGTACTTCATCCCTCCAGCAGATTCCTCCTTTCCCGGGTGCGGATCTGGAGCAGCTCGCCACTCTGCATTTTGGTTGGTACCTTTTAACCAGATCTGCTCTTTTTGTAACTCTTCTCTGGCACTCACCTCTGTACATCTGGGAAGAGCCAGTGCCTGGGCCATGCTGAGGCCAACAGCTCATCTTTACCACGTTTAGAATAAATTTTGATCTTTCCTCCTCCAGTACCAAGCTCCTTCATGCCTGCAGCCTCTCCCGGTTGTTACCCAGAGGCTCACACCCGCCCCTTTAAAACAGGCAAAAACCCATTTCTCTTTTCCGTGGGCACAAACGGGGACATTCCCATAGTCCCGGCATCCTTCAAAGTCCAATTTGGGTCTCAGTTAACTTACAGCCTTTTAGCTTCTCAAACTACTCTCTCTCTGAGAGAGATTTAGCAGGAATATATCCCTCCGTTTGCAAAGATTTAGCTTTCTTCAGAACCCAAAGAAATTGCAGGGCTGCAGGCGAGTCCTTTGTTTCATGCGATCTGTATAAATAGCGTGTGTAACGGACCTACGCTTGAAAAAAGCAGAAGCAACAAGGAAAAAATATATATAACTGCTGAAGTCTGGGAAGTGTGGTTTGGGGTTTAGTCAGGCAATTGGTAGTTTGCCTGACGATCCAGACCGCATTCAGGGTTTAGCTGGGTTAAATTCGGTAAGTCGAGTTTTGCACTCATTTATGTGGAGCTCAGACTGACACTCCAGCGGGAACAGTCCGGCCCTTTCTGGGTGGGTGAATTAACCATATCTCTGTTCCCCCTTGGCTTAGGAGGGATGGAGAGCTCGTCTTGGTTTTGCTCCTGCTCTGGTGCCTCCTTTTGGTTTTATCTCCCATGTCCTGAATTTTCCCAGAGAGCCCAAATTTTGGGGTCCTGCCTGGGGCTGAGCTGGGGATGGGTAGCAACAGATCTCTGCGGTTGTTTCCCATTCTGAAATAATAACAGAAAAAACAAGGAAGACCCTGGCAAAACATTCACAAAATGCTCGTAAGTAAATAAGAAACATTTTGCCTGATATTTGAATTTATATTAAATTGCTTGTCATGAGGAACGATGAGGCCACCAATGAATTAGTTTATATTAGAAGCTAATCAAAGGCAGTTCATGGCATTTGCCATCACCGAGCCATTCTGCGAGCAGCCGTGCTGAGTCCTGGTTCCCACAGACCTGGGAGCTGTTGGGGTGACACGGGTGGCCGAGCGTCACAGTGGGCAGCATCTTATCCTTGAATCACAGAATCATGGAATCATTTTGGTTGGAAAAGACCTTTAAGATCATGGAGTCCAACTGTTCACCCACCCCTGGCACTACCCCACATCCCTGAGAACCTCATCTCCACATCTGTTCAACCCCTCCAGGGATGGTGACTCCAGCACTGCCCTGGGCAGCCTGTTCCAATGCCCCACAGCCCTTTCTGGGAAGAAATTGTTCCCAAGATCCAACCCCAACCTCCCCTGGTGCAACTTGTGGCCTTTTCCTCTCCTCCTGGCGCTTGTTCCTTGGGAGAAGACACCAAAACCCTCCATGCTGCCCACGGCTGCCCTCTCCTCCCACCCTTCCCAACGTCCCAACAGCAAAGTGGCTCATTTAATTGCAAAAAAACTCTTATTGGAGTAAATGTACACATGTACAGGTGATGGGTGTCTGCTGTGGGCACGTCACGGTGGTCGCCGCTCTCTCCTCCCGGGTTTCTCCTGGCTCACCCCAGCTCTTCCCCTCCACCAGGAGCAGCCTGGCTGGCGATGTGACCTGCAGCCGAAATCGCGGTGCTGCCGCGGTTCCCAGCCCTCGGCTCCCACAGGATTTCCTATGGGATGGGCAGGGAGGGGTAACACAGCCCCCAGCCCTGGCCCTGTGCAGGAAGCACCGCCAGGGTGGGGAGAGATGGGGAGAGGAGGAAAATGGGGGGTCACAGGGGGACCCGCCAGATACGGCTGGGCTGGAAACGCTGGACGGATGCAGCTCTAGGTGGGGGCTCAGACCTGCGCCCCGGTCACTTCCCTCGTGTCACCCGGCCAGAGCCATCGTGGGAGCCCAGGGATGGAATTACAGCCCAGGAGATGCAGCACCTGAGCAGGGGCTGGGCTGGCTCCAGCAGCACATGGCAAACAGTGGTGGAAAATCCCCCCCGAGCCATCCCGAAACATCAGGAGGATGTTTCCCCTTCTCCTGGCTCTCTGGGACAGCTGGGCAGGCAGAGCTCAGGGCCACAGCCAGTGGGAAGTGGGTCCAGAGGGGTGTGGGGGTCCAGGGGAGAGTCATCGAATCACAGGACAATTTGGGTTGAAGGGACCTTCAAAGCTCATCCAGTGCCACCCCTGCCATGGGCAGGGACATCTTCATCAGCTCAGGTTGCTCAGAGCCCCGTCCAGCCTGGCCTGGGATGTCTCCAGGGATGGGGCATCCACCACCTCTCTGGGCAACCTGGGCCAGACTCTCACCACCCTCAGGGGCAACAATTCCTTCCTCGTGTCCAGCCTGAGGAAGGGGGATGGGGGTCCCTGTCCCCCTGGCCTGATCCTGGTGCGGAGGCACCAGCTGTGATGGATCCAGCCTCCCCTCTGCTCTCCTTCATCCTCGCATCTGCTCAGCCCCATGCAAGAGCTCCCTTGCCTGCCCATCACTTCTGACCCAATTTCAACCATCAGATGGGAGAATTATCACTGTCCAGATGAGCCCTGATGCCTGTCCCGGCCAGAGCTGTGCCGGTTTGGGGATGCTCCCAAGCAAGGGCAGTACCTCCACTGTCCCCAGCCCTGGTAGACCTGGTAGCCCTGGTCTCTGGGCAGTGAGGCAGGGATGCGAGCAAAGAAGACTGATACCTTCTTTTTTTTTAATTTCCCCCAGATTTAGTGGTTCCAAACCCCTCCAAAAACATCCATGCTCTCTTCTCAGCTCTTTCCTAAACTCAACCCACTGGCTTTTGTTTCTCCTCTGGGACTCTATTTGCTGTGATGCATTATCTGCTCCCAGCATTGCCACAAAACCCCCAAGCTTTGATTCCTGCCCTCAACTGCGGGACCCAGCACGGTCCAGCATGGTGCAAGAGCCCTGTTGTGCCTCCCCTTGCACCCTGGTCAGATCCCTGCACCATGATCCTTCATCTCCGACCTCTGATGGTTTTTGGGGGTGAGGGGAGCAGAGCTGCCCCAGCAGACATGGGCTCCTGGTCCCAGCAGGGTCACAACAACCCCCAGAAGGGGTGGGAACACCCTGGCCTGGAGCCCCCAGGCACCCCTTGGGCATAGGCAGGATCCCTTAGGGGTGCAAGCAAACCCCAAATCTGCTCTGTTTTCCCTGCCTGGGCTTGGGTTAGCGAGCAGCAGACGCAGTGTGGTTTTGGTTTAATTTGCAGGGGAATCTTCACACCTCCCTCTGCTCTTTTCCTCGCCAGCCCCTCTGCCTGCCAGCACGGCACCTTCGCGGGGGCAGCTGCCCATCTGCCAGCAGTTGTGGGGTTTTTTAAACATTTTCCTCCCTCCTCCTCCCTTCTCCCCACATGCAGCCCCCTCTGCTCCTCCTCTGCCCACCCTCATAGGCACCTTTGCTTTTTTGTGCATTTATTGCTGGTGCAGCACGGCTGCAGCTGAGTGGCACAAGGGACGATGGAGAGACGCTGCGCCGGTGCCAATGCCAGTGTCAGTGCCAGCTGGGATTTGACTTTCCCAACCCCCAGCAAGGGCAGTTACACCAGGAGAGCAGCTCCCAGCCCAGCACACACACGAGCAAACCCCACGTCTCCCCGCAGGGCTGGGGGTGTCTCTCCCAAGGAGGGGGTGAGGGCAGCAGACACGTTGCCTCCTCTTTCTGTGTGGGGTGAGAAGGAGTATCGCCTGCATCCGCGCAGATGCGAGCTTGTTTATTCTCAGCAGATAGTTTGATGGCTTTATCTGATCACAGGTTTTCCTGAGGAAGGAAGGGTGAGTCTGAGTCACTTGAAAATGGGGGCCCTTCATCTCTGGGTATGACTGGTGGGGCCATGGATGTCAGCAAAGCCCTGGGGTGACACGAGTCCCCGGCACCGGCCGCTCTCCAGTTTTTGCTCCACCGTGCATTGGGCATCGCCACAACCGTTAATAGATGTGAATCCAATGTGAGCATTGTGTGTGGGGGCTGCTGTGGGGGGATGCACTAGAGGGGCTGCCGTGGTGTCAGAGGAAACACCCAGGACCTGGCGCTGCGGAGGGAAGAGCGAGATCATTTACTGTGTCCGTGCTGTGCACAGAGGGAGCTGCCGACATGATGCTCCCAGTGCAGAAAACACCATCACAAGCAAATCGAAAGCAAGAGATAAAATCTAGCAGCAATTGATAAATTCGACAGAGAGACGGGTTCATGTCCTCCTAGAAGAAAATACAGATAATTAAACTCCCTTGTTCTGCTAATGCCTTTGGTGAGGGGCTGGAGGAACCAGATGAATTGAGGTCAGCTGCTTTGGAAGCACTGGGGGCACAGAGGTGCCAGGGGGGCACCGACACTGATTCACTGGGACGTGAGTGGAAACAGCCCCGGTTCCTCAAAACGGGGGAGCGGGGCTGGGGGCTGCAGCGAGCCGAGGCCATCCGCTGCCCCCCAGCCCCAGCAGCATCCTTCCCACCTGCTCTGTGTCTCAGAAAACAAATTAATATTCCATAAAGTGCCCTCAAAGCACTTGCAGGCGACATTTCGTGGAAATCTGGAGCGTTTGCACCTTTCCAAGCCCGGGCAGGCTCCAGCGAGGCAGCGATGCTGAGCTGGGGGCTGCACACGGAGCCGGGCCTCTGGGGTCCGGAATTAATAGGCCAGCGCAGGGGCTGTTCCCGGCATGTTTTATTTATGGGAATCAGGCCAGTGAAGTTCCCTCAGCTCTCAGAAATAGTCACATCGCCTCTGCTTTGTGCTGCCCACGGCCGTGACCTTGATAAATGGGGCAGTGCCTGGCCCCCCCATGCACCTGAGAGGATGCTCATCCCGTGGGAACTGGCCAGGGTTCACCCCCACCCCCAAAACTCTGCTGTGCCCCAGCACCCCATGAGCAGCCGTGCTCCTGCCTGCGCTGCCTGCGGCTGCAGCTCTGCCCACAACCCATGAGAACGGACCCACGGGAACTCCACCAAAAATCCCCCAAACACCAAGCAAGCACTGGGCACCCCCCGCTCCCCCCTTCCGAGAACGGGGCTCGCCAGGAGATGTGTCCGCAGCACTGAGGTGACATTTACCTTTCGCACCAAACCGAACCCCTGGGGCACTGGCTGAAGACCCCAAAACAGGAACCAAAACTGGGGCTTTGCTTGGTTTCTTTTTCTTGTTTTTAACTTGCATTTTTTACTTGTTTCCCAATGCTAGATCACAGGCACAGTCTTGCCACGCTCACCACCACGATGGCATCTCTGCCAGTCCCGCTTGGTAGCCCTGGGACCACCAAAAGCATCCCTCTGTGGTACCTCGCAGGGAGGGATGCTGAGCAGAGGGTCAGATCCTACCAGGGAAAATCCGAGCATGTTTCCCTGCTTTATCTGGAGGAACGGCAGGTTTGCACCGTAGGAGTGGGGCAGTAGGAAGGGTGCTCTGCTGGGCAGCACCTTTGGGTACTTTCGGTACCAAGGCGGGCAGCGCTGCCTCATCTCCTCCACCCAAGAGCATCTATAAGGTAGAAAATGATGTAAAACAAACACCACATTTTGGGTATGTGAGGATGGGCTTCACACCATCCTGGGGATGGTCAGGAGAGATTCAGGGCTTGGCGCAAACGCGATGATCGCTCTGGTCAATCCGTGTGATTGCTGAAAACACGTTATCAATTTCTGGTCTGTCGTAATTATGGACCGAGATGGCTTTTCCCAGGGCTATGGGTGAGTTGGTGGGGGAGCTGGGAGCAGCCTGGTTCCTCTCCCCACCCTCCAGCCCTGACACAGCGTCACCCTCCCCATTTCCTTCCCTCGCCGATAATTAGCTGGGGTTTATTCGCCCGCAGTCTTTGGCTTCACGGTTCCTGGTGATTTCTCTTGGCGCAGCGTTTCCCCAGACAAGTGCTGGGAAGGAGATGTGAGACACGCACCCAGGGCAGCTCCCACTGCGGGAAATGACCGTGGGTGGCCCCAGGAGGGGGGAACAGGGCAGGCATTTCCCGAAAATCCCATTGCCAGGAGAGCTGGGGGCCAAGGGGCAGCGGCGCCCTTTGCCAGTGCAGGAAATCCTCCCTGGGGCTGCCGAAGCCCAGGGGGGCCCAGAGCATCTCAGCAGCTTCAGGCTCTGCCCTTCCCAGGGTTTGTCACCTGGGGTGGTGATGGGGGGGTGGGCAGGGGATCCCCACCCTCACCCCAACCTCAACCACTCTGGGTCCTCCATGGCACAGGGTCCTGTGTGGTGCCCAGACCCCAGGGCTCAGATTGAGGTGGGCTGAGGTTGGGCAGGGTGGTGGGATGTCATCAGGCCACCACAGGCTCACAGGCACTGGTGAGATCATAGAATTATAGAAGAGTTTGAGTTGGAGGGACCTTCCTAGCTCCCCCAGTGCCACCCCTGCTATGAACAGGGACATCTTCACCAGTTCAGGTTACTCAGAACCCCATCCAGCCTGGCCTGGGATGTCTCCAGGGATGGTTCATCTACCACCTCTCCGGGCAACCTGGACTAGGCTCTTGCCACCCTCAGGGGCAACAATTTCTTCCTCATGTCCAGCCTGAATCTCCCTCCTTTAGATTAAAATCATCCGCCCTTGTCCTCTCAAAACGGGCCCTGTTGAAAAGTCTATCCCCATCTTTCTTACCAGCCTCTTTTAAGCACAGAAAGGCCGCACTAAGGTCTCCCTGGAGCTTCTCTTCTCCAGCTGAACACCCCAACTCTCTCAGCCTGTCCTCCCAGCAGAGCTGTTCCAGCCTTGGATCATTTCTGTGGCTCCTCTGGCCCCTCTCCAGCAGGTCCATGTTTGTCCTGTGCTGAGGAATCAGAGCTGGACCAGCACTGCAGGTGAGGCTCAATCTACTCTGCCCAGAAAAGTCCCAGCCCAGTCTCAGTCTCAGTCCCAGTCCCAGTCTTGGCCCCAGCTGGGGACAGGGGGGTTTTCAGCTCGTCCCTCTGCAGCCTCACTCCCCCAGCTCCCTTCGGGACTGACTCCATCTCAATTTCACTGCACAGGTGGAATATCCCCATTTGGCATCATCTCCTACAGATACCCAGCATGTGGTACATGGCATGGGGCTATTTACTCTTTCCTGAGAAAAGAAGCATCTGAAGTCTTGAAAAAAAAAGTTAAAAATAAATCAATTCAATTAATAAAAGGAACCCTGTTAGACTATGGAAATTATTTACTGAAAGAGGAAATTTGCCAAGTATAATAAACCTGGAGCAATTTTCTCTCATCTTCACTTGGTGGCAGACAGTGTAATTAGCCATTTGTTGTTTCCAGCCATGACATTTTTGTTTGTTAGTAGCCAGGCAGAGCTCAGATCACTTCCCTTGGCCCCTGTTGTGGGGGTTTGCCACAGAACAGCTTCTTCATCCCAAAGAGAGGGTTCCTGTCCTGCAAGCTGCATGTGGGGGGGTTGCTCTTGGAAGGGAAGCATTGCGGAGGTGTGTGTCCACACAGGAGGGATTTCTTCCTCTCTGCTCCAAACCGGGGTTACATCCCTCCCTGCTGCCTCCCCAAGGACTCGAGGGGCTTTACCCAGAGGTATGTGTCCTCTGACTGTGTCTCAGGGGCCAGGCAGTGAAATCAATAACAAAAATGATGCTCGGCTCCTACACGGAGCTTTACATCTTCAAAGCCCTTTGCTGGCATAAACTCATTAACAGGGAGGAATCGAATTCCTGGTCACACAGGTCCCAAGGATGCAGATCTTGGGGGCGATGGACTGGAACGCATTGTAATAAGAAATAGCTGCTGCTGGTGGCTGCGCACAGGAGGGCCCGGAGGAGCCAGCGGGAGCAGATGGAGCAGGGATGCTGCGATGGAGACAGTGCCGGGGGGGCTGGCAGCATCCTGGCAGCAGAGCCGCTTCCCCTCCTCGCAGCAGCCGGTGTGTCAGGGTGGGGGATCTGGGCTCACACAGCCCCCTGAGCCCCCCAGGTTCTCACAATGCAGAAGAGAAGGGTCTGGCATAATTTCCTCCACAGTTCTACTTCTCTTTGGGAGCATCCTGCCCCCACCACGCTCTGCATCCCCTCTGGAGCATCCCCGGCTGCTCCAGCCCCACCTGCCCACCCTGCAAGATTTGTTTAACACAAGACAGAGCTTCCCACAGGTCTCTCATCCTGTCCCTCACCTCCCTAGGGTGGGAACCCCAAAACCCCCACACCCCCAGCACTGCTCACTCAGCCCATCCCACCCAGACAAGGGATGTGACTTTGGCCAGGGTGTCCCCCCAGGACTCGGGGTGCACTCCCACCCGTGGCCCTGGCCCTGTGCCCAGGGCTGGGTGGGGAACCACAGCTCCTATTTATGGTGTTCTCCCTGGGAGGTTTTCCAGGAGGGAGGACAGGAACACCCTGACCTGATCCTTGAGGTCCCTGGGGTCCTGTCTCCAGGATGGGTTGAACACACCCGTGCCCAGGGGACAGCTGTGCTGGGAACGGGAAGGGATGTCCCGCACCTCTTCCCTTCCCATCCCTCCTCCCTGCGGTTGGTACTCTCCCTGTCCCCAACCCTGTCCCTGTCCCAGTCCTCAGCTCGAGCCACCACTGCCCCTCACCAAGCCCCCACGGCAGCGAGGCCCCGGGAGGCTCGTCGGTGTGCGGGGGCACGGAGGGATGCGGGGGCATGGAGGGATGCGGAGGCCGAGCTCATCTGGGGTTACCTTGGAAACGGCGCCCGAGCCACACATCCCTGTCACCACCGAGGGACTGAGCCACAGCGCTGGCGAGGCCAAGCTCTGCTCACCGGTCAGGGGAACAACAGGGGTGCTGGGCAGCATGTTCCCCCATCCTGCTCAGTAGTCAGTGCCAGGCAGGGGGAGAGGTGGCTGCAAAGGGGTCTGTGTCCTCCCCTTGGGCAGGGGGACATCGCCCAACCCCACGGGGGGATAAAAGCCCCCCAATGGTGGCTGCAGCTCTCCCAGCAGCTGGATCCCTCCCTGCAGGACAGGCGCTCCCCGCAAAGATGCTGCTTTAAATAAATAACGAGCTGCCGGCATCTCCCGGCCCTGCTGGCAGCACCACGCTGGGAGCCCTCCCCACGGCCCCCCCGCTCCCAACCATGCTGGGAATGGGGACAGCGGCTGCTGGGAGCTGGGGGCGGGGGAGAGCCAGGCCAAAGGGGCTGGGGGGGGGGTCTTGAGGGGTCCTGGGCAGGGTCAGTGCTGGCTGATATCAGCTGCTAACCCTTCCTCAAGCCTCCTGTGATGGAGCATCACAACCTCACATAGAAAATGGGATTTAAAAGCTGAAGGTCGGCCAGGGGAGAAACCCTCCATGCCTATCTGGGGGTGCTGGGATGGATGCGGGGATGTGGGCAGGGTGTGGGGATGCAGGCAAGGCACAAGCAGGCCACAGAGATGTGACCCAGCCCTTTCCCACCCTGAAAGATGCTTCATCGCAAACCAGTTTGCATCAGAAGGCGATGCAGGCAGGGGCGCAGGCAGCCGGAGCCTGCAGGCAGGGTTCAGGCAGAGGCCAGGC
The DNA here is from genome assembly GCF_036013475.1 of Columba livia. NCBI lineage: Eukaryota > Metazoa > Chordata > Aves > Columbiformes > Columbidae > Columba > Columba livia. The sequence goes on from NC_088617.1 coordinate 6,655,281, forward strand.
AATGCCAGCGAACAGCTCAGGCGTGGAGGAGAGAAACCGGCCAGCGAGCCAAGGAGCCCAGAAGGGCAGCCACAGGCTTCAATTAGCCAAGGAGCAATGGCAGGATCCTGCTTTAAATAGAGTGGGCAGGGAACTGTGCCCGCGGGCAGCGCAGCCTGGCACCCCCGGATGCTTCACCCCCTCCCAGCACCCGCATCGCTGCCCTGCCCGCGGTCGGGGTGTTGGGGTGTCAAGGGGATGGAGCAGCTGGGGGATGCAGGTGGGCAGGGGGTTAGCGGGGCCGGGTGGGGGTGCCGGGGGGTGAGCAGGGCCAGACTCTGCTCCGAAAGCAGCTGAGAGGAAGGAAGAAGCAGCTAAAATAAGCAGGTGGGTGGGCAGGGAGGAAATCAAGTGAGGCTGATAACGGCCCGGCTGGGCAAGGGGGAAAAGAAACAAAATGTCCCCAGGAAATAGGAACCGGCTCCCGGGAAGGAGAAGGAGATTGTGGGGGGTAGCGGCACGGAGAGTGGATCCCGAGGGAGGGGGACAGGGGAACAGGGGTCCTGCACTGCCCGTGTGGCTGCGTGGGCAGGGGAAGGGCAGGATGCTCTGAAACACTGGCCAGGAACGGGGTCACCCTGCCTAAAGCGGGCGTGGGTGTGGGCAGAGGCACCGCGAGCATCTTCAGGAGGTGGGCAGGTGCCCGTGGGTGACCCCCCAAGAGTGAAAGCTGGGCAGCACAGAGCTCCAGGTGGTTTATGTGCAGGCAGCCGCCTGTTCTGCTCCAGGAATGGCCCCGCTTTGGTCATGACAGGGGGATAGGGACCGAAACCAACTGCCCAGCACTCCAGGGGCAGTTTGGGCTGCAACCAAGAGAGATGAGGCAGGGGGCGGTGGGATGCAAAATGCTCTCCAGGGCAGACAGGGCCCTTTCCTGCTCTCCCCTGCCTGCCAGCTGCCAGCATCCTGGGGACTCCCACAGCATCCCAGGAGCTCCTGCAGCATTCTGGGGCTCCTGCAGCATCCCAGGGTCTCCTGCGGCATCCTGAGGGCTCCTGCAGCATCTTGAGGGCTCCCGCTGCATCCCCAGGGGCTCCTTCAGCATCCCAGCGGTTCCTGCTCCCACAGCATCCCACCTCCTGTCTGTGTAACGAAGGTGGGGTGGTGGGGTCATGGAACTGCGGTCAGGGCAAACCCAGGTGTTTGTACAGAGGGGTCGGGGTGCTGGGGAGGTTCGGGGGGGCTGAGCCCTGCCGGGGGGGCAGCTTGGCCGGAGCGCAGGATGCGCAGGGCCACTGTGGCTCCTGCCCTGGGAGTTTCCACATGAACCACATACTGTTCGCATCTGAGCGTTTTCCCCTCGCCAGGGCCGCTGCCGGGGGTTATTTCCTGCCCTTTGCGCTCCCCCCCGCACCGCCCCGGTCTGCCCCAGCCCGGCTGCTTCCTCTCGGCCGCCCCGGGGGCTTTCCGTGCTGCCAGAAAATAAATCTCATGCTATTTTTAACAGAGGGGAAAACGCCAAGGTCTCCTCCAGCCTGGGCTGCTGCAGCGCTGAGCGCGGCCGGGCACCCCCGGAGAGATGAAGGAGGGAGAGGAATGTGCTGGGAAGGATGTGGGCAGGCAGGGCAGCCTGAGCCCCGCTTCCATCTCTCTGCCTCCGGGCAGGATTTTAGGGAAGGCAGAAAGTCTTGGGGAGGGGAGCAGCGACTGGGTGCTGGGGGACCCTCTGTCCCTCCCCCTTTGCGTCAGACAGCAGACCCCCCCCAAGGCTCCCCAGCCCAGCATCCTTTATTATCGTCACCCATCAGCTCTCCCCCGTGCAGGGAGGAGGCAATGTGGCGGGGGGGCGGTCACTCCACGTCCGTCCCCAGCACCCCCGCTGGCAGGGGACGGGGTGAGCAGGGGGTAACACCCATCACCCTCCTGGCGCAGGGGGACACATGCGGGGCCGGGGGGGGCAGCGCCCCGAGGGAGCTGGGGACAGTGTGTGAGGGTCCCCTGGGGTCAGGGCTGGGACAGTTGCTGTTTTTAACCCCTGTAAGTGCCTTAGGGAGGCTGCGAGCGGGATCAGCTGGCTAAAGCCCGGCGGGGACAGCGGGGGGCTGGGGAGCGGATGGAGCTGTAGATAACCGGGGGGCACTGAGAGCCCCCCACACCTTTCTGCTCCCCAAAGGTGGCTGTCTCCACTCGAGGTTGGGACACTGCCGTCCCCTGCCAGCCATCCGCACTCGCCATCCCCACTCACATCTTCCTTGCTGTAGCAACGTGAGCCGGGCGAGTTGCGCTTCCCGCGACTCCAGGAGCTGGGGACTTATTCTTTGCAAGGCTCCTGCTAAAATCTTTTCACCTGGGGGACCCCCGCCGGTCTCCGCTCCCCCGCCCCCCGTGCGAGCTGGAGGAGGTCCCCGCTCTTCTTCTCCCCCGGGGACACGTTCCGCGGAGCTCCCGGCCAGCGGAAACACGGGAATAGAGCACCGAGAGACGGAGCAGCCACTTCCAAGCGCCGGGCGGGAGGAGAGCAGAAAACAGGAGGTGGAGGTGAAAATGTCAAACCCAGCTCCCGCTCCCCTCCCGAGGCTGGACAGGGCGCTGCTGGTGGCTTTTGATCCTGGTCCCTCGTCACCGAGGCCACCTTTGCCTCCGACAGCCGACAAGGTGGCGATGCCAGCGGCCACCTCCCTGTGCCCGGGGATCAAAGCCCCGTGTGGATCCCTGCCGGGGGCTACCGGGGGTCTCCTGCCCGAGCAGGGGGAAGGGAGAACCGTTTGGCTCCAGCTCAGCTGGAGGTCTCGGGGTCAAGCAGCCCTGCCCCAGTTCCCGGGAAAGGAACAGGAGTCTGCAGGGTGCAACTCAGGGCAGAAACTCCCTGGGCTGCCCGGGACGGGAGGTCCCAGCTGTGTCCCAGCATCGTTCCAGGGTGGAGGTTTCCAGCGTCGGCAACTCCCAAAGCTCCAGGTTGGGCTTGACTTGCGCTTGTCCCCATCCGGGCCTGATCCTGCCCGTGGGGAAAACCCGGCTCTGTGCCCCGGGACAGCCCAGAGCATCCCTGGGGACTTGGCCTGGGAAGGGGGGTAACCGGGATTTGGGGACCGTCCCCGTCCTGGGGCTCGCTGGGGCCACGCGGAGCGGGCCTGATCCTGCAGCGGGGACGTCACCGAAGGGCTCTGCCCGCGGCCAGATGGCTCCGAGGAGCCCTAAGCTCCCCATAATGCCCCTAATTTGTCCCACAGCGCAGAATGGGCGGCCCAGCCCAGCTGGTGCCTGCATCCCCCCGCAGCGGCAGCTTTGGGACCTTTGGCTATTTTTAATCCCGGGAAGCTATTTTGGAGGAGAGAGGCTATTTTCCCTGCCCGCGGCTAATCCTGTCTCGCTTTTCAACCTTACACAGCTATTTTCCGGGGCCGGGCCATGGGCAGCTCCTGCTTGGGGCAGTCTGCATCCAGGAGGAGTTGGGGCACGAGGAATTGGGTGGGAAGCGCTGGCTGTGATGGGGTGATCATGCACCCCCTGACCCGTTCTGCCGGGTCCCCACATGGGGACAGGGCTGGTTGGCGCCTGGCACTGGGCAAGGGCACCGCTGTGCCACGGAGGGGAGCATTCACCATTTGGGGACACGAGCTGCTGGTCCCCCCAGCTCCCCCCGCGAGAGCCGGAAAGTCCATCAAGGGATGGGGATGCCAGAGGTGACAGGGCCGGGTGTCCCCTGGGCGTTGTGGGGACCGCGGGGTCCTGGGAGTGTCGGTGAACTGGGGCTGAACTGGAAGCAGGTGTTGGGCACGTCCCGGAGGAAAGGGGCTGGCGGGAGGAAGGGTGGGGGTGCAGGGGGGGCACAGCTGGCGGGGGGAGCGGGGTGCACATCTGGCAGCGGGGGGGTGGCAGGAAGCATCGTGCTGGCTCAGCCCCCCCGTGCTCGGCCGCCTCGGGGTCCCGGGGGGCCACGCCACTGCCAGATGTTGTGCAGCTGTCTCTGGCGCTTCCTCTCTCCCCGCGCCCCGCATCCTCCGGGAAGCTCTTCCCTGCGCTTCTTCGGCGGGGAGAGCGGGGGGAGACCCCCCAGCCCCCGCTTCTCCCCCAGCCCCGGCTTCCTGAGCCTCCGGCTCTGTCTGCTGCGGCGCTTTCTCCGCTGGCTCATTCCCCCATCTCCTCCCCCATGTTTCTCCAGCTCCTTTCTTTTCCTGCCAGCTGCCCCCCAGCCCTGGGCGGGGGTCTCACCCCTCAGCTGCCTCCCCATCCCGGGGCCGCATCCTGCACCCCAGCCCTCTTCAATGTGCTGAGCTCGTCCCGCTCTCCGAGGCGGAGAGGAGGGCACGGAAGCAGAAACGTCGGGCATCATTTATTTCTTTTCTTCCCTCTTCTCTCTAAGCATTTTGCCTTTTCCCGCAGCGCAGGGGCTGGGCTGGCTGGATCCTGCCCAGCACCCAACCAGCCCCGGCCCTACGGGCAGAGAAAAGCCGGGAGAGCGGCAGCGAGTGGGTGCTGCGGGAGCCGGGGGAGATGTGGGAACCGGGGGAGATGTGGGAGCCGGGGGAGATGTGGGAGCCGGGGGAGATGCTCCTCACCGGCGGCTTGCACGGTCTGCAGGACGCAGATAGGATTCGGGGATTAGGGCAGCTTAGGGAACAGGGTTTTTCCAAGCGGCAGATGGTGCTGGATGGATCCCAGGGTGAGGTTAGCAGGGTGGGAAGCAGGTCCCCGAGCAGCCCTGGGCAGGGCAGGGGAAAATCAGTCAGAAGTGGAGAGGAGGAGGAGGATTTTCAGCCGGCCCGTTTCCGGACAGGAGCAGGAGCGAGGGCGGGAGGGCTGGATCCTTCCCAAGCTCCCACGCATGCCGGGTGCCAGTGGGGACACCCCACGGTGACACCCAGAGCCAGTCACAGCCGCTGCGGCAACAGCCCGGCTCTTGCACCCCACGTCCCCCCGGGAAGCATCCTGTGACCCCAGCCAGGCTGCAGATCTCAGGGCCCAAGGGATGGGACATGGCTCTGTCACCCATTTGGTCCTTAGGCTGCACATGTCCCCTGTCCCCAAGAGAGCACGTCTCCCCATGAGCGTGCACGTCACTCTGTGAGTGCGTGGGAAGCCCCAAGACCAGCGGCTTCCCCCTCCACATCCCCCTGGGGGGGCCTTGGCCACAGGAATGGGGCTCGTGGGCAGTGGATGCTGCAGTGGGGCTGGAGTGGGGTGACCCCTCCTGCCCCCCAGGCTCTGCTGTGGGTGCAAAGACGAGCAACTTTTCCCCAAACACTGCCAGGGGAATTCCTGGTGACAAGAGTGGAAATGAGCTGGTTCAATAGGTGACGAGGTGGGGACCGGAGAGGAATGCCACGGCCAGGGAGGCAGTGCTGGTGCCTGGCAGGGGGACTCAGGCAGCCCCAGGAGCTGCTTCAGAACTGAGAGCAGCCAAACGAGCCAGGGTAATGAAGGACAAATTAAGGGACCTGTTTCCAGGCAGGGGGTACAATGATGGGCTCCAAAACCAGCCTCAAAGGACACAGGAGGGTCCAAGAGGAGAGACAGAGAGGAGTCTGACCTGCCCTGGCCAGGAGCGATCCCACGGCTCCTGAAGGTATTTGTGGTGGCAGCAGGGGGGGCTCTGGCTGCGGAGGTGGAAGCCCAACCACAGCTGGGGAGTCACCGACACTTTCCAAGGAAGAAGTTTGGGACCCGGGTGGGAAGCCCTCGAGCAGCCCGTGGGCGTGTGGGGCTTTTTGCTCAGGGTGGGGAGGTGGGTGCGGGGACCTCTGGGGGATGCTGGGACCCCAGCCCACCCTGGCTGCTCCATGGGACGGAGTGTGTCTGTGCCAAACCATCAGCATCGGCGAGGAGATGGCAATGTGGGGGATGCGGGGTTACAGAGGATGATCCAGATCTGGCCCCCCAGCCCCATGCCTGCCATCTGTCCTCCAGCAGCTGCACCCATGTCTCTGTGGTTCAGCCCCACTCAAGAGTCCCTGTCCCTTTCCCAGTGACAGCTCTGAAAGAGGAAGCGTCGCCCCCCACGTCCCCCCCACCATGACCCAGGGGATATTTTGGGTTTGGAGAAAAGCGGAAGGCAGCACCAGGCAGGCGATGCCCTGCAGCACGCAGGGGATGGTGGTGGACAGGGAAAGAGGAACACCAACCTGCCTGGCGGACAGGGAAAGCGGATCTGTCTCACCTGAAGAGTAAAAAGAGTTTTTGGGGTGCACAAGGACGGCTCGAGCAGTCCCTGGGGTGATGGCTGGGGAGTGATGCTCTTGGGGGACCCCCCGGTGCTCCCAGCTCCCACCTTCCACCTTTGTGTTTGCCAATGTCCTGAGACAGCAGGAGCAAAGAGTGGGGGCTGGTGTACATGGTGTATTTTAATGCTGCATTTTCCCTCTGCTGTGGAGCCATGGATGACAGATTGGTTTGAGTTAGGAGGGGCCTTTAAAGATCATCCGGTTCAAAGCCCCTGCCACGGGCAGGGACACCTTGCACCAGACCTGGTTACTCAGAGCCCCCTCCAACTTGACCTTGAACCAGGGATGGGACATTCACAGCTTCTCTGGGCAGCCTGTTCCAGGGCCACACCACCCTCACGAGCAAAAATTTCTTCCTTATACCTCACCTAATTCGCCTGAATCTCTGTCAGTTCGAAGCAATCACCCCTTGTCCTGTCACTACGTGCCCTTGTAAAAATTCCCTCTCCATCTTTCTTGTAGGTCCCCTTTGGTACTGGACGGATAGATTAATGGATGGATGGACAGATGAATGGATGGATGGATGGATGGACGGATGGATGGATGGATGGATGGATGGATGGATGCACAAATGGACGGACACAGGGATGGACAGACAGAGGGATGGGCAGATGGATGGACGAAATGCTGGATGGCCATCAGGCAGCACTATCAGTCTGTACCCCCACTCCGCTGGAGGCCATCCAGCTGTGACCCCTCCCCACTGCACCCCCAGCGATGCTCAGTTCCCCGTCCCAGCCCAGACACCGGTGTTCTGCGGGGGCTAATAGCCACTGGCTTCTAATAGCCGCTGGCTTCTAATAGCCACTGGCCCAACAAGTAGGAGCCAGGGTGGCTCCCCTGGGCCCTTTCCAGTGCAGGGAGGAGCGATGGGGAGAGCAGAGCCCAGCGGCTCCGCAGCGGGCAGCAGAATCTAGGTCAGGGCTTGCTGTAACCAGGGGCACGGAGCCCAGATCACCTCGGCTCCCGAGCAAAGACACTGAGCTGCAGCGCTGCCCGAGCCCGGCGCGGACGGGGGGAACCGGCGACCGGGAAACATCCACGCTCACCCAGAGCATCCCCGACCTGGGAGCTGCCAAGGACGCCCACGGGTGTCGCTTCCTGTTTGCGTGGCCGTTCACGCAATTCCTCGCTTTGCTGAGAAACAGGCGAGATTTGTAGCTCTGGCTCTGCCAGGGCTGGAAAATAACGTGCTGCCCAGGGGCAGGAGGCTTTTGGAGACAGAGTGATGCTGGGCATGGGGAGATGCCACTTGCCTCCCCAGAGAGGTGCTCCCCCGCCGCCAAAGCTGCCCCCTCCCTCTCCACTGCTTCCACACAGGAGACAGAGCAGCTGGAAGGGGATCAGCGCAGGGAACCGGCCCCAGGCCTGACATTTCAGTCTTTGCCAGCAAATGGAAAAACAAAAAAGCCCCAAGCAAGCAAAAAGCCCAGCGGGTGCAAAAGGGGAACTCGGGGGAACGTGGAGGGTGAGAAGCTGCGGCTCCCCGGATGAGCAAACGTCTCTGCAACCCCCCAATTTCTGCCCATCCCAGCGGTGCCGCAGCAGTTTCAAACAAAAGAAATGATGCTCCACAAAGGGGATTTTTTGTTTTTTGTTTTTTTATATTCTCCCCCCCCCCCCAAATGCAGGATTGCTCCTGGCTTCCCAGCACCCTTCGAGGGAATTATTAAATTGGCAGCATGATGCATGTAATTAAAAGGTAGAGCGAAATTAGCCGCTGGAACGGTGGGTCTTTGGAGGACGATCCTGTGTGTCCCCAGGAGGCACAGCCGGCTCCCCGCTTGGCTAGGCTGGGCTTGGCAGTGTCAGGCCCGGCAGAGCTGGCAGAGGCCAGTGCAGCTCCCTGCGAGCCGCAGCGCTCCCGGCTCCTCCCGCTGCAGCCACCTCTCAGGGCCAGATTTTCAAGATCCTGGGCTCTGATGAGCCTGGAAAAATCCATGTTTTTCACATGGGCACAGCATTTGGCCGCTCCCTGAGCCCAGCTTCAAAGTGACACTGGCACCAAGGCTCCAAACTTCACAATAACCCCTCAAAAAATCCCCCACAAAATATCTGAGCTGTTAAAACGCTCTCCATCCTTTCTAGGACAGATGGCGGTGACGGGCAGTGCCCCAGAAAGGGCATTTCCAGGAGCGCTGTCGGGCACTAACTGTTGGAAAGGGTTCTGAAAAATTCATGCCCATTTCCCCATTTATATTCGGTTCCCTTTTCACGTCCCATCCTGGGCAACCCAAAGAGACCGAGTTGCAAAGGCTCCGAAAATGAAAGTGGCTGGAAAGGAGACTCCAGCCCAGCGGGGTTTCCAGCGCGGCGGGTTGGGAAATGGATGGGAGCGGAGCAGCTCAGGGTCCCCCGCGCCCTGCCGTGATTCTCAAACCGAGGCAGACGCGAAGGCGGCACCGCCGGGGCATTTTGGCTCCTGCTGCCCCTCCAGCCCCTCCAAAGAGCTGCAGGTTTGTGGTGGGGGCCGAGCTCTGCCAGCCCGTAGCAGGGAAAGGTGAACCCCCCGGTATCGCTTCCCCGTTTCGGTGCCACTGCTGCCAGCTGCACGTGGGCACCTGGTGAAAGCCCGGTTTTGGGCACATCTGGGAGCAGGTGATGTCCTGTCCCTGCCCCAGCGGGAGGGCACTGGGGGAGGCCCTGGGCACCGCAGCCACCCTGGGGTCTACCCGGGAGCCCCAAACCCCGCAGAAGGCAATATGTGAGACGGGTGGCAACGCGGCATGGTTCATTATCATGGTGAGTTATCGGGGTTAATTAATGAGCTCAGCGGGGGGAGCAGCAGCCCCCGCCCGGCCCGGGTGACACGGGCCCGGCCCGGGTGAGCCCGAACGCGGCGCTGCCCGGGCGGGGGCCAGCTCTACCCGCGGCCCGTGCCGGTGCTGCCCCCTTCCCTCCGCCGGGCACACGGCACCGCGGCCCCGCTGACCCCGGGAAAGCGGAGCCCCTCCCCGTGACGTCACCCAGCCCATGACGTCACCGCCGCCGTTGGCGGGTCCGGGGGGGCGCAGGCGGCAGGAGGGGGAACGTGGCGCCCTCGCCGTGGCAACGCGGCGGGTGACGCGCTCTTCCCGCGACCCTCCCCGGAAGCGGGCGGCGCGGCGCTGATTGCGTCACGGGGGGGCGGTGGCGGCGGCGGCGGCTTCTTCGGCGGCGGCTGAACGGGCCCGGAGCGCCATGGAGAGCGCGAATCAGGGTGAGCGAGCGGCCGTGCCTCAGCCCGCGGGACCGGGCCTTCGCCTCCGGCCGCATTGCGGCGGGGGCCCTGGGGACGGGACGGCCCTTGGCGGGGCGACCCTGAGAGGGGACGCTGCCGTGAGGGGACAGGGGCCCAGGGGCTGCGGTTCTGGGGCCCCGCGGAGGGCGCTGGCGGCTCCTCCCGTCCCCGCTCCTCGGAGCTCGGCTCCCCGGGCCCGCAGGGTCCCTGCGGCTGTTGAGCAGCTGCCGCCGGGTAGAGCAGCTGTTTTGGTCGAGCAGAGCCCGGTGTCGCTGTCACTTCTGGTAGATGCTCACGGAGGAAACTCCACTGGGGGTTTCTCTTCCTCTTTTGGGTGAAGCCCCTTTCTTCACCTTTCCCCTCGGGTTTGCATAACGCGCTTTGCTTGCTGGCTGCTTATCCTGTGTGCCCTCTGCTCCTTGTCTGTGACAGATATCAACCTTAACTCTCCCAACAAAGGTCTGCTGTCCGATGCCATGACAGATGTTCCCGTGGATAACGCGGCTGCGGCCAGGACATGTGTGCCCGAAGGGCTGACTCTGGCTGAGGAGGAGGAGTTGAGATCCGAGCTCGCCAAGGTAACGCGGCGCTCGCCTTCGGCAGTGGGGCTGCGGGTCTGCCCTGCTGGGAGGGAACAAACACAAATCTGTGGTGCCACCAGAGCACGACTTGGGGTTTTCTTACAAGTTTTGCTTTGGTGTTACCTTTGGATCTCTCAGCTAATTGTTAAAATGCACAAAGCTGGCAGATACTTCAAACACTGTGGTACTTTGTGTGCTCCTTCCCAGAAGTACTTAATTTAGAGCTCTAAGGAAATAAGTGGCTTTTGATGCTGTGAGTTTAATCTAGGCTTTTAGCTCCATTTGAAGGAAGAAAGCACTTTAGGCAAGTGGTATGTAAAAGAAACTTGTTTTTCCTTAGGAAGCTGAAACAATGGAGCACGTATGCTTTCTTTTTCTACCTTTTTCTCTTAAATATGTATTACCTTTCATAGGCAAATATTTTTGGTGCTTGTATGCTTTGAAGAGATGAAAGTTTGTAATGTAACATCCTAATTTTTGGGCACCCTTGGGTGTTTAAAGGTCAGTTTATAATTTCTATTTGAAATTATTCTTCTAGCTGAAGATAATTGCAGCTGTTCTTCTGTGGCCCTTTCATTTGAGAATCTTGTGGTGATTCTTTGACTTGTGAGTTTTAGCAAGAGAGGACTTTGCTCCTCTGTGTGGTCACACAGATCTTGGTGAGCTGCACTTAAAGTAGAAATGAATCCTCTCTGCACGGAAACAACTCCAGAGTACTTTGAAAATGTAAGAAAGATTTCTGAGGAAAAACTCTTTGCTTTAATGACATCAGAGGAAAAGACTCATAAAGCAGAAACCTCAGTTCATAAGGTTTGGCAACTGATTTGCATCTACTCTTGAAGTTCCGATGCTAGGAATGAGTTCTGTTAATCTTGGCGACTAAGTCACCAGTACAGTGACTTGGATGGATGTTTTCCTTTTGAAGTCTGATCAGCTGACCACTCATTCCAGCATCCTTCACGTTCATTTGAATTATTCTGTGCGTTCCTGACATTCCTACCAATTCTTTAAATTCACGTTAATGAAATCTTGGTAGTTTTGAGTGAGGCAGAAAGTTCACAGAATCACAGAATCGACTGGGTTGGAAAAGCCCTCAGAGATCATCCAGTCCAACCCTTGGTCCAACTCTAGTCCGTTTATTAGATCATGGCACTAAGTGCCATGTCCAATCTCAGTTTAAAAACCTCCAGGGACGGCGAGTCCAGCACCTCCCTGGGCAGCCATTCCAATGCCTGACCACTCTCTCTTTCTAATATCCAGCCTAAATTTCCCCTGGTAGAGTTTAAGCCTATGCCCCCTTGTCCTGTTGCTAACTGCCTGGGAGAAGAGACCAATCCCCACCTGGCTATAACTTCCCTTCAGGTAGTTATAGAGAGTGATGAGGTCACCTCTAAGCCTCCTCTTCTCCAGACTAAACAAGCCCAGCTCCCTCAGCCTCTCCCCATAGGTCTTATGTTCAAGTCCCTTCACCAGTCGTGTTGCTCTTCTCTGGACCCGCTCCAGCACTTCAATGTCTTTCCTGAACTGAGGGGCCCAGAACTGAACACAATACTCCAGGTGTGGCCTCACCAATGCAGAGTACAGGGGAAGGATCACTTAAGTTGGCTTAATGCTCAGAATTTTACGGAAGTATGATTTAGGACAAACCTCTGCTCCTCTCTCTAAGGTTGAAGAAGAAATTGGTACTCTCAGGCAAGTTCTGGCTGCAAAGGAGCGGCACTGCGGGGAGCTGAAGAGGAAGCTGGGTCTGACTCCCTTGGATGGCTTAAAGCAAAATCTGTCCAAAAGCTGGCACGATGTCCAAGTCTCCAATGCGTAAGTGTTGCTTGTGATGCACATTTATTGTAAAATGACTCTGTAGTAATTATTTCCCAGCAGCATATTCCAAGGCTCTTCCAAGGGGCTGGAGGCTTTTGCTCTGATGAGTGTGCAGAGTAAAAGCACTTTTTATTTCATTGCTCTCATGTGTCCGTGTCTTTATGTCAGTATAAATGGAACTTTCATATCTGCCATCTGGATAAATAGTTGCTGGATGTCCTTTCCCATGGTGTTAGAGATCTAGATTGCCACTTAGTTCTATTTGCCCATTTCTGCTCATTCTTTGAGACGTTGGCAGCTGCTCCCTTGTTCTGAACTTGGGCTCAAAGAGAAGTGCAAGAAGTTTCAAAGCTTTCCTGTGTAGTGTTAGTTCAGAACCTGTTTCCTCAGTCATAGAAAATTTAAAAGGCTGCACTTCCTAGGAAAAAAATCTGTAATATTAGTGTACATTAGGCATAGCCCCTCTGCCTAAAGAAGATCTGATATTAACCTGACTGTCCCTGAACAGTGTTAGAGGAACGGTCACTGCAGTGCCTGATGGCACAGAGAGTAGAGTCAGAGGCGAGTGTGACCCTGCAGTTGTGCCCAGATGTAAATGGCTCTCAGGGCCATAGAGATATTGTTCAGCCTAAAACGTCTCACGTAACTTAACTGGGATTTGGCATTACTGATGGTGCTACTACAGACCAGATCGTTGAGCTGTTCATCTCCTTGTTTATTCTTTCCCTTTTCCTCATCTTCCCTCCGACACCCCTGCCCATTGTTATTCCTTTCTAACTGAAATCTGTGTCGTTGTCTTCTTAAAAAATGAATATTAAATTATATTCATTAACACTTTCTGTTTCTAGTTATGTGAAAACATCTGAGAAACTTGGAGAGTGGAATGACAAAGTGACACAGTCTGACTTGTGAGTGCCTGGGGCTCCTCAGCACCCCCTCCCCGCTCCTCGCTGCGTTCCCCGATCTGTGCTGCCGCTTGTTCTCGCCAGCGCCAGGGGCTGTTGTGAGCTGCTGGGGCAGAACTGTTGTCAGCAGCACATCTGGCTTCCAGCTATAACACCCCTTGGTTCCTGAGGAGATGAGCAAATGTTACTGCTGTCATCTCCCTCATGGTCTTGCTATTGCAGAAGAAAAATTCCGATCAGTTACCAGACCACATTTTATTTAAACAAACAAAAAAAATCAACAACAGTTTTGATTTAGCTGGTCACTGGTAGGTTAGTCTGTTGTAATTGATGTCTTATTAGTGAACCTCTGTCTTTACTGTGAAACTATTTCTCTTCTTATCATGGGATGTGGTAGGAATCAGTTAGATTGTTTGTTGCCTTTCTATACGGCCAAAGGGGAGAAAAGGTGCCCGAAGGCATTTAGCTGTAGCTGGAAATGCAGGCTCTGCAAATGCAAATCTGTATATTAGCTGGTGAAAGCCACCAAGCAGTGGCTCTTCTGCATTGATGTATGTGATGTCAACACTAGAAAGTCATGAATTTTAGTCTCTGCAATATATACGAGCAGGTGACAAATGTGGACAAAAAACATCTGACTACTTTTGTCTTTAGAATATATTCTTTAGTTGTATTAGACCTCTGTTCATATTAAACATGAATAATTTTGATTCCTGCTGTATAGCAGATAAAAGGGAGACCTTGAATGTTTTCTGCACTGAAGGTTCTCTCCCATGTCTTGTGCTGAAGGAGATGATTATTTCATGAAGAGGAAAATGTGGACTGGGAGTATCCCGTCGTTAGGCAAGATGGCACTGAGCTAATTGGGGAGAGTCACGTTTCTGGGTGACATGAGCCGCCTGCGCTGTGTCACCTCTGAGTGTGTCTGTGTGCTGTCTGGTGGCAGACGCTTTCTGTAGTACTTGTATTTGTTCTGTACCCTCCGTGGTAATTCTGACAACCCCTAAGGTACTGGTTTGTATGTAGGCGAACATGATTTGTGAAGATTAGAAAATGAAACTTAAGTTTAACGGTTCATCCAGGTCGTGCTGTAGTGGGAAAACATGGCTTTGGATGTGGCAGTCAGATATTTCTTTTGGCCTTGGGCTCAGCTTGCTGCTCTGTATTTTTGGTATCTATCCACCACGCAGTGCGTAGGAAGGGAGCAGAATACGCAAAGTCTTTCAGTCCCTGACACCTGAACTGCAGGCTTTGTTTCCTTGTGCTGAGTGTTTGAAAGCATTTAAGTAAGAAAGAAACTGCGGCTTAGGTGACTTCCTGCCTCAAACAACAGCGCTTTTCCTTCTGACAGAAATAAAACTTGTGATACCATAAGTGTAAAGAGACATTAATAGTGTAGAAAGCATCAAAAGAAGCATCCGTTGTGAATCTCAGTGCCGTGTCTAACCTCCGTTGTGTTTGTAGATATCTTTCGGCCAGCAGCACACTGGAGGACTGGAATGAAAAATTAACTCAATCAGAAGCGTGAGTGTTTTAACCTTCAGCATTAACAAATGCTTTCCTGACAGTCTGCTGCCAATAATGCTCTGTGCCTCTGCTTCCAGCCCTCTGCTTTGACTAAATCTATTTCAACATTTATCTTCTCTAGCTTTCGCTTTTTTAACCTGATAAATGCCTATTCTGGGAGAGGGAGCTTTTCCTCAGGTCAGTATTTAAATTATTTCATTGTGGTCCAGGTGATACTCTTGAAATGCTCTCAGAGGAGAACTGGCTGAAGCCACTGGGCAGCTGAGACCTGTGTGCCACATGTCATAACTTCAGCTGACAAGCTGTGGAGTAGCCAGAGTGGCCTCTTGGTGTTTTCCTCAGGGAGCTGGAGCTTTTTCCTGTGGTACCTGATGAGAACGGACAGAGCTGGAGGGTCCAAGGCAGCTATTCTGTCATGTTGGGGCCCCGAACAGCTTAAACCTCAGAGCTGCTAAACTGCGGTTTTTGGCTGTTAAGGTCTTGTAGCCATGTTTTTATTAAATGCCTGAAATTAAATTCTCATCTGGCCTAAATTATGGAAATTGGCCGTTGTCCTTCCCACTGCACCTATCCCACAGGACAGAGGGGTATCATTAGCATGATGCAGTGGGAGCAGGCAGGTAGTGTCATTGTTTCCTGAACTGATTTAAACGGTGCTAAGGCAGGGCTTAGGTAAGCCAGCTTTTCCTTTTCTCTGGAGTGGGTATGAAATGCAGTCCTTTGAGCTGGTTTTTTATTGGCGGTGTGTGAAGAGGTGGATTTCTTCATCAGGGGTTGAAAGATGAGCAGTGATGAAAAGTAGGAGTATCAGAAAACCTGAAAGTATGGACATCCTCCTTTCAGTGTTCCATGTATGTTTTCTAGATTAAGAAGATGCAAATTGTCACTATTTCGCTTGTGAAATAGAATGACCTTGTTTTTTGCGCTTGTTGACAGTGTGACTGACTCCAGCAGCGTCTAATCAGAGTTCCTCCCTGGGTGTGCCTGCTAGCATGGAAAACTTTGCGTTATTTCTGTTTCCTTGTACTAAAGAAGTGCCAGAGATGTGGCGGAAACGTGCTTTTGTAGAGCACTTAAGGCCTCAATAGTTGTGGCACGCTAGTTTTCCTGCTTGCTTTGGCACTAGACTGTGGCAGTTCATACTAGCAAGGTAGATGCTAATTAAAATAGAGAGACGAGGGGGCTTGAAAGGGAAGATTCCAGCAACGTTTCAGAAAACAAACAATTTTTACTTCTTTTTGTCTGAAGGTCAGTAAATCTGAGCAGTCATGTTCAACAAATCCAAGAATGAGGTTTTACTCATACTGTTTTTTTAAATGCAAATACATTCTCTTTCCTGTTGTTTGAGCTTCTCTGCCTTATGACTAACAAGTATCCTGACTGACCTGGGAACGGGCCTCACTCCTGACCTGATGGTGCTTTTGCGCTGGATTTCCCAGCAGCTGCTGTTCCAGCCCCAGACTTGCCCCCTGCAGCCAGTGCACAGCGAGGACAGGAATCAGCCCCTGATTTCACTGTAACCAGGCGCACGATGACTTCCATGGCTTGTGTACTTAGTCAGACAGCACAAATGGTGGTTGCTGGGTAAGAGCAAGTGAGAGGAAGCTGGTATTAATGGATAAAGGAGGATTTGAGGGTGCAGGTCCCGCTCCTCCCTGCAAGGGTTTATAGGAGAGGGATGCATGAAATGTTTGAATACCGCAGGAAGAACGGCACAGGGCAGAGATCATTTCTGCAGCGTCTGCTGCAGCCAGCTGTCTGTTAGGAGAGCAAGGTATTCATCAGAGCTCATATTCGTTAATCTCAAATTTGGGTTATTTTATTGCACTTTGTACTGGTGCTATGGGAAGAAAGGGAGCAATTGTGAGTGTAAACCATGGTAGACCTGGCTGTGTCTCCTGCAGGAGGGTAGTTGTGGCTTCTAGGTCAGGGCTGGGCATAGTTAAGTTGCATTAAAGTCTTGTATAACCTGATGCCTGGGTGTCACAGGTGCAGTTCCACACTTGTGTCCGATGGCGGTTCTGGGTTAAATAGCTGCTCATTGCAGCTGTGTTTCCCCAGCTCTGCCTCCTGTGTTGCAGCGGTCGGGGGGTGTATGTGTGGGGAGCTGTGTGTGCAGGACTAGGCTGGTGACCTGACCTGGCTGCTGCTGTCTCTTGTGTTCTTCAAGTTGATATTTCTGCGGGATCGTTTCCTTGCTCTAGATCATGAGCAGTTGTGCTGGCATTGCAAAGGAGCACACGCAGGCAGAAGGAGCAGCCCTTGGGTGCTGGATCTTTGGTTGTCTTAACGGTCCTGCTGCCAAGTGTGGAAAATAGAGCTGGGAAATCTCTGGCCTTTATCTGCTGAAGCCAGGCAGAAAACCTGGAGTCTGCAGTGTGTGCGTGGCGTGGTGCTGTCCTCTGGGTCTGTAAACTTTTCCTCTCGTCGCTGCTCTAAGAGAGTTGAGTACAGAGCAGAAGTAGAGGCAATACAATACATTTTGATGAGCAGGATTTGTTGTTTCCCTCAGGCAGCTGTAAATCAAATCCCGTGGTAGGACTCAGCCTGACTGCTAAGGCGGGGATTGAGATCCTCCTCTTCCAAAGCAGCTTTGACCTGGAGTTCTAACACCATTGTTGCGATAGGAAAGCAGTGGTGATGCTGACCAACTCATTCCTAAATCATCCTGAGATGACAGCTTCTTGCAAAAGATTGTGCTGTGGAGAAACTGCATTGAGGCCTTGTTGTTGGGGCACGCTTGGCTTAAATTATTTAAATTGTTTTTCTGCCTGAGTCTTTTTTTTTTTTTTAAATATATAGTTTTGAAGAATGCCATAAATCTAGATATTAGTCACCAAGTGTGGAATGGCTTAGAGAGGATGAGTTAATGAAAGTGGCTCAAAG
Organism: Columba livia; assembly: GCF_036013475.1. Classification (NCBI taxonomy): domain Eukaryota; kingdom Metazoa; phylum Chordata; class Aves; order Columbiformes; family Columbidae; genus Columba; species Columba livia. The sequence continues at coordinate 6,672,418 of NC_088617.1, forward strand.
AATCCTTGTTCCTGAGATGAGTCTCCTCTGAAGGAAACAAAGGTTCTTCAGTCTCTGTCTTCTCCAGCTCTGGTATAAACTCAAAGGTAATCAACTGACAAATACAAACTGTCAGACTTCGTATGTGTTGTGGTTAATGGTAACTGATAGGAAACTTCTCTACTCATTTGTTTCTAAATTGCAGTTGGAGAGATAATGCTGATTCCTGTATTTCTCCTCTATACACTCTTGCCTCTTTCGTCTATAACCTAACACTACAGCAAATGCTGTAACTTCTTCAAGGCTGCAAGGATATTATGGAATAGTTTACTAGACTTATTGTGTAAAGGAAACCAAAAGGTAGTTGTAGAGCAAATGGGATTACGATGCTGTGGTCTTAGAGTTTTCACATGGAAAACTGGGGTTTTGGTTTTCTTTTTTTAATAATTTTTGTCAGATTTAAGAATGTATGGTCAAAATGGTAAAGTGAGCGTATGGAAAGGTTAATCCTACACTTGCGGCTTTTTCAAAACATCAAGTCTTTGAATATACGCAAGACTGGAAGGGGCTTTTTCAGGGAAGTCAGTGCAGCTCACTAACCCAGCTTCTTTCCCTCAATATGGGTTCCTTTTCCAAAACAGGGAGGGAATGCTTCTTGCTTTCAGATCCTACTCATGAGTTCAATTTGTGGTTGTTTTTTTTTTTCTATGTAGTTATAAGAAGACCCAGGAAACCCTTTCCCAGGCTGGACAGAAGACTTCAGCAGCCCTTTCCAATGTAGGTTCTGTTATCAGCAGGAAACTTGGTGACATGAGGTAAGATTCCTGGTTTGCGCTCTGGTGCTTTGATCTTGGTTTCAGACAGCAATGAGCCTTTACACAATAACGAGGCTTTTTTCCATTTTTGTGCTTGGTTGGCAGCACATTGCTGTTGGTGGATTAACCTCTTCTGTGTGGCCCTGTACATTGTAGTTTAGGACAGATTAAATGCCTGTTAAAGGCTTGTTGACAAGATAAAACCTGTAATAAGGCATTTGAGTTTAATTTGGCTGAGGAGAACTGACAATGTTTTTAGCAACCTTCCCTCTTTTACTGTCATATGGTTTCACTGCGGCTATTATGTCATATATAAGAAACTAGTATTAAAGCTTACTGTTTCCATTTATTACTGGATGATGGAGGTGTGTTTTCTCAGTGTTACTGTTTAGGATTGGAAAGGGATCATCACTCCTGTGCTCTGTTCTGCTTTAAAATGGGGCAAACTCTGGATGCCGCATTTCCTACAGTGTCCAGCCCTCTGTGCCAACTTTCCATGGAGAAGGGCAGCATGTGTTCCAGGCACAGTTATGTCATGTAGATTGGGAGGTATTAATCGATTCAGAAGATTATAACAGCATCAAAAATGTCATCTTGTGGTTGGTGGTCATCTAGATTCCTTAAGCTGCTGAGGTTCTTTCACACCGAGTTTCTCAGCTGCACACAGTTGAAGGTTGGAATCAATGATTTACCTGATCTTCAAAAATTTCAGCTGAAGATTGCTTTCCCCATTCATGGTGATGTCCAAGTTTTTAATGCTGAATATCTTGAATACACTTTTCTTGGAACTGAGAGCTAATTCTGAATGTATAACCTGTCCGGACTAGTAAGGAAGAATTCCTAGGACTTGTGTGTAATGTGATGTACCAGACTGTCGATTGAACGGGTCATTCTTTGTAGGGAATTTCCTATTCCGCTGTGGCTGGGAGTATCCAAGTGGTAAGAACTGGCTGGCCTCTGATCACATAGTACTGATTTATTCTATTTCTGTCCTTAGTGAGTTAGTTACTGTGTTCCTGCAGGGTAATTTTTGGTGTTTCCAGTAGCTCACTGCTCTGAATTTGGCAGAGGACTCACTGGCTCCCGACCCTTTCCAGTATTCAACTCTTAATTTTTCTTTCTTGGAAACTACCTAATCTACTAGAAGAAGAGATTTACATGTAATCACAGGAGACAGCTACCGGCACAAGATGTGGTGGGAATAGATTTTTGCTAAAATGACAATAGTCAAGTAAACTTGGTGCCTGACGTGTGCAGCCCGGTCAGGCTGTTGTGCCAAAGGGCTTTTTGCACCAAATGGGGAACTCCTGAACTGTGGTACCACCAGAAGCAGCTGTTTTGACAGGCTCAGTGCTGCCTGTTATCTTTTGGTTGGGAGAATCCAGTTCCCCAAGCAGCTGCAGAGCTGCTTGTGCCATCCTGGGTGAAGGGAGGGGACACAGGGCTGAGAGAAGACTGTGAGCAGGAGAAACGGGAACGTTCATCATGAAAACTGGCTGTGGATGCTGGTCTGGCTGACTCAAACAAGCCAGAGCTTTGCAGCAATGGAATTGCTCAGCTTTAGTCACCTGTTTAAACACCTGCATTCCTTTTCATAGCTAATAGGCTGGGTGATGTATTATGAAATACAGGTATCTTTAGTCTTACAACTTGGGAATCCCTGCCAAAGTTATTTCAGCAGGATTTGCTTTGCATATGTGGCCCTGTGGGGGAACACAGTAATGATTTTTTTTTAAGACTAAGTTTTTCTGTGTGTGTATGAGCAGACTTCTGTCTCCTGTGCTGCACTCGAGTCTTGATAGTTCTGATTCCGAGTAAGATTTAACTGTGAGCGTAAGTTTTTGCAGGAACTGTCCCACTTTCTGCCCTTGCCGGGTGAAACTGAACCGTGCTCTGAGATGTGATCAGAACTGACAATGAGCGGAGTCTGTGTTGTTGTGATCACTTCTCTGAACGTGTGGGGACGATCTCTGTTCCCAGAGGATCTCTGTTAAACCCGCACTGTTACTGTGCCCTCGTTTTTCCTCTTACACTACAAACTCACTTGTAAAGCAGGTTTATTTTCCATCACTGGAAGTGTTAGATAACAGAAGGGATTTCCTTGTTTAGTCAGCCTTGCTGGTTGATAAATGCAAGGAAGGCGTGATGAATGGGACAAACACCCCTGATACAGGGAGGACATAGTCGTAATGCCATTAAAAATGCTTGGACCAGAATGCTGTGAAATATAAGCAATGTGTCCCTGCATTAAATCTTTAGGGTTGCTGTATTCTGGTCAAAATAACTTTAAATGTGGATTATAAGGAGACATTGTGAAGTTAATGCAGTAACTGTGCGCTAACTATGTTGAGGCTGCTGCTCTCTTCACTTGCCTTGAGGGGAGGAAATGCAGCTTAATTAGTGGGTGGGATTTATTTAAATCTTGGCCAATTCAGCTTGTTCTGTTATCTCCACTTACAGATAAAAAGTAAATTGGCTTTTAGATCTTCTGTTTCTGTGCTTTACAGTAAACAGCAAAATTGGAAGTGTGTTCTTTCTGTTGATACCGGCTTGCTTTGTGGTTTTATGTCCCCCGACACATTTCATGCCTTATGTTGAAGTTTGCTGTACATAATACTACAAGCAAATTCATTGTGAAATGTTAGCCTGAGCCCCAAAGGTGCCTGCAGATTCCTGATTTTATGTGAACTATAAATCCTTATGAAAGGAGGAATAGGGTTGGTGCTGGGTCCAGGCCAAGGTACTGAACCAAAGAACCAGTGCTTGTGTGTTGCATGGGGGGTAGCATGGTGCATGGACATGTGTTATTTGTGTGCTTCTCCTTTAAGCAAAAGTAAGAAGAAAGTTAATTTATTTCGCATGCAGAGACAGCATTACAAGGAGTCTCCCCTGCCGAAGCGCTGACTTGGATGTGTGGGGAAATTAAACCACAAAGCTGAACGTCTTTGCTCGGGCTGCAAGGAAAAGCCCTTGTGCTTCTTGCCAAGTACTTCAGATCCAACTTGCCATGACTGCTTCCTGCTGCAGAGACAAAAATTATATTTAAGTGGAATAAAACACTGCTGCTGGTAGGAGAAGCCCCTTTAGAGCACCATGTTACTGGTAGAAAAAGGGAACCTCAGTCTGTTATTTCAGGCTACTGAGATGCTACCGCATTGCAAAGTCATGCATGGAAATCTGGTCACCTGGCAGGGGATAGTTTGCCCTGAAACCTAAAAATGGTTAAGCAGATTGTGAGGTAAACATGATACCCTTTATCTAGATACTTGTTGTTATGCTGAGATGTGTTTCTCTGAGCGGGAACTCCGGGATCTGCAGGCTTGGCAAGAAAAGTGCAGGAATCTGGTGCAGGTTCCTGTTCCAGAAATTCTCAGCGCCAAGTCCTGGCAGTGCTGGCTTTGTATGAGATCTCATGGGGGGGAAATGGGGGAAGGAGGTGTCTTCACCAAATTCGCTAGCTCTTGGGAAAAGCCTCAGTTTAGGAAAACATGCTCTAAAAAAACAACTCCCTGTGAAGGCAATGGATAGGGGTAGGTAAAACATTTTGCTTTCCCTCCCCAGCACCTCAGCTTTGAATTGCTGTAGGTCCTGTTACTGTCCTCTGAAAAACCTCTTAGCTTGGCTTATTTGAGTTTGGTTTTGCTTGCTTCTGCAATTTGTACTGAGAGGCTTCCTCCTGGGCAGTCAACTTTGTTGTCCCACAGTCCTGCGACCATGTCCCAGCTCTGTTGCTCTGCGTTTAGTGTTTAATCCACACAAGTGTCTGACTGTTGCTTCCTTTTTCTCTCTGCTGCACATGGCTTCTCCCAGGGCTCATCCCTTCTCCAGCTCTTTTAGGTAAGATGCTCCTCCAGGCTGCTAAAAGAGCACTCGTTTCTATGCCAGGCCCTTCAAGGGGAAGCTGATTATTTAAGCCTTGCCTACACTTTTGACACAAATTGAGAAACCGTCCACAAACCACTGCCCAGTAATTGATTTTTGTATCACAGTTGCAGTTTGCAGTTAAATACTCGTGCTTACTGTCCCGTGTCTGGGAAACAAAGTTCTGTGCTGCAGCTGTTAAATCAGGGAGGGCTGGATCTTCCCGCTCGGGTTGTCCCCAGCAGCCTGCACATGGGTAGGAAGGGCTTAGGAGCCAGGGGTACGCTGCTGTTGCGTGGTATCTGTCTAAAATTGTCATTTAACCTTTTCCTCCTTATTCTGAATGCTTCCGATAGCAGTTACTCCATTCGCCACTCGATAAGTATGCCAGCCATGAGGTAAGGTAGCAAATACCCGTCTCCGGAGTGGGGTTGGTGGGAGCGCAGCTGATGCCGTCGTTATTGGGGTTTTGGTTCTGACTCATACAACTGGTTCCCTTCTTAAGCAGACCCCGCTCAGAGCATGGGGTAATCTGAGCAATTCGGGGTGTTTTTTTTTAATCAGTCTCCTTTTATGGTTATTAGCACCTGTGTTGTTCTTGGACTAAGTGTGGCATCGCAACGATACCGAGGTCTGATTGAATTTAGCAGCTTGCAGAGGTCCCTGAAGGGCAGGGATTACCGTCCTCCTCTTGCAGCATGTGGCATGGCCGCTGCTAATACCGAGGTGGAGCCCAACCTGAACCCTCCGTCCCCAGCCTGGAAGCTCAGAGCCCTTTTCATGTACCTTCTGGGGGCATCAGGCAGCAGAAACACCTGCCAGGTCTGGGCAAGGTCCACAGGAGCCCTCTTGGTTATTCCTCAGAGATTGTTTTATGGGTGCAAATACAAAGTGATTCTTTGGAACAAAAATAGCCAAGGTGAGGCTCGTCATCTCCCAGTGCTCCCGCAGCCTGGCCCGGGGGGAGCAGCTCTGGATGAGTAATGGCCTGAGCTGAGCGCTCGGCGCAGAGGCGCTCCCTGGAATCATTTGCCAGCAAAGAAGCTTGTCAGGTTATCAAACAATTGACCTGGTTTTCTTTGCTGGAAATACAAAATCCTCTGATTAATTTATTACACTGTGGTTTTTATAAGTGTTTCCTGCTGCAAATGATCACTCCTGTGGTAATAAACCTGCATGTAGGTGCAGGCACGTGGCCCTTCCCCCTCCTGCCTGCAGGACACAATATGGAAAACTGAAGCCGTTGTATTAAACCCTTTTCAGCTTTTCCTTTCCATTATTTAAGACGGCGTGTTTTTAGTTGGAAGCCTTGCAAAGCTAAGCTAGTTTCTTCCCTACTTCCCTGCTGAACAAGGACTTGTTTCCCTCAACGTTTTAGCTTGAGCAGTTGTGTGGATTGCACTCGGTATAAATGTTTTCCTTTGGAGTTTGTATGGGGTGTTTTTGTCTGGTGTGCCTGAGAGATTTGTGCCGTGAGGAGCTGGGGGTGTTCTGGGTGCTGCTTCCACCGCATGGGCACAGCCAGAGAGCCCAGTCACACTGCGTGATTTGGTTTGGTTAACTAACTCGTTTTGATTTGTTCTGTGTTTCTTTCCTTTCTTCAAGGAATTCTGCAACCTTCAAGTCATTTGAAGATAGAGTTGGGACCATAAAGGTAACAGCCTGCTTTGTCTTGTGAACATACAGTGGGAAGCCTTATGCAGAAACTTGAATATCTGTTTTTCTGGTAGACCAGTATTCAGTCAAACGGGCTCTGAGATACGTGAAGTCTTTGCTACAGTTTGTGGCATTGACAAGGAGGAATTGCCTTGGTATTGAGTGCCGGTTTCTTGTTCTAAATCTCTTCTCTCCTTTCAGTCCAGAGTGGTGGGCAGCAGGGAAAACAGCACTGATGGCCTCCACTCCCCCTCGGGGGCTGGAGACAAAGCTCCACAAGACAACGCTCCTTTCTAGACCCGCGCTGGGGCTTTGCACGGCTGTGCACAACCGTCAGAGCGAGCCCTCTCCCTCCCAACCTTCACCACAGCAACAACACATGAATCCAAGAAGGGGCTGAGAGCCAAGGCTGGAGAGATCTGTCATCCATTCATAGACACTGCTGCTGGATCCAAGTCAAATAAAGAGAATGCAAAGTTTTGTACACAGATAATATTTTACACTAAAGTTTGTAGATTAAATGTATCACTGCTGTCCTTTCGGGAGAGCGTGTAAGATGGAGTTTCCTTAAAGTAGCTCAGAAATGCCGCTGGTACAAATGAAAACAGTTTTCCCTTGTCTGATGTAACTTGCAACAGATAAATTGCGATGAGTAGGACAGTTATTGGAGAAGGCACATGCATGGGCATTTCAGCTTCTGGCGCTGTTCTCTGTTTGGGGCATGTCACGCCGCCACGCTGGGAGCTCCCAGGCTTCTCCTGTTACTGGTTTCTCTGGCTCTCGTGGGAGCTGTCTGGTAAATGGGGTAAACAGTTGGGTTTTTTTCTGGGCTCCCACAAGGGAAACTTCACTTAGCAGCTGCCTCGTTGTTACACTAATGCTCTAGCTTTAACGAAAACTAAAAATCTTTATTTTTAAATGCAATGAACTTTAAAGAAATAAAGCTTAAAAGAAAAAAAAAAAAAAAGCTTTGGCATCATGTTAGGGAAATGCTTCTTTGGACTCTGAAACTGGATTGCAGGCCTTACATCACCTTACGCTTTACTTGCTTACAATTTTTTTTGTTTTTCTATAGAGGAGACTGTAAGGATTCTAGAGCTGGATGTTGAGCACTGGAGGTTTGCATCACACAGTAGTACAGCATGCTTATGAGCCAGTTCTTGTGTTAAATTCAGTGGTGCACTCCCTTTCCTGAGTGTATGAAACTTGCTTCTCCCTTCTCGGTTGATGCCTTCGTTCTTGGAGGAGGAATTTCTGGGGGCTGCTGGCGGCAGGGCCGTGTTCCAAAGGCCGGAGCGGTGTCCCGCAGTGTGGACACGATGCTGGACGGGCTCTGCTCTGCCCTGTTCTGTCGATGCATCTGACTGGGACTGGATATGTTTTTCAGTTAAAAGCCCCAACTCTAAGCTTGATTTACAAAACTGGCAGAGAGTCCCAGAGCTCAGCCAGTTCCCCCCAGAGCTGGATATTGTACTTTTTTTAATGTCCAACTTCATTGCTCAGGAGCTGAAAAATTCTGAGTTTTCTTCTAGAGGCCTGATCTTATTCTAGGCAAGGTGCCTCAACGTAGAAATACCTAGAGTGAGCAATTCTGTGCCTTAGAGGCGAAGTGGGACTTACTCAGGTCTTCAGACTTGCTTATGTACATATCCGGGTAGTTTTAGTGGTTTATCACCCTGGAGGGACTGAACTGTCCCTGACCCTTCTTTAGAGAAGCAAGTTTTGACATGTATTTGCTGATTAATCTCTGTTTTCCCACCCCTGCTCCCCTCCCCCTGCAGACCTGGGGACACAATATGGGCTGTTAGGATGGACTGGGCAGTAGCTGGAGTGCAGAGTGTCCTTTACTGGTGCTACTGGTGTGACTGAAACTGGCCTCCCTGCGAGGAACAGAGCCAGCAAGAGGGGGACTGCTGGAGCTCAGCTGTTGAACTGTTTCTCTTTACAGATAAAGGCTGAGGAAACTTGTCAATAAAACGTTCCTTTGGGAGAAAACTGAGTGAATGTTCTTGTCTTGGTCTGCCTAACAGTACTGAAATCTGCTTGTATTATGAACTTGTTGGATTCCAGCTGCCTGCAGCAGCTTGAGGCTGCAGCTCTTCCTGTTCATCTGTCGGCTCTCCAGGTGCTCCGTCATGATGTACCACATAATATTTGCAGTCTGATGGTTCCTGTTCAAGATGCTGAACATCGGCTGTTCCCCGAGCTGTGCCTGTGTTCAGCTGAGGGCTGGCGAGTCCCAAACGTGCATTTGTTCCCCAAGTACTGTCACATTGCTCCCGTCCCCGCCAGTGGGAAACAGCGGAGTTCCCTGGGGAGCGGCCGGGAAACCTGAGCAACTGGGAAAACCAATCAGGCTCTGAGCTTCAAAAAGCCTGTTTTCCTCTAATTATAAGTGCTTGTTTGTTTGTTAAAAGGAACTGGCTGAGCACCGTGTTCCTGGGGCACGCAAGAGCAGGCGGGACACGCGGTGCAGCACCCCCAGAAATAGAGCAGCTGGTGAAGGTCTGCTCAGACCTGGCTTAAAATCGAGGGTCAATGTGCATGAGTGCTGGGAACTGAGCACCCCTGGACGCTGTCCAGAGAGGCAGCAAACCCCCACCCTGGCACTACCCACATCCCTGAGAACCTCATCTCCGCGTCTGTTCAGCCCTCCAGGGATGGTGACTCCAGCACTGCCCTGGGCAGCCTGTTCCAATGCCCAACAGCCCTTTGGGGAAGAAATTGTTCCCAAGATCCAACCTCAGCCTCCCCTGGCGCAACTTAAGGCCGTTTCCTCTGCTCCTGTCGCTTGTTCCTGGGGAGCAGAGCCCGACCCCCCTGGCTCCAAGCTCCTTTCAGGCAGTTCAGAGACCGAGGAGGTAAAAGACGCAGAGATGAGGTTCTCAGGAACATGGGTTAGAGCCAGTGCTGGGGTAACGGTTGGGCTCGATGATCTTGAGGGTCTCTTCCAACCAAAACGATTCTACATTCTATGGTTCTGTGTCTGCAGCTCAGACACGGTTCACTGGTCTCGCTGCAGTTCCGTCCCGGCGGCAGCGCGCGAAGAGCAACGCGCGATAGTCTTTTGCATCGCTCCCTGGTGGTCTAGTGGTTAGGATTCGGCGCTCTCACCGCCGCGGCCCGGGTTCGATTCCCGGTCAGGGAAGTTTCATTTTTGCTACCCGCTCTTTCGGCCAACCCCACACCACCCCCTCCACTCCCACGTTGCGCGCTCCGCGCACCCCCGGACGCGCGCACCGCGCTGCGGGCGCGTCCCCGCAGGCCGCGGGGGCGGAGGCGGTGCGTACCGGCGGTGCGCAGGCGCGGTGCGCCGGCCCTTCCCCCGCCCGTCGCCGGGTCCCGCTCGGTGTCTGGCGGCGGCGGTGGCAGCGGCTGAGGCGAGGCCGCCTCGACTGGGGGGCCGCTTGGACGCCGGGAGGAGCCGCCCTGCCCCGTGGGGCCGCCCCCGCCCCGGGGCTGCCCGGCCCCCGCCCGCCCGCGGGGCCGCAGGTGAGCCGGCGGGGCTGGGCCGCAGCGGGCCCGGCCCGCGGGGGGAGGCCAAGATGGAGCTGGTGCTGCCGGCGGGGGGGCGAGCGGGGAACGGGGGGCGCGGAGGGGGGTTTTGGGGTGAGGCGGGGCGGGGAGCCCCTGGGGGTGCGGTGCTCCTGCCCGCCCCGCAGTGACCCCCTCCCGGGCCCGGCCCGGTGAGCCCCGCTCCTCCCGCCGCCCACTCGCGGCTGCTCCGCGGCGGTTCGGGGGCCTCGGGGCCGTGGAGATTGAGGGGGAAAAAACCCAAAGAAAAGGCTTGGAAAGGTGAATTCTAAATGAAAGTCATTTGTGTGGTGTGCGAGCCGTGATTCACCATGACTGGTTTTCGCTGGAGGGATCTGGGATGGGTTTTGCTTCCCTTACGTTCTTCTGCTTAATTAAAAAAAAAATGATTTCTACCCGCTCAGATTATGATGTGCTTAATGACTGACGTATTAGCAAAGGGAAGTAAATCCAGCCTTTCTAATGGGAAACTTGCAAAGGCAGCATAATTCTATTTATTTGTGCGGTGTCTTCTGGTTCCTGAATTAAGAATTCCAGTCAGGCAGTTGTGGTGATACCGAACGGAACTGGATGAAACGGAGACAGCGAATCCCCTGATAACGCCTCGCTCTGCTTTTGTGCCTTATCAATATCTGGTGTTACACGCACAGTGACACAATGCCGCTGACTTTTATTACCGGAGCATATTACACTGGTCTGGTGGAGCCGATTCTCCCTTGGAGAGCAAGGTGAAAGCCATCTGTATGACACAGAAAGACAAACGTTTTTATCTTTTTTCGGTTTGTTTTTATCGGGGTTTTCATTTCCATGTGCTGCGAGATGCTCCTGTAGAGCCGTGTGTGCTTAATATTTTCCCTCCTGCAGTAAAGCTTTAAAAAATGGCATAAATTGGGTACATCGTCTTACACGGGTATGAAGTAATACAGTTCTGCTGGCTGACGTCTGCGTAGTGCCATCCCGCCGGCTTGTCTGAAGGAACTGGAAACGTTCGGTGTGTGTTTAAACACCATCCGAGTTTGCTGCTGTTGAAGCAGAACTTGTAGGCCGCACTCACCCAGTGGCTGACGGGTGCTGGTTCACCCCTTTCTTTGGGTAAATTAAGCTTTCAAGTGTGTGAACGTAAAGGATTTCCTCTTGAAATGTGCCAGGCTTGTACCTATTTAAATTCTTGAATAGCAGCAGCCACCTTTCAGTGGAATTTATTCTTCTGACCGCTTTTTCGGTAGGGGCGTTTTCCAGTTCTAAGGCGTCTGTTGGTTTCAGGCCGCTTAGGATCGCAGTTTGCGTTTTGGTTTGCTTTTGATATAAAATGGTAGAGTCCTAATCTAAGAGATCCTGATAAATAGATGCCAAATTCATTTGCATTAATGAATTAGCTCTAATAATTCAAGTACGCTGTGCTCTGGGAGGGAGAAGAGGGGAAGCAAAAGCTGGAGTCAAAGAGAAATTGGCTTTAATATATAGAGTGTAGGATGAAAAGAAGTTTATTGTTATTGAGCAGCTTCCTGTGGTTTTCTCGTGGTGCTCTAACTTTGGAGGAGCTTGTGATGATGCTGGCCCTGCAGAATCTGCTTTGGGGATAACCCCGAGTTTGGAGACAAGATTTCCAGTCAAACAGCTTCTTATAAGCGTAAACAAACGCTTCTTTCCCTCCCTCTTTTATTTCATGTTGGTGATTGTCCCTGGCGTTTAAATGAAAGGAGAGATGCTGCGACGTGGTGAATTTTCGATGTATTGATAAATTGCAGGCTGTAGGCTCAAAAACCCAAGCAGAGGTTTCCCAGCCTCACAGCGCAGCCCTGTGCTATATTTAACCATCTTTATCAGTGTCTTGTCTCCTAGTGGAGACCTTATATCCATGTTGACCATTCCCAAAAAGCGTAAGCGCTCAATGTTTCCCAAAGGCCCGTCGATCTGCCACCTGGTTGGGCACTGGTCGGTGTCCCTGGTCTTGTGGCTCCATTGCAATAAGTGGAGGTGGTTTGTGGCCGAGGTGGCCCCGTCACCGACCTGACTTGGGTTGTGAAGTTGCCCGAGGTGGTCGGACCTTCCAGGCCCTTGTTTTGCAGCCCGTGATGGGAGCAGCGATGGAAATCCAGCTGTGGTACGGACCAGCTTCTCTGATCGTGCCCTCTGAAGGCATCTGGCAGGTCAGCGGAGGTCCTGGGATCATTGTATTTGGGGAGAAAATTGAGCAGCACCAGAATATGACTTGGAACCTAACGGTGTGACTGATGATTTTTGAGCCTTTTGGCCCAATGTGCAGGTTATGCTGTTTGGGAGGTGCTCTCTGTCAGCAATGGTGCTGTTAATCATCATATTTCCTCTCTTAATAATCGTATTTCTTCTCTTTGTGAGCTTCAGGAAGGGGTTTTGCCTGTGTTTCACTGTTTTGATAGTGAATACTAATGTAAACCTAACTGGATTACCTAAGAAGTCACGTTTTAGGCTAAATGTGAAAGCCGCTGATATGACTTTTTGATTTATGATTTCAGTTGCTGGAATATCCTCTCTGGGGCAGTGGGCACCATTGAAGAACGAGAGGTGGTTCTGCAGATCTGTTAAATGACGTGATAACAGGACTGTAGCTGGCCCATGATGATTGCTGCATTTCCCTCTTTTCATCAGTTTGCCAGTATTTTCTCTATTGAAAGCATCATTAATGTTAATAACTAGATAAATATTTTTTTCTATATGTTTAGGGAGGGAAGAGATTGGCAGAACTTTTCTGCGGAGCTTATACATAGGGCTGAGCACCAGTATCCCACCCAGCATTCTATATCATAACGTTTCCTTAGGAGTTCAGTTAAAGTATTTCGTTGTGCAATAAAACCATACGAAGCACAGTTGGTAGAAGGAACGTGTTTTAGCTTTGGAGGCACTTTGTTTCCTTTTCGGGCAGAGTAAACTGATATAAAAGAACCACATTCCAGAACAAACGCTTCTCAAAACATTGTTTAGATATTTTTAATGAAGTGATAGTAGCTACCAACATAGTAACAGTTTGTGTATGTGTGCATGGAATAGCTAAATAATAATAATTATTGTGGGGTTTCTAGTGCATTGTTGTGTGTCTAGTGCATTTTCTCGGGAGAACATGAATAAGATGGGTTTGGCTTGTGCTCAGATTTCTTATGTCCCGGCAACTTCTCCTAATTGCACTCACCTTGTATCTGCATTGCACTCAAACGTGCCTTTTTAGAGTCCTTTTCTGCCTTCTTCAGCGGCGCTGAGACGCTTCCAGTGCCAGCACCTTGTAGGGCCAACCGTAGAATTTCAGCACGTTTTTTGCCCTTTTGTGCATCCCTCGGTAGCAGAAACCCGAAGGTTCGTGGTGCACGGCGGCTCCTGCGCGAGCAGAGCGAGCCTCCCGAGCCCAAGGAACTTCAAATTATCAGCTGCCATCTCCTCTTTCATAATCTGCTCAAGTATTTTGTAACGAGTACAGAGGTTTTCGATGAAAGATTGTTGGGATTTTTGTCATTTTAATGTCCTTCAGTATCACAATCTCAACTTTTTGGGGTAAACGGTTGAGCAGACAAAAAACCCAGTGCCATCAGTTGCCTCACACCAAAGTGCTAAGGAACCTTTATTTTTTTATGACATGAGTATGCTTTCATTAACTGGTACTTTTGTGGTGGGCTGATGGCTTCTGCCAGATGAATGATGCAAGTAACCAGTTCTTTAGATCTGACTGCAGCGCTGGGCAGTACCTGATACCAGTGGGGACAGGTTGGTATGACACCTAAAATCAGAAATAAGTAATTAAATAAGTTAAATAAAATTAAATAAAGTGGTAAGAGCTCAGGAGCGCTGACGTACCCCATCCTGCTCCTGCTGTTTTGCCCAGGGCTTCTCAATCCTCACTGAGTTGTGTTGGGTGGCAGCGCTGGGATCCTGGAACATTTGTGGCTTTTACAAGACAATCCTTAGGAAAAGTAAATATATAGGAACTATATGTTGCTAATGTTTTGCAGTCCAGAGTTTACTGATGTCATTACAGCAGCCAAACATTCAGTTGCAAACTTGCACAGGTTTTCCATTTGCTTTTCCCCTTTTATGTCTTTACATTTTTGGCTGTGTTTCAAACAAAAATATTCTTTTCCCTTCCGTGTGTCATTACATATTTTTATATCCGAACAGGATTTTCTGTTACTGTGGTGGTGATATCTTAGCAATCTTATTTATGCTCAGCAATAGTTTGTGGTTCTGTGTGATGGTTCAATGCACGGTGTGTAATACAGATGTTTGCCTGGAGTGGGGCATTAATGAATTGTCCTTATGAATCTGCTTCTCGTGGCAGGAGGATTTGGGAACAGTGACTGTAAGAAGTGTAATGAGGTTTAAAGGATCTTGTGGAGAGGACTCGGGAGGCCTCACTTGGACATTTTTGTGGCAGTTCCCAGTGACAGTGTCTGCAGCAATCTGGAAGATGCCAAGTTCAGGAAATTCATTCTGCCAAGACTAGATTGCACCAAAGCGATATTTATAATTTCACGTCACATCTATTGTTAGTTGGTTGTATGTAAGTAAGGCAATTTGAAAAAAAATATGTTAAGAAATGTCTGAATTTTTCTCCTGTGTAGCCATGATGCCAGCGCGAAGGTTGGTGCTCCTGCTTTTAGTATTTAGAAGCACGAGAAGAGCGGTCAGTGCACAAAATGGGTGTTAATATCTCATTCAGGTACCGGGGTAACTGTGTTTTGGGGGGACACATGGCGCTGTGATAACAGCGGGTGGAAGGGAGATAAAATTAATGGGTCTTCATGTGCCTTTACAAAGGGCATCTGGGATCCTTGTGAAATCATCTGGTGTCTGCACAGGGAACTGAAGCAGTACGTTATTGTTTTTTTAAGTTCTGCTCTAGTTCAGGTCCATCAGGGACCAGAGTTATCCTGGTACCTGAGTGGTGAAAGAAAAATAGCCGATGAGCTGTGTCTTTTCATTAGAAACATTCCCGTCATCATCGGGGTTTGGTTTGACAAATCGCTCATCGGTCAGTTGTACTTTGAAGGCCCCAACGTTGGTGCTGGGAGGGATGTTCTTGCTTGGAGTAGCCTGTTTTTGTCACACAGCAAAATAAATGCGTAGCGAACAGAAATATGTTGTCTGGGCGGTAATTAGTGAAAGTATTTATCTTCCTTGATAACTGTCTCACTCTTTTCCTACAAAGCTCCCAATTTCTGGTTGCACTTTTGAAAATTGCTTTGCCACAATGTTTGCTGTTCACAATTACCTTAGGAAAATGAGGCGAGCGGAGTTAATAAAAAAGTTTTGGGAAGGTGCACGGTTATAATTTTCCAAGTGGACCTCACTGTTTCACTGGGGGGTTTGGATAAGAGGGTCAGCAATCGACTTTTTATTACGGGTCCTGAAATGAAACATACGTTGGATGATGAAAACTTCTGTGTTGTCCTGTGATGTGCAGCTCCTTACCACAGTTTCCTGCATCTTATCTTAAAACCACATTTCTTCCAGTGACTTGTCCTGTTGACATCTTCTGAATAAAGCCCAGTCAGTCCCTCTTGCAGGCTGAAAGTTATCTGTGATGACTGTCACTCTTCCTTCCTTGCTGTTTTGAGGCTGTTCAAATGTGTAGATGTATAAGGTTGGTTGAGATCAGAGGGAGGAATAAAAGCATCACAGTCACAAAACCACTGGGTTTTCTGACTTTTTCAGTTATTGCTTGAGGTAGTAAAAAAGGCTAAAGGTGATAATTCTGATAATTCTGTCCTTTACACTGAAAGGAAACGGCACGTGCGTTGGGAATGGCAGTGATTGAATTTACGCCTCAGTGTAACAGTGGCCTTGTTGTTCTAAGTCCTCAGAAGTGCCACTCCAGCCTGAAAACTTGCATTATAGAATCTATAAGTGTTTAGATGTTCTATTTCTTATCCCAATTATAGTATTAGAAAACTCAGTTACAATTAAAGTCTAGAACATGGGTTTTCCTTAAGTACCAGGTCTGTAAACCGAGGTTACAGTCTGGAACTCAAGCTGCGTCTTTTCTTGTTAATCACTAGGGAGTTAGTGGGAAAATCAGTAGGACAAATACCATTCTCAGTTGCCTTATTATTTCTAAATTATGGGCTTTTTTTTTTTCCCAAGCAGCCATGAAATACCATTGCCAGACTGAATGGCAGAACTGTGAACATACTGCATCACATAGTTTGCAGATTAAACATATGCAGAGGGAGAGAACAGTAGAAATAAATACCAGTGTGTTTCTGGAAGAGCAGTATAAAATAAATCTTTTTGTTGGTGAAACCGCACTGTGTAGTTAGAAAATACAAGTTTATCTCCTGCAAGAAAATGTCAGTTTAAACTAAAACCGCTTTTAGTCTGGCCTTGTGATTTATTTGGATGTTTCTGGCCAAAGGAGCCGGGTGAGACAGCCTCTTAGTACGAGGTTATGGGTCCTGAGCACCTCGCAATCCAGAGCGACCCAAAGGTGTGGGTTGTACACTGGTGAATAGATTCTTGGTGTGTTAGAATATGGTGACATTAGCAGTGGATTGGTAGTGACTTTCTTCGCTGCTATTTTAAACCTGGGTTTGATCTCTAGGGAATAAATGTGTCATCTGTCCAAGGTGCTTTCTGCTGAGTTTGTTTAACTCTGGACCTGGGCTCTGGTTTAGTTGGCCCAAAATGAAACAAAAATGTTTCCAATAAAGGTACATACCCCTCCAGCATTCCCCACCCTTCAGAAGAAAAGGATTCTTGTTGTATTTTCCTGCTAAAACAAGAAGTGAAAGCTTGAATTATACAGGCTTGTGCTGGTCAGTTCACATTTTATTGTGAAAATCTTAAGCCTTCCTCTGTGCTTCTACATGTCCTTGTGCCGGGGATTTGAATGGGGCAGGTGCGAAACTCATCCCCTTGTGGTTTGTTGTTTTATGGGGTGTTGGTTGGTTGTTTTTTTTTCCATTTCTTTTTATTATTCAGTTGTACCTGAAAAGAAGACAAATCTGTTGTGCTGGTTTTGCTTTTGTTTCTCTGTGATCTAATAAGTCTTTGTGTGGTAGAAGCCCATGTTTTCTGTTCTTTATAGAAGGAAATTAGAATGTTCCTTTCTCCGCAGTTTCAGTGGAGAAGTGAAATAACGAAATGGTGAAATCTCCTCCCGCTGTCCACAAGAACTGGGGAAATACAGTTAAGCAATTAGAAGAAAACGGATTTTTAGATATGCCATGAGTAGTTACAGCCGTTCACACGCTGCGTAGATTTAGATAGAAAAACGATTAAGAGCAATAACGAGGCAAGCAAACAGGGCAGCTGTTTTATCCTACATTTTAAAATACCTGAGAAGCAGCTGCAGGTTTTTTAGACCCGTGAGCAGCTGGTGACACTTTCACTCCGCCATATAAACTACTGTAGTGCCATAAACAAGAATGTAATTTTGGTGATGCATTAAATGGAGCAATGAAATCCCAGTATGGAATCCACTAAAACACTCAGGGTTAAGGATAGAAAATGTAGATCTAATACTTTATATATTTTTCCTCCTTTACTATGGAAACCCCTCTTTGGCAGGTTTGAATCTGACTCTTGTGTAGGGTACAAGGTCACAAGCCTTTCCAACAGGCTGCTCAATCAGACTTAAATGGCTAAATTTTAATCTGCAAAGCTCATTAGAGAAACAACACCTGTATCACTGTAGTTAAGTTTGTCACAAGTTTCAGCGGAACATTAATAACAGATGTTATGGCAATTTAGACTTGAATTTAGCAGAGAAGTTCTGTTGTCCCAGATTTCATTTATTTAAAAGCTCTGCGTTGCTGTTTTTTTAAAAACCCCTCAATTTAATGAAGATTTTAACGTCAGTCTTCACTGTTGGAGGCCTGTCTTCTGTTCCCAAGGCCAATGAATTTGGCCTTAGTAAAGTTCTTTTTTTCTGGGAGAAAGATGTATGCATTGGAATGAATTCCATGGATACTGTGTTTGCTTTACATCAGGATTTATGTGTTTAAACAGGATGTTTGTGTGGACAGATTTCTCACGTGGCCTTTACTGAAGGGCCACAGACTTAAAAGCAAAATGTAGCTAAAAGGCTTTTGTGCTCTGATGTGTGTATACATATATATATATATATATATATATATATGTAAAGCAACACAAAAACATTCACTCTTAGGTGCTTGTTTAAGTGGTAAGTGATAGTGCTTCAATTAACAGGTTAAAAATTACTGTCCCAAGACAGCGAGAGGAATGTTCACGAGAAGTCCTTTAAAATAGTAGTTTTCTGAGAGCACTTATTAACCAGTTTGCTTTACCATCAGCGTTTTCACATGATTTCTCCAGTACTGGTTCATTTTGTGAGTGACATGAGCAAGTAAGGGTGTGGAAATAAAGACTCGGAAGTTTCTGTTTTGCCTATTTATTTATTCTATTTGCCTTAATTGCAGCACTAATTCTTTAGGTACTTGATGATATAGCTCAGGTGTATGGTGGAGCTGGATTATGAAGCGAGGTGCCCTGAAGATACTTGTGTCTTTGTCAGCAGCAGCTGCAGGATGATGGCAGTTCTGTCAATAGAACTGTTAATGAAAACGGTTCTGCATCGGGCAGAGGAGGTTGGGGTCGACTGAAGAAACAGAAATGCTTTTTATCCAAAAGAACAGATCGGAGAACATGTCTGATTTCTGTAAGGAAAAGGTAGTTTAGATCCTTTGGTTAGAGAAATATAATATTGGACAAACCAGATTCATGTTTGCAGGTCATATGAGGTTCCTGGTGCAAGCAAAACACTGACGGAACAGGCAAACTTCCTAAGCGTGTTCTTCATTTGTGTTGCAAAACTTGTCACCGTTTTAATGTGTTGCTGAGTTTAGTTTCCATTTGTGTAGCTGTGCATGCTTTTATCTTCGTCATTCTTCAACCTTTTCTTCTGATTTCATACTTATATGTGTGTTCTCTGCCTCTTAAACAATTACTTCTTCCTTCCCCCAGACATTTTTTCTTTGAGTTGTGTTTTTTGAGAGTGGGTAATATCCATTCATCTTGATTTTTTTTAAATGCTAATGTTTCTTTTCCAACATCCCTCCTTCCATTTTTCTCTCCTTTGTTTTCGTGCTGTGAACGTCCTGTCGTAAGGAGGGAGATGTTTGTCCGTCGTTCCGAGCAGGCTGTCGTGTCGAGCTCTGGGTCAGTGGATCTGCCTGAATAATGGGATTGGATGGGCAGATCAACACATTCCTGAGTCACCACATTGGAATTCCCAGAAAGCAGGGGGTAGAACCCCAGTTTGGCGTGCTGGGTCACGCCAAATAGACACATGGGTTTCTCGTGTGCTTTGGTTTTTGTAAGTAGCTGTTTCCTTTGGATTTTATTTTGGCCTTGTTCAGTTATCTCCAGGTGTAAATCAGGCTTTCTGCCCTTAGTGAAATCCTGCATTGGCATCGTTGAGAGACTGAAGAAAATGTTGCTGCTTGCATCCGTATTAATATGAAAACAATGCTTTTCTGTATATTCTGAGTTCTGTACTTGGCTGGGAATTGTATATGTGTGCTATAAAAAATAAAGACTTCTCTTAGGAGTTTTGATGAGGCCTGGGCCGGAATCTTGCATTTGAACTATGTGAAGCTTCTATCCACACATCATCGTATCTTCATTTATTCCATTACGTGCTGACTTTAGCAGGTGGCTCATTTTGTTGAAGGCAATGGGGTAGAATCAAATCTCCAAAGTACAGTTGGACTTTGCCTTCTTGTCCCGTTTCGTTCCCGGATTTCCATCCGTGGAAATCCATAAATCGGGCGTTTCGATGCGGGGTGGAGTGGCCTTAGGGACGGTGTTGCGACATTTGGCTGCTCCGCGTGCTTGCACATCTTCATCTCAGCGACAGCGCTGCTCAGGCCTCCTGAAGAAAGGCACCGTGCGGACAGTACTGCTTTTCTATTGAAATTCTTTAAAAACGCCATTGGTTTGTCCTGCCTGCCGCTGCGGTTCCGCACGGCCACTCTGCTGCTCCGCGCCGGCTTAAGCTGCTTTGGGAGCCTCTCTGACAACATCACAGATTACCCAGCCTTGGAGAACACGCTTCTCGTGTGCTAAGCACAGATAGCTCACCAACGCCTCGGCTGAAAAGGGCCAAAGTCTTAAATAATGGTTGTTAGCGTTCCTGTGCGACCGGTATCTTGAGTTCAGACATGAGTGGGTCTTTCGTATGGTAAAAGGTTTGGGAAAAGAGGCTGAAGCTACAGATAGAAGCAGAGAGCCCTGGAATCTATTCTTTATGATGCTTGTAACCCGCTTTGACAGCTAATCAATTCTAAAGATAAGTGTTTACGTTGTGGAGACTTACTGTAGTATAAAATATTTTGAACAGCAAAAATACTTCTGTTTTATTCTGGACTTTCATGTCGAGGGGATATTTGAGTGAAAGCATCGTGAAAATACATAAATGCAGACTTTTATAAATATTCTGGGATGCCAACTGACCATTGTAACGAAATAATGTGATGATAACTTTGCAATGAGCCCTGAAGAGATGAGTTGGTGAACAAATTATTTGCTTCTGTTTTGTCGTTAGGAGATTCAGTTTTGGAGGCGTGTGGAGGCTCTTACCACTTGCCTGAGGATATTGGAACTAGATACCAGGTAAGTACTGTACTATTTAATTTCTTGAAGTCAAATGAAATCCACTCATTTAAACACAAAATAATGCTGAGGAAACAAAGGTCAAAGATTCTTACAGACATCTCTAGTACCTCACAAAGCCAAGCTTAAAACACCTCGTATTTTTCTTGATAGTACGATCTTGGATATCATTCTCGATGGATATAATTTTCACTGTAGAAAAATACCAGATTGTGAGAATGGCTCTAAATGAATCTGAGACACACGGGCAGGAGGCGGAGGCCAGCGGTGCTATTTTGTTTTGGGGATAAATCAATATTTACTAAAGTGTTTCTGGCTTGGTGTTTTTATTAGACTTTTCCTAGTGAATACTGGTTGAGATTGAGTAATTTATCTTAACACCTGCAGCTAGTCTGCTGCACTGGACATCTCTGAAAAACTAGTCCTCTTAGATTAAACTGATGTTGTATTTTACCATAGTCAGTAAAAAGAGAAGATTTGTGGAATGCGAATATTTCCCAAAATACCCTGTGCTTCCTGAAGTCGTGTAATAAAGCATCAGCTAGACATAACTTTGTAAGAGCTGGCGAAACATCCATTTCTCGTTCCCATTGTTTCCTACCTGCCCCTTTGGGGATGTCTCAGTTCTCCGTGTTACCGATGGTGTGCAGAAGGACTCAGAAGCTGTTTTGTTCTTCTGGTTTCAACCAGACTCGTTCAATTTGGACAGAGAGTATCCGTTAAGGGTAATGACTCTCCGTTGTCCTGTCTCTGGTGGGTAAGGACCCTTTACCAGTCAGGAGGTGGTGGATTTTGTCCATTACAGTGGCATTCACTTTCTGGAACAGCTGTTAACATCCAGATTCCCTACACTGAAGATAAAACACTTCACTGAGGTTGTTGTGAGCAGCACGTGTGTAAAGGTCTGTGTGTTGGCATGTGCGTTCAGCGGGTGATTCTGGTTTTTAATATAGTAACTTATACTTACAGAAAATACAGAACAAGTATTAAGAAAATGAAAATTCTGTTGCAGATTGTACCCCAGTGTCCTGCCGCAGTGGTATTTTGATGCAAGATTGTTTCACCTTTCTGCTGCTGGGGTTCACTGGGGTGTCCAGCGAGTGTTTAATTCCCTAAAATGTCAGAGAACTATTAATTTTTCATGGCTGTAATAATAGTTTGCCATTTTAATGAGTTAAATACAACTTATAAAAGGGTCAGCAGACCTGGCAGAAACCAAGATATCACCAGTTTCATGAAACTTGATAGCATTCTTTTGGAAAGCTAGAGAGAAAATTTGTCTTTCTAAGGTCCAGTTTACCACCGATGTGTTTAAAATGTTAAGGCTGGGTTCCACAGAACCTACCGGGTTTAATCTACATCTTTTCATCATGGTTGTACCAATTATAGTTACCTGGTCCTGCTGAAAACCATTGCATGTTCTGGGCAGGCTGGCTGCCCAGGATATTCTGGGACACAGATGGTTAAAAGCGGTGCTGTGTAATCCAGGGATTACCTTTCTTGGGAGTTCTGAGAGAAACCTCCTCGGGGCATCCTGCTTGGGTGGAATACCAGCAGCTGCTGAATACACCCTTTAAAAAATACAGAGCAGCTTTCAGTCCCGTGAATTAGAGCCACCTGCAAAAACAGTAGGGTAGATACTGGTTTCTGAAGTGCTCTGAGCTTGAATAACTTGCACCTTTATTGTCCATTTGAAAAGCCAGAGGTTGTGTTCTTAGTAATAAGACTCTTCTGTTCCCTTAAGTAAGAAACTTCCCACATGAATCCCCGTGACCACCTTGTCCTCTCTGCTTTTGCCCAGACCAGTTTTGTCCGTTCATATAGGTTTTGAAAAGTAAATGCACACACCCCATTAAACCGAACTCCAGAGACCCTGAACTGTTCAGGATGAAGTGACAACAGATTGCAGCAGGTTGGAATTTTACTCCTCTGCCTGTCTGTGTTGGTGACAGGCAGCCTGCAGACTGACAGACATCATCTGGATCATATTGAATTTATTTTTATTAAGCAAATTTGCCCTAATTTAATGGTGGAGCTTTTACAAAGCAGAACGTAGTGTATACCTGCGATCTGCAGCATCTGTGCACCAGGGGCCTGTTGAACTGGTGTTGAAGGAAACTTGTTACGCCTAAATAGAACTACAGACCTTTAAACAACACAAATGTTCATAATGCCCCATTGTTTGAGGCAATACCTTTATAGCTTCCTTATCAGGTAACCTTTAATTAAACTTACCTGAGCTGCCAAAGAGAGAAATGAGATGATTAGCTGGTGTATTCCAGTCCACAAAACTGGACACAGTGCCCAGCATTAATCTAATATAAAATTGGAGGGGCCAGATGCAGAAAAGTAGTTGATGGTGGGCTCTGGGGTGAGCAAGAAAGTTGTAAAGTCTGTGTCCGTTTCTGCCTACAATCGATGGAACTGTGATTTTGTGGCACTATGAGGTCGCAGCAAGAACCGGGCAGTGCAAGTATGAGAGTATTTCTGTCAGGTAGCCTTGGAGTTATTAACATCGTTATGTAAGAGAAAGGGTTAAATTAGAAAAGTCTGATGCTTTAAATATCTTTTTCAAAGGCTACGTAATCTGGTGTAGGCCAACTGTAATGACATAATCCAAAAATAGCCAATAGTCTCCTCTTTGATGCTCATCCTTGCGGCCATTCTGCAAATGCTAATCTGCTCGGGACGTGACGGACACAAGCGCATCTACCCCCGCCATGGCCCGGGGGACGCCCCTGCGGCCTTCACATTGCAGTTTGGAGCAGGAGGTTCATTTGTGTTCAAGTAGTGTGATTTTAAACTCAAACAAGTGTTAAATGTTTGAGCCATGACTTTAATTTATGAGGTGGGAGGTCTCGCGGTGGGCAGGTGTTCCCTTGCTCATAGCAGGATGCGGAGTCACACTGGGTTTATCTAAAGGATTCTGCTGGACCTGGTGTCAGCGATGAGATGGGAGGCTGTGGTTTTGGGCAGTGCTGGAGGTTTGGTGTGTTTTTTTTTAAATGTGAATGTCTGCAATTCAAAATGCAAGTGAGTCACCCCTATGCAAGCGTGGTGCAAAAAGGCAGCCTCATGGTAATGACAAGGCATCTGTTGTCAGACTGTTTATGTAGATATTATCACAAATAAATTATCTTAATGTTAAGACTAAGAAAGAAGATGCAGTAGCTTTAGGGCTGTGTATGTAGTACATGTCTATAGTTGTACCTGGGCTGTTGGTCGTGGGTTTCTGGAAAGAACGGAGTCCAGTATGTCCAGGAGTGATTCCAGGGTGCCCAGTGCTGTGCTGAAAATGGAATCATTGTTTTCACTGGTAAACCACTGAGCTTTGTAACTTAGCTTCCACATATGTTAAGAGCCTTTTCTTTTCAAAGCACGTTTAAACCTAATAAAAGATGATTTTTCACATGGAAACTCCAGTTTGAGGCTGATTCCATGAGTGAGGTCTGTGTTCTTCTTTGTTTAAGCATTTCTTATTCATTTTGTCTTGGCAGGGGCTGGTTCTCCTTTCAGGTTAGTCCGCCATGGCAGACCAGAGGCAACGCTCGCTCTCAACCTCTGGAGAATCCTTGTACCACGTGCTGGGCTTGGACAAGAACGCCACTTCAGATGATATCAAAAAGTCCTACAGGTAAAGGTTCACGTTTTACACCTGTGCCCGACAGCACAAATAGCCTCAATTGTCTTCAACAGGTACATTTACATGTAGGCTCAAGTTGGTTTATTTAAACCTTTTGCAAAAAAATCACATGAGAATAACAGGTGAAACATGGTTGTTTCTTGCTGAAATTGATTTGAAAACCTGCCTGGACGTTGTATGTAAGTGCTGTTAAATTTTTACATCTCGTCTCTAGTAAGTTAAATTCTCCAATATGCAGTATCATTCTGAAAGGTCTTTATCTGAAGTTGAACGGAGTTTGGAGATGGTGTGATCAGTTAAAATCCTCTTGTTACGTAGCCCTATGTCTGACTTACAGAGACCACACACGGACAGTGTTGCCCTTTTGTCCATCATTTCCAGTTCTAGCACAGTGAGGTACAGATTAAAGATACAAATAACGACAAAAACTAGTGTCAGCAATTACTTTTTTCTAAAAATTCATTCAAAACTCTTTATGCGGAATTTCTATTTTAAAATACAATATTTTTTACTTCATTTTCTTAGAGTTACGTGTATGAAGTGGCTCTGCATTGACCAAACAAAGCCAAAAGAGAGTCCTTTAACATGCTCGTTTTCCACATTCCCACAAAATCTACTTAAATGCAATTGCTTCTTTACCCTGAGAATGAGCAACTGTCTTGTACTGTTGGATAAGTGGCAATATATTGAACATGGCACTAGGGGTCAGCAGTGATCTGCACTTGAGGATACTCTTGTTGGAACATTTTACTTCTAGTCTTTAACATGCACCAGAACTTTTCCCTTTCAAAGTCCCATTTTAATACGGATGGGAACTACATGGTGAAATCTCTGACTAAATTGAATCCACAGACTCTCAAAAATTAGCTGTGTCTTCCTAAAACCCTCAAGTGGAAGTTTGAATCAGTGATCTTCCAGTCTTAGTAACTGGGAAATAATAGCTAAGCCCTTTGCAGGTTTATATGACTTCTCTCTAATTATAAAAACTGTGATTATTTCAGTGGTCTCTGAGGCTGCAGCATCAGCAACACCCCTAGGTGTTATTTCCTCAATCAGCATCATTTACACTCTGAGTGTTTCAAATGCACACTCCATTTATTTTTTTCAATGCTGGGATACACTTGCATGCCCATCCAAATGTGGGCTTATACAAATCTTTATGTTTCCCTAAATATTTCCTCACTCAAAGCTGTCGTGTAAAAATCTGCAGGCTTCCGGTGTATTTGTCACATACCGGACTTTGTGGTAGTTTTCTGTAGGAGGACAAGCACCGTTTTTGGTGGAGCAAAGCTGTTAGCTTACATTTCTGTGTGATTTTTCTATTTGGGAGCTCAAATGTCAAAACTGCATTTTTTCTTAATATAAGGAGGTGTTTGGCCAGTTATTTCTATAAATAGCCTGGGCCACATCAGAACTGTCAAAGTTATCAGTGCTGCATGTGGTTTTTGGTGCTGCGTTCAGAGACCTCCAGGGGCCGTGAACTGTGAGAGATCCGGCATGATTAGGGGCTTATGTTGCGATTTCCTGATATCTCGAAACTCTGAAGCTCTTTCTATTCTACTGAAAAGTACTTTGTTCCTGCACAGGAATTGGCGAATTAACCACAAGTGATTGTCTCTTCTATTTTTGTGCTCAGACACTGTGGCAGCTTGCTTTTATTTCTTCTTTGGTACTGTATCTTACACTTGCGGTGTCTTTTTTTCCTGTTAGCTTGGTCTTTGCTTTAGCAGGAGCAAAACTTACTGGTGGAAATTGCTAGAGGGGTAAAAAAGTAGTACTTTTCTTCAATATCTTTCTTTTTTCTCTTGGATTTCTGAGGGCCAAATCCCGCAGTCTGAAGTCAATCCTGTGAACTAAGGCAAACAGCGCTGCAGCCTTTTGTTATCACCTAAGGAAGAATCATCAGGGAAGGTGAATCAGAGATTAAGGAAACCAACTGGGACTTGAAAGTCTCCCTCGACTTGACAGGCTGTGGAATAAAAAAAATAAATCCCATTTTTTAATCTATAACAATCTTTTTTTCGTTCTGCAGGAAACTTGCGTTGAAATATCATCCTGATAAAAACCCTGATAATCCAGAGGCAGCAGAAAAGTTTAAAGAGATCAATAATGCACACGCGATATTGACCGATGCCACAAAGCGAAACATTTATGATAAGTATGGGTCTCTGGGTCTCTATGTAGCAGAGCAGTTCGGTGAAGAAAATGTGAACACGTACTTCGTGCTGTCCAGCTGGTGGGCGAAGGTAAATACAAGTGCAAAGAGAAGTTACTCTGGATTGGCGTTTAAAACTCCTAAAGGTCTCCATTTCATAATTGTCTTTGGTTTTAAATCACCACACTTACTCAAAAGTGCAAAAAGCCTGTATGTTACGCATTTCTCATACTGAAATTGTCCACGCTTTTGCAGTTCATCTGTTTGCAGTCTGCTTGCACAGAAAATAATACGTAAAAGACAGTGTGACTGGGAAACTGGAATATGAAACCGTAGCTGCACCAACTTACTTATTTAGTGACATGATGATGTTTATGGTGCTTTAGGGCTGATTAAAAACTGTTCCCAGTCTTGGCATTTCATTTCATGGGTTCATTTTTCTACCCTTTGCCAGCATTGTCTCCATCTCTTGATTCCCCCCAGTGAGGGAATAGTTCTATCACCGTGCTGGTTTGCTGATTTTGAAATGACATTTTTTCAAACAATTACACAGTGTTCCGTATGAAAATGTAAATTTTGCCCGTTGTGTCTGCGATAAGCACCCGGTGATAAGCACCTCGCTTTGAGCCGCCTTGCTCGGGTGCAGGTGGCACCCGGGTTTCGGCACGGTGAGCTCTGCAGCCGTGCCGACAGCCTTGGGCAGCTCCCGGCCCTGCTGCAGGGACATCCTGACCTGCACATCAACGAGCCGGCGTAAATCCTCACCAGGGTCGTTGATACACACTACAGTCTGTCCTGAACTACCGTACCTCTGGGTATTAATACAGATACACTTCTTAGACCTGTATGTTCTTCCTGATGTAGCAGAATAGTCCACTTAGACATAAAGTTCTTCAAGTAAGCCAGGTTGGCAGCGTTCACCTCGGTGTAAAATGTTGGGAACCATAGCCAGTTTTGCGCATGTTTTTAAATCTATCTCGGTGATGGAGTATCATACTGGAGCCAGTAAGTCCTGTCTCTGCATTGCTGTATTTTTGCTCTCTGGTTTCCCATGGGTCTCAGACTGAGTGGTCACGGCCTGGTAGGCGCAGGTGGTGAGAGTTCCCTTGTCCTCTGTCCTCTGCAGGCCTTGTTTGCGCTCTGCGGGATCATCACGGGCTGCTACTGCTGCTGCTGCCTCTGCTGCTGCTGTAACTGCTGCTGCGGGAAGTGTAAACCCAAACCTCCCGAGGGCGAAGAGCAGGAGTACTACGTCTCTCCAGAGGATTTGGAGGCACAGTTGCAGTCAGATGAAAGGGGTAGGTAAAAAACACTGTGGTGAGGTATCTAGAATGACCATCATTCTCTGACCCAGCGCCGGTTGGGGAGCAGCACCAGCTTTGCAGAGATCAGCGCAGGTCTCAGGCTGTAGATGGTGGAGAGGGAATAGCTGTGGTACAGGAGCTACGTGGGTAATGCTGACGCCAGAGCTGAAAACTCCCAGAGGGTCTTCACTGGACGCGGGGTCAGCTCCAGAGCTGGTCACAATCACTGCGCTTCCTTCCCGTGTCACTGAGTCCCGTACCAGCCACAGACGTGTGGGTGCGGAGGGGACAGGGAGCGTCGGGGCAGCCGCTGTGGCTGCATCAGGCACAAAGGAGACGGGACTGCTGCCCCAGGAGCTGTATCGAATACCCCTCCTGAAGGTATAATGCTATTTCTGTAGAATGAAACTGGTAATCTAAAAAAATTGTAGAGCCTTGTGTGTGCTGTGATCACGTTTTTAATGGCTGTCGCTGAATGGTGAGGGAGGACAAGCTGCTCTTATGTGAAGAAGGAAATACAAAAACGCTATCATGTGCAGGCTGAAAAACAGTAAATTAACATTGTGCTCTCAGAGGGGTGTAAAATGGTATTATCAGAGTGTTGTAGGGAGATGTAACTCGCACTTACCAAAACATACGATGCTTTTTTTGTTATCCTTGGCACACTAAGGCTTTTGTCTTCGCTTTTCAGAGGCCTCAGACGCACCTATTGTGATACAGCCAGCATCAGCCACAGAGACGACCCAGCTCACAGCTGACTCGCACCCCAGCTACCACACCGATGGATTTAATTAAGTTAAGGAAACACTGTCATTAGAACGGATTAAAAAAAAAATACATGGCCAACTCAACACTAGAATCATGAACATTAGAAGTAGAGAATGGGGAGGGGGAATAATTCTGCCACAGTAAGAAGGCAGCTTTCCAACCTGCCGACAATATTTTGTAATCCCTTCAGCCTTTTGTCACCTTTCAGTGTCGTATCTTGACGATACGTGAAGTGCTGTAGCATGCAGTATTTAAAGCAGTTTAGCTACGGTCTTATTTGTTTCCTTTTTTTTTTGTTCCCCTATTTTTTTATAGCATGTATGAAGTTACATTAAATGTCTGTGGTGTAACGTATTGAGTTGTCACAATATAAGTGTGATGGAGACATTCTGCATTTTAAGCAGTGGTACTGGCCTAAAAATGAGATCCAAAAAGTTTCACAGAAGCCACCGTTGTTCTTACAGCTGAGCTGTTGGAGACCTTTAAAAGTTCATGATTTTCATTTGAGTGCAACAAACCAGTTCTTTTATTCCTCCTTCTATTCCTGCATTGTTATCTAAGCAAGTTTACAAAGCCAAAAACCAAAAACTGCCAGTCCTGCAGAGCTGGCGTTGTCTCTAATGCTAGTTTGCAGCTTAAGTAAATCTACCTTGACAAAGGGAGAGTTTCCAATCTTTGAACAGAGAATTGATGAACAGCTCTTTACGTGTGACAGTGTAACCGCAAACTGCAGTTTGCCGCAAAACCAACGGTGAACGGGCTCGTTTGGTTGTGACGGTGGGATTGTAACGTCGAGCACAATTCCGCTTTGGTTTGAGTTCAGTCATTTTCCTGAAATGCTAAAGACCAAATAGTGCAGCTTTTTTTGAATGTGCAAGAGTCTCAAGTCAAACTGCGTAACTGGTTTTCACTGAGCGAGTAAAATGCAGACAGCTGGCAACAGCCAAAATGCCAAAAATATACTGATTTTAAAAAATTTGTTCTAAGAATTCGAGGTTCTAATAGACAAATGGGGTATTACATGTCTGTTTTTAAAGCTTTTATGGTACACTAGCCCTTTACTTTTCTCATGACCTTGTTTGCGGAGTACTTAAATGGAATTTTAAGAGCAAAACACCTTTGTGTTTATATTGTATAATTTGCACATTGTCTTGCACTTAGACTTGTTTACACCAGTGTTTTTCTTTTCCTTCAGAACAACTATGGGAAAGGTTTCCTGTACTACTCTGAAACCAAATCATGTTCAAACACTGCTCTGGAGACTGTGGTTTGTTGAGATGTAACTGTTAAAAACGCGTTTTAGGCAGCTGCTGGTACATTTTGTTGTTAATAATCTTGCTTTGGATGGTGCAAAGTCAGGATCTAGAACAGCTACCAGAGAACCTACACTCGGTACTTTGAGCAGTTAATTGCAGCCTACTTGAGTTTGATCTTTATGGTTTTATATCGCATCGCCTCTACTGTCCTTTGTATCTTTTCACCTATTTTTGGTGAGGCTATTTGCAGCTCCCACCCGGTGTTTGCTTTGAAGGTAAATCACTGTTGATCTGTGAGGAAACCGTAGGAAAATGAAGGGGACTCTGCCAGAGAACCGCTCTGAATCTGTTTTCACGCTATTTTTGCATGAGCTGGAAATGATGGAGCGCATAAAATCGGACATGAAACCGTGTTAAACGTGCTGGGTAGAAGAAAATGTTTTGAACTCAATGAGAAGTGAGGGGTGTTGGTAAAATCAGATCTCCCTGTAGCTGTCGGTACCAGCACTCGTTCGGTGCCTGCACGTGAGCTCATTGCAAATGAGCTTGTGAAACCTCCTCAGGTCCCAGAAATTTAAACAGAAATGTTACTTTTTCAGTTAAATCACTTCTTCCTCATCAATCGTCCTTTTAGACCTGGGACTTGGTGGTTTAGTGGAAGATGCTTTTTTAACCTTTTCTGTCTGGAAAAGTCTCTTGGGTGGCTTGAGGACAGTCGTGTGTGATTTGGTGCGAGGTCCTTATTTAATTAAAGTGTTTGTTTGACCCCTTGGAATAAAAAGCAATTTTTAGGCATAAAAAAAATAGCGTCATGTTGGCAGATTCTGCCTGGAGCCTGTTGGTGATGTTGAATTGCACCCTGGAATATGCTCGAATGTCTGGGTTTTCTCCCCATAAAACTCCCTGGTTAAAATTGCCCTTACCTGCGCAAATTATCTGCTTGGTAAAAAGAAATACAATAAGTATTAGGGGATTATTTTTTTGGCTTTGTAAATGAGCGCAGTTGATCGGGGGACTTGGTGGGATGAGGAAGAGGCCGTTTCCCTTGTGCTGTCGTTTGTCGTTCCTGTGTCCCTGTGTGCAGCTGGACGGGTGACACAAAGCCGCTTGTTTCGGGTGTTGCTCCACTGCTGAGCAGCTGTGACCCCCCTGATGCTGGTTGTCTGTCTTAAGTTTGGAATAATAATCTTATTTCTTAACCCCTCTGGGCTACTTCAACTGAACTAGAAAGGTTGTGACTCCGGGGATGCCCCGACATCGGAATGGAAGGCGGACGCGGATTAGAGATGGCACTGTTGTCTGTGTTTTTATCAAGGGTAAATTTGCTGGTTTAGTTCTTGGCTTAGCAAGGCGTGAGTTTGAGCCAGACTGCTCTCGTCGCTGTGTCTGCGGGTGTGTGTGAGCAGTAAGTGACTCCGTGCTCTGTTACGTGCCAGAGCCGCGTGTTGGGTGCGACGAGGGAAACTACGCTGAGATCCCAGTACAGGAATGACGGGAAAACGCTTTGTTAGGTGAATGTTCATGGGGATTGAAAGTCTTAGAGTTTTTCCATGTCACTCTAGAATCTCTGAATTTAAGATCGTGTATTAATGTGTTTTTTCTTGCACTATATAAGAAGGCAGTTTCAACGTTGCTTCTTTAAACCAAAACCTGTGTAGTTGACAGACAAGCAGCTTGTTGCCCGCGTATTTTGTGCTCTCGTGGGGAAGGCACAGGAGTGTCCCGCGATAACGTGTGTTGCGCTTGGAAATGACCAAGTCGAACCCTAGCGAACGCGAAGCTGTGTTGGAAACGATGGTTGAACCTGTGGAGGTCGGCGAGCAGCCCTGAGCACGGCCTGACCTGCAGAATGTTTCCTTCCGCACTCGAACCTCGGCCCCGTCGCTCTCTGTTCAGTGTGTTGCCAGAATTAAAACTTGAGCTTTCAGTTTTTTTCTTAGTTTCTTACAATTTCTATCACTTTTTTACTGGTTGCCTGAGAACACCTCCATCCAGCCCATCGAGCCTCTTCAGCACCACTTTCCTTGGCACTCGCAGCTTCTCCTGGCGGGGAGGATCCGATCTGGAGAGCTTCTGGCTGCTGTCAGTGGCCACTGGCTCCGTTCCCGAGCTGGTCGGTCCCTCGGGAGCCGTGGCAGGAGGAGATGCTGGTGCTGGACCCCTCGTCCTCCTGGGGATGGAGGAATCCCCGAGCACTGTCGTACATACAGCCAGTTGTCCGCTTCACTCCCAGTGAAGGAAGGGGCGTTGCACCCTGTAAATGCCAGTTTCATTTTGTTAGTGCTGTTTGTAGGAAATTCTTAAATATTTATCTGTATATAAATGGGTTTATGTCAACCTCAGTGGCGTCTGATAGGGTCTAGATCTCTGCCGGTCCCACGCAGTGATGTTTTAGGACCATGTTACCTTTTCAGTCTTATTTTTATATTTGTAATATTTTTAAACTGCTTTAGATATTAGTGCTCATGGTGTTGTTAAAATGTGATGCTGTTGGAGGTTGGGGTGAGCAGAAGGACCCGCTGAGGAGGGGGAAGGCTCGAGCAGGACAGAGAAATAGGGAGGTGGAGGGAATTGGGTTTTCAGACCCTTTTGTGTCACCCTGTGAATGCTAAAGGAGTCACCAGGGCAGGAGCCTGACAGCAGTGACATTCCTGTCCCCAAAGCGGTTGTGTCATCTGGTGTGGAGGGACACCCGTGTGCTTTGGGGGGTTATATCAGAGCATTTCTTGCACTCCTTGAGAGAGGGACCCGCTTTTCTCAACTAGTTTGTGCCCTTTGTCTGTCCGGTGCCCTTTGGTGTTCTTGGCATTTCCAGATAATTCAGGAAATGTGGTTATGCTGCAGGTTTTTCCCACCCGATGCATCTGGATGTCGGCGTCATGTTTAACAGGAGACCCATGCGAGGAGGTCAGGGTGGCATTTGCCTCCTCCAGCCCCTGCCTTGCGTTAATAATTCTGGATGCTGTTTAAATCTGCATTAATCTTAGAGCACTGAAACGTCCTCCCTGCCTCAGTACAGGTGTTCATAGCATCAGGTCGGTATAAACTTAACACGCTTAATCATTCGATGCCGCTTCTCTGTATCATAGTGGAAATCATCTAGTTTGTAGCTGTATCATTACACCAACAACTGCTTAAAATATCTGGAGAGAAACATAACCGGTAGCTAACCAAGTGCAGGACATCTCGGTGTTCGGGTCCTGCGAGCACCGAGCTCTGTGCCGGGCTGGGCGGCCGACGTGTCGTCCGGACTCAGCAAGACCGAAATCCGTGTTTCCGTGGAGGAAGACGCTCTCTATACCAGAAGAAACCGTGTGAGGGAAGCTGTGTGTGGCGTTGGCACGTGCCAGGTGCCATAAATCTGGAGGACGAACCTTTGTTTGGAAATCCAGTGCCAGCATTACATGCACAGTTGATTTTGCTGTTCAAAGGGCAGCTGCTGGGAATTTCTGGTGGTTTTATATATATGTATATGTGTAGAAGAAGCTCTTGTACAAAACGGCCATTCATTTCCCAGTGCTGGTGTCTTGTCCCTGTCCCCACAGCCAGCTGTGGGGTTCACTCCAGTCTGGCAGGGGTTGCTTGTTGTACCTTTCCAAAAATGTTGCCATTATTCGAATTGTGCGAGCTGGGCTGTCCCTGCTCTGCTTTCCTCCGCAGCAGGACCAGGGTTTTCTCTGGAGAAATGGGGTTTGCATGGGCTGGTCCGTGGGGTGTTTGACAGGCGGTTGATGCGCTCATCGCTAGAGGTGGATCAGAGCACGTAGATTTGGGTTTTTCTTTTCCCGATAGTAGTTCTCACCACGTTGTGCTCTCCAAAGCGGGACTCGGTGAGCTCCCAGAGCCAGCTCCCGACCCGCACTGTGGCTTTGGGGTGCAACGTCGTGTGTGTTTGTATGTATATATGCACATATGTATATATTTATACAACAGGTGTGCACCTCGTACTTGCTGCTGTTTTTCCTTCGGTGGCAAAACCATGAAGTGTGGCTCCAAGTACTGCTATGAATTCCCAGCCAGACAAGCGGGACGTGTGAGTTTTGTGTGTCCAGGATTGTGCCGCTTCCTTTCAGCTGCAGGAAAAACCCCAACGGCATCTGTCAGGTTAAATCACTGATGGCAGAAAGGGTGGGAGGATCCTGTTGTATAAAGGAGTGGGCAGTAGAGGTGGAAATGCTGTTGGGAAAGGAAAAGTGACCGAGCTCTGCCCTCCTCGCGCCAGTGAGGTGGCGCTTAAATGGTGTGTCCTGTTTGCACGACCCGGTGACTCAATTTACAGCGTTTGCAGGTCAGATTCATAAGGAGTTGGAGTTACTACGAGTCATAAAGCTGAAGTTAGGCAGGATCTGTGTACAGGCACAGGGGACATGTAAGTACCACCAAACCGTGTCTGGTTGCCCCGGGCAGAGCCTCCTCAGGCCTTTCACCCAAAACACGGGCTTTTGTGCTTCACGGCAGAAATGTGGCAGTACTGGGGGATTCCTTTGTCGCTGACACGTCTAAGTTGTGTTTGTGTCCGTCACGGTAGACGGACTCTGAGGTTTGCCAAGTTCCAAACGCTTGACGTTTCCTCTCCGGGACGCTGATCACCGTCATTCCGTCCTTCTGTCCTTCCGCCTGTCCCCGCCTTCCTGGGGCTGGGTGGGTTGTGTTATCGCAGACATCCAAGGCGGTTTATATTCATTTTGCATGTGAGCAAGGCCCTGAACTCAGTAATTCGTGGCGGGGTTTGGTTGCGTTGGCCTCTGTACGAAGCCTTTGGGAGCTGCGGGCGCCGGGAGGGAACCGCGTTTTGCATTTGCACTGTACTGCAACTCGGGGTGGGGGGTGAAACAAAAGTTAAAAAAAAGAAACCACAATTGAAGTATAAATGCATCTGAAAAGCAATTATAATATAGACATATATATATTTTGTTATGTTACTAAAGGACCATACTTTGAATTGTATGTAAGTAGATGTGGCTGTCTGAACTCTGTGGATTGTAACACTCGATACTACTGAGCTCCTGTACATACACGCAGTTAGGGCAGAAGGAATTATTTTATGTTTTAGCATGGTAATTTGTGTCTTGTATGTCTGAATATAAACTAAAATAAAGATTGCTAAGTTATCTGAAACCACTGTTGTAAAATAAATGTTTTCAACGCAGAAACGCGCGTCGGCTTCTTCTTTGCTGGATCTCCCGAGGGGAGGAGGGTCGGAGGGACGCAGTGCAGCGGGGTCTGCGTGGGGCTGGGGGACCTGGGCGATGTCCTGCTGTCCCTGGGGGGCCCGTGGTGGCTCTGGGGGTGCGGGTGGGCTCGGGGTCCCTGCGGCCGCTCCCGTCCGCCCCCTCCCAAGGAGCCCCCAGCAGTTTTTGAGCATTAAAGACCTTCACACGACACCACCGTGGCAGGTACGTGGGGTGTGAATACAAGCTGTGTTACCAGGCGGTGAGAAATGATTGCGGGGTGCTGGGGAAGGGGCCGCAGTGGAGATCTGTCTGTCTGCAGTTAAAACATCCCTTTCCCAGGCAGCCCCCATCATCGGAGACTGGCTTTGCTCCTGGTGTTGCCGGTGGAGAGACAGAAGCAAAGGTGAGAGGAAGGCTGGTACGAGACTGGTTTGGGAGCCCAGGTGGGGCCTGAGGCAGCGCACACCTGATCCTGTGCCCGTGGGGACCCGCGCGGCTTCCTGGGGATCGAGTCCTGGAGAGGTTAATTCTACATGTGATGGAAATGCGCTGGAGGGAGGTAAGCACAGAACCCTCGTGCTTCAGCCCAGCACGCGCTCCCCAGCAGGACTTGTCCCAGTGTCACCTGTACGGCCCCAGTGAAGCCCTGGGGCTGCCCCTGGTCCTGCTCCAGCCCCTTGTCCCACCGGGTGAGAGGGGACACCGAGGATCCTGTGCTTTGGGGTCACGTTTCCTCCTTCCCCCAGGGGACACAGCAGAGCGAACCCATTGCAGGGGCCTGGGACCCTTCCCCAAGCCGGGTTCAGCCTTGTGTCCTGGTCACACAGCCAGCAGGGCAATGGCCGCTCCCGAGCCCGCGGCTGCGTTTGTGGGGTGGGGGGATGGAGGCGATGGGGGGTCTGTGCCCCAGTGCAGGACTCAGCGTGAGGAGGGAGGGGCC
This sequence comes from Columba livia, assembly GCF_036013475.1. Taxonomy (NCBI): domain Eukaryota; kingdom Metazoa; phylum Chordata; class Aves; order Columbiformes; family Columbidae; genus Columba; species Columba livia. The sequence continues at coordinate 6,708,102 of NC_088617.1, forward strand.
AGGACCCCCCGGGGGTCTGTTACGTTCTTGCTGCTGATGCACAGTCAGGAAAGCTCTTACAGGGATGCTCTTCTGCCTCTGAGCATCACTGAGCTCAAGTTTCGTTAAACCTTGTCCCAAACTGCCAGCTGTGACACTAAAAGGCGCCGAATTGCTGCGATGCTGGGAAGCAGCGGCTTTCAGAGCCACTCGCAGAGATGCTGGGGGAGGAAAAGCTCCAGCTGGGTGTCAGGGTGCAGCTCCCAGCCTGGGGTCAGAGCAAACCCTATTTTGTGAAACAGTCCGTGCCCTGGGAGGGCTCCACAGGCGGAGGACACGGGGCTGCACCCCCAGACGGTGCTGGATCCCTCACGGGGCTGGAGGAGCCACCAGCACCTGCCCGGCCTCTGTCCCCAGAGAAATGTCCCCTGCAGCCCCTGGGGACGGACCCGCACACCCGCCTGTCCCACCCATGTCCTGCCTGGGGCTGCTGCTGGTGCCCAGCACCCTGCAAGCAGCACAAATCCTCCTCCTCCTCCTCACACCAGTCTGGGGGTGTCAGCTCAGCGAGTTCCAGGCCCCCCAGCATTCCCGGGAGGGTTAAAAATGCTTCCGAGCTGCTCCGGCTGCCTCAGGCGGTGCGATCGCCTCTGGTTTAACAAACTGTTCCTCCCTTTCCTTGCAGTAATTTCTGCTTTTGCGTATTCTGTACCTTTTTTCAGAATGGGAGAAAAATGTAGCTTTACAGAAAAAAACAAAACAGCCCACAAAGTGATTACAGTGCGTTAGCAGTGCGAGCAGCTTTGTCCTGTGTCACCGCCAGAGATCAAACTTGGTTTGAGAGACCCAAGACTGCTCTCTGGGACAGTTTTGGTTGCTGGTGCTGGAGCTGCTGCTTGCGCAGCTCTAGGAGGAGGAAGAGGGACCTTTGGATCCCTGGGGATGATGGTTTCTGGCTGTGTGGGTGATGCTGATGACTCTCGGGTGATGGCGATGGGCGCAGGGTGATCCCTCACGGGTGGTGCTGATCCCTCCCAGGCTGCTGATGGCCTGCGGTGGGACACGATCACCCCACACCACATTCCAACCAACTCCAGACCTTCTTGCAGGACTGACCACCATCCCTTTCACCCAGGGATGCATCTGGGATAGCTCCGGTGTTCTTGGGGAGGCCTGGTTTGGGTGGTGATAGAGGCCAAGCAGCTCCAGGATGGGGGCAAAACGCAAGAGCACAGCAGCGCGGCAGGTACGAGGGTGACTTTAATGTACAACAGCGAGAGCAACACGCGAGATGCAGCGATGGGGAACCCGCCGGGCAAGGAGGAGGGTCCTTGGGCACGGCTCCAGCTGCTGGCTGGGCAGCAGCATCCCCCCCTTCTCCGCTCTGCCATGGCTGCTCGTTATGGGGTCGGTCTACTTCATCTTCTGCCACGACCCTCCCTCATTTTCCTATACTCTGCAGCAAGAGCTTATTGCTGAGCGCCTTCTGGGCCAGTCTCTCCTCCCGGGACATCTCCAGGAACTCGCGCAGGAGGTGGAAGGTGAGATCCAGTGAGTTGGGTTTGCCGTCTCGCCTCTTGCCGGTTTGCAGCCCCCGTGGGGTTCGGGAGGCTGGGGTGGGCTCTGCCCCACCGGGCTGGCACAGTCTTTGGGGCAGGGGGCTGGCGGGGGGATCCGGGGGTTGCGGGGCTCCTGGCCAGGGCTCCCAGGTGGGTTGGGGGGCCAGAGTCAGCCTGCGGGACGGCACCCGGGGCCACTGCAGGGGTGAGCAGGTCTCCGAGGGCAGGAAGAGCAGGACGAGGACAGAGGCAGCCGAAATCATCCTGACTCGCATCGCAGCCACTCTGGGGACAGACACCTGCAACAGCCCCCCCCCACCCCAGCCCGGACCCCCACATCCCCCCCACTGCGGTCAGGGGTCACCCAAGGGGCTTCACACCGGGAGAGACCCCCCGCCCCAGGTATGACACCCCCTGGGGATGGAGACCCCCGGGATGGGACCCCCACCCCTGCACATGGGGACCCGCTCCCCCTGGGACAGGACCCTCCCTTGGGGACAGGAGCCCTTGGGGGCTGGAACCCCCCACCTGTGGACGGGACACCCTGCTCCTCGACTGGGACCCCCCAAACCCCACCTGGGTGCCCCGGACATGGGACGAGACCTCACGGACAAATGAACACCCCGGGTTCTGGGACCCTCCGTGTCCCCGGGAATGGGATGCCCCCCCACCCCGGCCACGGGACCCTCCGTGTCCCCGGGACCGGACACCCCCCGCACCCCGGGTCTTGGGACTCCCCTCCCCGTGCCGGGGCTCCCGGGGGTGGGTGCCCCTGTTCCCCGCTCACCGCTCGCCGCTGCTCCGCCCGGCAGGACCCGCCGCTCCGCCCGCCCGGCACCGCGTTATATGGGGCGGCGGCGGGACCCACGTGACCGCGCTATACCGGGCGGCGCGGGCCCCCCCGGCCCCCCCAACCCACGTGACGGGGCCCGGAGCGGGGCCGGGGCGGCGGGAGCTGTCCGGGGTGCTGAATCCGAGGGACGGGACCGGGAGGGGGGGACGGGGGCGTGCGGGAGAGTCTGGGGGGGACACAGGGGTGAGAGTTTGGGGGGGAACACGAGGGTGCGTGGGGGAGAGTCTTGGGGGAATACGGGAGTGAGAGGGGTGAGAGGATGAGAGTTTTGGAGGCACACGGGGGTACGTGGGGTGCGAGGGGTGAGAGTTTAGGGGGACACGGGGATGCGCGGGGTGAAAGGGGTGAGAGTGGGGGGGGGACATTGGGGTGCGTGGAGTGAGAGTCTGGGGGGAAGTGGGGGTACGTGGGAGTGAGAGGGTGAGAGTTTTGGGGGGGGTACACGCGGGTGTGTGGGGTGAGAGGGGTGAGAGTTTGGGGTGAACATGGGGGTATGTGGGGTGAGAGTCTGGGGAAAAAGTGGGGGTATGTGGGCAGTGAGAGGATGAGAGTTTTTGGAGGGACACGAGAGTACATGGGGTGAGAGCCTGAGGGGACACAGGGATCATGGGGAGAGTCTGGGGGTGCATGGGGGCATGTGGGGTGAAAGGGGCGAGAATCTGAGGGTGCAGGGGGGCACGCGGGAGTGAGAGTCTTTGGGGACATGGGGGATCGTGGGGGTACGAGGATGAAAGTCTGTGGGGCACAGGGGTATGTGGGGCGTGAGTCTGAGTGGACACAGGGGATCATGGGGTGAGAGTCTAGAGTGGTGCATGGGGTATGTGGGGGTGAGAGGTATGAAAGCCTTGGGGGGAGACAGAGGTATGTGGGGAGGAGACAATCAGACAATGCAGATTTCCCAGGGAAAGTTTCCCTACCGGAGCTGACGGCTCCTTCGGAAGTTGCCCAGCTCCTCTGAGTGATTCATCTCCTGGCATCATGCAGATGAAAACTTCACTTCAGAAGCGTAGATGTGCTTCTGGAGTGCAATTTTTCCTTTTTGGCAGAGCACAAAAAGCAGGTTCTTTGCATGGCCTGGTTGCCCAGCACAGACACACACCTCTGGGTGCAAACTGGGGTTCATACACGTGGTTCATTTGCCTTTTCCTCCCTCCCCACTGGAGCTTCCATCATTGGGCACTCAAAGCTCAGCAATCACTTCATCTTGCAAAAGTGCTGCTGCCTCTAAACTTAAAAATCGCTCTTGAAGGAATGAACATTTCAAGAGAAGGAGGAAAAAAAAAAACAGAAACACAAACAAAACCGAAACCAAAACAACGCACATGTCCCGGTGGCAGCAATTTCAGCTGCTCCCCTCCATGTGGGGCTGGGCCCTCTCTGCAAACCTCTTTCTTGCCCCATCTCCAGCGGCTGCTCTGCAGAAGCAGCACCAGGGAGGGCCAGGGGCTGTGGGGCAGGGCGGCGGCAGGAGGGGCTGATGCCCAGAGCATCACCTGTGGGGTTTTGGGGACCACTCTGGGTTGGGAGGAGGGTGGCAGTGGCTCTGGGCAGGGACAGCCCCATGGCTGGGAGCCGATATCGCTCCGTTCCTCTGCCACTCCCATGGTCAGCGCTGGGGCTGGGAACGCTTTAGACCATTTTGCTTTAGGATTAGTCATGTAATTGTAGGAAAGACAGTGAATCCAGTAAGTGCATCTTGTACTTGTGTTTTATTTAGGAAGCTCAGCTTGGAATTTTATTTTATTTTTTTCCTGCTCCCTTCATAAATTACTGACACATTCAGTGCTGAAGGGCCCCGTGTGCTGCCTGGGGATTCATTATCGTCACTTTTAGGGATGTAACTGTCTCTGCCTCCACTCAGGAGTGTGAGGAGCGACGTGTTAATGATGCTTTCAGAGATGCCAAATTCACCCCTCGGCTGCGCTCGCTGGGTCCGGCGGCCTCGCAGCTGGTGGGAGTCGGAGTGGCTCCTAATTAGGCACATTTAGCACTCGGAGCCTTCTGCCTTGTGAACAGTGAGTTACACGCGGCAGACGCTGCTTCGCCAACTGTGACAGCATCGGTGCCAAAGCAAGGCCGAGCTTCCAGCAGCTTCTCCTAAGGACCCGGTGGGATTTGCCGGCCACGTTCTTCCCTTTGCTTCTCACCTGTCCTGGTCCTTCCCCATGGCCGCAAACAGCTGCGATGGGATTCACGCGTGTGTTCGGTGCCGGTGGGGGCCGGCGCTGCCTGTCCTGCTCTGGAGAAGGCGTCTCATGGGCTGACGAACCTGAGATTGACCCTTACATTTCACCATTCTCAGGTTAGACAGTCCTCGAGGTGCCTCTCGCTTGGGCAGCCGCCGAACCCCGTGCCACGTGTCCTGTGTCCTGCATCACGTCCTTCTCCAGACCCCGCAGACATTTGAGAAATGTGGAGGAGAAAGCAGAGAAGCAGCCCCTTGGCTCTGCACCCCCAGAGCAGCATTTCAGCTCCTCTCCATCCTGGCTTGACCCAGGGGGTCCTCATGGAGCAGCTCCTTCCCGAAGCGGTGCTGGGGGGCAGCAGAGGCTTAGGGACACGCGTTAATACCAGGGCTGGGTTAACAGTTGGACTTGATGATCTTGAGGGTCTGTTCCAACGAAAATGACTTTATGATTCTGTGAAAGGGGTGTCTGGCAGAGCTGAAACCCTCCGTGCTTTCCCCTTCATTTTGATTCCCATCATTGCACATCACCGGGATGGCTCATGGCAGCACCCGGCACAGTTTCTGGTCTCAGCATCCCAAAGCGGGTGCTGGAGGGGAGATGTGTCCCCGGGCTGGTGACGTGCAGCCGTGGCCCTGCCGAATGGCCACGTCCTTGGGTTTAACAGCCTCTGCTGGATTTCTTTGCATTCTTTTTGTTTTTAAAAGAAAGGAAGCGCACACCTGTCATGCTGCAGCTCTCGGCGAGCACCCAACAGGGGCCGTACGGAGTGGGAAGGGTACATGCCTGCTCAAAAAAGCATCGGCTGCGTTTCAACACGTGTGATGAGTTGAGGATGGTCTCAGAGAAGGAGCCTGTGGAGCAGCCTGGCTCCTCTCATGCAGAGCGACTGGCTGTGTGGGGCAGAGCACTGGGCTCCAGGAGCCTGGGGGGCTGAAATCACCCAAAGCTGGTGCTAAATGGGGACACTGGGGCTCGGGCCTGCTGGGGACAAAAAGCTGAGCTCAGGAGGGGTCTGGGTTTGGCACAGGCTGTGGGGTTAACTCTGGCTTAACCATGGTTGAGAGCTGCCTGTTCCTGCAAATGTTGTCTGTCTGCACCCCAGGAAATCCTCCAGCACCTCGTTATCTCCAAATCACGTTTCCCTCGCTGGGGTTCCTTGGGCCATCAGCATTCGAGGCCGGGAGGAGCGGATCTCCAGCGGCTGCAGACGGCAGAGCACGTTTCTGAGGGGGCTGCCCTGGATTTTGGAATTCAGCAGCACAAAAATCTCCTGCCCATCTCTGCAGGTAAGGGAGGGGTTTACCAACTGGGCTTCCAAACACTATGGGATGCTGGAAACCGCTTTTCTGGGGAAGGGGGATCTCTGGCTGCCCTTTCTGGCAGCCTGATGGCAGATTGATTCGCCCTTAAGTGTGGAAAAATGAGTGTTAAAAACCCATCGGTTTAAATGAGTGAACTAACTACAAAATCAAAGGGAAGAGTTTTTCAAGTTTGTCACCGACAAGCTCCATGCGAGAGGTGAGTGGGCCTAGAAGAGCTGTCAGCAAAAGGCACAGAGGAATCTATGATCCATTTTCTGCCCCTTTCTTGATTTCTTGCTTAGTTTGGTTGCTAACACGTTCGCACGTGTCTGGTGTGGACTGAGCCGGCTGCACCTCTAGGTGCCCCACGTGCAGCCCAGACTGTTTCAATGGAGTGACTCTGGATTTGCAAAGGAAAGAGAAATCTTTCAGGCAGAAAGTAAGGGTGTTGCAGAGCCATGGTTTCAGCTTCTCAGACAGCCCTATTGGAAAGCTGTGGTCGGCTTCTGGGGTTTTTTAAGCTTTGCATCAAAGAAAAAGCCGAACAGATTTGGTTTCTCTGAGCAAAGTTAAGTTTTAGTGAGTTTGGGACAGAGCAATGAACAAGCGCCAGGCTCCTCCCGACCTCCCCCCGTTGCAAAAAGGAGCTGAGCAGAAATGCAGTGAGGACTTCCAAGAATAATTAGAAATCATTTCTGCAGAAAGGATAAGAGAAGGTGCAGGGCAGCGCCCGCCTTACCTGCCAACGCGCCGTGTCCCCGGGGCAGCCAGGCAGCGGTTGTCTGTCTGTCCATCCCTTATCACCTGCTCTACCCCACCCGGCCACCCCCACACCGGCTTTTATGGCCTTTCTTGTCACTCTGAGGAGCCGGGCCGCAGCGAATTGCCACACTTTTCTGCTGGCTTCCTGTTTGTTCATCACGAGCGTCAGTGGTAAAATTTCCATTACACGCTGGACAGACAGGGCGGCAAAGAGAGACGAAGAAAAAAAAACAACAGAAAACCCGTCTCTGTGTTTTAGTGGTTCCCTCAAGTCATTTGAAAATGAGAAAGTGCCTTGGTGCTGTTAGACAGAAGGGAGGAGGAGGGATGCAGAGCATCCTCTGGTACCCGGGTCCAGCCTGGGTGTGAAGCTGCTCCGCGTCCCCCCCCGGTAACTGGAGACCTCCTGTTCCTCGGTTTCAACAAGGAGAAGACCCTCATTTCCACCCCACCCAACCAAAAAACTGTGTTTCCTAAATGCTGCCTCTCTGAACGGAGCCAGAGCACCAGGCAAAGCTCGGTCCTGCCCGGACCGAGGGCTGTGGCACGTCGTTGTGTCCCTTGCTAAGAGAGCAGATCTGGAGATAAATGATTTATTTTGATCTCTTGTTAATCCTCGCCAGGCACAGCAGAGCTGTTTTGGCTGTAGAACAGAGCAGAGCAAGGGAAAAGGTGGAAAACCACCTGCCATGACAATACAGATACTGCCAAAGGACTCTGGCACATCTGGAGCAGTGTCCCTTGCTCCAGAGGGACACGGGGTGTTTGGGGGGGCTGGGGCAGCCTGTGCACACAGTGGGACATGCAGCCGCAGGGGAAGCTGTGCTTCCCAACAGCTCTGCAAAGGGCATTTCCATCGCCCGTTGCAGTGTCTCCAGTAACTCCTGGTCTGCTCCAGCCCTTGTTTTTCCCTTGGCCTCACCAGTGCGCTGTGCTGCCCGTGTCTCATCCTGCTCTGCGCTGGGCCCTGCTTTAGAGGGTGTCAAACACCCCTCGTGCTGCTTTCCAAGCTGAAATGGGGCAAAACGGGTGAGTGGTGTTACTGGTGGAGTCTGGTGGCTCAAGGACCTGTGTTGGGTTTGCTGCCTGGGATGGGACAGCCCTTTCTCAGTGTCCCTTTCCAGGACACCCTGCACGACACAGAGGGGATGTGGAGCTGCAGCCCAGCTCTGTGTAAATGCCGTGTTAGCCCTGGGCAGAGCTGCAATGCTGGCAGCTGGCTGTGGCCTTGGCATCCCTGTCTGTGGTGGGATCCATCTGTAAAACCCCCCTGGCTTGCAGCAGACCCTGGGACGGCTGTCTGCAGGCTGCAAGCCCAGCTCCTTCCCCACACACTCTGCCCTCACAGTCTCACCTTCTGGGGGCTTTTCTTTTTCCTCCACATTCATGTCAGGTGAAGGACTTGCCCCAGCTCAGCCTGCTCAGGGTCTGGGTGGTACCTAAAACGAACTTGTTAGCATGGCTGCGCTGCTCAACCCCCCCTTTTCTCTTGTCACAGCTATTGTTCGCATGAGAAAGGAAGGGAGGAGGACACCTGCACGTTCTTTGTTTTGTTGCTTTGTTTGGGTTTTTTTTTCAATCTATTAAAAACAGAAGGAATGGTCAGGATCCAATATTTCTTTCTCTGCTCTGACTTTGTGTTTTAACTTCCGTGCTGTTCCCAAAGCCTCGCTGAGCAGTGCCCAAGCTCGGCAGTGGTGGATGCACCCAGCAGATCCTGGCACAGCTCAGACCTGTGTCCTTGGCATCAGCCGACCTGCTGCTACCTACTGGGAACGCCGCTCCACGCTAAACCTGCCCTTCCCCAGCACAGCTCCTAGTGCCACAGAGGAAAAGAATGACGGTCACTAAAACAACGTGATTATCTCAACAGCTGCCTGCCTTCCCAGCTACGGTGTGCAAGCACGCTGCTGCTTTTGTACCTAAGACTATGCACGTTATCTTTAACATATAACACTATTATTTCCCATTAATTGACATTTCTGGCAGCAAGGAAGATAGATGAAACATCACAATTTTGCAAACATATTTGCTGGGCACCGCGAAATGAAACAACATCTGAACAACTCCTGAAGCCCTCACTGCCGTGTTTCAGGGATGTTGCATCAAGTTGCAAGGCACATTATAATTTTACTGGCTAACGAACCGTATAAAACACTAGGGATAAAGCTGAGAAAAGAAAGGCAGTTGAACCTGGACTGGCTGCTAAAAGCTGCCAAATGTGTGTGCGCAAAACTGTGACCGTCATTACCCAAACTTCTGCAGCACCCAGCCTGCTCGGAACAGGGCTGGGACACCCACATCTGTGGGGTCGTGGGCGAGTCCCCAAACCAGGAGAAGCTTCCCAAAACAAGAAGCTTCCCAAAGTGCTGCACTGTAAAATCCCAAGTGCTGGCAGTTTGACCCGTGGACCCCAGGTTTCTCCTGTGCTTTGAATAATTTTATTGAACTCTTTCCCAGCTCATTCTCTTCTTGTTGCATTTATTCAGTCTCTGGGCCATTGGGGTCGAATGAATCCTCAGCATGCATTTGTTGATGTTCAATAAGGTCTTTTAAATGTCTTTGATTTTTACAGATGTTTTTGATGTCTTTGATTTTTACGGATGTTTTACAGGTGAGTGAGCTTGCCCAAGGATTGTTTTCGGCAAGAGGCGGCGTGAATTTAACTTAAGGTGTTGGCAAAAAAGTTTCCAGTGGCACCAGGTAAACACTTTAGTGCGTAATGTGTCGGATGTACCAACTGATCACTGTGCTCAAATACTCCTCATAGAACAGCTCAAAAATACCCCGTTTTCCATTGCTGTTTGATACCGACTTCTGAAAAACCACCTCTGTTAGCAGAGCCATGTTTTTTAATGCAAGCCCCTCTGCCAGCCGTTGTTTGCGGCAAATTTCCTCGTTTATTATACATAGAAATTAAGCTTTTTTTCCTTTTTGCCAGGTCCAGACCCGGGAGGCAGCAGCGAGGCCGCTGCAGGTGCTCCCCGTGCAGCCCACTCCTGCAACCAACTGCCGAGTTCTCGGATGAGTGGTGGGGTGAACACGCACCTTCCAGCCCACAGCTTCTGCCTCTTTCTGTGCAAATGGGAAACAAGCAGGTAGCAGGCTGGAAAGAAAATGAGTCGTTTGTTCTGACCTGATTGATCACTGGGTGGCTTTGCAGCCCCACCAAGCCCATGAACGGGCAGTACCTGGCACCAAAGGTGCCTCAGGCGTTTCCCTTGGGCTGGCAGAAATGAAATATTTAATCTGTTTCAAAGAAAACCAAGCCCATCTACTGCAGAAAGAGAAAACACAACCCGAAAGTTCTCCTCTCAGGTGCTCCTGCCTTGAAATGAGTGTATTTTCTCTTTGATGGTCAAGCAGATATTGTTCTTGTTGCCTTTTTTTTTCTTTTCCTTTTTAACCGATTCGATCTATTTTTAGTGGTGAGGGGATGGTGTTTGAGAGTCTCCAGTCAGATCGGCTGCGGTTTGGGTAGCTCTGGACGCTGGGCAGGAAGGAAATCAAGCAAAGCCAGTCCTGGTGCTGTGCTGGGTCTGCAGGTGCTGCTGAGACCGGGGGTCCCCCCGCGGTGGGGCAGCTTGCAATAAGTTGAATGCTTTTGGGAGCTTTTTGGGCTACTTTAATAGGAGAGCTGCAAGTATGGCATTGCTGGGGTGTATAAGGAGAAAAAAGGGATATTATTATTTTTCCTCTGCTTTCTCCAGTATCCCCATGCTACGGGGGGGGCGCTGTGGGGACAGTGGGGGCGCTTGTCCCAGGGTGTCTGTCCTGCAGGGTGTCCCTGTGCGCGGTCCTGGCTGGGCTGGTCAGTGTTGGAGCTGGAGCGATGCGTGATGGCGGTTGCCACCTCTCTTTGTCAGGGTCTGGGGGGCACGGTGCTTGGCCGTGGCAGCCTGGCTCCATGCTAGAGTTCAACAAACCACCACATTTGCTCTTTTTTTCCACTTAAAAAAATGGTGTGACCACCGTGGGGCTTTTTGTGCTGGTGAGGAGAGCAGCACTACTGAGGGCTGCAGCACCGGTCACCCTGCTGCCATGCAGCCTTATGGCTGGGGGTGTCTAAGAGAGCCTTAGATTGATATCTTGGCCAAAAAAGAGAGTGTTGTTTTTGTTCTCCCTCACCAGCCCAGCCTGTGAGTGGCCAGCATGGCGGGCGCCCGGCAGCGCACGTGCCTCATGGCCGGGAGGGCAGAGAGGCAGAGGCGGGAGGGAAGCCGCCTGCCTCCCACACAGTGTTTCCGACGGGGCAAGTTTGTCACAAACAAAAGATATTCAGTCTCGTCGCAATGGCGGGGTGGGGGAGAGGAGCCTGGGCAATGGCCATGAGAGGCTGAGGGGACTCAAGATGGCACCGGGGACAAGGGTAATGGCGGCAAGGACGGGGCTGTCCAGCATGGGCGTTGCCTGCCATGGTGTTCACTGCTACATTTGCCATCACCACCTCAAACAAGGTGCAGAGAAGGAGGGGAGGGGAAGGCGCCATGTTTTCGAGTGGCGGGAACTGCCCGTGCTGGCGGAAGCGTTGGTGTGGGCGCACAGCCGGTTTGCTGAGCTAAAACATGGCGGTGTGGTGAAATGACGGGGTGAAATGTGGATGTGCCGAGTGAAAATGTGGACCTGCTGAGGGAAGTTGCAGATCTTCTGAGGTAAAATAGGGATCTACTAGGGAAAGATGCAGATCTGCTGAGGAAAAATGTGGATTTGAGGAAAAAATGTGGACCTGCTGAGGAAACTTATGGACGTACTGAGTTAAAAGCTAAAGTTGTCCTGGATGCAAAGGTCTCTGGAACATTTTTCCATGCGGGGAGCACTGGGTGGGCATTCTGGTCCCTGTGGCCGTGCTCATGGGACAGGGTGTGGGTCACCTTGACCTTCCTGTGGTGACAAGGGGAGCCATGCCACAGCCCGCTGTGCCATCATGGGTTTGCCAGCCACCAGCCATGGGTGCTGGGGACTGCCTGGGTGCGTGGGTGGCTTTCAGCAGCCTGGAAGTGCTGCAAAACCAGACATGTCAGTCTGAGGTTCTGGTGATGTCTCCTCCTCCCCACACCCTTCGCACCCCAATTTTTGTCTTCCCTTCCATGGCTGAGTATCCTACAGCTGCTCTCTTTGCCTGTCACAGGCTCACTGGGGCCATGGGATGGACCATGGGTGCAGGACACCCTCTGATGTTTGATGTGGTGGGTCAAAACTCCATTGCACCCAGTGCTCCTCTACCCACATGCCTCCCTGAGACACTTCCTCCATGTTACCCATTGAGGGCTGTTATTGGACCACAAAAAGGCTGCAACCAAGGAGTTTTGGTGTGTGGATAGGGATGAGGGATACTGGGGGAGAAAAGGCGCTTTGGCTCTTCTCACAGGAGTGTTGTGGGATCTTTACCCTCATGGTGGACCCTGGTGGCAAACCTTGCACAAGACCCACATGTGGTCTTGTCTTCCTCAAGGATGCCAAGAGCACTGCTCAAACGTGGTCTGCTGGAGCTTTATGCATGAAGGATGATGGCGGCATTCATTCATGGGCTTGAGCATGGTCTGGAAAAGAAGACACGGCCCCGCTCCAGCACTGAGCTCCTGCGCTGGCAGCTGCAGCCCCGAGGAAGAACTCCGGGTGTAGACATACTCCTCCATGGGTCTGGCAATGCTGCTGTCCCTTGTCCCACTGCTGCTCACCTGGTACCCCAGCCAAAAACCCTGTGTCTGCCTGTTCTCCTGTGTTTGTGCTTATGAGCTCTCCTTCCACCTACGCAGGGAGCTATTTTTAGCAGACTTTAATCAAGTGTCAGTGCTGGCTCTGAGCGCAGCTTTCAAGCCAAGGGCTCAAGCTTTCGCTGAGAGCTTGCAGGAACTCGGGTGTGTGTTTTCTTTTAAATTTAGTTGAGAATTTATACAACATGCCGCAGAACAGTGGCAGTTATTTTGGGCTCATCGCACCTGAGCCCACACTGAGTTACACCAGGTGACTCTCATTTCGGAAAGGACCTGGCAGAACATCTCCCTCCTGCTGTGTTCTCCCCGCTGCCGGCAGCGCCTGCCTTGCCTGACCCCTCCGAGCCCAGGTAGGTTTGCTCCTCTTGGTCCATGTATCTCCAGTACAAGGATGTTGCATTTGTACTTTGAGTCATGCAGGGAAGGAAAATACTCAGTGTTCAGCCCCAGCGGTCACAGCCTCCTCTGACCACATTCATCTCAGGTCTGGCAGCTCCTCTTCTGCTGAGGTTGTGCTGGCCTTGCTCACAGCTTCCTGGAGAGCATGATGAGACCCGCTCCCGCCATGGTGCGAGCAGCTCTGGTTCAGCACAAGCAAGCTGATGTTTGGCTGAGCTGCGTTTCAGGGGTCTCGGTGTTTCTCAAGCTAAAGAATTATGTGACCCAAGGTGAACTTCAGCTTCCTTGGAGATATGAAGAGCTGCCCTTCCTCTGGCACCAACGCTTCTCTTGGGCCTAGAGTCTGGTGTGCAAAAGAGATGTGGACAGGCTGGGGAGCATCCAGAGAAGTGTCACAAGGATGATCCAAGGACTGGGAAGCCACCACGTGAAGAAAGGCTGAGAGAACAGGGCTTGTTCAGCCTTGAGAAAAGAGGCTGAGGGGAGACCTCAGCACAATGTTCAGTATTTACAGGGTGGCTACAGAATAGATGCAGATGCCCTTTGTACAAGGAGTCCCATGGAGAAGATGAGCGGTGATGGGGACAAGTTGCTCCTGGGGAGATACTGACTGGACACGAGGGACATTATTCCCAATGAAAATAATCAGCCATTGGAATAATCTCCCCACGGAAGTGGTGGGTTCCCAGACATTGGACACTTTTAAGATTCAGCTGGACAGGGTGCTGGGCCAGCTCGTCTAGACCAGGCTTTGGCCAGGAAGGGTTGGACCAGGCGATTCTTCTGGGCAGCTCTGGGGCATGACAAAGAAGGGCTCCATTCCAGAAAAAAAAAGAGAAAAAATTTATTATTTTTCTTTATAAAATATCTCCAATAAGTTATATAGGCAAATATTTAAATTAAAATAAATTAACTCCGCTCTATGCTGGGACACACGACTGTCCGCAAAGTCAAAGTAGGATTTGTATTTCTTTGAAAAAATATGCCCTAGATCTCCAATGTATGATTTGAAAAAAATATCTATGCTTGGTGAGGAGGAAGGTGAAATCTCTGCAATGGACAGAAGGGGTTAAGGTGCGGTGCTGAAGCTGCCTGGCGCTGGTGGTATCTCCACATCCAGCTAAGTGCTGAGAGCATCTTCATCGTCGCTCCAGTCGGGAGGAGCGTCCGTCCCAAAGTACCGATCACCAAAGTTCCCTGCAGGGAGAAAAAGAGAGATGCAGTCATAATGCAGCTCTGCAGGGAGCCCTGGAACCCACCCGCCCCCCAGCAGGCAAGGAAACAAAAGCAGGTTTTATCTGACAGCTCAAACAGCACGAAAATTCGTGTGGTAGCAAAACTGGAGCAGCCCGGAGGCTGTTTTAGCACCCGGTGGCAGGAGTGTTTCCTGGCACAGCGGAGGTGAGGACAGAAGAACACGGTGAGCTCATTTCAGATGAGCTTGTTGAAGGTGGTGGCTCATGGAAGGAGTTGGGCGCAGGTTTTTGCTCCAGCTGTCCCAGCCCAGCTTCTCCACCCGGGGCGGGAGGAGGCTCAGGGCACGTGGAACGGCTCCTTCTGCCAACACGGTTATGGCCGCATGACAGCTCTCGGAACGGGCATGTCGATCTCAACACTCACGTGGGAGCAGGACCCTGCAGTGGCAGTGGGTCCCCAGGTAAAATAAGGTCAGGCTTAAGCTGCTGTTTCAACCAAGGTTTCACCTCTTTTGGTGAGTGGGCCAGAAGCACCAAAAACTCCCCTGAAACAGGTCGTTCCTGCCCAGATACTCACCAATGCCGGGGATTATCCGGAAAAGGTCATTCACCTTCTTGTCCACAGCTGTGGTGATGATCTTCACGCGGGGGAAAGCATAGGCGACGGAGTGGACACCCATCTCCGCCATGAGCAGGGAGAGGAGGAAGATCTTGTCTTCTGGGACATCATGATCCTACGGGAAAGGCACAGAGACAGCTGGGGTGAGGGTATCTGAGGCAGGTTGTGGCCCATGTCCAGCGAGGGCCTTCCTGGAGCCACTTCCCCTCCTCCCCTCTCTGTGCCCACTGGGATCACTGGGCACAGGACCAAGAGACCAACTAAATCTAGGCTGTTACCACACAAGGAAGGGACAGTTTCAGCGCAAGGCCCCTTGGCATGGACGCAGCTGGTGTTTTGGATGTTACTGGGGGGCAACCACCCACCCCTGCAGCTTGCCCGACAACCTCGTACCAGCAGCACCCGCACCGCCATCATGGCTGCAGCACCCGTGGAGACCGTGCAGTCCATCAGGATGACGTGGTCTTCGCTGATGTCCTTTGGCAGCCGCAGGTAGTGGAGCTGGGCAGGGCGGAGAGAGATCAGCTCAGAGGCTGCAGGCAAATGGAGCAACCCCAACCCTCCTCTTAGAGGGGTGGAGGAACTTTCATGTATCATATGAGTCAGTGTGTGCCCAGGTGGCCAAAAAAGGCCACCAGCATCCTGGCTTGTACCAGCACCAGTGCGGCCAGTAGGCCCAGGGCAGTGACCGTCTCCTGTGCTGGGCACTGGGGAGGTCAAACCTTGAATCCTGGGGTCAGTTTTGGGATCCTCATGCCAAGAAAGCTCTTGAGGTTCTGGAGCGAGTTCAGAGGATGGAACAGAGCTGGGGAAGGGGCTGGAGCACAAGCGTGATGGGAGCATCTGAGGGACCTGGGGGGTTCAGTCTTTACCTCTGGCTCGCCCGTGTTGCAGTTGGTCTGGATGAGGATGGTCCCAATGCGCACATCCTTGCACACTGCTCGCAGCGCTGGCTCCATCGTCTCTCCTGCTCGCAGGATCGACACTCCAGTGATCTGCAGCACATGGTGAGGGTGACTGGGAAGGCACAGTGCACGTACACACCACCCCAGTGTGACACTGGGCCTCAACAGTGGGGGATCCTAATGGAAAACCCCGAAAAGCGCATCCCTTCCAAGAGGGTTGTGCTGCTCCCAGTTCAGGCTGCCTCTCTCAACGGGAGGGCAGCAGTGGCACAGTGACATTGCTGGTGGCATCCCTGGCCACCGACCTGCTGTCTGTCCTGATGATACAGGGTATCGTACTCATGACAGCAGGCACCAAACCCAGGCCTCGCCCCAAGAAAACAGGGGTGTCCTCCCCCTGCATCGCCAGGCCTTTTAATGTAGCCCCACAGCAGAGGGTTAGTTAGTTAATTGCTTCTACTTACTTGCTTCCCACTGTACGTCCTCCCTTCGTAGTCCTGGCCCTGAGGGGTCTGGACTGTGCAGCTCTACAAAAACCATGAGAGGAGCATTACCAAGGGCTGTGACGTGGCTCCCAGAGCCCTGGTACCGGGGAGCAGCTGTGGGCTGCTCTGACCCCTTGGAAACTCAAGCTGGGCAAAGAATGGTCACCCAGGGGCACGTCAGTGCTCAATGGCCCAAGGGAGCCCTGCCCCATTTTAACCAAGAAGGAAAGGGCTGGTACACGGGGAAGGCTGGAAGAGCAGTGTCAGGACTGTCCCAGTTCCCTGGGAGTTACAGGTCAGGAATCAGAGAGCAAACACAGTGCCCGGTGCCCGTCCTCCCAGCTGCAAACCCAAACCCACCTGGAAGGGGAGCAGGGAGAGCGCGTGTTCAATCAGCAACCGCATCAGCCTCTTGGAGTAGAAAATGAACTCGTCTCTGCTGGTCTCCTTGTTTCTAGAGGGGAGAGAAAGCCACTGTGAGCTTTGGACCAAGATACGCCCCGGGTGATGCTGGCAGAAGTGTGGGGCTGTGGGGAGGAGGGAGCCCCTGCCCCTCTCTGGCTGTTGGGGTCTGGTTTGCACGGGGCTCAGGTAAAAAGAAGAAAAATTGTTGGCAAGACCATGGAGCAGAGCTCCTGTAGCCAGAGGCCCACCACTGTCTGTCCTGTCCCATGCCCCCAGGCTGTAGGGATGGGGCACAAGTGAGGTTTGAGAGACAAGCCCCATCCCAGCCCTGGAGGGGCTTTACCTGATGATGGTGTGCATGCCCCGCACTTGAGGGGTGCTCTTCAGCACGCTGAGCGTCTGAGGAAGGGGGTGGCACTGGTGGGCAGAGGCCAGGGCAGCCCTGAAAACCAAAAACACGGTTAGAATGTCTCCAGGTGAGGCTAGAGCACAGCACCTGGCCAGAGCCGTCCTCCCAGATGACACCTCACACTGCAAACGCACAGCAGGGCCATCCAGCACAGCCGAGCGAGCAGCCAGCCCTGCTCCCACGAATGGGCATGGTTGGTGGGACCAGGAGGACCTTGCAGCCCAAGGACCTGCTATTCCTGCTGGGCAGCAACCCACAGTCGGCCCATATCAGTTTCCTCTGGTTGAGAAGAAAGTAGAAAACAAAGTTAAAACCTCCTGCTGCTTGAGAGTCTGATTTGGGGGTGGATCATGAACTCACGGGGTGAGGAGGAGTTGCTGTGGTTTTCTCTGTCCTACAAGTGCCAGAGGTTACCAGGAATGGGACAGGCCTGTGTCAATCAGGGCAGTGTCATGGAGATGGCTGTGCCACCCGGCGAGGGCTGCAACGAGGCCATTTCCGAGATAGTCGGATTCAGAAATAGTCGGATTGTCACCAAATTGGGAACAGCTTCAAGACTTTACGGCTGGACAGGACTGGCTTTGTGTGACTCATCTCCACACAACTAATGGGGCTGGGAGCTATTCTTGGATCAAGGGAACACCGTTCACAGGGAAGCGCACAATGGAGCCCCATTAGTCACCTCTCTCTCTTTGAGAGCGGCAGTAATGAGATGAAGGTCACATCTATCTGGCTTCCACAAGGCTGAGCAGGATGGACAAGAGACTTTGTCTGGGAGGAGGGCTGGGGTTCGAAAGCTCACAAACGTGCCAGTGGCTGCAGCCCATCAGAGAGATGCTGGGAGGGGGAGAAGAGAGCAAACAAACGAAAGCACCAGGTGATGAAGATTTCAAATCAAGCAGAAACCTGGATTAATTGCGCACGCACACACAGAGGCACACAAGCGGAGAAGAAGGCAGAGAAGATGACTGGGTAGGAATGGAGGAGGGCAGGACTAGATGACTTGAGGCCTCCATCCACATAGCCATCTCCTGGTCTTGGCCACCCAACACCAAACGAGACATTCCCAAGGCCTGTGGGTACTTAAGGGCTCCTTCTCACTTTTGCCAGCTCCAGTCCTGCGTAGCAGCAAAAACCCCTATGCAGGGAATGCTCCCAAGAGCCGAGACAGCTCGTGGCCATGCAGAGTATGTGGGACAGGTTTTGCTCCCATCACAGGCTTGGTGACAAGCCCAGCGTGATCCCATAGACCCCATTGCCGATTTAAGACAAGCAGCCCCCAAGGCCCCAGATCTGCCGTTGGTAAAGCAAGCTCACTCTGTTAGTCACTGCAACTCGGGTTAGCTGCCTTCAGAGATGTTCCTACGCCAGGGCTGTGCTGTCAACAGCCCCCCTGTCCTTCCTCCTGCCAGACCTGGCTTGGGGACAGAACCTAGGACACATCCTGGGGACACAGGTGCCAACCAGCCCAGTCTAATCCCTCATGACACAGAGCTGAGCTCTACCTTTGGCAGACGCTGCTGCCTGCACAGGGCTGTCTGCTCGCCTGTTCCTGCGGGGGACAGAGATCAGCCGCCAACAGAGCCAAGGTGACAAACGGTTGTTCCCCAGATCAGAGGAGCTGGGGGTTTGTAGTCCATGGGGGCCATCTCCCACCCACCCACAGCACACGCCTGGGCTTGTCACGGCCACCTCTCCCCACTGTCACTGCCAGGTGTGTGTCACAGCATCCCGCCACACCAGTGGGACAGGCAGCCCCTCTTCTGCCCCAGTCTCTGGTGCTGCAGGTGAATGCGGTGTCACCCGGCTCCTGCTCCCTGCCACAGATGCCACCGAGCGCTCCTGCCCCTCCGCGTGCCTGGGAACACCTCCCCTGCACACCGAGCTGTCACCAGGACCCTGGGAAAAGCTGTCAGCATTTTGTCACCGAGCTTTCCGCACCTTCCCGTGACACCCGCGCAGGGGCTGGTGCTCAGCGTGGGGATGGGGAGGTCTGACTGCAGCCCTGCTCAGCGTGGGACGGTCCCCAAGGTGCCTTCTGGGGAAACAGCAGCAAATCCCATTTTTGGGGTTGGGATGAAGATGCTCTCTCAAGCCCCCACCCTGGTTTGGTCTGCACAGCCCCCACAAAGCAGGACCCTGTCTGCCCAAAAACCCCCGGCTTGGGTTAGTAACGCGGCTTACGCGGCACAGCCCTCATCCCCGTTCCCCGGCATTAGTGTCACAACCAAAACACAGCCGTTAGAATTGTCTCCTCACATATCCCAGCGCAGCTTCCTCTGGTCACCAGGTGGGAGGGATGTTCAAGGGAGACAAGACAGGAAACACGAGAGTTTAAGGGGAGGGGGACAAACACCACATGAAACAAAGGAAAAAGCACCATCATTAGTCAAAGTGTGGGGGGAAAAGCCCTAATTGATCTACGGCTCTTGGAGCTGCCCGGTGCCTGGGCCGTACCAACCCCAGGGCTCCTCCCGTGGTGATCAAGTCACACCACAGCTGCTCTTCATGCCACCAAGCTCCATCTGCTCTCACCGGCCTGGAGTCATAGCAAAGGACACTGTCCCATCTCTGTCCCAGGTGGTACCACACCCCAACATTTGCTGCAGCTGGAAATGCCCAGCCCTTGCCCAGGGCTCTGCTGCAATCCCAGAACAATCCCAGGCGCTCAAGGCCAGGCTTGCAAATACTTCATCCACCCTGCAGGGCTGCCCATCTCCTGGCACACTGGAGAGAGCATCTGCACAAGCCTTGGGGTCCCTGGAAAGCCGAAAACACCAGGAACAGCAGCAGAAACCCAGCTCTGAACCAAACATCACAACTTCCCGGGAAGACCTTCCTTCCCCTGAGCTCACCTGAACCCGCCCTGGGATCACCAGCCCTTGGAGAGGCAGAGAGAAGAGTTTGGCCTCTCTGGCAGCTGCCCCGATGTCACCTGCGGTGAAACCATGGCCCTTCGCTGCCAGGAGGGACAGAGGGAGCAGGTCATTGTCACCAACCCTGAGAGCAATGCTGCCTGTCCCTCCCCCTGCCAGGTAGGACCATGGTGCAAAATTCAGACAAGCAGCCACGAGAACGTAAAGAAAAACGTTTCGCTTTGGAAACTTATTTCCCCCACCCCAGAACAAAAGCTTTAAAGGAAAAAAAAAAAGAAAGTAGAAGAAAGAAAGAAAAAGAGAGAGAAAGGGGTGAGCATCTCTCAGGAAGGCTTCAGGGAACATCCTCAGCTCTTTGTTGAGCATGCTATCAAGCGGGAAGCAGACAAGAGACATCCAGCTACAAAGGAGCAAATGCAGTCAAGGCATTTCAAACACGTACAGCAGCTGGCTTTCATGGCTGACATTTCAAACAAGGGCTATTAAACTGCGCCACAGGTTGATATTTAAAGACACAATTGGCAAAGGGCATGGCAAGCTGATCGAGACCTTGGGGGTGGGGAATATTGATTGGCGAGGGGAATTGAGCTGAAAAGAGCACAGGCTCCAAGAGCTGGGCTTGTTGCTGAAATAGCGTGGCAAAAGGGATGGAAAACAGGATGGAAAATGGGCTTGGTCCAGCTCCTGCTGCTGGGCTGGAGGAGAAAAACTCACCTGGGCATGGATGGGAAGAGAGTGCCGGTGCACAACTGTATCTCCAGCACACACACCGCAAACCTGGGGGGAGCTGGACAAAAACCACCCCGAGTGCAGGATGCTGAGGTCTGACCTGCGCTCCGAGGGAATGCAGGAGAAGGCAGCCAGCAGTTACAGGACGAAAACAAGGCTTGCAAGTCCAGAAACTAGCACCACTTTCTCTAAACTCCTCCAAATTCACCCATTTGATGAACTGAGAGTCGGGGAGCACCAGCACCAGTGAAGCAGCTCGGACTGGGGCCAGATCTCAGCACCCAGCTCTGATTCTACCAGCTACAAAGGCCTCGCTGCATTCCCACAGCCACCAAAAGGCAGCGACATCAGAACAACAACAGTGACATTTAGATGAAGCCGCTCAAGCCAGGAGGGTGGGGAACTGGTTTAGGTGAAAAGCCCTGTTTTCCAAGAGCATTGTGCTTGAATCACGTCTCTCCATCCACCTCGCTCTCTTGCGAGCGCAGAGCTGCAAAGGAGCCGATGGGAACCGCAGCAGCAGGAAAAGCACAGGGACTCCAAGAGCCTAAACAGATTTTTTTGCAGGAAATTTTTTCCAGGCTTTCTGGCAAAGGCATAAATGGAAACCACAAGCCTTAAACAGAACCTAAAAATGTCTGTGGTTGTGGCTATCAGCGAGATGTTTCTGGAGGTCAGAGGTACCTTTCCAAACCTGCTAGCGTTATACTTTCTTGACATATTATTAAACACTTGATTTTTAAGGTGCACAAAAAGATCACCTGTACCAAGTGCCACTTCAATTAAAGAGGAGAATCCCTGGAGAGAAAGGAAATTTTATATGTGTATATATACACACATATATGTGGGCATATATCCATATGTACATGCACACATCAGTCTACTTTCTAGTGTTACTCCTGCAATTTTTTACAGCAACAGACTTCTCTCCAGGTTAAAGAGCACCTTTCCACATGGTCCTCCAGACACACGGGGAAGCTGACGCTGTGTGCAGGGAAATGTCAGGCCCCATGGTGATACACAAGCAAGCAGAAATAAAATAAATCACTCAGTTGCCTAGTCTAGGAAACAAATAGCTTAAACAGAAATACATAAAGCAGAGTCTTTTCCTGTTCATCTGAGGTACTTGAAAAGCTTTTTGTACGCCAAACGTAACATTACTTGAGTTAAGTGTCTCCATTTGATGACAGAAGTCTCAATGGAAACCCATCTGCGGTTCTGCATCCCCTTTGCTTCCTAGAAAAACATCTGGAAACTTCTCTGCCTGCTTAACGGGAGCAAGAGAGCTAAAGTCACATCTGGATCCACGTGCTGAGGAGGTGAAGTAAATCAATATATACCCTACAGCATCCATGTGCAGGTACTGAGAAATCAGAAATCCTACTAGAATGGGGCATAAGTATTTTCTTACTGTAGGAATGGGGGTACCTTTTGCCATTTCTGAGCTGCTTTGCTTAATCTAATAATTGGTGTTTAATGATGTTTCATCATCAGGGATGGAGAGTGGCTCTGAACAACCATTTGTCTTACAAGGGCCAGAGCACAAGTGTGATGGGAGCGGCTGAGGGACCTGGGGGGTTCATCTGGAGAACAGGAGCTGAGGGGAGACCTTCTGATCTCTGAACTGCCTGAAAGGAGCTTGGAGGCAGGGGGGTTGGGCTCTGCTCCCCAGGAACAAGGGACAGGATGAGAGGAAACGGCCTCAAGTTGCGCCATGGGAGGTTGAGGTTGGATCTGGGCAATAATTTCTTCCTGGAAAGGGCTGTGGGGCATTGGAACAGGCTGCCCAGGGCAGTGGTGGAGTCACCATCCCTGAAGGGATTGAACAGATGAGATTCTCAGGGACATGGGTCAGTGCCAGGGTTGGGTGAATGGTTGTAACTTGATCATCTTGAGGGTCCATTGCAACCAAAACGATTCTGTGATTCTATGGAGGGAAATTCGAGAGAATCCCAGGACACAAACCTCCCCTCTTGCGGAGATCAGGGGGCCCCGGCGAACAAACCTGTCCCTGCCCCAGCTCCAGGGCTCTGTGCTCAAGCTGGTGGCACCCTCAAGGGTGACATCCCTGTCCCCACAGCTCCCAAAGCCAGGACAAGGTGGCCTTTCACCAGCTTTGGAACATGACGTGGCCGAGCGTTATGTGAGCCGTGGGTCTGGCCTGCGGGTCAGGGTGAGGCCAAGCAGTGCCTGGCATTGGAAATGCCTCGGGCTGCACAGACAGGACAGGGTTAGGGGCTCTTACCTGACACTGAGTTCACGCTGCAGCAGCAACACAAAGACACAATGCAACCGGTATTAAGCATTGTCAACACCAGGGTCGTTTCAAGATAAAAGAAAAGGAAAAATAGGAATATTTTCCCTGCATTCACACGTAGCCTCTTCCCCTTTTTTCCCTCCCCAGGTAACGAAAGCCCCCCTCCAGCCAGCCCCTCGTCGGGCTCACACAGCGCTCTGGGGAGGAGCTGCCGTGTTTGCTCGTGTCCAGCCAGGAGCTTTCCCGGCCAGACTCTCTCCAGGGCCTGGGAGAAACAGCCATTTCCCCCTCCTGGCCTGTGCCCATGGCTGTGTGCTCTCCTCAGCCCAGTGCCAGTGCTGATACCAGGGCTCTGATCCTCACTCCTGGTTTAGAACCAGCTTCCTGATCTGCCAGAGCTCAGTGCCGTCAATCTGGGCAGTCAGAAAGCCCTGACTGTGCAGAGCGGGGAACTTCCAGACTTCTATCACGCCTTTGCATCAGAGCAGTTGTTCCGGAGCGGGCACAAGAGGCACGATGCTACCGTGTGACAGCTCCATCCCAGGGCCAAGCAGCTCCTGCCGGCCGGGAGCTCAGAAAAGCCCATGGGAACTGAGCCCTTGGCTTTCAAGCACATCCATCTCCAGGTCATGCTCCTTCTACCTCCCAGGACATTGCTCTGAGCATCTCCACAACTTATCACAGCTACAAATGGGCAGGAGGAGACTGTGCTGCTCAGGGAACAGTGACACACAACAGTGTCACTCAGTTGAAGGGTCCTAGGCTCAAACCACCGCTCAGGGCTGGCCCAGGACACACAAAGACAACTTGTTAAAACCAGTGATGGGGAAGCGATGGAGCCTGTGCCTGGAGTGGGGCATCAAACGAGACAAGACTTCGGGTTTTGAAATCCACGGGCTGCACCCAACACAGAAAAGTGGGCTCTTGGCCGGAAAGACTGTGCAGCAGCGCCTGCACAGGGGTGAGGAGGAGAAACCAGAGAGATGAAATACTGCAGGGTTTGTGGCGATGCTGGCCCCGGGAGGGCACGTCACTCAGATCACTGGAGGACGGCTGGTTTATGCCCAGATGAGTTGCTCTCCCAGGGAGGGAAAGCAGCTGCTGCTGGACCACAGCTTGCAGAGGAGCCTCGTACTACCCAGGCACAGGAAAAGAGCAGCAGCTATCACCAAAACAGAGGGAGCAGGGCTGGGAGGAGCCCATGGGGACAGCCCCACAGAGCCTGGAGCACAGAGGGACATGAGGCCACTGCCACCCTGGCACCCAGAGCTCGGCTGCCTGCGACACCACTGCTGCACCAGCACAGCTGTCCCCACAGTGACACGCGCGGGGCCCGCAGCTCCCACCTCTTCCAGCTGGCTGTGGACATGCTGCACGATCAGGTCGATAGCCACCGTGTTCCCGCTCCCTGGAGTGAACCGAAAGCAAAAGAGAGAGACAGCCCAGTCAGAACCACAGTGCCAGCAGAGCCTGAAACACATTTCTTAGAATCACAGAATAGTTTAGGTCAGAAGGGACCTTCAAAGGTCCATCTAGTCCAACCTTCTTGCCCAAGCTTGCCACTATGTTCAAAAATCCCTTCCCTAGCAAAGCATCATCTAGCAGGAGACATTCCTGCTACTGTTCAATTCTTACTTAGTAATCTATTATTGCATATCTACAGGTCACTTCTGGCTTTTAAATCACTAAACTGCAGGAGCTGGTAGGGGAGGAGATGGGCTGAGGGAAAAGCTCAGAATTTCCCTGAGGAATCTGCTTTTGGCCAGTGTTTGGGGATGCTCAACTGCAGTGACCTTTGCTTTGGCATGGGACAGCCACTTTTCTGTCCTCGCCAGCCGGAGGGCGGTGGGACCGGCCAGCAGAGCTGGGGACAGAGGGACAGGGTCTCTCAGGTCCTGCTCAGGACCTCGGGCAGGTCGGGGACGCTCTGGGCAGGTACCTCGGGGCACAACGATGTCAGCCAGCCGCATGGTGGGTTGGATGTACTGGTCGAAGGCGGGCTTGACGAACTTGTTATACTGCTTGATGACACCCTCAATGTCACGGCCACGCTCGCTGATGTCCCTGCGCAGGCGACGCACCAAGCGGATGTCCGAGTCTGTGTCCACAAATATCTTCAGATCAAGAAGCTAGAAGGAGAGGGGAAGGAACAAACCTCACCAGGTTGGAAGTGTCCCTCAAACTGACCTCCTCCACCAACCCCAGCCAGAAGGCTGAGCCCTGTGCACAGCATAGCACTGGTTTAACAGAGCTCGGCTTGGCTCTGGCCTGGAGGGAGCTTTGCCCCTGCAATCTCTGAACGTGAACCTGCCAGCCAGCACAGATGCTATAGTGAGCCCCTCGCTGCCACCTGCCCCTTAGTAGGAGGGTCCCCATAGACCTCCATAGAGTATGGAGGTCCCCATAGACCTCCAGACACTGTCTCCACTTCCAAGCAGCACCAATATTTTGACTGGATCACAGAATCACAGAATACTGGGTTGGAAGGGACCGCAAGGATCAGCTGGCCCAACCTTTCTTGTTAAAAGCCTGGTCTAGCCAAGCTGGCCCAGCACCTTGTCCTGAATCTGAAAAGTGTCCAATGTTGGGGAATCCACTAGTTCCCTGAGGAAATTATTCCAGCGGCTGATTGTTTTCACTGGGAAAAATTTCCCTCTTGTGTCAATTAAAACCTCCCCAGGAGCAACTTGTCCCCATTGCCCCTTGTCTTTTCCATGGGACTCCTTGCAAAAAGGGCATCTCCATCTATTCTTTAGTCACCCTGTAAATACTGAACACGGTTCTGAGCTCTTCACACAGCCTCTTTTCTCAAGGCTGAACAAGCCCCGTTCTCTCAGCCTTTCCTCATGTGGCAACTTCCCAGTCCTTGGATAATCTTTGTGGCCCCTCTCTGGCCCCTCCCAGCCCCATCCACATCTGGTTATTCAAGAGAGAGGAGGAGCCCAGAGAAGTTAACGTCTGTGACACAGACCAGAGCACTGTCGGGTTAACGCTGGAGGGGATCCAGGCACAGCAGCTCAGTGCACGACATGGCCTGTGGGTGACAGTGACACAGGGATGTCAGAGGAAACTCTTAAGGATTTATCTGGCTGCCCACTGGAGGTCATCATTGCTCCAGGAAAGTGCATCCAAAATGCCTGCTTAGCAGGGAAGGAAACTTTCTAGACCAAGCTTGGCTAAGTCTATGCATGGCTCAGTCCCTCCTATAGCATTTCTCATGTATCCAAATAATTCCCAAGAAAGCCTGAAGTGCTGCATGAGTCCAGCCCAGGAACCCCAGGCTTTGTGCAGCAGAGGGACAACAGACTGTGCTTCGGGCTATGCACACTGCAGCATGCAGGGGGGGCTATTTCTAGATAGATTTATACACCAGCACTGCCAGGGACCAGGTCACCACTCCGCTCTGGGAACAAATGGCTGCGTGAAAGGTTGAACCAGACGTTGTTCCCATGGAGAGCTGGTTTGTAGATGCTGAAGCAACATGGGAGGACAGGGTCCCGTCCAGTGGTGCACAGGAGCCCCAGGGCACCCGGGACTCTTTGCTCACCACGTGCTGTGACTGAGGCTGTAGAAGGGGGAGCTGGAGCCCTTGTCCCTGACAGGTTTTCCCAGAACCGACCCCAAACCCTTCCTAACCTTCAGGAGCTCCTTGTCTGCGAATGCCATGATGCCTTCAAAGATAATCACGTTGGCGCCATAGAGGGTTTTCTGTGGAGTCAGAATCGATGTGGTTAGCACAGAATTTGTGTTCAGAGCTGCCCCATCCCTGGGTATCTCTCTGGGTTGTCAGTGACTGCGTCAGCAGTGCTGCTCACCTGAAAAATGCACCCTGAGCCAGACACAGACCAAAGGGCGACTGCCCGAGTCTGCCTGCAAATGGCAGGGGCTGGGGGGTCCCAAACAGCTCCCCCTCTCCTGCCTTGGCAGTCCCCCACCTTGTCCCTCTGTGTCCCATAC
Source organism: Columba livia (assembly GCF_036013475.1). NCBI lineage: Eukaryota > Metazoa > Chordata > Aves > Columbiformes > Columbidae > Columba > Columba livia. The sequence continues at coordinate 6,734,696 of NC_088617.1, forward strand.
CCATTCCTTCTTCCGGCTGTGGGTGGTAAAGTCATAGATGGGGATCTTCACACTCTTGCCTTGCTTCAGCTTCTTCAGGGTGGCGATGATGAGGTCAAAGTCGAAGGCGTCGGGGTGGTCAAAGTTGAAGTCGTTGCTGGCTGCCTGCTCCTGCTGTTGCTTGGTCAACACCTGCCGCAAACAAGGGGTTAGTCCTTCCCACCCCACCGCTGTGCCCAAAAAGCTATCCTCCTGCCACAAGAGCCACCAGAAGGGTTCAGGGCAGCCAGGAGGTTGTCACTTCATCAACATCGCGTTTCCCCATCGTGGGGTTACGCCAAGGGCCATGGCAGCCCAAGGAGCCAGGACGATGCATGTCCTCACCTTGTAGAAGGAGTCCATGGACAGCAGAACCACCCAAGGGACATCAAGAGCCTCAATGATCATGGTGGCCACCGTGGTCTTCCCAGAGGCGCTGCCTCCTCCTAGGCCTGCCAGGGAAAAGGGGATGAAGCCACCAACCCCAGGATCTGTCTGTCCAGCCACAAGCTGGAGCCCAGGTCCCGCCCTATTTCACTAAGTTGGAGGAACCTCCACTGAGGGAGATTAATAGGCTCTACAAGAGAGATATTATCCTTGAAAATGTCAAACGCTGTGTACAACAACCGCCAGCAACGTGTACAGCAAAAGCTGGGAAACCCTTCATTAGATGGTTGTGTAACAAGGGGAGAGCTGGCATGAGAACCAGCCTAGACTAAATCCCTGGGAACTCGTGACAACTCAGGCAATGAGTACAAGAGCTGAGAGAACAACAAGCAGAGATTGTGTCTGGCAGTGCCTGCTATAATCCACCACCCCATCTGCAAACCCTCAGCTTCTGCCTGGTCCTACGGCTCACCCACTCAACACTGGACTAACCACAGGGACCCTCCCTGGTCCTGTCTGAGCTGAGCAGCTCACAGCCACAGCCCAGAGACAAGCTCAAGTTTCCAAGAAGGTTGTGGGGCAGGAATCCCCCCAAGATCTCCTGGGAAGCCCCCACACAGGCAGCACCAATGCTGCCCAAGCCACCCATCACCGCTGAAGTGCAGAGGTGAGACAGAGCCTGGACACACGCTGCCATCCCCTACCTATCACGAAGGCCTCTTTGGACTGCGTCCCGTGCTCATTGTACCAGGGTGGCCGTCCAGCCGTGTAGATGGTCCTCTTGCTGGTCCGCAGCAGGGGAGGCTCTGACTTGCACTGGCTCGTGGTCCGCTTCCGGGGGGGCTTGCTGGAGCCCACCGCAGGGTACAGCCGGTCCAAGGACTCGGCGCTGCTGTTGCTGAGGATGGAGAGAGGAAGGAGCTGGGTTACGGGTGGTGGGGAGCCCTTCCCCAGTGTTCCCAGAGTGCGGGAGTGGGGTCTCAGGGGGGTCCCAGGCTGTAGGGGTAAGGCAACCACAGCCCAGCTGCAGCACCACCAGCTTGACCATCCTCATCCCTGCATGCACAACCCCTTTCCTCTGCCCACCCTGAGCACTCCACTCCCTCCCAAACCCCTAGATCTCCCACCCCTGAGGGCTGAAACCCCCAGTGAAAAGCCTTTGAGCTGGCCAGAGCCCTTCACATTGGCTTCAGCGTGCAGGCTGAGCGAGCACCGAGCACAGCAAAACCCAGGAGCTGCTAAATTCTCTCTCTTATCTCCTCTCCCACCACAGCCCTGGGGAGGGAGAGGAGAAAAAAACCACGCTCCGGAGCCCTTTTGAGCTTGGCAGCAGGAGAGCAGCGGCTGGGAGGCGATAAGTGGCCTCTGGCCAGGAGATAAGCTGCAGCCGAGCCGCCGGCACGGGGACCGGGGATTATTTATACCAGCTCCCGCTCCTCCCTGTGCTGGAGGGACGTGAGAAGGGCTCTCCTCACGCTGCCTCCTCAGCCGTCACCGGGCTGGAAACGAAACCTCTGCAAGCCCAGAGAGCCCCGGGCACCAAAGTCCCCAAACCCGACACCGTCCGGTACAGCCCAGCTGGGCTGGTCAGGCTTTGCTGCCTCTCGGTTGTTTTTCTTGCTCTTGAAAGGGCTTAAACTGCAGGGCTTTACAGACTTTGGGTTGATTTTAAGCTGTTTTGGTACGAAGATTAATTCCCTTCCCCTCCCCCAGCCCTTTTTAGAACCATTTTAGATAAAACTCAGAATTTGAGACCAGCCATATGTATGTAAAGCCACCTGGTAACCCCCCCCGAGCACGGCAGGATCCCCAGCACCCCATCCCTGCGGAGCGGGAGGCAGCGATGCACCTGCCTTTGCCGATCCCCTCCCAGCAAAACGCAGGTGCAGCTCCTGCCCCTGCACTGGGACATCTCACACCAACACCAGCCCTACGAACCCCCAGACCCGCCACCAGAGCCTGGAGCCACCAAAACCCATCCCAAAGCACAAGCCCATGGGCCAGCACCGGGCAACGCCAGCCTGTGGCCCGCCAAGGGCCACAAACACCCTAAGAATTGATTTTAAAAAGCTAAGTTGGGAGGTGAGACCCATCAGGAAAGAAGCAAACCCAGACGGGGTATTTCGGGTTCCTCTCCCACCAGTGATGCTGCAGCAGCAATTACCCCCCCGCACGCTATTCCCAGAGCGGGGCTGACATCAGCCGACCACCACGGTGTATAAACAAAGTCATTTTGGCTTGATAAAAGCAAGAGATGACAAAGACACGGTTGTTTACCAGAAAACAAAACGGCTCCTTTCATCTGTGTCCCAGCCGCTCTCCTGGGGCCGCGGTTACCCGCCAGCCGCGCCGCCAGCGCCGTTCCCCAGGGATGCTCAGCCCGTTTTCCACCGGGGATACGCGCTGGTGTGACAGGCGAGCAGTTCCGGATGCTCTGCCCTGCGGTGTTGCACACACCCCAGCTCTCCTGCGCCAGCCTCAGCCCAAGATCCGCACGCTGCGATGCTGAACGAGGCCACAATTCCCAAAGTGACTCCAAGTTCGGCAAAATTCTGTTTTCTGGAGCTGGAGAGGAGCCTGAGCGAGAGGCTGATGTCTGCAAGGTGTCCTACCTTTGTGCAGCATCAATACAACCCAGCTCCTGCAGGGACGAGATTTGGACCCCGACATCTCCGGCTGAGCCCAGAATTACAGGCTGTGCCCACAGGTGACATCCCGTGTCCCCGTGTCACCTCTCTGCACCCTGGGGTACACCGAGGTGCTGGCACAGAGGGACCCAGCCAGCAGCTCCACATTGAGGAGCTGTGGGGACAGGGACAGGACGGAGTCACCCCCCGTCCAGCACCCTTGGGGCTGGTCTTGGATGCAGCATGTTAATCCTGCTCCAAGAGCTGCCCTGCTTTGCCTCTTCTCAGACAAATACTTCTAGACTTTCACCAAAATCCTGGTTCTATAGACATCTATCTGCACCATCTGGATGGACACAAGAGGTGGATATTCTAAACCTATTAAACCAGCGTTTCCCGTGATTTATCTCTGATAAGCACGGCCGCGGGGAGGGCTCTGGGGCTGCCCCAGCGTCCTGCAAAGGTCAGACGTTTTCTCCTAATGTTACACTTCAAGTTTTGGAGATGTTTTCCGTGGCTGCCTTTGCCAAGAAGGGACTTTCCTCCCAGCCACCTGGCAGCCATCTCCTTCTGCCACTTCTTCCTGCCACTTTTTAAAAACCTCCCTGCAGCAGCGACAAAGCCCATGCAATGCCCCTACCTGCCAGGTAAAGCACCCGGAGGAAGGGAATTCTCTATTTATAGCTGAAGTTAATGCCACTGCTGTGACAAAAGGATGGTCCTTGTCCCACGCAGGCCCTCCACAGCAGAGTGTACCCTGAGATTTCAGCAGCGCGATGCCACAAGGCAAATGTGAAGGGAAACATCACCCTGGACTTCGGAACCCCCCTCATGCCAAAATTTCCTGGAGCACTCAGCTGCCACCAGCTCTCTGCAGACTGTCCCCAGCTTTTGGGGACACTTTGCCTTCCCTGTAGCTTACGCTGGAGTCTGCCAGGAGGAACCCTGACCCCACGGGGACGCCCAGTGGTGGGGTCTGCTCCCCAAAATGTCCCAACAGCCCCCACATCCAGCAAGAAAAACAGCAAAGCCTCAAACCTGAACTTGCAAGCACATGAGAGCTCATCCTTGGCACCCTGTAAATAACACAACTAAGGGCTCAGCCCTGAAAATCCACCCACCGAGTCCCAAAAATCCACCCGCTGAGCCCCAACAGGCACCCGCACGGCTCCATCCCTGTCCCCCGGGACACTGATCCTTCCTCCAGCTGCTGCCGGTGCTTTTGCAGCCTCAGCCGGGCACTGGGAACACGGTGAGTTTGCTCCAGCAAGTGGGGACTGAAAGCAAACAGGTGACGAAAAAGTAAAAAACCCACCCAGAAACCACAGCAGAGGAACTCACCCACCATCCGGCCCCAGGGCCCAGCAGCCTGATATGCGGACGCTGGAGAAGGCTGGGGGGCTGCTCATCTCCCCCCTGACGCTGGGCAGAGGGTGTCACCCTGTCCCCTGGCACTACCGTGGTGAGAGGGGGGCAGTGCCAGCGGGGGTCTCCGGGCAAACCCTGCTGCTCTGAGCCATGCACAGGAGTGTCCCCCCAGCACGGGGACCACAGGGATGGGGTGACGGGGACCCCCAAGCAGACACGGGGGGCTCGGGAAGGGAGGATGGAGGAGGGCGAGGAGAGTGCTGGCGGGGGAGCGTCTTTTGCTGGGAGCTGCGGAGCGGTCAGCTCGCATAAGAGGATAACTTAACCTCGAGATTACGTTCATTACCTGATATTAATAGCACTGGCTTGATTAAAGAAAAAGCGGGGGGGTTGGGGGAGGTGAAGTGACACCTCCCTTCACCGCCCCCCTGCACAGGCAATAAACACCGCCCCCCCCCACACCTCTGCTCCCCGGAACAGGGCTCGCTCGGCTGCCCGGGACATGGGGGCTCACCGGGACATGGAGGCTCACCGGGGATCACCGGGACAGCAAGTCTCCCACCACCCGGTAAGCGCGCGGCCGCGAGTACTGGCAGCTCCGGGTGCCAGCGGGGAGCGGGCCGGGGCGGGATGGAGGGGTCTGCAGTGGATGGAGCTGGCTGGGGCCGGGGGCTGCTGGCTGTGCCGGGGCTGTCGATGCAGGACGTGTCCCCATCCTGGAGCCGCCGGGGACGGGGGTCCAGCTGGGAGCCCCCTGGCGCTCAGCTTCCCTGGGTCGAGCTGGCCCTTGCCGTCCCCTCGGCCTGGAGTAAACAAGTGGGTGAAACTCAACACCCCGGGGCTGTGGGCGGCTAAGAATAACGTCCCGCTGGCTGCTCGGCCCTGCGATCTGCCTGCTCAGCCCCCCCGCCAGCTGCCCCCCCGGCCATTCCAGCTCTTCTCCCAGAGCCAGCATCCCCGGGGGGGCGGGAGCCGGGGCACCCAGCACCGAGCCACCCCTGGGGACACGGGCAGCAGCTGAAGGGCAGCATGCCCAGTAAGGGGGGACAGCCGGGCACTGCAGTGGGGGGGTCCCAGCACTGGCTGCTGAGAACAGGTGGGTGGCGGAGGTGACACCCAAAGGACAGGCAGGCAGCAACAGGATCTGCCAGGGATGTGGCTCATTGTGACAAGGTCCTGCCATCACCAAATGAGCGCCTAGCCCCCAGCACAGTGAGATGAGAACTCGGCTTCAGTGCACCCATCTCCGTGGGTGGGGGACAGGGAGGATGCTCCCCCTGCACTCAGCACCAAGCAACATCTGGATATGGGGCTAGAGATGTGGAGAAGGGCCCTTCCTCCCCCTCCCCAAAGCACCAGGGCTGTTCCAGAAGTGGGGGACACATGCTGCATCCTCAGCAACCCCCCAAACATGGGGGGCAGCGGGCATGGCTGCACCGGCCCCCCCTGCTCCTGCCCAGCAATGGCACCAGCAGAGGAGAGCATCACCCCAAAACATGTCTCAGTGATGCCAACACTACTAGAGACCAGGGACAAGGCTCTGGCACCCGAACGGGGCTGCGGGACGGGGACGGGGGGTTCAGAGGTGACCTGTCCCCAGCGCTGCTTCCCCGACGCCAGCAAAGCGAGCGACGATCAAAGGAACATTTTGCATCCTGTGATTTCAGCACGGACTCCCCTTGCTCTGTAAAAGCTCTTTCAGGAGTTTAAAAATAAAATCCTCTTCCGCTGCAATTTCTATTCTTTCTCATTGAAGAAGCAAAAAAGAAAAGGGACAAGGAACTTGGCGGCGAGGAGCCCTCGCCCAGGCGACGCTGTTCCTTATCGCACGCTCCCCGGTGCCTTTTTTCCTGCCTTTGTTTAAAAGGTCCAAGCAAGGGGAGCGACTGTCTCAACTCCCCGGTGGGACGGGAATCGCCTGCGCCCGCTCTGCACCCCGAGCCGCCCGGCACAGCCCCCGCACATCGCTGCCGCTTCCCGATCCCCTTCCCGGTTTCGGAGCTCTCGCAGAGGCCGAAACTCCTGGGTGTTGGACTTTATTTTTCCTTCTAGATGATTTTTAAGTGCAAATCCCTCCTCTGTAATCACAGCCTCCAGGAGCAGGACTTAAAATTGGGAGGAACAAGACAGTGGGCACAAGGGCCGGGGTCCCCTTTGCCTTTCAGGGATGGAAAGCTGCTCAGTAGGTTCTCTTGGGATTTAAGGACAGAAGCTGAATTGCACGTCCCTTTTCCCTGTTTGCTCACCATAACCTGAATATCGTCACTGGATCTGTATCAAAAAGCTCAAGACACAGCAAACCCACACCAGAGGGGCGCCTGGTCCTGCAGGAGAGGGTCCCCCTCCCACCTTCCACACCTGCAAGCAGCACCCATGGGCCAAACCTGCTTCCCTCTGTCTTTGTTGGGCCAGACCTGCATAAGCCAGCCCTCCGCTGGACTTTTAATGTCCTACAGCAGCTTTAACTTAAGCCGAATGTGGCTGCACCACAACAGCCTGGTGCAAAAATCCTGGGGACCTGCACCAGGAACCCCCCCTCCAGGGTGAGACAGGGCTGTATCCCACCCCCTGCGAGCGAGACGGGCTGGCGGTGGGATTTGTGCAGGGAGGGCACAAGGAAAGGCCTTGGGATGGAAGGACCCGCGCAAGGGACAGATGGACACACCCAGGGGACAGACGGACACACCCAAGGGATGCAGGGACACACCCAAGGGACACACCCAGGGGACAGACGGACACACCCAAGGGATGCAGGGACACACCCAAGGGACACACCCAGGGGACAGACGGACACACCCAAGGGATGCAGGGACACACCCAAGGGACACACCCAGGGGATGCAGGGACACATCCAAGTGACAGAGGGACCCTCCTGCCACCTCAGTGCCAGCAGCTTCTGGGTGCCCTCCCCATGCCGTGTCCCTCCTGCCGACCCATGAACACCACACCCGCTTGTCCCCGTCCTCAGGCCGAGCTCTGTCACCGTGCTGCCCTGGGCACAGCTGCCTCGATGCAGGACAGAGCATCACGGGCAGCTCGACACCCCCCTCACTCTCCTCAGCTCTACGAAGGACGATTCCTAACGACAAAAGGACAAACATTTCCCTCTTCAAACCCAATTACCTCGCTGCTATTTATACTGAGCGAGGGCCGCGGAGGAGCCGCGGGGTCAGGCCGCCCAGAAGTGGAAGGTGCTTGGTTACACAACCCAGTTACTCATCTCCCGTTACTTCAGCTGGCTCCTACTTCCACTGCCTCATCCTCATCCTCATCCTCACCCTCATCCTCCCTGCTGCCACCGTTGACTCACAGAAGGACAAAGGCAATGTTGTCATGGGCAGCTGCCGGCTTCCTATTTAGGTGGCGTTTTGGCACCGATTTTGGTGGAGCGGGGGTCAGTTGGTGCCGCAGGGATGCTCAGATCCTGGTACCCTAGAACCAGGGATGCTCGCATCCCCATAACCAGACTCGCCACAGCTCTGGTGATTCTCCAGAGCCAATTCCCAGGTGTTGCTGTTTGGGAGCAGTCACGCTCCTCCACACCTGTGGATTGTGGTGAAAAAGGGAGTGGAAAACGGAGAAAACACCTGAGTGGGGGGAAAAAGTGCCCGTCTAGTGTGGATTTTTTGATAGTGTTTTCCACTCCACCAGCACCTCGTGCTCGCTGGAGCTGACGCATGTGCCAGCGCGTTTGCAAAAGGGCTCTGCGGTTCATCGGCTGTGAAATTAGGGAGGAAAAGGAAGGGAAAAAAAACCAAAGCAAAAAACCAGCTAAACAAGAAATAAGCCCAGTTTGGTAAAAATAGTGGATAAATGGTTGCGTGATGGGAAGGATCCGCAGCGTTGGTTGCTGGGATGGGAAAAGGCAAAGCGTTCGTGGGAAGGAGCGGTGGGATCGGGCCCACTCGCGGAAGTGGCACCGCGGGACGCGACCGGGATCGCGCCGCCCCGGAGCCGCCGGTCCCGCTCCCGTCCCGGGGGCGGTTTGTAGCGGGGGGCGCCCAGGGGTCGTTACCTGTCGTGCGGATCCTCCGGAGCCCCCTCGGCCGCCGGGGCCGCGGCCATGGCGGTGCCGGCAGAGGCGGGAGCGGGCGGGGAAGCGGCGGGGGCGGCGCTGCCGCGGGGCTTCCCGGGACTTGTAGTGCGGGACGGGGACGGGGGAGCGGGTGCGCGAGGTGCGTGGGGGTGCTGTGGGGTGCAGGGGGGTGGATGGGGGTGCTGTGGGTGCGGGTGGGTGCTGGGGGGTGTTTGGGGGCGCTGGGGGTGCTTTGTGTTTCGGTGGGTGCTGTGGGGTGGGGGGGATGCTGTGGGGGGCAGGTAGGTGCAGTGGGGGGCAGATGTGTGCTGTGGGCACGAGTGGGTGTTGTGGGTGCACATGGGTGTTGGGGGTGCAGGTGGGTGCTTTGTGTTTGGGTGGGTGCAGGTGGGTGCTGAGGGGTGCATGGAGGCGCTTGGCGGGGGGGGGGTGCGTTTTACTGTATTATACAGAAAAGAACCAATAAATAAGAATATTACAGCCAGGTCACTTTCCCACCTGTATGGCCTGCAATATGATTTCCAGATTCCTATTTGCAGAAGTTAAGCTTCTGAGTTATAATTCTTGAAACAAAGGGATTTCTTTCAGCTTTAACAGGTTCACACAGAAAAAAAACCTGCACAGTAGGAAAAACTTCTCTGCGCAGCAGCTCTGCGGACACTCCCCAAGCCAGCCTGTGCAACTTCTGTGCACGTTTATAAACTGGAATTGGAAAAATCAGGAGATGGGCACTCTCTCCCTATATAAAGCTCAGCTCCACAGAGGAACCGCGGCTTCCTGACATGACCTATAGTGGAAGAGGAGGCTTTGGAAAGACCTGGGGAGTTTTCTGCCTCTCAGCTGGAGCCACAGGCAATTCTCTCCTCTTTAAACTGTCCGTCACTATTCAAGCTGAATGATAATGTTTCACTTAGACGCAAAAATTAGCCAAAACGGCAAAGTTGTGGCCCCAATGAAATCACTGTTTACTTCATCAGTGTTGTTGTTTATAAGAAAATCACAACATAAGTTAAATTATTCCATATGCTGGGGGTGTATGGGGGCACAGGGGGTGTATATGGGTGCTGTGGGGTGCAGGTGGGTGCTGGGGGTGTAGGTGGGTGCTTTGTGTTGGGGTGGGTGCTCTGGGGCACAGGCGGGTGCTGTGGGGCAGCCACACAGGAGCACCCACCCCAAACAGCCGAGGGTGCCACGCACAGCACCCCCACCTGCAGCTGCCGCAGGGCCAGGATGGGGGATCTGGGGACCCGCGGGCTCTGAAATGGTCACTCGGAAGCTGAGGGGGCCCCTGGCCCTGTGGGGGCTCTGGGACAGCACCGGCGGAGATCTGGTTCTGCTCGGCATCACCTCCTTCTCACACCCGGTGTCCCCTGGTTTGACGTTTGTGGTGCCACATTTGGGGGGCCGGGACAGGCGCTGCTCCCAGGGTCCCCATCACAGCCTGGGGAGCCGAGCCGCCCGTGGGGAAACGCAGAGTTAACGGTCAGGAGCGGGTGAGCGGATAAATCTGCTGCTTGTTTGGGTTCCCTGCCAAAAAACACATCAGGAAGCAGCGGCGGATTTATTCCCACGCTGGGGCGGCTGGGGGGGTCCCGCAGAGCCCCCGGGGGAAGGTCCTGAGCTGGACGTGGCCCCTGGTGCTGGGAGACACGGGGGAGACAGGCGAATGTGGGGGAGTTTTGCTGCAGGATGGGGGCACTGGGCTGTGGGCATTGGGGGTTCTTACCCTGGCCCCCACCTCGGTTTTGGGGGGAAGCTCACAAGCTCCATCCCCAGCACAAAGCTGGGTCCCCCTGGGATGTTTCCTCAGCCCCCACCAGCCTCCAACAAGGGAGGATGGACAAACCAGGCCCGTCCTGCATCCCGCCCTCCGCACCGCAAAGTAACGATGATCGTAGTAATAATAAAAAATCAATAAACATTTATTCGATACAGCTGTTTTCCATACATACAGTACATCGAGTTACCCCTCCGCGGCGCTCGGCTGTTCAGAGCTGCTGTTACAGTACTCTCCAACTGAGGATTTGTCAATGATTAACAAAAAGAACAGATCGTCACAAATCGGGAGTTTATTATAAGATAGTTTACTGTTAAAACAATTTTATTTTTTGCAAATAAACACTTTTTAATATATATATTTATATATTTATATATATGGTTACAAGTGATAAATTGAAAATTCTTTTTTTTAAATTTTTTTTTCCGTTTTCTTTTTTTCCCCAAAATACACTTATGCACTAATAACTGGCATTGACGAGAAACATTCAGATATGCCGTGGGATGGGTGGCACCAGGAGAGAAAGAAAAGAACAAAACGCTCCCAACGTTCGCGGGTGACGCTCTGGGATGGGGCAGCTCCATCGGCGACAGTGACGGTGACAGTGATGGTGACAGCCAGCGCAGCACAGCCAGCCTCACCAGCACACCGCGGTCACCGTGGGGAGTTCCTGCCCGCGCTGCCGGACCCGAGTGTCTCCAAACCCCGGGGGTGAGGGGACAGAAGGGGACAGGATGCTGAGGCGCTGCTGTCACGAGCTCTTCCAGCGGTGGGGGTGACAGGGACAGTCCCAGCACTGGGACCGCCATCCCCACCACCCTGAGCCCATCGCCCGCCCCGAGACCCCAGACTGTCCTCAGAGTCCCCTCTGGGACGGTGTCACCCTCGCGAGGCCACCACGGCTGTCCCCGCTCCAGCCCCTCGCTCATTTGGGAACATTTGTTACTGAGGCAGCAGGATGGGGTTCAACCCAGACCCCCCCAAAACTGCCCTTCCCCAGGTCTCCCCTCCCCGAGCAGCTCCTGGCCAAGGTCCTGCACCGGTGCTCACCCCCACACAGAGCTGCCTGTTAATTTAATCAATGAGAAGCCAATTAACATCCAAAACAGCAGCCAGGGCCACCTGGGTCCCCCCTCCCTGGGCTGGGAGCTTTGCCGAGGCCTTTCCCCCACGGTGGGGTGAGATTTTGGGATCCAGCGGCTCCCTCTGCCCCTCCGCAGAGATGTCAGTGCCAAACCCTGCGCCAGGTCCCCAGCTCTGCCTGCCTCCCCTTTCCCGACCCCCGAGGGTGTCCCCATCGTGACAAAGACCGAAACGGCTCGGGGAGCGCGGGTCCCACGGTTCCTGATGGGGAGGCAGCACCGGTACCCCCAACACCATCAAAACAAAGATCGGATGAAGCGCAAGCGGCAAACCGGCTGAGCTGCAGTGGCTAATTAAGCTTTCTCATTAATTGCAGCACTCGGGCAGGTTCCCTTGCCCACAGACACGTGTCCTGCTCGCGGGTGATGCAGGTGGTGGCCACAGCATTGGCTCCCACCGAGAAGCTGCCCCAGCTTCAGCCATGGCCATACCCCCCTGCATCGTAACGACCTGCCCGTGGGCAACGATGTTAATTATCAGTGAGCGGCTCCTTGGAGCAGGGAAACAATACTGAGCCTCTGGTGCGTGAAGAGCAGTGAAGGAAACCGAGGGCTGAGGTTTTAATCGATTAAAGTAAAAGCAGAAGCTTCTCCTCGCCCCCTCGACGCCACCTTCCCAGCTCTGCACAGGGGAAAAATAAATCAAATTACGTTTTTCTGTTACTGAGAGAAAATGTGCCTGTTTCCCAAGGACCGAGGTAGCCTGGTTTTTGTCTGGGGACGCATCCCGGTCCGGGGATGGTTCCCTCCGGCCGGAGCGAGGTGTGAGGATGGATTTAGTACAGACATGCAGAGAAACCAGGGAAGGGGAACAAGGAAGGGCTGGCACAGCGGGGGGTCCCATCCCCAGGACGATGGCCGGGGCCTTGGGTGCACATGGCGGGCTCCCAGCCTGGAGGGACAAAGCAGGTGCAACGTGCCCAAAAGCTGGACTGTGATTGTCACTTGATGCTGCTCTGCTGTCCTCTCCCGCAGCCGGGGGACCGAAACCTCATTTGTCCTTCCTGGACAACTGGCACCTTTGGGATGGAGAGTGACAGGGACCCTGAATCACCCTTCCTGCCAGCGCCACGGCTGCCTGCTCAGCCTGACCCCGGCACTGCCACTGCAGCAACACCACCATGATGATGCCACCACGGCGCTGCCGCCGCGGTGCTGCCATAGCATCCAGCTATGTTTGCAGAGCCAACCTGAACAGCAGGGCACAGCTCCCCCATCTCCCCGCGGTCTCACCGCGATGCTCCTGGCCCTCCCGGCATTCCCACAACTTTCTGTTAAACCTCCAACATGACCCCCCCACCTCTCCCATTGACTTCCAGGGGTGCTCCCAGCTCCCGCCCCCCCTCTCGCAGCCGCCCCCAGCCCCGTTCCTCGCTCGTCCCTCGCGCTGCCAGACAAATCACGGCCACAACCACCACAGAGCCAAAATATTGCCCCTCTCCGCCCAAGACTGCGGGGAAAACACAACCAGACCCCCTCTGCCGTCCCCCTCCAACATCTTTGGAACCGTCTCCCTGGGCGCAGGGACGTGGGTGCTGGACCCGCCGGGTGCTGCCGGGGGGCAGGGAGGCCCCATCCGAGGGGGTCCCACTGCTATTGCACTTTTCTTTTGCTCAAGCGTCCCCAGTTTGGCGCAGGGAGGGACAAGGGGAGTCACGGGTTGGGGGGGGTGGGCAGGGGGTATGTACATGGGCAGGGGGTGGAGAACGGCCCAGCTTGCTCGATCCTGTTTGTTTTCCAGTGTGAAACAAGGTCCATGACTTGTTTAAAGTGGTTAATTAATTGGTATTTTCTGTCTCTTTTTTTTCCTTTTTTTTTTTTTTTTGTAAAAAGGGGGTGAGTGGAGGGTGGAGGGGGAGAGATGGGACGGGGTGGGGACAGAAAACTGGGAGAGACCCCCACCCTGTTACCCTGGGCTGTAAACGAATCCTCGGAGACAAGTCTCTGAGCTGCTCATTTCTCGGGCATCTTGCTGGCTCCCCCCTTCCGCTGGCTCGGGGGTTTGGGGACACGCTCGTCCTCGTCGGGGCTGCCTCGGGAGCTTTCCCAGTGCTCGAGCGTTTTCTTGTGATTAGTCTTTGCGGCCACGCTCTCTCTGCCCTTCAGGGACACTTCTGGAGGCCTCTCCTTGGGTTTCCTCCCTCTTTTCTTCCCGCTTGTGCTTTTGTTTTTCTCCTCTTTGCTGGAAGAAAGCTGTTCCCTGCTTTTCTTTTTCCGGCTGGCCTCTGCAGAGGTTCGGAACCAGTTCTGTGTCCATGGGGTGACATCGGGGTTAGTGACCATCCTGGGGCCGGGTACTGACACCAACACACACAACCCATGCCCCAGCCTGGACTGCCCCACGCCCTGTCAGCATCACCTTCCCAAGGACAAACTGGTCAAACTGAGAAGCTGCCACTGCCTGGGGTGTTGGGGACCCAAAGAGGGACAGGGAGGTCCCTCCCAGAGTGTCACAGCATTGCTGATGCTGCTGGGAGCTCTGTGCTCTGATCTCGGCAGATAGATGTGCCATAGAATCATAGAATTGTTTTAGTTGAAAACGACCTTTAAGATCATGGACTCCAACCATTCCCCCACCCTGGCACCACCCATGTCCCTGAGAACCTCATCTCTGCATCTGTTCAACCCTCCAGGGATGGTGACTCCACCACTGCCCTGGGCAGCCTGTTCCAACGCCCCACAGCCCTTTGGGGAAGAAATTGTTCCCAAGGTCCAACCTCAACCTCGCCCAGCACAACTTGAGGCCGTTTCCTCTGGTCCTGGTGCTTGTTCCTGGGGAGCAGAGTCCGACCCCCCCTGGCTCCAAGCTCCTTTCAGGCAGTTCAGAGATCAGAAGGTGTCCCCTCAGCTCCTGTTCTCCAGCTGAACCCCCCAGGTCCCTCAGCCACTCCTCACAGCCCCAGGACGGGCACATTGGAGCAGGAACCAGCCTGGACCAGCCCCAGCCGTGTCCTTACCTCTGAGTGAGCCTTGATGATGTGGTACTTGACGCCGCTTTCGGAGCTGAACTCCTTCTGGCACAGGAGGCAGCGGTACTTGCCCACCGAGTGGTCCCCCTGCAAGATAAGAGCATCCTCCTGCAGCCCCCAGCAGAGCCAAAACTGCTCCCTCCACCCTGCTTCCCCCCTGTGAAAGGAGGTTGATGCTTGAAGCAACCAAAAATGAATGCTCATTTCTAAACCACCAGATGTCTGCCAGCCATTGGTCCCAGCCGGGAGCTCACAACCGCATCTTCTGCTCTGAATTTTGACCTGTGCCGCTGCAGCATCAAAGGGTCCCACGAGCTGGGAGGGCAGCAAGTGACAGGCTTTGCTGCCTGTGCGTCCCCAACACTGGCTGTTTCGCTACCACTGACACCGTGTGTGTCCCTGAGGGTGCGGGAGGCTGATGGGGCCGATTGCCCATTTCCTCACTGTCAGCAGATCTGTGACCTCCTGGGACTGAACCGCCAGCTAATTTATGTCCAACAGATTCACCTAATTTTCCTTTTACGCTGTCAAAGAGACGCAGCGACTGCTGGATTTCTGTCACCAGAGCCCTTGTGGGGATGACTGATGTCCCGGCTCTGCCGCAGTTCACGGCCCACAGGAGATAACGTGCTCTCTACTGACGAAGGGTTTATGGATGGGCCCCTCCAGGCGATAGATCTGCTCCCTGGGAATTTCTCCATAGCTGGCTTCGTGCTCTAAGTCATTAGACAGGTCGCTCGCTGTGGGGACAGGCAGGATGTGGCTTCAGAAATCCCCATGCAAAAACCATCTTGGTGCATCAATCCCCGCTGAGGATGGGGGGCTGCCTGGGAGCATCCTCTGCTCTCAGTAAAGCTTGATGTATTTCCATCAGTTCTGCAGGATTTTACAGCAGATATCACAGGCCAGCTCTGGAGGGGCTGTGTGATTTATGGCCTGTTTGGTGACACATGTATCCATTGCGAAATTAAACCCACTCTACGAGTGAGAGTCCTGCTCATGGCAGCGTGGGGGGTATGTGAAGCAGCAAATTCCCCCATTACTGACCCCAATACTACACTGGACTCACTGGACCTGAGGGTGCAGCTCTACGGTTAAAGAAAACACTTGTGCAAATCCCCAGCTGTTTTCTGTGCACAACACCAGCCAGAAAACAGCTCCATTTTCTCTGGGAGACAGTGCTGCAGGCTAGCGAAGGAACTGCCCTTGTCTCCTGTGTTTGCACTTTTATCCTGCATAAACCCAGCTTCTTCTGCCGGATCTCTGCAGCACATTTTCTAAATGATCTCATTAGCGGTTGATGTTCCAGCTCATGTTGGAGGAGCGCGGGAGTTTGTGTTTTTAATAACCACGGGGTATGTATTGGAGCTGCCTCCTGGAAGCTCCATTCAATGGAAGCTGCAGCTGGAAATGTTTCAGGGTATAAAGCTTTCCCAGCTCTTACTCGGTTCCAACTGAGGGACCTACGCTGAGCTCCTGATCCCTCCCCTGTGGCAGCCGAAGGCCACCGGGGCTCGCTGCAGCCGGCAGCGCTGCTCTGCTGAGAGGGCGCGGGTCTCTGCACGGACCGGCCGCCTCTTCCAGCCCCAGCTCCAGCCCCAGGAGCTCTGCACCAGCATCCCTCTGGCTGAGGAAGCTGCTGAGCTGCCCAAATCGATGGAGGAAGGTTCTGCATCCCCATCTGCCTGGGGGAATGTTCAGCCTCCAACGTCCGGCTCCTGGCTCGAAGCGGCTGTGTGCGAGGCGCTGGCCACGCTCAGTAGCCAAGGGCTCGTAAACATGCAGAGGCCAAGCTGGGTAGGGGCTGCTGGAGGACGGGGATGCCAAGATGGGAGGATGCGGAGCAGGAAGACTCGATCCTGCTGTCCCTCTGTCCCCGTCCCTGAGGCACATGGTGTGTGAGAGGTCTGGGCCCTTGGCGTGCATGACCTTTCCTCCAAGGCTGGGGCGGTCGCTAAATCCCCAACGTCACATCTGCCCAGCTCGACCCCTCTGCCTTAGGCTGCCCACGGCTGCGGGTTTGGTCCTGCCCAAGAGAACGGTGCTGGAGGAGAGCGGCCAGACCGTGACGGTGTGACAACGGGCTGAGCGGTGACAACTTGATGGCTCTGCCATTCCTCCCAGTGTCATGATCCTTTAACCCATGCTATTGTCCCTTGGCCTGTCGCTTCCCAACAATCCAGGGAGGAGAGAAAACCAAAACCCAACCCCACCTCGGAGCTGAAGGTTGCAAAAGGAGGGACCTACCTTGTTGCAGTTGGCCAGGTGAGCTTTCAACCCCGAGACGCTGGAGTAAATGGCTTCACAGCACTGTGGGAAAAAACAAACCGGGGTTTGCCACGATCCCCCCTCCTCTTCGTCCATGCTGGGGCCAGGAGCCCGTTGTGTCAGCAAGGCCACCGGTCCCGGCAAAGCAGCATGAGGTTAATGCTCTGCGAGCCGCCGACGGCTCCGGTCACACGTTTCCTATTAGCGCTAATGGGAGTCATGTGGCCACCTCCCTCTGCAACGGGCTGAAAAACGTCTCCCCTCAATGTCTCGGTGGAAAATGTACATTTGTGAGGAGTCGGGAGGTCCCGCTGGGCTACAGGAGTTCTTGGAGCCACAGCAGATGCCTAACAGAGAAGAGAAATCACCCGGGCAGCGGCATGGCCAGTTTCTGAGCAATGTCTTTTCAAAGTGCCTGTGTATGACATTAATTAGCCAGCCCGTCTGCCCTGGCCTCGGGCTAACAGCCCGCTCAAGACTCCCATCAGCAAGGCTTTGTCTCAGACCATAAATCAAGGGCCCAGCGCGAGGGTGGAGTTCACCTCCCGCCAGCTCGGGCCAAGGCTGCGTTTTACAGCGAGATGAAGCGCACACACCACATCCCTGAGGTCTCTGCCTGTCCCAGGGCTTTAAAAAGAACGGCTTAAAACCAGACTCAGCTTTACACTGGGAAAAGCAGATTCTCCGCACAAAAAGGTTCTGGAGCACCGGGCGCGCAGCCTTTGCTGCGTCTGGATCTCAGGAGGTTCCCAAAAGCACCTCCTGAGCCCAAAGTGGGCAATGCTAAACTGTCAGCCCGAGGGCACCTGGGGAGAAGGTGGCCTGGTCCCCAAGCCTGGTGGCTTGAGCACAGCAGGAGGGTCCCAAAGGTGGGACGTGCTTTAACCAGGCATGGCAGCAACCCCAGGGAGAGGAGGTGAAACGAGGGTCTGAACAGCACTGCTGGCTTTGTCCTGGGCACAAGAACCTGGTTTGGGGGGATTTCTGCGCCAAAAACTCCCCTCTCCTCCTGCAGACTGAGACCAGTAGTCCCGGAGAAAAACAGAGACAGTGCTTACGTTGTTGGGACAGTTGATGTGGCCCTTCTCCTTCACTTCGTTCTTCCAGTTTTCCAGCAGCCTCGGATTGAGCTTTGGAAGCCCTGGTCGGGTGTAATTGAGCTGCAAACAATAGAAGACGATTAGCAGAGCGGCACACACCAGTCGGGGCCTTGGTGGGTCTTGTCCCCTACACCCCGGAGAAGTGAATTGGAGCTGAAAACTAGTTGGGAGGCTTCTCCTGGAGATGCCACCTCCCCCGGGCATGGCACAGTGAGGAGGTGGCTGTTCCTGCTGCTGTGCCACTAGGAGGTGACAGCAGGACGTACTGGCAATCAGGAGAGGGGACTGTGCCCCACGGCACATCAAGGCCTGGACCCGGTGTTTTCAGTGCATCACGTCACCGTGGCCCTTCTGCCACGTTTCATAACCAGGAGAACATACGACCCGGGACGCTGGGCAGAGGGAACGGATGCCAAGAGGCTCTGTGGCTGCCATCCACCGCGAGCGGGCACAACCCGCTGAACAATGAAATGCTCTTGTGTCTCTGCCTCTCCTCCTGGCAGCGCTGCTCCTTCCAAGTGCTTTTAATTACCACTTTATTAGCAACTTTGAGGTTTAGCCTAGCGGCTCAGCCTGCCCAACTCCATTTCTGCATGTTCAGCACAAGCAAAAGTGGCTGCAGAATCTCTGTCCCCCCTGGCCCTACCTGTCCCTGCCTGTCACCCCCTGCAGGGGATGCGCGGCTGCTCTGCCCACGACCACCTTGGCACAACTACCAGCCCAATCCAGTGAGCTCTGCTGGGACCTGTGGATGTTCTTTGGGTCCCAAGCCCCAGATCTGCCCTGAGCACAGGGCACAGTACAGGCACAGGTATCCCAACACGTGCTGCTTTTCGTGGGCACCCCTGAGCATCGATGCATCTGCGCTGGCCAGGGAGAATGCAGAGAGGTGCAAAACGAAGTCCTGATTTCGAAACATGCCCCCAGAACCCGGGGCTGGTGGTTCCGACACGGCGGGGAAGCGGCTGGCTGGGTTTCTTTTCCAGCTGTGACTTTTCCTGAACATGCTGACAAAGCCATGGATTTGTCTTTGTCCGGCTCCCACAAACCCCCCCTGCAAAGGGGAGCTCCCACTGAGGGCTCAGACAGCAACGGTTCATTTCCACCCAAATTTAAGAGATCCACAAGCCCCCGTGGCCCCCATGGCTGGAGGAGACGGGAGCCCGGGCTCCGCACGAGGGGCAAAGGGCCTTGTGAAACAGCACTGCCAGTGCTGGTACGGACGGATGTGAAAAATCCCCTGAGCCCCAGCGTGCAGCTATTTGTTGTGCTCGGCGGCTGGCGGAGATGCCAGCGGAGCCCTTTGAAGCGCTGGGATGGTGCATCCAGCCCGGGGAAGGCAGTGCCACCTCCGGGGCAGAACACAGGAGTCCCTTTTTCTCATTGATACTGAGAGCCAGGGATGCCAAACGGCCTCCTTAATTAAAAACCAATCAACCTCATGCATGAACGAACACTAATGGTAACTGCATGCAGCCCAAGCAACAACATCTCCCTTGGCGAGTCCCTGGGGAGGAGACAGGGGGGATGTTCAGAGATGGGGACTCTGCTGCTCCGGTTTCCCACTCCAGAGAAACATCCCTCCATCCCTGCACAATAACACACAAACCCCATGTCTGCCCAGGGTGCTGTGGTTCTGGGAATGTCAAAGTCATCTTTATGTCTCTATTAAGAGACAGCCCCAGGCATGGAATATTTTATTTTATTTTTTTCCATTTATTTTCCTCAAACAGCCTGTAAGTGAAAATCTTTATGGCCAGATCATTAAACGACTACAACTGGGTTTTGGCCGCAGCCCATCTCTTCTGAACAGTCGAAGGATGCTGGGATGGGAAGGCTTGTTTTCTTTGACTGGCAGTTTTATTTAATTAACTTTCATATTTCAATCCTCTCTGCTCCCTAGACAGCTCTCCCCTTCCCCAAAATATATCGCGGTAAATCGGAACCATGCGTGCTGCCTCGGCCCCGGCCAACGAGCTCCCCTGGAAGCCCCAGCGAGGTCCCCAGCGCTGCTCTGCCATCGCCCCAACGGAACCGCAGCTGATGCCGGCCGGGAGGTCAAGCCAAAACACAGCCAGGGGCTGCGGGCAGCGGGGACAGGGCACCGCCCGGCAACACGAGGAGGGACACAGCAAGTCCCGCCGGGTGTGCAGCGGAAGCTGGGATCCCGATTGGCCCATTGGTGACATGAGTCTGCAGGGCTCAGCGCGGCTCCTGCACAGATCGCAGGGCCATTGTTTTGGGGGGACAAACCAAGCCAGGCTCTTCTGCTTTGGAATTTACCCTGGCTCCAGGATGGGGTTTTCTTTTCCCTTTCAGGCCCAGCCTAGGGCAGCCCTCAGCTCTGGACCCGCGGGCTCCGAGGCGATGTTCAGCCTCAGTGGGGCTGTAACACCCCAACCCCGAGCTGTGGGGAGTGAGGGGTGGGCTCCCACACCCCACAAAAGTGCTCTGCCCCCCTCTCTGCACAGCACAGCGACTGACTGGGATGCAGAAGCCCTCCAGAAGCACCTTGGAACAAGCTCCATCACCTCAAGCTCTACAGGGAAAGCATTGCACCATGAAACTGTGGGATTTCCATGACGTTTTCTCTCCTCTCACCTCTTACACACCTCTCCCTCTGCTCAAGGAGGCTGTTTTCCTCAGTCTAGCCTCCAAAAGGGCTAAGGGCACCATCCCCTCAACCCTAGAACCCACTGCCAAGCTGGGAACCTGCGGGCTTCTCGCTCCTGCTCACAGGCTGGCGATGGCCAGAGGAATGTCAGAGGATCAGCATCATCTTCAGAGAGCTTCTGGAAAGGGGATTTTTCCCAGAAAAGCAGCAGGGGTGTGCCCTTCCCCATCTGACATCCCCAGCAAGCGGCCGTTGTGAAACACCCCATCTGTTTCAGCTTATCCAGAGGCAAATAAAGATCGGAGCGAGAAAATAAGACTCCAGTGTATATTTAGAAATGCTGGATTTGGTTAAGCACAGAATGAAGGCCTAGGATCGCGCAGCAATCGTTTATTCTAATGCCATTGCTTTGGTGCGAAGGAATCCATCCTCTTGGGGAAAAGCAAATGCGTCCCACCGCGGGCCACCAACGAGATCTGACCCCAACGTCCCTCTCTGGCTGGGACCGGCTGCCGCATGGCCCTGAAGGCAGGACAGGGCTGTGCGGGGCCGTGCAGCCCCGTGTCCTATGGGCTTGCTGAGGAGCTGCTTGTGGGGAAGTGATGGAGAGGAGGGGTGGATTTCTTCATCAGCTCCCTTGAAGTCCACATTGAGTGGTGGGGCTGTGGTGGGCAACTGGAGAGCTTGGGGACAAGTGGGTCCTGTGCTGCAGCAGGTCTGGGTGCACCCAGCTGTCACTGGTCACAGACGGGAGCTGGGAAGCGTCTGTCCCTGCGGGACACTGGGAATCCCCACGTCTTGCTGAGCCGCTGCAGGAGCAGCCGCGATCTGTCGCCAACACCTCACCTCTCTGCCGCTCTTCTGGGAATCACCAGTCCCACCGTCCCGGTCACGGTTCTCTGGCGTTCATCCTTCTGCTGCTCCAGGTTGTCAGGTCCCTCAGAGGGACGGCCACCACACATGGGGACATGGAGACACTGCGTGCTCCTCCGAGCCTCCCGCGCTGCCTGGGGCTGGACCGGGACCTGTCCTGGAAAGCAGCTGCAGCCAGGTCTGAGGAAAGGGCTTTTTTGGGGCTGTAATGGGTTCAAACTGGGTACTTGCAGTCTGGAGGTTTTTCCACACCCTGAACTGAAGCAACTTGTCAACACTGACCAGCCCTGAGTGACGCAAGGCGAGTAGAGTCAGCAGCTCCCAGCAGCCTCCCCGGGCAGAACCTGCCTCCCACCAGCACTGCTCATCAAGAAGAAACATCATAGACTGAGCAGACTATATTTGAGAGTGTTGTCAAGGGAACGTGACAGTCACCGCAAGACGCACCCGCTGCTACAGCTCCATTCGCCCACTGCACTGACCTCCTCCTCCAAAAAAAATCCCCCTGTGACACACGGCCCGCACAGCCGGGGACAGCAGCCTGAGGTCCCCGTCCTTCAGACCGAGAGCCTTGTTTTGCCATGTGGGAGCCGGTCCAACTCCCCGCTGCTCATCTCCAATGCAAACATGTTCCTGCCAAGCTCGCAGCAATTCTCTCGGTTTCTTAGCACCACTATAGGTCTCAATTAAACTTAAACAATTAGACTGTGAACAGAAGAAATGTCTCCAACACCACTACAAACAGTATTTCATGGATCAGCTATGCCAGTGGCTGAGACCTTTACACTGCTTTTGTACATTAGGTTGGATGTGGGTCCCTTGTTCACACCTGGGAGCCCTGGCTGCTCCCTCAAATCAAACAGAAAACACCCAAAGTCACGAGTAAGGGGAGCGATTCAAGGAGAACAGAGGAATGCAAGAGCTGAGGCGGGAGCGGGGAGAAGAGAGCACCACACCTCTCCTCCCACAGTATTTGAAATGAAACAGCTATTTTGGGCTTGACTTTTCTTATGTTATAAACGCACTGCAGCTGAAGTCATCTGGAAACCACCACTACCACGCACTGGGGAAATAAAAATTTTGCAACCAAAAAAAAAAAGAGAAATAAAAGCTTCTCACCCGCTTTGTTTCAGGCACCAGGTCGTCCTTCATCCTCCGCTTGGTCCAGTCCCTGGCCAGTTCGTCCTCCGCTATCTCCTGAAGGTGGAAAACGGCCACTTGGGCCGACGTCCGACGGATGCGGCCGCTCGGGGTCCTTTCAAAATCTTCTACAGGGCCAGGCTCCGGCTTCACCTCTGGCTCCTCCGGAGGCTGCAAGAGAGACAGAGTTAGAAAGGCGTGATGAGGGGGGAGACTTGAGCTCTCCATCCCAGGACAGGGATGCTGGGGTTTGGGTTCTGTGTTTGCACATCTGCTTTGTGTCCCCAAGTAGGGGAACAAGGGAGCACCCCGGCTTCCCCAGCCCTGCAGAGAGCCGTTCATTACATTGATTGCATTCTTCTGTGCTCCCCCACACATAAACGCCTCTGCTTTTTAGAGTTATGGAGTGATTAGCGTCAGATGCACTGTCAGTATGGCTCAACGGAACAGAAAAGGATGCTCCCCAGGGATGGATCCTGCCACCCCAGCACTGGCGAGCAGCCTGAGCAATGTCTTTTTTCCCTGCAGAGCACGGATGCGGGGTGGGCTGGAGCACAGACCCACAGGCACTAGCAAGGGGAACACTGCCGACCGCACAAACGCAGCTCCGCATTTTCCAGAGGGGGCTGCAGCCCATCCCACCCCCAGCACCACATCGTACAACACAAGCGTGATGAGAGGGAGCAAATAACATCGGTCCGATGTTTGCACCTGCCTTGCTCGGCTCTGTCCTGCCCACCGGCTCCGCAGCTCTGCAGTCACTGCCGGGGGGGGGCGGCCCTGCTCCTGGGGCTGCAGGGGTGGCCGGGGGGCTCACCGGGGCCGCATGTTCTGACCGCACGTGGTAGTCGTGGCCGGCCTTGGATTTGTACTTCTTGCCGCAGTGTGGACAGCTGAAGACGGGCTTGTCAGCCTCGGGGAGCTGCTTCCCGCAGCGCTTCTGGTGGTATTGGTAGCCCATCAGGCTGGAGAAGTTGGCCACGCAGCCCTGAGGAGATGGAGGGAAGGGGAGGGTGGGGGAGGACTGCGGTTTGGTGTGCCCCCATTTAAATGGTTGGGTGACATCGCTCCGGGGAGCAGCACGTCCTGAGGAGCCCCCTCCGCGCGATGGGGACTGTGGGGTGATCGCTCCCCTGAAGAACTGTGCACAGGTGCAACAGGGCCATGGAGGGATGGGGGGAGCAGCCCCTGTCCCCAGCACTACCCACCCTGACACATGGACAGAGCCCCTCACACAGACACACGGCAGGCAGCGGGAGGGGACGGTGGTGGAGAGGCACTTCTTGCATGGAGAGCAAAGCATCCATGGGGACAAACCTCTGCCACACGCCCCTGTTACCTGTTCATGACTTGTCTGCCACCGGCTCATGGCTGTTTTTCGGTGCTGTTTAGTTTAGTTCTGCACTGTGCTCAGGACAGCGCTGGCCGCGCCCAGTCCTGTGTCCACCCTCCTGTAGGACGGCCCATCACTGGGCACACGGGACCACGGGGATGGGGATGGGGACAGGGACTGGGACTGGGATGGCTGAGCTAGGGCGGAAGGGTCGAGAATATGCCATGGGATGCCCGGAGAGCACACGTCCCCCTCTCCATTGGGACTCACTCCTTCTACCCTTCCACAGAATGAGGAATTGTTCTCGTACCTCATTGGGGCATTTCAGTTTTCCCATCTGCTTTAGCACCTTCCTCAGCCTTTCCCGCTCCTCCTGTTCACCAAGTCCAGTGGTTTCCACAGGAACAGGCTTGAAACAAGGAAGTAACAGAAGCGACCAGAGTCAACCATTTACTCATGTCCTCTGTGGCAGCAGTGGCTGGTGAAGCTCTGCCCTTTGCTGGGGGGAACCTCTCTTTAGGAGAACTGGATTTCCCACTGCTTTCCCACATGCCAATGCCTTCGCCATTATGTGTCAGATCTGCTCGTGCCTTTCCTGTGTTTGCACCCAAAGGCCCAGCCCGTAAAGCCAGGAGCATCTCCTGGACAGAGGATTCACCAGCCAGACTGAAGAGCAGGAGATTAATGAACAGGTATAGAACAAGTCACAACTGGTAAGCATGGGACATGTAGAAATGCAGTTATGCCCTGCCCTGGTATCTTGGACATGTGTGGGACTGGATTTTTAAGAATAGCATCTAAATTGGTGCCTGCCAGATTTTACTCATGATAAATTTTGTGGCTACTCCTCACATGCATGGTGGAGAGACAGAGACAGGATTTTGAGATTCATGCAAGGCAGAACCCCTCAGTCCTGGATTTGTGAGCACAGTTTTGGAGGCAGAGCTTTGCCACTCAAAATCCACCTCACTAAATCTTCCTTTGTTCTAGCACTTGAAATCTTGTTTTATTTTTCCAGTCCTCTATTCCCCATGATCAACGTGAGCCTGTCCAGCTGCCTGGGAAGGAACAGCTTTGCAGGGCAGGGAAGGCTACGCCTGACTGAGCAGTATGTGAAATGCTGCAAAGACAGTGTTGTGAATCCCTCCTTTACAAAGAAAACGATTGCTTCATCTTCTGCATTAAGAAAGCAGGCGTGGGACAAGAGCAGCCCAGCTCTCTTACCTTGCTGACGTGTTCAGCCATGGTGTGGTAATTCAGCCCAGCTTTGGACTTGAACTGCTTTTTGCAGTGCTGACACTTCAAGGCATCCTGCAGCTGAGGGAATTAGAGGGAAATCACCATGGAGGCCACGGTTCACCATTCATTTTTCCAGGGGCTGCTGCTGCTCCAGGACCCAGCGGTGGGACCCAGCAGGCACTGCAGCGTCCCTGTCCCCATCCCAACCCCAGCCTGCAGCTCTGAGCTTTCTCTCTGTTGTCCTGGATATTGTTATCAAGCCCACATGCCTCTACTTTTGGATAATATTCCAATTTGGATATAGATTTAAAGCCCCACTAGCTGGAAACATCTGGACCTCGTGTCTTAGTCTTCCTGTTAAACAGTTAGAAAGGAGAAGCAGCTTTGATCTACCAATCTGTTAGCAGACTGTGCTCTGCAGCCCTATTAACTATGACAGATGCTGGTGTACAAAATGCTTTCTGAGTGCCTGGGCTGTTTGACATTAAGACACTGCTGGACACAATCACAGCAGAGTACTTCCCGCCTCATGTCGCTCTGTTGTTTGACCCAACTTGGCCTCCTGAGCAGCTGGGGAGATGCATTAAATGCACACAAGGGAACTTGCAACGTGAGTAAACAGACCATGACTTTTGCTAGGGCAGGTACCAGAACTTATTGACTGAGGTGAACTCTCTGGGCACCAAGAGACAGGGTGTCTCAACAGGGAGCTGGTGCCTGGATGGCCGTGGCCATTCCTGCTCCACCTTCACCACTTCCCCCCTTCCGTCAAATCTGGACTAGAAGCTGAAGAGGGAATGAAGATGGAGCTGCAAATCCCTCCTCATCCTGGAGCTCTGGAGAAATGAGGAATAAATTTACTGCAGCCAGCTGGGAGTGACTCACTGGTACCTGTGCTCACATCAGTTGATCTTGTTCCAGACCCAAGTGCTTGATCCTAACACGGTGGATGCTTAAGGCTCCTTGACTCATCAGATGCCAATCTGGGGTTTCCTCCTCCGGTCAACACTGAAGAACATGCCATGTCCATATTCCAAAAAGCCCTAACCTGGGAGGCTGGGAAGATACACCCATCCTCATCTCCTTGTGCCTCAGGCACATTGCATCCATCCCCATCCCTTATTTCCTTTCCTCAACTGAATGAAACACAGTAGACTGCCCAGGGACAAGCAAGGAACAGAGAAACCAACTTCCCTTGTTTCACAAGAGTTTCACGAGCCTGCATACTCTTTTCTCATTGTCCAGCTAAGAAGTACTTCAGTCATTAAAGCAGAGACCAAGCTGAGAGGGTGTCTGCGCCCCAGGGTCACTTCTGGTGGGGAAACTCTGTGCCTGTAGCAGCACAGTCTCGCTAAACACACTAGAAGTTCATCTGGGAGACGAACTGCTGAGAGCTAGACCTGTGGTCACACCCCCAGAGATGGGGACTGTCCCCTCTGGTCACAGGCTGCTCTGGCAAGGATGCTGCAAAGCAAGGACTGTGCCTCACACGAAAAGGGTGACAAGACACCCACTCCTAGGGCTGGAGTCCTGATTCCTCTGCTGAACATCCACCGGTCTGTTTCTAGTGAGAAAGACAGGCCTGGAGAATCCCGCTCAGCAGGTTGTGCAGCCCACATGGAGCCAGCCTGGCCTGGGAGATGCTCCAGAGCACAGGAGATGAGCAGCAACGGCCAAGATCCGCTGAGCCAGGAGGATGGCAGGGGAGGCAGGATTCTGCCTGGCATTGATGTAGAATGGGGTTTGAAAGGGAGAATAGCTTTCCACCACTGTATAAATAGTAAGGCAAAAGCTAAGGAGGCATTTACAGAAAATGAATGTGGAATTAAAGCCAAGCCACATATTTTCAAAGCAGGAGGGATTGATGCCGTGTTGGCTTTCTGTGGCGACGGCTCCACACCGTGCCAGGTGACGGATGGCGACGTAATCCCATGCTCTGATGGATGGCAGTGTGGCAGAGAGACAATTTTTCACTGCACATTACTGAACTCCTGCATCCCGCCAGCCTGCCCAAGCACATCCAAGCTCGGTGTCTCTCCGAGACATGCTCTCATTAACCACAATTTATCTGGCCTGATGCAAAGGACAACACACAGTGAAACCCCACAGCCAGGACTCCGGAGGAGCCCAGATTAGAGATGACCCCAACAATCTCTTCAGCTTTAAAACTATTTGTTTAGCTACTAGAAATACCCAAGACTGCTGGAGACTCTGGGGGAAGTGGCCCAGACCACAAAGGAATTCATAATTGTGGGGTATTAGGCACCAAAATCCAATGTACATGACTGAATAAGACAAGCCCATACCTTCTGGCAGACGTCCATATGCTTTTTGAGCCCCACAACAGTTTTTCTGCTGATAACGCTGCAGGTTGGGCAGGAGACTTCTCCCTTCTCACTGATCTCCCGCTGCCACTGGTCCTCAGGGTTTGCTGGCAAGGGAGAGGAGAGAGGCGTTATACCTTGGTGTAAAGACCACAGCTTGCGCGGGCTGCTCGGCAGAGAATGGCCGTGTCGTACTCCTTGATTTGCTACGTTGAAAAGCACTGAAGTGGGGAAAAGTCCTGATGTTAAAAAAAAAAACCAAACGATGCATCACTTGCAGCTCTGCCTGCCCCACAGCTCCTGCTTGAGCAAACCAGGTCACTGGGCCACTTCATGTGGAGTTACCCGACCTGCTGGCATTTCATGGGGAAAAGGTTCATCTTTCCAACCCTGTTGGATCCTGCACACTCGGAGTTAAAACATGATGATGCCCTCAGCCACCTCATCTTGCCCTGCGTGCAATAACTTCCCTGCCAAACAAAACAATTAGCGGGAGTGAAACAAAGGTGAGTGTCTCGGCTCCATCCAGACGTGTGCCTGGAAAGCTTTCCTGGCACTCCTCTTCCCAGCAGACACAGAGGCAGTAAGGGGCGTGCTGGCTCCCAGGCATCTGTTTATTTGAATGGCTGTGACTGCTTTAAAAAAACACCCAAAATAAGAGATACGTGGGGTCAAAACCTGCTCTCAGGTCCAGAGCTCACACCATGTTCTCAGCAGAACAGCACTGGTCTTCCAGCAAGGGAAGCCCAGTCTGAATAAAACCCATCAACTCTGTTTATTTGAACGCTTTTGCCTGGCTGTGAGATCAGAGAGTCATTTATTTGAATTTGCAATCAGTGCAGGGCATTGCAGCTGTGTTTATCTCGCACATCCTGCATTCCTCCTGCTGTCGCAGCTCCCAGCACCCTGCACTGGGGCGTAGGCTGCACCTTGGCAGCTTGGGGAGGACATAATCATGCCCAGAGTTACGCACCGGTGTCATTCATATAGACGATGTTAGAAAAATGCCATCATCCCAGCCGCTGACCCAAACTGTGGTCACAGTGAAGCCAAGTGGAACCAGGATTTAGCTATTGACTGCCAACACTCACAGCGGCCTGTCCTGACAGGGAAGTGAGGGTAGAGAAATGCTTTTGGGATGTCATTTGTGGCTGCACCAATGTTATAGGAGCAGTGGCCATTCCCACATCTGGGCTACAACTTTGGAAGGGCAGGAGCTGTGTGCTTGGATTTTATGCTGTTTCTGCTTGCAAATCTGCTAGAAAACTCACTCTGGGCTCAGAGGGGTGCGCAGATCACAAGCTATGGGTGAAGGTGGGGACATGGTGTGAAGGTGGGGACCGCGGGGTGAAGGTGGGGACTGTGCTACTTGGAGCAGAGCCCAAGATTGAGCTGGTGAGCAGCTGAGCTGCACCCAGAGCTGCTGCCTGCACTCTACCTGCACTCTGCCTGTACCAGCCTCACCTGCTGGCAGATGCACAACCGTTTCCTTCTTCACACCAGCTCCCAGAGGTTTCTTTTTCAGCTCCTCCGTGTTGGTGTTTGCCTCCAGCTTCTTAGCTCGATGGGCTTTTGCCTTGTCCTCTGCTTTGACGAGACCTGGAGGGACAGGGGACTTTTATTCAATACTTTAATACCATCAGACCAACTTGCATTTATCAGATAAAAAAATCTCTAGCTGTAACCCAGGGACACTGAGTTGGCTGTAGGTCTTGCCAAGGTTTTATGTGTAGGACCAGGTCCATAATTATGACAAGCAATAACATAACAGCTTGTGGTGTTTTACACACAAAATCTCTTCCCCCAGCCCAGTTAGTTTATGAACTATAGAAACACCACGACAAAGCAGGGTTGGATGCTTCCAGTAAGGCAGATTATGGGGAAGACAAGCTGGGGGGGAGGCAAAAGGACATTCTGCATGAAACTAAAACAGGGGACTGGAACAGCAAATTCAGGATATAAAAGTGATGTTCCTGCTGGTCCGAGGGGACCAGCTTGTTCTGGAGGAACCCCCAGCAGACATTTCAGTCTATGGCAGTGCCTCTGCGGGGAAGGGAAACAACCTCCAGCTTCCCAGGAGCCAGGGGACAAGCAACCGCAGAGAAGACATCCAGCCTGCTCTTCAGTAAGTGTTTAATTTCTTCAAAGCCATTAATGCCTCTCCCCTGAGTCCCTCTTGTACCGGAAGGTGCTGCCTCCTGCAGTGCCTGGAAACCTGCTTTTTATTTCCCTGACTTAACACATTTCATAGCCAGTCCGAATTCAGCTCTCGTGCCAGGGATGCCCCAGGTCTCCTCCCTCCTTTCCGAGTGTATTTATGGAGCGCAACCACAGGCCCGCTCACTCTTGCTTTGTCAGCCTGAAGCAGCCAACTCCTGAGCTTCCTCTCAGAAAACATCCCAGTAACACATCTCTTCCCCCTGGAACTCATTTTGCTAAATGTGGGCGACCAGTCTGAGGGATGGGTGCGTCACCTGGCCTTTCTATGCAGCAGAAATCCTTCTCAATGCAATTGGAAATACTGTGACATCCCAGCACGGTGGGATGATGACGAGACGTTTCTCATGTCTCGCTTGTGTCAGCACCTCGTTACTCTTGTGGCTGGACATTCCTGAGTCCTTTCTTTTCTTCCCTCATTTCCCAGCAACAGGCTTCTGAGCAGAGCAGACAGGGTTGTATTGGTGCCAGCTCTCCTGCTGCCTTTCATTCCCTTTAAAACACTCCTATGCTCAAAAGCACCAGCTCCTCTTATGTGACATCCCCAGGCTCTGAGGCATCTATCTCCACCACAGGGAGAGCTTTTGGGGAAGAGGCTTCCCTGAAACATCCCAGGGAGAAGCTACAACCCTACAGCTGATCAGCGTCAGCCCCATATTACCTTTCAGTCCAAATGTCCCCGATATGGACGGCTGCTCCCCCGTAAACTTCTTAGGAGTTTTCTGTTTCCTTCCTGACTCAAAAGAGAGAAACAGAGGGAGAGATTTGGTCAAATAACTGTACTGTCGAGGGGCTTCAGTAATCCCAGGGCAAGGGGGATCATCCCAAGGAGGCCTTTACCACTGTGAAATACAGGAGCTGTTGCATGAAGCAGCCACCCCACCAAACAGTAACAGGACGCTGCTTCCCAGTCAAGAAAAAACAGGAGAAATAATGGTATCCAGGGTTAATTCAATGGGTAGAAGTTGTGGCTCTGTCTAGCCCCAAAAGCTGCGAGGTTTCCCCAGCCCAGGTGGCTGGTGCTGGCTCCCTGTGGAGCTGCAAGCAGTGCAAAGCCACGCCGTGATGGGGACAATCATGGCCCTGCCTGCCGGCCCCATGGGAGTGACACACAGTGAGCCTCCCAACCCTGCCCCAAAACTGCACAAAAAGGGGTTTGTCAGAACCACCCCGGTTTAAACTGCCACACTCAGTGAGGACAGATGGGCTGACGCTGCAGCTTGCTACATCGCCAGGAATTCCGTCCATTTTCAACCCTATAGTTCCTAAAGAAATAAGTGTTTAACTGGGAGTTTTTAACTCTCAGTGGAACTCGCTGCTGCAAGCACATGGTGGACAAATTATCAGGATGTTGAAACAAGGCTTGGATATATTCCAAGAGACACTCGCAGAGGTGTTGGCTGGAGCAAGGCCCTTCCCTTCCCACGGGACACCCCTCTCCATGCTCCCGAACCAGCGTAGCCCTGGGCTCTAATCTTACTGTGCTTCATCCTCTCAGGGTCTTCCTCCTGCAGCGAGGCCTGGCTGCCCCCCTGCTGCGCCATGTCCTTGCCGCTCGAGGACTTGGCCGTGGGGGTGGCGGCTGCCATCGCCTCAGCCGCTGCGATCTGGAACTCTTTGCTCTCCCGGCTCTCCGTCAGGCACTCGCCATTCTCGGCATGGTCCCGGGCCACGGTTTTTTCCGTCTTTGCCTGTTTGGGATGGATGGTGGGGCAAGCTGAACTCTCAGCAGCTCTAGGGCAAAGCACAGAGGGCTTGTTTAATGAGGGGTTGTTAGACAAATGTCCTGACACCTCTTCCCCCTCACCAGCCCAGATCCTGGGAATGGGGGCAGGCATGTTCCCCTTCTCCCAGCCATTCCTACACAGCCACCCCGCGGCCCAGCCACAGCCTGGTACCTTTTCTTGCCGCTGCTCTTCCCAATGGCCTTCGGCACTTTGTTTTCTGCTTTGCTGGCTGGCACTGGCCGGTCCAAGTGATTCCAGAGCCGATGCTTTTCTAGCTGGGTTTTGGAGGTGAAGGCGGCTTCACAGTACGAACACGAATAGGTCAGCTTCTCTGAGATTGCACCCTGAGCGGAGCAGGGAGAGACAAGCGGGCATGGGTGTTAGACCACAAAAGGGAAAGGCTTCTTCTGACACAGGCATAAACACAAATCGTGTCTAATACCCTTCTGCCCCTTCAAACAGTCTGGACCAATGGTCCATGATCCTCCCAGGCCAGAGCTCACACTGAGCTGGAGGAACCCCAGTCCCTCTCATAAGCACTTCATAAAACGTCCCTGGCCCACCTGTGCCCTCTCCATTCTAATTTCACATTTTTCCTGGTGCTTAAGACTCTAGAGGAGGCTGACCCTGGTCTCCTTACCCCTTGGCAGCGCTGATAGTGGTACTTCAAGCCATAAATGCTGGGGAACTCCAGCCAGCAACCTGAATTGGGACATTTCACCCTGGAGTGGGCTTTGAATTCGTCCTTCCACTGGTTCATCAGGGGCAGCTGGGAACAGAAGAGACAAGAGACAAAGCTGAGCAAAGAGCATCGCATGCCCAGGTGTGTGCCAATGCATCCCGAAGGGACCAGGGGGACCACATGGGACCTCCGATCATTCCCGTCCACCTCATCCCACCGCATAGCTGCAAAGTGGACCCCAGGGCTGTGTTTCAGTGCAGCGGTGCTCGCTCCAGCAAGAGCTGCTGGAACAGACGCTTCAGGCTCTACAGGCTAATGATTCCTCCTGAGAATTTACCTTGCCATGCCTCCCAGAGCACATGTATGCTCCTGGCCAGGGTGGGGAATAAATCAGGCCAGAAGTCACCCGAGTGATTTAACCACCCCACATTTCATCTAGTCAGTAAATCGCCCCCGTCCACGTTCTCATGACAAACTGCTCTGTGTGTCGTCCATGCTACTGTGTTGGAATTAAACCGCACAACTCTGCGGGAAATAAATCACCCCCTCGCTGGGGCTGCCGGATCATTAGCCAAACCTGATGTGGCTGTGAGAGAATCCAGCTCATCTGGGAATAGCCCTGAGAAGGGGAGGCTGGAAGGTGAGTATGGTTCCCCACCAGGCTTTTGGCTGCTGACATGGAGGGGATTCAGGGCCAATATCTCACTGAATCCAAGACAAGGTTGCTCTGACGACTAAACCACCGGGAAGGCAGGTTTAACCCCGGAGCAGGGCTGGCTGGAGCGCACGGTGTAGCAATATGCAGAGGGCACATCAGAGGGAGCAAGGCAGGGACATCGCTAGGATCAGAGCGCGCGGGGTCTTACAGGGATGTCTTTCAGCGCCTGGTTCTCAGCCTTGGGTCTTCCTTTCTTCCTGCCTTCAGTTTTGTCACTGGTTGCATTTCCTGCAAACAGACACAGCGCATGTCACCTGCTGTCCAGCCAGCCATGCCGGAGGAGCCGCCGTGCCAACAACGCTGCTGCCCAGCCGGCTCCCTAGCTCTGCGTGAGGAGAAGAATCCCCTTTGGAAGGCAAAGCCAACTCTTTGCAATTCAACCCACAGATGCCCGCACCAGAGACAGCTGCTTCTCCTGAGGTTTGCCAGCCCCTCTCCTTTCATTTACACCAAGCAGTTGCAGCACAGCTGGGCTTGCTTTGGAAAACCATCCTTCTGTTCGGGTTGGAAGAAATCCTTCAACAACTACGCTACTTAGCAAAAGAAATCTGCGTCTAGGTCAGGATGCTGGGCCCTGGGCAGGCTGTTGAGCACAGAAAGCCCTCAGCCCCTTTGCACAGTGAGCTCTTTACAAACAGGGATGGGTTGCTGATGGACACAAGGCTTCTCTGGACCAAGACCAGACTTGGGAAGGATGCTCCCTGTGCCAACCAGGCTGCTGCACTGAAGGGAGGCCAGCAAAGCCACTGCACAAGCAGTCCCTGTCTCCCCAATCCGCACCAAGCCTAATTCACCCCAACGAAGCAAACCCTGGCAGATGTTTCTACCTCCAGCACTTTCCCAGGGAGAGCAACAAAATATCTTCATCACAGAGTGCCCTTCACTCCATCACTTTCAGTCCACCTAAATGAAAAGGAAGGGCTGAAAAAAAGGGCTTTTCTACTTTTACAGGTGCCGATAAGATGTGGCCCAGGGAAAAGCACTCTCCCGAACTCAGGTACGTCCACACTGTGGACAGCTGGAGTTCATTCCCCTCAGCAATAACTTTCCCCCTCTGTTAGCAATTATGGCTTCAGCTGCCTCAAGGGAAGAGCAACATTTGGGAAGCACTTGGGGCATAGGGGTTTCCCTGCCAAGCCACCGATTTTGGGTGCCTGCTCTGAGGCACATCTCTGGGGCACCCTGCAGCACCCAGGGCTCTCAGTGAAAGGCTGTCGGTGCTCACAAGGGCGACCTGCCCGGCATAAGTAGACAGGAGAAAAATCTCCTCGTGCCTGGAGGTTCCCGGATAGAGAAATCAGCTATCCATCAGTGTGACAGCCCTTAGCAAGCGAGTCCCCCGGGGCTTGTACACTCACAAGGCTCCATCCCGGGGGCAGCGACACGGGAAGCAGCAGATGGTCTGAACTCATTTAAACCTTTCCAGCCTTTGATGTACCACTTAGCTACCAACACGATAAATAGGCGGTGAGACACCCATCTCGTTAAGCCAGACGCACAGCCCTCAGAAGGGAGAGATCATCTCCATCCATCCCTTCCCGCTCCCAGGCACCGGCTCTCTGTAGCTCCAATGTTCTGGGGCTTTTTGGGCCCAAAACACAGAGCCAAGGCTCACCCAGACCAGATGCACTCGCACTCCCATGTTTTGGCAGCCGTCCCCCAACCCCTGAGCTTGTGCTTTCCACCCCATCCACCTCCACGGAAAGAAAAACCCCGTTCCTTACCTAGCTTGGGCAGCTCTGCGGGTGGGTTTATCCTCGTCTCCGTCCTGCTTTCTTTGCTGGCAGCGGGTTTGTTGGAGCCGGCAGTTTTCCTTCCACCTTTACAGGTATAGGGATCCGCCATCTCTGAAAGAAGCAGGGGAGGTGTTAAAATTCTCTCCCCGGAGCCAGGAGAAACACATGCTGAAAGGAAGGAGAGCTGCTGGGGAGAGGGGGAAACCAGAAAACTATCATGCAGCTTCCCACAAAGAGAATAATGGGACGTGTTCCTGAGTATTTGTTCTACAGTCAAGCAACGCCATAGACATGGGTGAAAATCCGCTTTCGTTATAGGCTGGTTTCCCCTCCATATATAACGGCAAAGATTTTATTAAAAATTATGGGTTGACTTTGCCCAGAGAAGTAGCGAATAAATGGCTTTTCCTCTTCGTTTATTTCTCAGCTTTAGGACACCAAAAGGAAAAAAAAAGTGAGTTTTAATGAACAGATGTAGTGATAAATTTCCAATTTTCCTTATTAATGGGAAACTGTTATAAACTGAGAATTGTTAATGTTATCTGAATTTTCCGTATTAATAATTCAATTTGGCTTCTCTATAAATAATGAACATCAGAAATTATCACCGAAGGGCCAGTCTCACTCCCCACAGAAGCGGGCAGCAGGACACCCCTCATTCGGTGGTGCCAGGACGCATTGGGCTATTCCCAGCCTGGGCTCAAGGACCTTCCTCCCATCTGGACAGCAAAGACACATCCCAAGACAGGAGCTGCGTCAGGAGATGCCGGGGAAAGGAGTCCTGAAACCCCCCAACAAGAGCATCAACCCCCTGGGGGGGATCCCCTGGGCCACCATGGCCTCGAGACCTTGGTCATGACACGATGCTGCTCAACCAGACACCGGCAGTGTGACCAAGGGATGCACCAACCGGTGCCTTCTTCACCTTTTCACCTTCTCTCCCACACACAGGTGTTTTTTAAAACACAGATTTGACTTGTTGCTCCCAGTTTCTTCCACGGGATCACATTTGGCACCGTTTAACTCAACAGTGGATGCCCTGAGCATCCAGACTAATCCCACCTGTCCCCATGCCCAGAGGGACAGCGGAGGCCGCAGGAGCATCTCCCATGTGCCCGTATCACTGGCTGTGCCACCAGCATGTGGCTCATGAGGCTCCAACAGCCCTTTCCAAGGTGTCCCCAGGGACTTTCCACATAGGAAGGGGCACTGTGCAGCCCAGATGCTCCGAGAAGACCTGTCAAGAGCTTCCAGCACACATTCGGCTGGCGATGCATCTGTGCTTGTTCGCACCCACACAAAGGTTAATCGGATCAAGTCTGTCCCCTCAAAGAGATCCTTTCTGGACAGCTTAGGAGGTTTTGAACATCCTTTGTTTTTCCACACCAAATACTTCTTTGAATTTTTTTCCCCTTCTTATTTTTTTGGCTAAATGAAAACTAAAAATCCCATAAACCACTTAGCGAGAGCCAAACTCTGCTCCCTGGCCACTGACATAACCCCAGGGACCCCAGAGCCAAAGAGCAGAAATCAGCCCATTGTATTTTTTTTGTAGTGTCCAAACTTTTCACTTGTTTTTGAGCAACACAGGCTGAAAACAGGCAAAAGCCTACTCCCTTCCACACTTTTGTTATGTTTTTGGCGAGAACGCTTTTGCAACTAGCAACGGGAGAAGATATCGGCAGGTCCTGCCGGTGAGCAGGGCAAGGATGCGATGCAGGACGGTTGGCACTGGCAGCATCTTTGCTGATGAAGCCTCCGGCTCTTTTTAGGTAACTTCTTAGACATTCACAGCAGCATTGTCAAAGCCTCCAGCTCCAAAAAAAAAAAAGAGCCTGTGTCAACGCTGGAGCCAGCATGGGATGAGCAAAGGCTGAGCTGCTGAAGCCAGGAGTGGGGGCGAGGAGGAAGCCCGAGGCTGCGGGAAGGGGGAATCCCCCACGCCAAAGGCACTGCTCCTGAGCCAGGTGTGACAAGTGACAGCGATGTCCTAGCCCCTCACCGCCCTGACAGGCTCCTTCCCTCCGCGACAGACCCCTCCTGTGGAGCTGTAGGGCTCTGTGGGCTGGGCACAGCT
Organism: Columba livia; assembly: GCF_036013475.1. Lineage (NCBI taxonomy): Eukaryota > Metazoa > Chordata > Aves > Columbiformes > Columbidae > Columba > Columba livia. Next base: position 6,771,068 of record NC_088617.1, read on the forward strand.
CGGAAATTGGGTGAAAACTGGAAAAGAAGTAATAATTCCATGCTTAAGTGCCTTGTTCGTGACCTTGGAGGGGGTCTGCAGGAGCATGTACGCAGCAAGGGACAATTGTGACCTTCTCAGCACCACAATGTCCTTATGGCTACGAAGTGGAAAGTCACCCGTGGGTCCTGACCACAAATTCTCCTGCCAGGACTCCTGTCCCGGTGCCATTGCTACAGATGCACCGTGCCATGTGCCAGCCAGCCCAGTCAGCTGTCGATCCACTCCACTCCTCAATGAAGTACCAAAAACACCAAAAAGGCAAGCGAGCTGGGAGAAACTTCCCAGGAATAAAGAAGAGGAAGTAGCGGGAGACGCTTCCTCAGGAGGGAGAGGAATCACCCTTGATGGAGGCTTCCTCTGAGGGAACCACATGGTGGGTGAAGCCCTGCAAGTCCCTGCATCTCCGGCCACGGCCCGAGACTGCGCAGCTCTGGGGGTGTCCCGAGCAGCCCTGCCAAGGGACACCCAGTGCTGGGGACCACTCTGCTGAGGTTCTCCCGAGGGGAACACCTCGCCCCACAGTGTGAGGCCGCCGTGCTCTGGCCAAGTGGCTCTGGGCACGGGCGAGGCTGTTTGATGGTGTTCGAGGCTTTTTGATGGTGTAAAGTTTTTGTTCGAAGCCTGTTTTCCAGTCCCTCCTCCCTCACCAGTCCCCTGGCACAAAGGCAAAGGGGAAAAGCGCACGCACACGCCTGGCAGACAAGGAGACCTCGCAGTGCTGAGGTGGGGACCGGGGTGTCCCCCTGTCCTGGGCATCGCTGGGGGTGAACGCACACGGACAGCTCTGCCCTGCCTAGTCCTGCTGTCAGCTCCCCGGGCCCGGCTGTGCCATCCCGCTGTCCCTGCCCTCTCATTTGCCCACCTCACTGTCACCCTTGCTGCCACCCACCCATCACCGTGCGGGCAGGGCCGCCCCGGGCCTGTCACCTCCCGGGGCCTGAGCAGGGGCCGCCCCGCCGCCTGTCACCCGGCCGGGCCGCCCCGCGGCCTGTCGCGTCCCCGGGCCCGGCCGCCCCATCCCCGGGAGACAACCGGGTCTCAGCTCCGCGGGCCGGGGCCCAGCGAGGGCCGGCGGGGAGGGCCCGGCCCGGCCGCACCGCCGGGAGGGGAAGAGCGAGCGGCAAAATGGCGACGCGGCGGCGGGCGGAGCGGGACGCGGGGGGTCCCCGCCGCGGCGGGGCCGGGGGTGCCGGCGGGGCCGTGCCGCAGCTCGGTGCTTACCTCGGCGGCGGCGGGCCGCGGTGCGGGGCGCGCAGGGCCGGGCGCCCCCCGGCCGGCCAGGCGGTGCCGCCCGCCGCCCCCGGCTGCGGGCCGCCGTGCGGGGCTCCCCGGCGCGCCCACACCCGCGGCGGCGCCGCGCTCCGCTGCCGCGCTCCCGCTCGCCCGCCGCCGCCGCCGCGGCTCATGCGCGCTCCCCGCCCCGCCCGGCCCGCCCCGCCGCCGCCGGCCCGCGCCAGCCCCGCGCCCCGCGGATCTCGCGTGGCTCCGCCGACGGGGCCGGGACCGGGCGCGAGAGCGGGCGGGGGCAGCGCCCCGGGAGGGCGGGACCGGGCAGCGCCCCCCGGCCCGGTGTGACCCGGCCCGGGCAGGTGCGGGCAGGGCTGCCCGGTCCCCGGTGCGGGCAGGGCAGCACAGCACAGCCCTCCCGTCTGCTCCCCGCGACCTCGCCAAGGGGCGGGCAGGGCTGCTCTGCCCGTCCGGGCTGCGGGCAGGGTGTCCTGCTCATCGTCCTGCGCTCCAGGGTGCAGGCAGGACGCCCTGCCTGTCGCCTTGCCCGTGTCATGGGCAGGCGGGGTCTCTTGCCTGTCATCCTCTCCTCCAGGTTGTCTTGCCTGTTGTCCTGCACCGCGGTTTACAGGCAGGGTGTCCTGTCTGTCATCCTGCCCCGCATGGTGTCCGCCCATCATCCTGCCCTCCAGTTTGCAGGCAGGTTGTCCTGCCTGTGATCCTGCCCTGTGCCTCATGCAGGCGAGTTTTCCTGCTTGTGACCCTCTCCTCCAGAGTGTCCTGCCTGTCATCCTGCCTGTCATCCTGCCCTCCAGGGTGCAGGCAGGGTGTCCTGCCCATCCACCGCCCCTCTGACCCCCGGATGCTGTGGGTCCCCTTGCGAAGCCACCCCTGCTCCTGGGGACAAGGCTGGGTGCGAGGCCAGGGTGATGCCTGCAGCACGGTCCAGTTTTCCCGGCTCCCATGCTTGGGGTGTCACCCCTGCAGAGCCAGTGGCACCCGGGGAGGTGCCACAGGGCAGAGTCAGTCACCTGCATCAGGAATGCACAGCTGTGTCAGCAACCAGCACCACCATCCAGCACCACCATCCGTGTGGCTGTAGCTGCCTGGAAATTATGGAAAACCAAACAAATTCTGCCCGATCTCAAATTTTTGAGAGCAAAACCCAGCGTGGCCATTGCTGTCGGGGCCACCCTGCACCACCGTCACCGGCATGTGGCTCACACGGTGCCACCGGGAATCAGGAGGCACCATAGCATGGCCATGAAAAACCAAAGTGAAAAAAACTCAACCCAAGTTTGGAGTTTCCCCACAGTTTCCCTCTTTGTCTCCATTTCGGGGAAAGAGCTTAATTAATGTCTGCGGAGAGCAGGGAAAGCTTTGTGTAATTGCAAGGTATTATCATCAGTGGAGCAGAGGGAGATCAGCGGGTGGGAGGGACAGGCACAACCCACCTTCTTTGTATAAAATGAGGCATATTGAGGCAGCTTTACTTCCCAGCCAGCGAGCTGCCTGCCCAGAGAGCGGCCAACCTGCAGCAGGCAGGAAGGCAGCTGCCTGGCAGGGCTGTTAGCGTCGTCAGTACCTGCAAAACCTCCTCGCTATAAGGCTGCAAATGGTGCCCAGTCACCTTCACTTGTCCCTGCAGCATCTCGATGGCCACCCCGGGCACATGGCCAGTGGGGAACACGCAGGTGTGCACACACACATGCGCAGAAGTGCCACAGTGTTCATTTTCTGTATGTGCAAAGCGTGATTTTGCATCTTGAGGACGAAGGTGAGGGTGAGATGAAGATGCTGGGGAGCCCAGCCACCCGAGAGGTTATACAGAGGCTGAGAGAGCAGCTGGCCGCAGGCTGGTTGGGGTACAGAAACTCGGAAATAGTGCAATATAAAGGCAGCCACAGTTGCTACGTTCAGGCCTTACTGAGTGGAGGAGAGGAGGACAAGGAATGGACTTGAAAAGAACAGCAAATGTAGGGCAGATGCTGAGGAGCTTTGTTTCATGCACAGGGCTGTACTGCGTGGAAGAGCTGTGCTGGGAAGGGCAGGAGGAAGAAGAGGAGGAGGAAGAGGAAGAATAGTGGCAGGGGCAGCAGTGCTGCCTTTCTTCACATGCTCACAGGAAACCATCATGCCTCCTCTTGCGTCACAGCTTCGTTGCAGGGGCAGGTTATGGACAAGAACTCATCCTCGCAGACCAGCACATTGCCGTGGGGCACGGGACCAGGTGTGCTGAGCATCCCTGTCGTCCCCAAGTGCAGAGCAGGAGGAGGCAGAGCAGGGGCAACTCGGCACATGCTGCGGCTGTGAATACCTGAGAAGGTGCTTGGCAGCGGGGGATGAAGCAGTCCAAGCATGTAAATTAGATAGATACGGGCCCCAGGAAGAGGAGAGGGGGAAAAAGCAATTATATAGCCAGGATCAGATAAATCTTGGTATGCAGACCATCCTAATGGGCATCCCACAGTGGCTGTTTCGTTTGGTTTGGCTGCTCTTTTGCATCCCACATCAGGCTGAGCAGAGGCAGGAGCTGCAGGCAGCGGTGCAGGCAGGATGGGAGGCTCTGCCTCCTCCAGAAGGCAGGGAAAATTCAGATGTATTCAAGGCAGCCTTTGGCAGGGCTGGCAAACCTGTCCTTGTCCCCTGTGACAAGCAGGGGTGAAGCAGGGTGAGCCAGACAGGTGTCACCCAGGACAAGCACACATCAGCCTTCCCTCCCCTCACTCAGTGATGACAGACAAGTGTCACCCAGGGACCAGAGATGTCTGTGGCTTCACTGTCCTCAGGGAGGCACAGACCAGGTAGCACATCCCCCTGGGGACCCTGACCCCCTTGAAGCACCCGCTGCTGCCATCAAAGCAGTGCCAGCTGTCAAGTGCAACGAGGTGCTGCCATCCTATGTGGGCTCCCGACATTGCTCTGCCTCTTGTGCTGGTGAGGAGCAGAAAGTCTCCCAGAGCTGCCCTGGGTCTCCCAGAACTGTCCCTGTGTCCATCAGGATGCAGCCAGCACCGTGACCCCCACCAATGACCCAACATCGATCCTGAGTACCCCAGCAAGGGTTAATTCTGGCCTGTAAAGACACCTGGGCAAGAGTTAAAATCACTAGAAATGAACAAACACCCCTCTTACAGGAAAGGCAGGAAATAATCTGATTTTCTGGCTGCAGATCCTCCTGGGCATGTTGGGACTTGAAACCAGGACCGTCCCTTCGCACAGATTGTGGCTGGCTGATCGAGCACTTACACGATGAGTAACTTTACAACACATATTAACGCAACCGGCTACAGCAGTACCATTCAGCCCCTTAACTATGTTAGAAATAAACTGGATGCTGGTTTTGCAGAGCCTCTTCTACATGTCACTGGCTCTGGAGACTCAAAAACTGCTAAATGCTGTGTGTGTGGGGGGCTGTGAGGCATCTCTGCTGGGAGGCAAAGCGGGATGCTCGCTGCATGGGACTGGGAGGGACTGGGAGCCCAGACTTCAGCCCATATCCTCTGAACCCCACACCATGCAGAGACAGGTGATGGAAAGGGCACAACCGTGATGCCCAGATCCAGGCTGGGGGACCCAACACTTCCACGTCTCCCAGAGCATTATCCTGAGATAACAGTGGCAGCTATGTTCAGAGCCTGCAAACCCGCTCAGTGGCTGCTCCATCCTCTGTTATTTTGGGGGTACAAAGCCCCTTGGACCAGTTCTGATGTGCAGGACGGGCCATGCAGCAGCTGGTTTGTCTGAAGCAGAGCGATCCCAGAACAAAGAGGGAATCACTGCTGGTTTGCAAAGCCACATCCGCGCCAGTCCCAGCCCCAGCCCCAGCCCCAGCCCTCCTCCCGCAGCCGGGCCGCTGATTGGAAACTGGAGCCCGCGATGACTGTGCGAGCCATGAATTATGCTGATGACTTCTTTTTTCCCATTTCTTTATTTATTTATTTTTCCTCTCTGTGGTTGAATGCACTCAGCAAATATAAGCAAAAGGGAAAAAGAAAAATAAGGAGCAATAGAAAATCGTAACAGATTTAATTTCAGATATGGCAAGAAAGCAAAATGGCTGCAGTGCAAAGAGGAAAGGTTTGCGGACAATACGTTCCTGTCTGCAGATAGAAACGAAGCTCCTGGCAGCCCTGAAGCTGCTATTTATTATTTACAGGGCAGTATTTGTGTGGGGGACAGCCCTGAGTCATGGGGTCGGGTCTCTGGGGCACCCACAGCCCTGTGGGGACAGTGGGGAGATGCAGGGGTGCAGGGCAGGATGGTGGCACTGCGGGGTGACAGAGCTGTGTGGCTGCAAAACCCCCAAATCTCCCCTGTTTTTTTAAAAAAGACCTTCTCTGACAGGAAGGAAAGCGGCTCATTTTGGTTTGGGAGTTTGAAGGATTTTACTGGAGCCCTCCGCTAACTGTCTGTGCAAAGACGCAGTCTGGAAATGTTGTATCAAAACAACGCCTGAAACTTTCCCTTCCAAAAAAGGCCCAGGTGAAATGCTGTGAATATTTCAACATGTTTCTGCAGGGCTTGTTTTTGCAGCAAAGTCAGTCCTTCATCCAGGTTGGGGAACAACGCTGGTCAAACCAAATGATGTTAATTTGGGGACAAATTCTTTATCTCAGCCCTGCTGCCTGCCCTGGGCTGGGCTGCCCAGCTCCTGCCTCTTGCTGCCCTCGCTCGGCTCATCATTTTGGGGTTCCCAGCCTGTTAACGCCATCTCCCCCTTTCCTCCAGCCCTGCCAGACCCCGTCCCTGTGCTGAGCTGCCCCTTGTGCCACTGAGCCCGGGGACCTGCTCCAACCCTGCCGGGGTGCTGCAGGAAAATAATGAAATGAAGCAATTATCCCTGCTCGATACTTTCTAATTAAGGGAACTGTCACCCTTATTACAGGCCGTTAATTCATCATCATAAGTCACCACCAGAGTGCAAGTACCAAAAATGTGCCTTGGCCACAGGGAGCAGAGCAGCATCCCCTCCTCCTCACAGGCCATGTCCTGCTCCCTGTGCCGCGTGTGGGGCTTTAGGAAGCCATAAGCTCTGCCACGATGCTCATCCCAAAAGACATATAGATGAGGTTCTTAGGGACACGTTTTAGTGCTAGACTTAGGTTATGGTTGGACTCAATGGTCTTAAGGGTCTCTTCCAACCAAAATGATTCTATGATTCTATCTCCTCCTGCACCCTTGGTCCAAATGCATTTGTGGTGCAAAGAGTGTGGCATTTTCTCAGCAGAGATCAGCTCCCAGCCACTCCGGGGGAACCGAACACCCAAAGAGTTGCCAAATTATCCCCAGCCCTGTGATTGGGGCCAGCATTCCTCCAGCATGGTGTCCCGCTATCAGCCAGCTCTGTCTATAGCAGCTTCTCATTATGCATTCTGCATGGAGGACCTCACATCAGCTTAATTAACAAGGTAAGAAAGACAGGACCTTTGAGGAAATCTTAATTATATTATCCATCTCACCCTGAGTGGCACCTGATCCATCCCAACACTATTCTCAAGTTCATTAGCAATGAATCAAGATTGATTAGTCCTGAACGTGCAGCAAGGACACGCTGGGGCAGAAGGTTTGCGCTGAGATTGCTGTGAGACCCTGTGTGTCCCCAAACCCTGTGTTGACCTCTGGCACCAGGCAGCCAGGATGGGGACCGGGGCTCTGGGAAACACAGCAGGAGGTTTGCCAGTGCCAGTATGCGGCTGCCGGAGCATCCCAGGAGCAGCTGTTTCTCTGTGTTCCCCCCCAGCTCACACCTCCTGGGTATGCTCTGATTTACACCAGCACCAGTGCCTCCCTACCAGCCTCTATGCCCTATATCTTCCCTGGGGCTTGTGTAGCCCCGACACGTGGCACATGCCACCAGTGACTGATATTCCTCCTGTTTCCTTCCCTGTTGTCCCGCTGTGGTGCTTGCAGGTGCAAGAAACTTCGTAAGGAGCTGCCTGTGAGCATCAAAAAGGCGACGATTTGGGGTGGTTTGTAACCTGCCCCAGACACCTGAGGGGAGGACAATTAGATCAAGCATGTAATCTGCTAGGGACTGGGGTTCAGATTCAAAGTGGCCTCGGTTCAGCAGAGCCCATGGCAGGAGCTGCCATCCATCCGTCTGTCCCTCTCTGCTCAGCAAACCATGTCCTCGCACCCCAGGCAGCCGGGAAATCACAGGCTGTGCTCATAGCCAAGCAGGAATGTCAGTGCTGGGGAATGGGGGTCATTTCCTGAATCAGAGATGCAATCAGCAGCATTTCAGAGCTGGAGGTATCTGTATCATCAAGCCGCGCTCAGTAATTACTTGTCCAAATTAGGCATGCATTTTCTACGTACAACTGTACTAGCTTTTTTTTTTCCTTGAAAACCATACTAGAATCTGAAAACTGCCCCTACCACTGGGAAGGATTGCTGGATTTTTTTTGCTGTGTACCCAGAGCCACCAAAGGCAAACCCATGCTGGGGGCTGTGCCTCTGCTACTCTGGGCAGAATCCAGCCCCAGGTTCCCCTCGGACAAGCCAAGTGCATTAGATGACACCAGACACTGGTCCAGAGCCTGGCTGGAGGAATGCTCCGCTCTCACCATCACCATCCTCCCTGGGATGAAGGCACAGGCGGCACATACCCCGCTGGAGCAGAGGCTGGGGGACAGGACAGCATCCTCCTGCCTGCCCCGTGGACATCGTGCTACCCAGCACCTCCAGCCCTGTCCTGCCTGGAGAGCCTCACGGGGACACCTCAATGGGGACAAGCGTGGGGGTCCAGCCCAGTGCGCTGCTGGGGTTTCTGCTTTCCTCTGTGCCTCTTTCCTTCCGTGCAGATGAGGAACTGGAGCGCAGCCCAGTGCAGGTGGACACGGCACATGGGAGGTCCCACAGTGACTCATGCCCTTGGGAGCAGCTGGGCTTTGGGACAGGACCTTTCTGGGGACACCCTGCCTTTCTGGGGGAGTCAGGGGAAGCCCCAGCACCACTCTGTGTGCCCCAGTTGCATTTCAGGCAGAAAAACCATCATGAACTTGATGAGTTAGGACTGCCCAGAGCTGTAGCCTGGAGATGCCACTTGTCTCCCCGCACAGCTCGGGAGCTCGGGAGAGCAGCTCAGCATCTCCCTCTAACGATGTTCCTCACCCGCAGCCCGACACCCAGCAGCTCCCAGGGATGCTGCCTCGAGGGCTCTGGGAACAGCTTTTCTTGGGGCTTTCAGGGGGAGAGATTAAAAACGTTTGGGTGCAATCACAGTTTTTGCTAGTCGTGGGCAAACCACTTGTTTTCAGCTCCTCTTCCACACCCGTGGAAATCTTCCAGCTCTTCACTGGGGAGCAGTGTCGCTGAGATGGGACAAGGACGGGACAGGGATGACATTGGGCTGATGCTATCCCATGCCAGCAACCAACTCCACTGCCTTAATCCTGCCCACAGCCCCATGATATCCTTTCCCATTTAGCACAGCTCGTTAGCCAGAGTAATGACTCTCACAGATGAGCTTTGGAGACCTTTGCTTTGCCATGAGCCATCACCTGCACTGGAGTGGTAACTACAACCCCAAATTCTCACAGCAGCTTCTTAATTCTCATTTCTGCAGCTTTTCTGTGGACCTGGTGGGGGATTTAAATACCAGGAAACCCCCAGGCTGAGGCTTGTTCCTGCACGGGCCCCTGTCCCCATGGAGGTGCTTGTCCCAGGGAGTTTAGGGCTGTGGACACATCCTGAGCATCCCCGGGAAGGGCTGGAGGACTAAACCCATGACGCACATTCAGGTGTGGGAAGAGTCAGAAGAGCAGCAAGTTAAAATAACAGTCTCTCATTTTATTACCAGCAGAGGAGCAGGTGGGTGGGTCCCTGGCCAGGGGGGCCACCACAACCTGCCCCACACCCCTGCCAGTGCCCCAAGGGCTCTGCGGTGCTGTTGTTTTGGGACCCCCCAGCTGCCCTGCCCTCATTACCAGAGGGGGATGATGGGGAGGTGACAGCATCCACTTGGTCCCCAAAGCCTTGGTTGCTCCTTACCTGCCTGCACGAGTGGTCTGTGGCTGCAGACAGGGGCTTTGGGTGGTGGGAGGGGCTGTAGCAGTAAATAAGCCAGGTCATCGGGGTGGCACGAGGGTTTGGTGGCACCATCACCAGCCCCTGGGCAGGAGGTTGGGATGAACATCAGCAAATGCCCGGAGGAGCAGAGCTCTGCAAAGAACTGGTGAGACCCCAGAGGGCACCGGAGGGAGCATGACTGTGCACCAGGGGGGACCTGGCACCCAGGAGCCCCCGTCCTCACCCAGGCAGCCCCCGGCACCAGAACCAGCACCCCCGGCTGCTGCCACCCAGCCCCACATCGGCTCCTCGGCTGCCTGCAAATGAGGTGGGATGAAGGACGAGCTTCTGGCACAGCTCCCTGAGGCCATGACACCCTCCTGGCATATCCAGCCTGCCGCTGCTCCCGGATTTTCCAGCTCCAATGACTCAGCTCCCTTCTTAACTCACCAAGTGGAGCTTGGTGCTGGTGACTTGGCCCCACTTTTAATTTTTCTTTGGTGGGTCGAGTCATCTTGTTTGTTACTGATAACATTACCTCCTAGGACGCTGGAAGACAGCCCAGTCTGAAGAGAAAATTAAATCTCCCTAAATAAGCTCCGAGGTACGGACATGAGCTGTCAGGTGCTGGGATGCCACCCATGTGTATAAGGCTTTACCTTCCCGTGCGTGGCTCTGAGCCATCCTGGGAATAACCACGCTGGATTTGTCCACAACGCTGAGCCCTGCCTATCATTGCCTCCTTTTTTCCATCTCTTTCCCTGTGAATTGTCAGGCTCAGGTGAGCAAAAGTTCATCACCGGAGGCCGTTTTGCTAATTTTTCTCCAGCCAAGAGCCACGTCTGCTGGAGGAAACCTCCCATCTCTGCACAGAAGTGTAGTCATAAAAAAAGAAAGAGAGAGAAGAAGTGGGAGAGAAGTCCCGGTGTGGCTGGGAAGCTGTCTCTTCGTATTCTGAGTGTGCGGTTCAGGTCTCATATCGGCGAGGCACAGCCCATCCCAGAGGTGCTCGGTTCACAGTGTTGGTACAATCTGCCAAACAGACGGATCAGCTAGGAGACATTTCCAAAAGAGGCTGGAACAAGGCGGGAGAGGAAGGAATAAACGGCCTGCAGGGTAGTTCGTTCCAGCTCACCCGCTGCCAGCCCTGGAGAATCCTCTCCCTTCCATGCAAAATGCCACTAATGCATTTTGTGCTGTGCACAGACCCCTGGCCCCATGCACCACAACCCATCCATTGCATTACAATCTGTGCACCACAACCCATCCCTGTGCACCACAACCCGTGCACCATAATTGATCCCTGTGCATCATAACCTGTGCACCATAAGCCACCCTTGTGCACCACAACCTGTGGACTTCAGCCCATCCTTGTGCACAATCTGTGCACCACAGCTCATCCAAGTGTACCACAACCCCTTCCTGTTCACCCCACCCTGTGCTCCACATGCCATCCCACCCACACCATGGGCTGCACTTGCACCAGCAACATAGTTTGGTGCCTCTGGCTTTGGTGGCCACCCAGACACTCCTCTCCCATCCAGACGGTGGCAAGAGGGACACAACCTCCCCGGGGTTTGGCTCCACAGCCCCTCTCCCCACTCGGCCTCCCGCCGGCCCTACCTTGGCTGAGCAGCTGCAGGTTCCGGACCTCCTCGCGCACCTGGAGCTGCAGGACCTGCTGCAGAACCTCCTGCCGCTGCGCCTCATGTGCAATGCCCATGCGCTGCAGCTTCTCCCCGTTCAGCCGCAGCAGTGCCCGACCTGCAAACGCAGCGTTGCTCAGTGCCCGGTGTGGCAAACGTGTAACTCAGACAGGAGCCCATCTTCATGCAAAAACGAAGAGGGGAAAAGGGAAGAAAACCTAAAATGCTCTTTCACCACCTGGACTCACAGGGATGGGGAAGCCTCAAAGGTGGCCCCACTTTTGGAGGGTGGCAGCTCAAGATCCCCAGCCTCAGGACAGGTACCGGCTTCAGCAATCACATCACCCAGCCCCGCAGGCTGGAGCTTTCCATTTCTCCACTCCACCTCCTGCGTCAGGAGATGTTTTGTCTGAGCGCACGGTCCCCGCATGGGCTGGCCATCCCGGGGGAATGGGGGTACCCATCAAAATGCATTAGCGTTGCCACCACTGTCCCCAGCGAGCCACTCTCCTCCAGTCCGGGGGCTATTAGAGATTTACAACCAGATTTCGTTCTTGTTTCCCAGGGTCCATTTGCTAATGCTGCCTTTGTTTCCCCTGCAAGGGCTGGCTGAGCTCTTGCATTAGGGTTTGCATCCCTCCCGGGCAGCTCCTGCGCTCCCTTCCCCGTCACGTTTTCCTGGCCCTGTCTGAGCTCTGCCCAGCCATGCACATCACGGTCGGACTGGGACAATGCTCTTATGTAGATGTCAAAGCCACTGTCCCCACGGGGCAAAAGGGGAGGGAGCAGGTCCCAGACTCCTCCAAGGACTTGGCTGGGAGTTGGATTAAGACTTGGACAAAGACATTTGCAACTTGGACTCCAGCTGGGCAGAAATTTTTCCTCTTCTGCAAAAATCTTTAAAACACTATAAAAATATTCTTATTATATTAATCTAGGTGAGGAGAAAACTCTCCCTCATCTTATAAACCACAACCTCCCCAAGGCAATTTATGCTCATTTTAAAGAACATCCGGCCAGTCCTGGAGCTCATCCCGGTGGCAGATGCCTCCTGCCCAGTCAGGGTGGGTGTCCCCAAGCCCTGGGAGTGGCTCCCACCCCAGTGGCATCTCCGTGGTGAGAGGGGACAGAAACTGGGGTACATCTGCCTTCCAAACCACGACCCTTCAAACAGCTACTTCCCAGCAGCACATGCTAACGGCAATTAGTCCCGCTGATTAGTGGGGGTGATCCCTGTACCTGTGATGGCGTGGTGGGCGAACGCCTCAACGTAGATGAGATAATTGTGTGGACAGTGCTTCTTCAGCCATTTGCACACATCCTGCTGGCTCCAGAGCACCACCGGCTTGGCCAGGCAGCCCAGTGTGGGGCTGGTGTGGTAGATGCCATAGTGGTCACAGCCACGGCCCTGGGGGAGCAAGAGGTTGGGGGGTAAGTGGGGTTCAACCCTTCCAGGAGGAAAATGCCACGGGATGTCAGCCCATGGGGATGTTGGGGGGATGCTGGACTGTGGTGACACCAGCAGTGTTCAACTTTGCACCCTCGGGAATCTCTGGGCTCACCCCGAAACAGCAGCATCAGAGGAGGTGGTGAGGGAGGTGGGGGGAACGGGCATGAGGGTCCAATTTGTGGGCCCTGTCCTACACAGACCCCACATCCAGAAGTCCCTCAGCCCTCCTGCTGCAGACAAGAGCCGTGGTCCCTGTCCCCTATGTGTGTCCCAGCCCAGCAGGGCATCATATGGGCTCATGAAACATCCTGGGGGTCTTCAGGGACCCCCCTGTTGCCAGGCAGAGAAGGGACAATCTCTCAGTGGGGATGGAGCCAACAAGGTCCCGGGGGCAGTGGATACTGGTGCAAAGCCAATCCCAACCAGAATTCATTTCTGTGCAAAGCCATCTCCACCAGATATTCAGTACTGGCACAAAGCCATCCCTGACAGAATTTGGTACAGGTGCAAAGCCATCCCCACCAGAAATCCCTGGGAAGCAGCACCCAGGGACATGGCAAAAGAAGCAGCTGATGCGGGAACGTAGCAGCATGGGAAAGGTTGACAGCGCTTGGACTGTGCTATGCCAATGTCAACCTCCATGTGCGAACATTGGCTAATTAAGCATGCCTAATAGAGCAGCAGAGATAATTAGTGTGACAGAGACACCAGACATCCTGTGGTTATTGAAACTAGTGGCACATCCCTGCGAGATGCCAGAGAGGAGGCAGTGCAGGGCAACAGGGTCCAGGGCGTTGCTCACCACGTCGAGCCCAGCCAGCCTCGCAGGGGCTGCTGTTTCCCCCGGGGGAGATTTTGGGCTTGGAAAGGGACTTTTCCTCAAGCAGAGCTCCCCTGTGGCATCTGGGGACATTGAAGTGAGAGGGAAGAAGGTAAAGGTGGGAGGCCACAAATTAATAACCGAGGAGTACATCTCCAAAGCAGATGGAAAATGTGATAGACGATGTGCACGATTTGGTTTCCCAACCAAACCCTCACCTTTGGGGGAACCTCCAGCAGCTGCCCGCCCCCCCCCCCATACATCCCCAGTGCAGCCTGCCCTCAGGAGCAGCTCCAGCCTGTGCCGGTCGCTGGGCTCCTTCACACTTGGCTGAGCGAGCCGTGGGGAGGAGGAGGCGATTTGCTCTGGGTTCACTAACGGGCAATGATGAGAAGTGGAGGGGCTGGGGGAAATAGCAGCGAGATTCCCGTGAGCTTCCTGCGAGCTTCCTGCAGCTATTACCCAACTAACCCTCCGAGGCACGGGCGAGGAGGTGACAAATAACCTGCAATTTCCCTGGGTAAGCTCACGTCTGCAAGCGCTTCGCCCATCAGACACAGCCCCATGCTGGGGACCCATCCCAGCATCCCAAAGCCCATGCTGCTGGCTTGGGGCATGTTGTCCCCTGTGGCGAAGCCACGCCGGTGGGTCCCCAAGCCAGCCCCTGCATTCCTCAGGAGGGCAGGGGAGGTGTAATGAATCACAGGCTCGTTTTCCAGCCGGCTGAGCTGCGCTGTCGCTCTGATAAACTCTCAGCCGTGAATACCGAGCACCGGTGTAGAGGAGAGCAGTCAGGAGGGCTCAGGGATGCTCCATGGGGAGGCAGAAGAAGGCTGAGGGGAGCTGGGCAGGGGAGCCATCCCTGTGAGCTGCATGGAGCAACTCCTGTCATCTCCTTTCTCTCGGTATTTTTCCTCCTTATGGCAAAATTAAAGCCTTTCTTGCCCCTAAATGCCCCTGGGAGGCTGGATGTGCTGCCTCTGATCACCGCTCCCAGGGTGGGTGGGAAGCACCAGGAACCGCTCACCAGGGAGATGCTCCTTTCCATGGCCGTGCAGAGGCAAATGGCAGGAAACCTTCAGCTCACAGCCTCATGAATAAGTTCAGAATTTTAGGAGGTGAATGGTCTGAACCTGGCTAAGACATACCCATACACTCAGAGATTTTAAGGCATTACAAGGAATTTGGCACTGGCACATTTACTGCGAAATTGTCTCAAGTCGCAGCTCTAGGTGTGGAGGGGAGGGGATGCACAGAGCTCACCCCAGCCTCATTATAATAATTATTATATTTATATATATCGCTATAATTAAATGCCCAGTAATCACTAGGGCTTGCAGCAAAATAGGATCTGAAGGCCTGGTCCTGCAGAGAAAGAAGAGGCACTCCTGCGGGGAATAGGTGGGGGGACATGAGGAGCCACGTTGCCCCGGGCATCCCCAGGGGGTCTGGGGGAGCCCGGTAGGTACCTGCGAGCCCTCAGTGCCCGGCTGCCGCAGGAGCTTGACGGTGCGGCCACCATCAGGCCGCTGGCTGCGGCCGTCGTGCCAGGTGAGACTGCTGCCTGGGTTCCTCTGCAGGCGGTAGTTGAGGTTTTCAGCCGAGACCGTGTGCTCCAGGAGGCTGCGGCAGAAGCTGAAGTGAGCAGCGGCAGCTGTGGAGGGAAGAGGGGTGAGACATGGCCACAGTTCCCCTCCACCCTATGCTCAGGCACGCAAAAATGTCTTTTCTACCCCACAGGACTTGCTGAGCTCGGCACTGTCAAAATCTCCCCCCTCCACCTTCCCTTCCCATTGCCAGGGAGAAGATCCATCCGCCCATGAACCCACCAGCTGGTGCATATAAGATATTTGCCCAGACAAACTCCCACGAGCGATGCTTGTCGTGACACCCACCCAGTAGCCATGGGGACCATGTGGTGACAACCTCCTGCTTGTCACTGCTGGCAGGGGACAAAGGGGATGAGCCACTTTCCATGGACCAGGTTGACATTAAACTGCCACCACAGAGGAATGAGGAGAAAATAAAGCCCTCCTGAGCAGCCCAATGGAGAAAGGGACGCAGGCTGGTGTGGGGACGCCTGTGGCTGCTCGGGGGCGGTTGCACAAACCTGCGCACCCAAGTGATGGCCAAAAACCTGCCAGTCCATCTCTGGTGGCCCAAAGAGATCCATTTACCTACAATAAAGGGTTTTTGTCCTTCACCCCGTGTGTTTTAACACTCTCGCGGTGTTCAGCGAGGACGCAAACCTTTCCTTTGGAAGGGGCTGAAGTGACCTGGCTGCTGTGGGAGGAGGAGGGGGGGTATTAGGGGCTCAGGCACCCGTCTGCTCCGGATAAAGGCCAACTGGCTTGAGATAAGCAGCGCTGATCCGCAGGAGCAAAGCCCAGAGCATCCCCCAGCTCACCCGCTCCCTCAAAACCACCAAAAGTGGAGCAGGAACTGACAGACATCCACTTCCAGGGATAACCCACCCCTGGGATAACTCACCCCTGGGATAACCCTCCCTGGGAGAGCAGAAGGGCTGGAGAAAACTCACTGCAGCTCATTTTCATGATTAGTGGGTTTTAAGAGAGAAGAGGTTTCAAAGATCTCTCTCAAACACACCATCACAGAAGAGGAGACAAACCAGCCAAAATAAGTCAAAATGGAGCAGTAAATGGTTGTTAATGTGTTTGTGTGTCCCAGACTATCCAGACCACATCACACTACCTTGCTCCTTAAACACACCCAGTGATAAGCGTTGCCATGGGGAAACTGAGGCAGGAGAGGCAAGGGGTTTTACAGAACACAAGGGAGATCCACAGAGGGGCTCGGTGTCAAGCAGGGCTTGTGGGGTGCTCTCGGTGCCTGTCACAGTTGATAGACATGTCTCTGATGGCTTCCTACAGTCTCAGACACTCCAGACCTGACGGGTGAGGACGGCAGTAGGTTGTGCTCCCTCCAGCCAAGGACGCCCAAGATGTTCCCGGCTGTCTCGTCCCCCAGCACCCCGAACCCCAGCCCTATTGTAGCCGTGCTGGGTTACCCCCAGCTGAGAACTGACCATCCTGCTGGGCACTGGGGACAGGTATGGGAACAGGGCTCTGGCCATAATTAGCACCTACATCCACAGGGGATATAGAGCATCTGGATGTGGTGTCCACGCTCCTCCAGGAAACACGGCTCGAGGCAAGAGAGCCAAAGTGAGAGCAGACAGGAGAGAAGGGGGAAAGAGGAAGGGAAAAACAAGCAAGAAGACAGGCAGGGCTGGGAACACTGGTGGCACCACTCCTGTCAGGGCAGACAGCAGCTGTCCTGGAGCCCCAAACCCCTGTCAGTCCCACCAGCAGCTCCTTGGCAGCCTCCTGCTCCCCCAGCCCTCAGTCCCGACAGCCCCATCACCCGGGAGGACCCGGTGCGGGTGAGGACAAGGGGTGTTGAGCCAGGGAAGGAAATGGTGGGGGCACGGGAGCCCCACAGCAGGGACACAGGGGTGGCCTTGGGCACGGGGTCGCCTCTCCTTCCCGTGCCCTGCACAGGAGCAGCCACAGCAAAACCATGAGCACCCGGCTGCCCTCCATCCCCTCCACTCCTCTTTCTGCCGAGCCAGTGGCTGTGACTGCCGGCTGAGGATGCACATGCAGCATCTCCCACCCCCTCTGCCAGCCCTGCAGCCTCCCGGACCTGCCCTGCAACCCCCTAGCCATGCACTGCAGCCCACCTCACCTGGCTCGGGTGCACCCTGCGAGCTGCGGATGGTGGAAACGCAGCAGAGGGATGGCCGGCCCTGCTGCATCTCGGCGGGAGGAGGGATGCGTGCGAGCGCTCGGCAGCACCGGCTGTCACCAGCGTGGCTCCATCCCTGCCTCCCCTCATACCTCTTCCACACCTGACTGATTCCCCCGATCGCCTCCCTCCTGCTGCCAAGATACGCTGTCTGCGCACTCACCCTGG
Organism: Columba livia; assembly: GCF_036013475.1. Taxonomy (NCBI): domain Eukaryota; kingdom Metazoa; phylum Chordata; class Aves; order Columbiformes; family Columbidae; genus Columba; species Columba livia. The sequence continues at coordinate 6,788,202 of NC_088617.1, forward strand.
CTCCGGCGTCGGGCAGCCCCCAACCAGCCTCGCATGGGGAGGGGGGGTGGATTACACCCCCTTGCCATCACCCCGTGGGCGTTTGATCCAGAGAGATGCTTGGTGTTTTCCCCGCAAGCTCCCACCTAATCCCGCGGCAGGACCAGCTGGCAGGGAGAGGGACAGAGAGCCTGGCGGGGGGTGTCATGGGGGATGACAGACCTGCTGGGCATCAAAGTGCCCTGGGGCTGAGTGGGGCCTGGCAGCAATGGGATCACTAATGGCTTAGGCTGTTTGGGATGCAGGAGGAAAAGAAAAGAGGGAACGGGGTGATGAGCACCCTTCCTGGGGCTCAGCAGGGTCTGCTCCAGCACATGGCTGAAGCTGTTGTAGTTGTGGCAATGCTGGGGTGCAGGCAGAGCAGGGGTGCCCACAGCTGACAGCGTGGGTCAGTGAGCAAACACTGTGCTGGGCACAGGAAACGACACCTTGAAACGGGGCTGCAGGAACCTTGGGGCCAGCTGAGCCCCAGCTCAGGCAGAGAGGGGAGAGCTCAGCTCTGGTTCCTGAATGGCCCCTGTGCCCCCATCTTTCCATGTCCCTGTGAGCTGCTCCATGGTCCCTGTGGCCTCAGCTCCTTTTCTTTTTGTGTCTCTTTGGTCCATTTTGGGCACCTCTCCATCCACACAGGATGGGTGGAGGGGGACACCAGGGGCTGGTTCACCGCAGGGGGACCAGCAGCCACCTGCCCTGAGTGGCAGAAGAGGGTCTGCAGCAGTGGCAGGGACAGACATCTCTCCCTCCCCTCCTTTGGCACGTCACTGCTCCTTGTCTTTCCCTCTCCAGACACTTTTATGGCTGGTGAAACGTGAGCACTGGAGAAGCTAAGAGCAGCGGCAGACACTGCTGGGAGAGAGGGATGGGAAACCCCCCGGGGACAGGGACCTTGGGGCAGGATGTGGCAGCACGCCCCAGGGAGATCATCCCTGGGATGGTCCCAGGGTGAGCACAGGCTGATCGCTACCAGCAAGACAGCCTCGAGCTGACTTTTCGCAGTCACTGTGCTGGCAGGTGTTGGGGACATGCCCCGGGGGACATGGTGGCAGGTGGCCAAGCCACAGGAGGAGCAGGCAGGGGGTGGGGAGGGGAGCCCAGCACCTGGACAGGCAACATGCTGCCTGCATCCAGCTCCCTTCTCTGCCACCACTTCCCAGCATGGCCTCAGGGATCTCCCTGTGTCTTTGATGGCGACATAGTCCCACAGACCTGCCCTCCTGCTGGGGACATGTGTGCAGGCAGATGCCATGGGGAGCAGCCAGGGATTAACAACGAGACCTGGGAGTTGGAACAACCCTCGCAAGGAAAGAAATCCCTCTGCCTTTTTGTCTGGCTCCTGGTGTCTGGGAGGGAAAGGGACATTGAGCACCAAATGGGGCGAGGGATTTGCCAGCAGTCGGCGAAGGATTCGCTGGGAGCTGCTCGTCCCTCTCGTGTTCCTCCACACAGGTGAAGGGAGGACAAGCCCAGAGCTCTCCCAGGACTCCAAGGACGGGGAATCTACTCTGCTCATGGAGCAGCTTTGAGAGGGACTCATCTTGCTTTCAGCAGCATCTGTACGAACCACAAGCCTGGCTGGCATTGCCGCTGCCCTGCTCCCCTCCCTCTCTTCCATGTGGCTTCACCCTGGTGCACGGTGAAGTTGCTGCTTGCCCTGGCTGAGTCCCTGAGGAGACACTGATGCTCTCCAGGACCCCCCAGTGCATGTGATCTTTGAAGCCATACCTATAGGATGTCCTTATGGACCAGATCATGCCTTGAGCCACTCCCTAAGACCTGCTGGCCCCAAGGAGTATGAGACCATGTTCAGAGAGGATTCACACCCTCTGAAGCCTCCCTGGGTTCTTCTTGTGGGTGCTTGACCCAGGCGCTGGTTGCGATGAGCATTGCCTCATCGTTTCCCTCTGAATTCTCTGCTGGCAGAAGTGAGATGGGAGCCCTGCCTAGGGACAGAGCTCAGGCCAGCACCTGCTCAGCACTCATGTCTCCCGAGGAAAGAGAAGGAAGGGAACAAAAGGCAGATGCCCTTTCCATCCTCCCGTGCATCACTGTGCCCTGGGTGTGTATCAAGGGAGCATAAATGGGTGCTGCCACCTGCATGGAGGGGCAGGCAGCCCTGCGATGGGGACCCTGGGGCACAGACTGTGCATGTCTTTGGGGGTGTCTGTGCACCTGAGCCCACCATGGGTACTGCCAGGGTGTCCCCAAGCATCCCAGAACAAGGGATCTCTGTAGGATTGGGCACCCAAGAGGCTGTGGGGTGAGGGCAGCAGGCAGGACCTTGGGGTGTCCCTGGGCAGAGCAAGGTCTCCTGGCAGGAGGCTGGTGCAGGAGCCCACAGGCAGGGACACCCCTGCCTGCAGTGACACCCTTCCACCTTGTTACACTCTTCCCCGGGGTCCTGCCCTGCTCCAGCACCCCAAGTCCTGCCCTGCCCTACCCTCACACACGCATCCCCCCCCAGCCAAATTTCCCAGTCCATTTCACTGGTACCCCATTACACTGGGGGTAGAGACTGGGGACAGACCCTCCCCTGGATGCTGAGGGCAGGAAAGGGGGATGTGGAGGGGCAGACCCCCGGGATGGGCAGGACAGCGCTGGGGAGGGTGTGGACGGCATCCCCCGGGATAGAGGGGACAACCTCCGGGGCTGGAGGGTGGGCAGCCCTACGGGACGGAGGGGACAGCGCCGGAGGCTGGAAGGCGGGCACCCCCGAGATGGATGGGACAGCCCCCAGGGACGCTCCCGCCGCGTTAGAGGCTGCAAGAGCTGCGTCCCGCAGCACACCTGAGACCCCCGCCCGTGCCCGGTACCTTCCATGTCCTTGGGCTGGCCGCAGCTCATCCTCCGCGCAGCGGGGCCGCGCTCCGGCGGGGACGGAGCCCCGCTCCCCCCAGCGCCGCCGCCGGCACCGGGCGCTCCCGGCCCGCCCCGCCCCGGTACCCGCGCCGGGGGCGGCGCCGCGATCCACCACCCCGGGCGCTCCGCCCGCCGCTCCGCCGCCAGCCCGCCCCGTGCTGCGCCCTCTCCCTTCCCCGGGGATGCCCCGAGCATCCTCCCGCATCCCTGCCCGGAGGCTGCGGGCATCAACCCCCCGCATCCCTGCCGGGCATCATCCCCCCGGATCCCTGCCCGGGAGCTGCCGGGCATCTTCTCCCCGGGATTCGTGCCGGGGGGCTGCCAGGCATCACCCCCGCCCTGGATCCCTGTGGGGCATCATCTCCCCCACATCCCTGCCGGGGGTCCACCGTGCATAACCCCCAGATCCCTCCGCATTCACGGAGACAGATCCTGAGGGCACCAGGGTCCATTGGGCACCATGCACAGGTGGGCACAGAGTGGCAAACAATGCTTGGTTGTTCCCTCCTCCCCAAATTTCCCTTCTCCCCCCAACCTACAGCTCCTCAGATGGGTGCCAGCAGATCAGGTGAAGGAGGGTGCTTGTCCTCATGTGTCCAACACAGGTTTTGGTGGGTGTCCAGGGAAGAACAGTGTTGCCAGCATCCATCACTCCCCGGGGGTGACAACCCCATGAGTATTTTTGGAGGCTCCTGCCTTCAGCTATCGCACCTGAGTCCCAGCCAAGGACAGTCACTGTCAGTCTGTGGAGCTGTGGAGGGACAGGGATTCTGGCTGTGAACCCTGCAGTTACCCCGCACTGGGATGGGAGAGGGATGGGGACACTGCTGGGTGCCCAGGACGAGGACAAACAGATGTCTGTGCTGAGATTCTTCACCTTTGCAAGGCATTTCTGCGCTGTGAGCCAGCCAGAGTTGAGCGCTCGGTGAGCCAGTCATGCTGCCGTGCAGGGAGTGGGGACATCATGTCTCAAATCGTGCATGTAGCCTGCAAACAGTCTACTACCGAAATATTACTCCTCAGCCCTGGTATCAGCTTCCACCACTGCAAGAGAGCGGTCTGGGCAATAGTGCTCATTGCAGGCATCTGACTCCATCAAATACAGAAAGAACCTATTTCCCATCACTCTGAAATTCCCAGTTCTCCCTCAGTCTCTGTCTATACACAGAGCTTCCCAGCCGTGGCAGAAATGCTCTGAGAGAAATATGGTTGAAGATGGGCCTTGGCAGGAAAAGGCTAATGTTGCTTGAAAAATATGTGCAGATTACGCCAAGCTGTTATTAAAAATAAGTGCTGCACTGTTCCCAGCCTTTGCTTTCCGTTATTTCTCTGGTAGCAATTGCACTTCTCCGGGAAAGCTTTCATGTGTTCGGGAGAGGAATTTGTTTCCTTCTCATCATCTGCAAACAGGTCCAGCACCAACCCAGCATCCAGCTGGTGCCCGGAGATGCTGCGGTGGGGTCTGGGTGCCCAGGGAAGCCCAGGCTGCTCATCCATCTGGATTCCAAAGGATTTTCAGAAAACCCCAGAGGTGTGGGAGGGGTTGGGGAGATGGCATGGTCCCATGCACCCCACATCCCACGCTTCAGCCATCCTCACCTGCCACAGCATCCAGCATCATTCCTGGGTTATCAACTCAACTCCTCCAAGAAGGAGCATCTTTTAATCATCCCTGGTGACATTGTCTTGGGGTTTAGTCTGTCTTTGGGTCTTTTATTGTCTGATTGAGGGTTTTCTGCAGTTAAACAGGAGTTAAATAACCCAGAATGTAGCTCAGGAAGCTCAAAGCACTGGTCAGGGGCCCCATTCCCTCATCTGTTGGTGGGTGGAAAGGGGATGAGTTAGGGACACCGACTCCAGCCAGCTCCAGACCCACAGGTTTCTCCTATGTGTGTGTGTGGATCAAAGTGGGAACAGCACCAATGTCACTGTGGGCCCCATCCTTCCCCCCACCAGCCTCTGGAGAGGGTGCGAGGATGGGATGATTCAGCATGTTCGTTTATCTGAGAATAAAGGAAGTAATTAGCCATCGGCTTTCCTCCTGCTGCAGCCCTGCCAGGATGAGAGGGAGGAGATAAAAAGCCTTTAGACGGAAGTTATTTGTCGAAGGAGAAGAGTGGCTAATTTCTGCGTTGCTTTGCTTGTCTGCTTGTTAATGAAAACCGCTCGTCAGCAGGAAAAGGGAACACCCAGTGAGGGGGGAGGGACTGCGCCAGCCACCCGTGGCTGGGCAGGTGGCCTTTGGTGCCCTCGGGATGTCCCATCACCATCGGGATGTCATCTTCACCTTTGCAACCCCCCCGCAGCATCCAGACACCGGGCAGGTGTCAGGGACCCCTGCCTTGCTGCAGCCCCCCGGGCTGGGGACCAGTGTTCACAACCCAAATCCCACAGAGGGATTTTCCCAAATCACCCCCTGAATTTTTGTGCAAAGAGTTTTAAAATGCATTTAAGGCACTTGCAGGGAGATGGAATTGCAAACAGCTTCGTGCCTGAAGCCTCCGCCTGGCGCGAGGTGATGGATGGCGCTGAGCTCGGCCGGGCGTGGAAATATTTAGTGTTCTGAAAAATCTCTCCCTGAAAGTAATTTCTTTTCAAGCTGATAACAAAGCACCAAACCTCCTTGCTGCAGGGTGGGGGTTGCTGCAGGTGGCACCGGAGCTCTTGCTCACAAAGCCCAGGTTGTGACCATGGTGTCCCTTTGTCCCCGGCCGTGCAGGACACCTGCTCGCTGAGATCTGCACCTTCTGAGGACGACGATTTACTGGCAGAGGATGCCCGAGGCATCACTCCTCGTTTTCTGCTCCCTGGGACACAGCCGGGGCTTGAGACTATGGAAGCTCCTTCATTTGGAGGTTTATATGGACATATTTCTAATTGGATTTGGGCATGGCATGGTTATTTTCAAGGTAACCTGTAATTATTTGAGACCGTAGCCCAGATCACCACCTTTCTCTCAGCACAGAGAGCTTTTTTTTAAGTATTGTTTCCCTAAATGAAATTGTGAATTTGCAACTTAATCCAATGAGAGGACACATGCGATGCCATCACATCATCTGCAAGGGCACAGCAAGGCAGCCTGATTCACGTTTCCCAGCTTCCTAATCAATTCACAGCAGGAATAAAAGAAAAGTCAAAGCAATATGTTAATTCTCCCAGTAAGAAAAAAAAAACACAACACACATATATATATGTGTGTGTGTATATATGAATATATATATATATATATATATATATATATATATATTCTAAAAAGATAAGAAGCAGTTTTTTTTGGCCCAAATCATTTCATTCAGCCCCATCTGCCCTCCATTAGGTAACTAAAGCCCAATCAGGTCAGATCCTACTGTCCTCACCACAGATCCCCCCTAGGCTGGGTATCACCATCACCCCAACCCTGCAATTGTTATTTCACTGCCTACAACAGGCTCAAATGAAAACCATCACCCGGGAAAGGTTTTCAAGCATTTTTCCGCTAACCAGCGTGAGCAAGTTAACGACCGTGCCACGGCTCTGTTACATCTCAGCAGCCTGAAGTTCTTTGCTTTCTTCAAGCCCAATTTCAGGGCTCGCTAGCTGTATTCAATTGCTTACGGAATCCGATTTATTATTTACATTGCAAGGTATAGCTGGGCTTGAATTGATTTGTCGTGCTCTGATTGCCACTGCACGCTGGTGTAGGAGTTGGAAGCTGGTTGCACGTGTAGTCAGGCTGCAAAAATCAGGGATTCAACAATTAGAGAACATCAGGCTTAAAATTGCCCTGTGCATCCCGCTGCTCCGCGTTCAGCTGCATCTCTTGGGATGCAGAGAGAGCTGGTCCTGGGGGGACAGTGGGGTGAATTAGCTGGTGTTCCCCAAGGGTTGTCACTATGGTGCTGCAATGTGTCACCCCTCATTTAAGCAGCCCAGGTCTGGGGGACAGGAGGGGACCAAATGACACTGGTTTTTAGGAAGGAGCCATGTATGGGGGTGCAGAGCAAACAGGGAGAGTAGAAGTGATGGGAAATAATGGAATTGGGGAAAAACTGGAAGCCCTGATGTTTTGGAGGATGTTTAGCAGGTTTTCAACTTTGCATTCACTTTAACCACCGTCTTCACTCTCACTCCTTGCCCTGCCCGTGGTTGGAGTTTGCAATTCCTTGAACAGCAGGAACGAGCAGAAACCCCCCAAACCCAAGTCTGTTGCTCCAGGGTGATGGAGACCAGAGGCAGGAGGGGCTTGGTCATGTTTACTGATGGCTGATCCCTTGGAGATGGACACGGGGACACTGTCCTGGGCACAGGGACCCTCCGCACCCACCTCACCCAGCTGCCCACATCCCCAGGTACTTTGGGAAACATTGGTCCCTCTCCAAGAGCTCTTGACTTTCAACGTCCCTGAATTAAAAGGCGATTTTAATGAACACCATTTGTGCAGCATTGTTAGCGTGCTGCTGGCATGCAGCCCGCGCCCTTGAGCTTTCTCCCATGGGGGATTATTCCCAGCAAAGCTCCGGCTGACACCAGCTCCGCTCTCTCCATCGTTGTGGGTATGAGCCGCGTGTTGACGACCCTTCAGCAGCCTCTGCTCATTGTCTCTGAAATCCCAGGCAGGTTCGGAGGAGACGTTCAAAGGCCCCTCACTCCCTCCCAGCTGCAGTGGGAGCTCCAGCAACGCTCCCTGTGTGTGTTGGTGCTGGACTTGGGGCATGGAAGGGAGCAGATGCTGCAGATGCGTCCTTGGGGCCTCTCCGCTTCATTGCTTGGGACTAATTAAAATTTCAGGAAGTATATTTACCTAATGCAGAGTTGATTTCGCTAAGTAGGACATCCTGTCTTCAGAGGATTTCATGGCACGAGGTGATAATCAAGTGAGAACAGTCTCCAAAAGTGTTAATTTAGCAGCTGAGCCAACAGGGATTAAAACCAAGCCCCTGTTTCGGTCTTTTCTCACTCTTCCACATCTGAACCCCAAGTAATCATCCCATTCAGGAGCGCAAAGCAGAGGCATCTGCACCCAGCAAGCACTGCGCTGGCGGCGGGTGAAATGTGCCCGGGGCCATGGTGGCCAAATTCCATCTCTTTTACCTCTCAGGGCTCAGCTGAGGAGTTTGTGCTGCTCTGGGTGCCCCTGGTAGCCCTGGGATGCCCGAGCCCTGTGCATGGCACTGGCACCGGCACATGGGCAGGGGATGCTGGTGTGGGGCTGGGCTTCTGCTCCAGGATTGCAGGCAGGGGTTCGCAGGCAGGGGGTTCGCAGGCAAGGGTTTGCAGGCAGGGGTTTGCAGGCAGAGGTTTACAGGCAGGGTTTCACAGGCAGGGGACACGGTGCTGGAGAATGAGCCCCACTGCTGATCCTGCCCTGTGGCTGTGTTGTTGCACTATGTGATATTTGAACATGAATTTCCAGCTTTGGGAGAGTCCTGGGGTTTGTTTTCCCGTTGTTCTGGAGAAGCCACTGCCCCCTCCCCTCTCTGTGCAAGCGAGGGGACCCAAGTGACCTCTGCAGCAGCCCCGGCCGTGGGCTAAACATCTTGCTCAGCTCTGGGTCGGATCCTGAACCTCCTGGCCCCCAGCGGGATCCGCAGCAAACGAGCTCAGCCTCACGCGCCCATCTAAGTGATTATTTTTCACTTTCAAGCCTTTGTGAGCAATTATGTGCCGACGTGCACAGCATCCTCTGCCCATCCTCACTTCTCATAGTGAGGCATGCAGAACATGAACTCGAAAAGCCCTAAACCAGATGCGGGGTGACTCTGTGCACTCAGGGTAGATTTTATTTCCCATATCTGGGACTTTATTTCCCATCCCTCAGCAGGTCTGTGTGGGTGGTGCATCATATTTGCACGTTTAACAGGTGCTGTTACCCCTTTGCCCCTTCGGATTTTGTTGCACCAGGGAGAAAGTGTCTCCTCTCCACTTCTCGCCCCGTTTCAAGGTGTATTTGCATGGCAGAGTGATGCTGGCAGCATCCAAAGAGCAAGATCCAGGCTGGTGAGGATGCTCAAGGGCCAGATCCTGAACCACCCATCCCTGCCATGCCCCAAGTCCATGGGAGGATCAAACCAGAGCTCCCATTGCCTCCAGTGTGCAGGGTCAGTGGGACGTGCAGCTGGTACCCGGCTGCTGGCTCTGCCCTGCGCTTGCCAGTAACAAACCCCAGCTCCATGCAGAGAGAAGATTAAAAACCATTTACGATTGATTTTACTCAACCTATAAATTATTCTGAGCTTTCTCCTTGGTTTTGTGCTGCAAACACCAGTCAGACACAGGAGAGGAGAAAACTTCCTGCGTATGGAACGGCTGGATTTGTGTCAGCATGGTGTAAAAACAGCGGATTCACAGCCCCAACAGCAGCCCTGTGCCAGGATCACCCCAAAAGTGAAATTCCCACAGCTTCTGTAGCCTCAAGCAGAGACTGGGAACTTCCCTGCTCTCCCCATCCCTGCTGCAGCCTCTCTGCATCAGCCCGGAATATTTTCACCCCATCCCTTCACCCCCATCCCTTCACCCGATCCCCTGTCAGGGACTGGGATTTCTCCACCCCCCAGTGCCGACCCGCTGGGTTTCACCGGGTGCTTGATGAGACGCGACATGCTGGAGCAATGGATGCAGCTGCAAATTGAGCAATATTTTTAATTAGCCCCACCAGAAAAGCCGCAGAGCTGGTGGAAACTGATGGGACCTTCTCCCTGGGCCAAATCCTGCCCCTGTGGAGAATCAGGCCCTGGCTGCACTGTCGGGCTTCGCAAAGCTGGGCTTTTCTGCAATGGGAAACGTTCGCAGAGCAGCTGCTCAGGGCAGCCCCTGCGGGGCCGGGAGCTTGGGGGGTCCCTGGCTCTGGGGACGTTCCCATGGGCTCTACCCTTGCCCTTGAGTGCTGGCCAGGAGAACTGGGACGCTGCAGCCGCCCTCCCCCCTCTGCCACCCCAGCTGTTTGGCAAAAGCGATTTTATTTATTTACTTTTTTTTTTTTTTCTCTCCAACAGAACCCAAAAATAGATTGATGGGAAGTGGCTGGAGGCTGCATTGCCATTAACATGCAAAATGGGGCGATTTGTCTTCCTGGCAGCTGGTTTCTGCTCAGAAACCTGGCAGAAGCTGCAGCGGGAGGCAGAGCTGGGGTCCCCAAACCAGCCCCAAGGCCCTTTGCACCCCTCTCGCTCCCCCTTGCCCTTGTGGTCCGTGTCCACGAGCCTCTCCCAAGGCACAAGGACCCTTTGGTTTGCTGTCACAGCTGCACATGGATCTCAGGGTCACCCAGAGACTTTGCAAACAGCAGCTTAAGCTTGACACCCCCGGCATGGGCACCGGCCCCGTGCTGCTGGCTGGGGAAACAGAGCAGGAGCCCCTGGGACCTCCTCGGGTCCCCTGGGCCCCTCTCAGGGCTGCTCTGAGCCATCCTCAACAGCTACTTGTTTCATAATAACAATAAAAATAATCACTATAAATTTTAAATGCCGTGATAGCAGAGTTTCAGCATCCTCATCATCTTCATCACCCCAGACATATTCATAATCCTCATCCTCCCCATCCACCAACCCCGACCCGAGCGGCACCCCCACCCCCGCACCGCTGGCTTTGCGTGCCTGACGCACCATCTGCTCCGTTAATTGCGAACGCGAAAGGGGAGGGGTCGCGTTTGTAATTCATCAGCAAAAAGCTCCCGCGTGTTTAACGCCCGCGCGCGGGGTTTCTCGGTTAGTTGCGGGAAATCGGGAGGGCAGCGGGCGAGAACACGCGCGCGGCACGCGCACGCAGATGTGTGCACACGGGTGGGGCGTGTGCACGTGCGCACGTGCACGCAGGTGCGTGTGCAAGTGCCCACACGCGCGTGCGCTCGTGCGTGCATCCCGCCGCGCGTGCCCATGCGAGCGCGTTCGGGCGGCTGCGCGCGCAGACGCGGGCACACGCACACGCGCAGAAGGGAGGGGGTGGGTGGGCGTGTCCCCTCGCGCGCGCAGGTGCGCGGGCAGGTGCCGTCAGGTGCACGCATGCGCGCTCGGCTCGCCGGCACCGCCCTCCTCCGCTGGAGTCCCGCCGCGGCGCCAGGGGGCGCTCTGCTCGCGCCGGGGGAGCGGAAGTTCCGGGTAGCTCCGCCTCGCAGCCCCGTCTGCTCTCGCCGCCGTTTCCGCCGCCGCCGTCTCTCGCCGGCCGCCTCTCGCCGCCTGGGTCCCGGTCACACGTCGCCGCCGCCTTCACCGGCATCATGAACAAGAAGAAGAAGCCGTTCCTGGGCATGCCCGCCCCCCTGGGCTACGTGCCGGGGCTGGGCCGCGGGTGAGGCGCTGCCCGCTCCGGCCGAGGCCTCCCCGGCCCTCAGGCCGCTCCCCGGTGCCCGTTCCGCCCCTCGGACAGGCCCGAGCCCCGCGCGGCTTTTCGGGTGTTATTGACATGAAATGGGTCGCGTATACGCGGGTTTGTGTTTCAATGCGAACCTGGCACTGGGGTTCGCTCCTGGGGCCTCAGACCCGCTGCCTGCGGGGGGTTTGTGTAACCGTGTGTGTATGTGGGACCCGCTGTTTTATAAAGGCTTTCCTATAAAAGGGCATTTCCCCCCTCAGTCCTTACGATGGGTAAGGATGGGGACTGGCCAATGCCGTTCTTGCAAAAGAACGATATCTTTATTGCCTGTTGTATGTAATAATTCCTGCAGAGTGTCTGTGTGACGGGTACTGGGGTTGCGGGTGCTGAGCAGCTCCTCCTGGTTTATCCCCCCAGCGCCACGGGTTTCACCACCCGCTCGGACATCGGTCCCGCCCGAGATGCCAACGACCCCGTGGACGATCGGCACGCGCCGCCAGGGAAGAGGACGGTCGGGGATCAAATGAAAAAGAACCAAACGGCTGATGATGACGATGAAGATTTGAACGACACCAATTACGATGAGGTGATGAGATTTCCGTCATCCCGGAGATGATTTTCCCCAAACTGAAGGGGACTCCTTCATCTCCCTGCTCCCTTTCTCTAAAACCCCATGTTAGTTGAGGTTTCAAGATCAAAATTTCCTTTAGTTTGCTAACAGCACTTCCTTTTTTTCTTTATTTTTTTTTTTTTTTATAAATTAAGACCTCATTAAACATAATGGCAGAGTGATTGCAGATATTTATTGTAGCATTTGTCTGCTTATTGTGGTTTAATTATCTATACAGAGCTCTGAGAGTCTTGGGAGGAAATCCATAAATAAAATATTAATTTTAAGGACTATGGGGAATGTATTTTGTGTTCTCCCACACAAATAAAATCTAAGCTCTTGTGCTTGGACATATATTTGTCTTTATGAGGCCTGCGTAGTCTCTTGTGCTTAAATCCCACTTTTGTTGGTTAAATGGTGTATTATTCTTTTTGTTTGCTTTCAGTAGCTTAAAAAAAAAGTGGTTAATGGAAGAAAATGGCCTTTCTATAGTGGGATCTCATTTATTGCTGAATAGAAGCAATTTTGAAAGAGAAGCAATTTTGAAGCAGCTTTGCTTTTGAAAAACTGGGAGAATAAACACCCGGGTGGCAGAAGAAAGCTGCTGTTGTTGGCAGATGTGTCGTTAGAAGTATTCTGCTCCTGCATTTGCATTGTTCTGGGTGACTGGCTGTAGCAGCAACATAACAGGAGCTTTACACTGAAGATACTGCCTTTTTTCACCCTTTTTTCCTCCTTTTTTCCTCTCTCTCATGAATCTGTAGTTCAATGGTTATGCTGGGAGCCTGTTCTCAAGTGGTCCCTATGAAAAAGATGACGAGGAAGCAGATGCTATATATGCAGCATTGGATAAGAGGATGGATGAACGCAGGAAAGAAAGAAGGTAGGAAAAATTACACCAGTGACATGGGGTCTTTTCTGGTTAGTTTGTGTTTTGGATTTTCTTCTACCTTTCCCATTTTCCGGTTAAGATCTTGTTCTCATCTACTGGGTACCTTTTCAGAAACATACGCAGTTTTTGTTTTAATGCCGTACCCTTGACCCTGCGGCTCCAAGTTCTAAGGATGATGGGTATTTTCCGCAGCTTGTTGTGGTTCAATTGCTTCACTGTAGTTAATTAAGATTCACTGTAGTTAATTAAGATTCACTGTAGTTCATTAAGATGATGTGGGGAGATGCTGAGTGACTGATTTTGACATATCAGGTAATGCACAGCACACTGGAAATTGGTAGAAAAGTCACATAATGCAGGTGTCTTGTAAACTGGTGGGTGTTACTTATGAAACTCACTGCCTGGTCTACAAATAAGAGGACATTGAAGTTCACTTGGTTGGAGACACCTGTTTTTATAGACAATTTTGTCTTACTTGATAAGATATCTCTGTCGTAGATGTTGATAGATAATCTTAGCTTGTAAAAAAGGCTTTTAAAATGTATCTTAGCTCCAATCAAACACCTTTTTCTGTAATATCAACACTTTGTTTAAAGACTTGCTCAGTGTTAGCTTTGAGCATAACCTCAGTTCTCCTTTTCTTAAGGGAACAACGAGAAAAAGAGGAAATCGAAAAATACCGTATGGAACGACCCAAAATTCAGCAGCAGTTCTCAGACTTGAAAGTAAGGAAAAAAAATGTCTAAAATATGACTTTTATCTTTATGACATATGAGAGGTAGATGCATGTTCTGCGTTTCTTTGCTTGAATTTTGTATGGTGGCAAACAAGTATTTCATTTTTGTCCAGATTAGAATGACTTTCTGTTGGATAAATAAGGAATACAAAGTTGGCAGCTGCTGTGCGGGAGATCTTTTTGCTTTGCCGCTCTCTCAAGTATTGCAGTGTAATTTTCAGTCAGTCACAATTGCAGACGGTTTTTAATTAGTCATGCTGATTTAGGTCAGGGCGATGAAGGAATCCACAATGATAAAGCGATATTAATGTTGTCTCTGCTGAGCTCAGAGCTGCGCTCGGTTGGTGGAATTGGGTGTTTATCAGCCACTTTATAGGGATATGGGAGAGCATGGGCATTCTGCCTGTTGCGGATACACAAGGTAGGGAAATTTATGCAAATTTTGGCGCTAGGATTTTGGTTTGTGCTTTATTGTGGCTTCATATCAGTTCCTAAGAAGGTTCTACGCTTCTGTCTTTGAGGGACTGATAGTTTGTTGGCATTGAATTAGTAGTTAAGCAGGATCTCTTGACTCTAAATCTCCTTTTAAATAAAATGTATCGTTTAAGCTATTTTTTAATGATGAGTAATAAAACACTCAATGCTGCAGGCACTGAGATTAATCTGAATATTTGTAGCAATGAATTTAATAGCAAAATTGATTTGTAATCACAGTCTGGGCTCAACCCAGATTCTAATTAAATGCATCCAATTCTTTTGTACATTCAATTAGAAAAATTTCTGGCCCTTGACCTTTAAGTCTTTAAATGATCTTGAGTTCTTTCATGAAAATTAATCTATTAGGGAATAAGTGCAGCTAAAAAGAACAATTTTCTCAATTAATGATGACAACTTGTGTTTGAACAGCGAAAGCTGGCAGAGGTGACAGAGGAGGAGTGGCTGAGCATTCCGGAGGTCGGGGACGCCAGGAACAAGCGTCAGAGGAATCCTCGGTACGAGAAGCTGACTCCTGTCCCTGACAGCTTCTTTGCGAAGCATTTGCAGTCGGGAGAGAATCACACCACGGTGGACCCACGTCAGACGGTGCGTACGCAGCAAACCTGGTGATGATGTGATCTGTGCTTTAAAATTGGAGACGAGGGTTAAACTGTGCATTCAGGACTGGCATTTGGGGGAAAAAAAAATAAGTCTATGTTTGGCCAAAAAACTTGGGTTACTTTGTTAGTTGGTCAAAGGAATAGCCGGATGTTGGATTCCTGTGCTTGCTGGAATCTTTCTTAGGTGCCAGGGAGAGCCTGGTTCTTGTGGTAAAAATGGGAGAAAGTGTTTCTTTTCCTTTTCTCTTGCTGTAAATTGGTAACAATGAGTTTTCTTGAGCAGAATCAATCTCTGTTTCTGTTATAACAACATTTTGCAAAAATGGTACAGAAAATCAAGTTCAGATTCCCGTAATGGTTTGCTCAACCCTGGAGCAATTGGGTTAAAATTATTTGCCTTATGGTCAAGTGAAAATTAAGTAATTTATCTTGTTGCTGTGTGGCCACAGGCTCCTATGGTCACACGGTTCCAGGAGGAGCGGACTGGCCCTGCGTTGGCACCAGATGTCCATGGCACTTCTTTGAAGATATTCTTATTTACATGTGCTAAGTTTAGATGCTCATGCTCAAATTTTTCCCTTAGTTTCACTGACTTGACTAGATTTGCACAGTTACCTACAGGTTTACAAAGCCTGCATGAGAAATGTCTTGTGATTAAGGGGAGATGCCATTTCTGAGATATCTGTGGGATTTTGGCATCTCTGCCCTGTAGCTGTTGCAGAAGAGCAGGTCAGCCAACAGCCTGTATTAGTTTTGAACTCTAAGCAGAGTTTTTAGGAGTGTATTTCTCTTGCTCTTGTTTTTAGCAATTTGGTGGATTGAATACCCCGTATCCAGGCGGCTTGAATACTCCGTACCCAGGAGGAATGACGCCAGGCTTGATGACACCTGGGACAGGTGAATTGGATATGAGGAAGATTGGCCAAGCCAGGAACACCTTGATGGACATGAGGCTGAGCCAGGTAAGGATGCTGGAAAGGAGCTGTACCAGGTTTGCCAGGGATGGTGCTGTGCTGCTGTTTAGGACCTGGTTTTAGAAAAGTCTTCTTTTGGGTGTTGGAGAGAAGAAATATCTTGGCTATGTCTGAAACAATTTTGCACTCTTCCTCAAATCTTGTGCCCTCTACACTCATAGAATTTCCTGAGAAATAGGTTTGTCCCTGAAAGTCTTGGGTCATTATGGCAGGACAGACTGCCCTTTTACACCAGAGAGGGACTTTAGACAAATAGCACCAGTAGTTTTACCAAGGGAACCATTAAAATGCTGAAAAATACTACTTTGAAGTCGGTGACTTCTGTTCTTTTTCGTTGATTTTTCCCATAAAAATATGCTTTTAAACTAAAAAGATGGGCTTTAGCTGACAGGGCTTGCAAGACTTTGGTGACTGAAAACCAAGCTGCTTGTTTTCTGGGTTTTCAGTGGTACTAAATATTTTAGCATCCACCACAGTTGTGTAGTTTAGAAGTGGAAAAAAAGCTAATGAGCAAGGCTTTGTGTTTTGCTCCTTCCTTGGTTTTGGTGACAGACAAATACCTAGCGGATTTTTGTGCAGCAGCAGCGGCTTTTCCAGTCTTTAATGTGCACAGACAGTGGGGCTGTGAATGGGCGTTTCAGTAGTGCTGGCTTGGCTTTCCCAGGTGTCGGACTCTGTGAGCGGCCAGACTGTAGTGGACCCGAAAGGATATTTGACAGACTTGAATTCGATGATTCCCACACACGGAGGAGATATCAAGTAAGTTTAAGAAGGATTAACTGATTTATCCTCTTAGTAACGGCTGCTATCCTGCATATAAATGGAAATCTGAGCAGCTGGCTTTCCGCTAGCATTTAATTTGTAAATATGCTAGGTGAGGTTTTGAGGATGAATTATTTTAACATGGGATCTACTGTAGTCTTTCAACTGATGTTTTTAGGATCTGACCTGGCTGCATGAATTGTGGGGGTTGTTTCTGTTCTGTCTCTGGACTAACACAGCAGAGTGAGGGCAGTGTGTGGCTGCCTGCCAGCCAGGAAATAACCTCATTGGTTGTACCGCTGTACTGCTGATTTTGGCTTGATTGAGGACCTCTGAAAATCTCTTTAATCTGAAGCTCGATGCCTGTTTCATAAAGAATTGCCGTTTAAGTCAAAGTGGTATGTTCAAATGTTCATGCTAATACTTATTAGCTTTCAACTGCAAGTACCTAGCTGTAATTCCTAAAAATCTTACTGAAATACTTAATGGGTTTTCACTGTAATCTCGCTGTGTTAGTGTATATTTGTAAGCTTGTTTTGGTTGTATATAATTCGTGTGAGATCACAGTGACGTGCATCTGGGCATGGCTGTGAAGAACTGACTGTAAAGTACTTACTGATGCAGGGAGTTGTTCGCTAGCATGCTGAAATTTTTCCTTGCCTGCTTTTCCTCCTCGTTTAGTGATATCAAGAAAGCCCGTTTGCTCCTGAAGTCTGTACGAGAGACCAATCCTCATCATCCGCCGGCCTGGATTGCATCTGCCCGGCTGGAGGAGGTCACCGGCAAACTCCAAGTGGCTCGAAACCTCATCATGAAAGGAACAGAGATGTGCCCCAAGGTCAGAATCGTTTTGCATCCCTGCTGATCCTTGCAGGACGGTAGTAAAAGGTTGTGGTTACAAGCAGCAGCGTCTCTGTTAAGCTTCTGTCAGGCTGTACCTGATAGAGCTTCACTGTCTGCAATATTAAAAGGACATGTACTTAGCTAGAAACTCGAGTTTTAAGTTCCTGCTCACATCCCTCTCTTGATGCAAAGGAAGATGGTTTCTTTTTCCTGACAGAGTGAAGATGTTTGGTTAGAAGCTGCTCGGCTTCAGCCTGGGGACACAGCCAAGGCTGTTGTGGCCCAAGCTGTTCGGCACCTTCCACAGTCTGTCCGGATTTATATAAGAGCAGCGGAGCTGGAGACAGATATCCGTGCGAAGAAACGCGTCCTTAGGAAAGGTAAGAGAACAAGGTTTTTGAGTCTCCCTCTGCTTATATTGCATTGTAAGTTGTTCAAGATCTGTCTGTAAGTTTAAGGGCTGCTTTTTTTTTTTTCCTCATCCTTGGTGAAAATACAGTTTTTGATAATGTGTGCCTTCATGGTGGAACTTGCTGTTGTGTCAAAGAGTAGAACTGTTGAAGTATCTGTAAAACAGCAGAAAGCTGCTGTTACTGAGCAATTGCAAAATTACGTTTTGCTCATCAAAACCAGTTCCACCTTGGTCAAAGATTGAGAGGTAGATCAAAGCAATTAAAAATGTTACTCTGAAAGTAAATGAGTATTTTACCTGTTGCTTTATGATACATTTTAGAAAAAATCGTGGACTTTGTCTTGGGTTCCAGCTTCTCCATAACTGGTTAGATACTGCAGTGATTCCTGCTGGAGGAGCTTTAGAGACCTCAGAGTTCTTGTATAGTTGAGCCTGGGGGCCTGAGGTTTTGCTGTAGTGTAGCAATTTCCATGTTCTTGACAAACAGCTTTTCTCTGTGGTACTTAGCTACAACCTTACGTCTTTTGTTGTATTGCATTTGATGGGTTTTCTTCTGTTGTGGAATTACTGTATTTTCCAAACAGTATTACCTCGTAACAGTGGTTTGTTGTGTTGTCTTGAACCCAAGTCTTCACAGGTTTGTGGCATTAATTCTTTGATTACTTGAAGTTACTCTGTCAGTAGAGATTAGATCCTTCATGACTGCTGAATTATATAAATTACCTTGTGACTTTAATCTAGAGAGGGAAAAGGGTCTGGATTTTACTGCATCTCTCTGAAGCAGTCCGCACTGTTGAATGGTCGGCTTCAAAGGGACAGTTTCAACATCTAAGGAACAAGGTTGTGGTATTGCTTAGTATTTAAGATGTTCCTTTTTTATAAAAGGAGAGCTCATTGTTGAAACAAGAGCTAATATGAGTACAGTTCCCTCTCTTTCATCTTTCAGGACTTTTCATCTGTAGTAGGACAAAACCTTTAATACATCACCTTAAAAAAATACAGTTCTCTTTGGTAAACTGCCTTGTCATGCTTGACATAATTGTTTTGCCTCTCCAGCCCTTGAGCATGTTCCAAATTCGGTGCGTTTGTGGAAAGCAGCCGTGGAGTTAGAAGAACCTGAGGACGCCAGGATCATGCTGAGTCGGGCCGTGGAGTGCTGTCCCACTAGTGTGGAAGTAGGTCCAAAAATTAAAATAAAGCAACCCCTTACACAGCACTTTAGGCTGGCAGTAGAGCTTTGAAAACAAAAGGCAGGGTGAGTGCAGGATGAGTTTTCTATCACGTACTTTATGCCACAACAAGATGGATGTGGTGAGTAGTGGACTGTGCTTTTTTTTTTCCTCCAGAATTGTTTGGTGGTCATTATATGCCTCATTTTCCTATGTAATTGTTACGTTAGTTACACCAGCGTACCGCTGTGCCTGCTGTGGTCAATTAGCCATGTTTGTGTTCATGTTTAGTGCCTCAACAATTGTGAAAACAAGTATACATATGGCCTGGGGAATCTAAAAGTTGCTAGTTGCTGAAACGCTGAACCAGAGTGTAATATTCAGCTGTTTAAAAGGTGGTATGGACAGAAAATATGAAATGCAGCAGCGCAGCAAACAGTGATGATATCTTGAAATGATTAGGATTGAGCTTTAAGGACAGCAGTAGGCTCTGTTTCTGCTCTTCCTCCAGTGCTTACACAACTGGAGGACAATTGCCAACTAGTAGCAAAGAGCATAAAGCTGCTTATCTCTGGGCTGACACCGCCGTGCGGCGGCATTGTCATCTCCTTGTTCTGATCTCAAATACGTCTTTTGTTCCTCCGCAGCTGTGGCTTGCGTTGGCAAGACTGGAGACATATGAGAATGCTCGTAAAGTCCTTAACAAAGCCCGTGAGAATATCCCAACGGATCGTCACATCTGGATTACTGCTGCCAAGCTGGAGGAAGCCAATGGAAACACCCAGATGGTGGAGAAAATCATTGACAGAGCCATCACGTCTCTTAGGGCCAACGGTGTGGAAATCAACAGAGAGCAATGGATACAGGTATTTCCTTGGTGTCAGGTGGACACCCAGATGTTCTGTTTTGAAGGCTCCTGATCCCAGATATTGTAGGGTAGAGGAATTTTGCAGTAGGCCTATCAGTGGAGATTCTTGTGAAGATACAAGAGGTGAGACTAAAAAGCCGAGGGGAGTCAAGGCCACAGTTCAGGGAGACCCTGGAGTGGTGTTGTGTGTGGGGCATTTTAAACCAGTTTACTACTAAGATCGCTTACAGTGGGTCAAGGCAGCAAAATGTTCTTAGCACACTGCTTAAAAGAGTATTGATAGTATTTAATATTAAACAGATATCCTTGTTAACATCTGAAAGTGTTATAACTTTATAGCAGTAAAACAATTAAAGGTTAATTTCTGCTTGTGTTTAAAAAAAAACAGCACAAGCTCTACATCATTGTCTTCTCGAGTTCCTTTTCAGTACTAGAACTGTTCCGTTTCTGTTATCTGAGCAGAGATCCTTTTAACAAGTTTAAGCAAGACATGCTTGGCTTTTCAAAAGCTTTGGATGTCAGAAAATGCCACTTTTCCATATATGCTCCGGTGAGACACCCTTTGCACCTCTAACTTAACAGTGGTTGTATTAATTTAAATTTAGTTATTACTTAACCCTTATTTAGACTTAGTAATCAACTGACAGCTGAAAAAAGTCAGCAGCTTTGATGTTACAATTATTTCTTCTCAACTTGCGTTTTTTTCATTGGCCCAGACTGGGGCAGATCAGTGGAGCTATAAGAGGAGACTTTCCAGGCTGTTCAGTGGATGCAGTTGACAGGTTTTGTTTCTTAACCAAAAGATTGATTGATTCTGTATCCATCTATAGCACCTTCTTTATGGGTTGGGCTCACTGGTTAGTGTCAAGATATGTTTGAGTAATAAGATATTGTTAATGTGGCCGTGACCCACAATGTCTCTCTGTTTGCCACTGTGGAATGTAAATTCTCTTGCCGATCTCTCCAAATGAGCAGGGGTTTACTCTTGTTTCTAGGATGCTGAGGAATGTGATAAAGCTGGAAGCGTGGCCACGTGCCAGGCAATCATGCGAGCGGTGATTGGGATTGGGATTGAGGAAGAGGATCGGAAACACACCTGGATGGAAGATGCAGACAGTGTATGTCCAGCTGTGATGTGGGATTCTTTTTATTTTTAATTGGGGGAAATGGACCTGGACTTGGGGAATGATATCTTTTATCAGTGAAAGCGGATGTGATTCCCACACCACCTGCCCACATTTCCCCAGTCTGCTTCTTGGGAGGTTATTGTATTGTGGAGATTTGTTTTAAGATTTGAATTTTTACTCAGCAAAAAAGTTGGACTTGTGCTGGATTGTTTGCTGGTTTTGGTGGCTTTATTGTTTTGTTTTACTGTGTGTGTAGCTTTGATTGAGGTCTGTTTAAAGGAACTGGGAGTTGAGTTTCAAGGTGTAAACGTTGTAGCTCAAGAGTTAACATAAGACTGGACGGGGGAGTGGGTAAAAGTTTTACCAGGCTTTCTTTGCTTTAGGGGAGTAGTTTGAACATGCACTGAAAACTAAATTATATTTCAGCATGAGAAATACCCACTTCATTGGCCTTGGATTGGGCTCACAGCAGCAGGGGCATATGCTGTGGCGCTTATAGTTTTGCCTGTAAAAAATCAAATGAAGTGCAAACAGGAGAGTATTTACAATCCTCACTAATGTTTCAAGCTGGCCTGTGTGTCAGTCCCAGTGATTCTTGTGTTCTGATAGATGCTTGAAACTTTCCTCCCTTTTTCCTTTTTAAAAGCTGATGGTAACTGTTCTGTGCAATCCCCCAATGCATGTGTTACTCAGTTGCTGAACTCTGTGTTAAATTTTGTATGTCGTTTCTTTTTGCACCTGATTTCATCAGAGCCCTAAACTGACCGAGTCCTGATGTGCTTTTCCTTAGTGCGTTGCTCACAATGCTCTGGAGTGTGCCCGAGCAATTTATGCTTATGCCTTGCAAGTTTTCCCGAGCAAGAAGAGCGTGTGGCTGCGAGCAGCGTACTTCGAAAAGAACCATGGAACGAGGTATGTGAGCTGAGTAATCCTTGGGTGGTAGACTGGGGAGGAGGAAAAGCTGCAAGGTGATCCCTGAAGTTACATGTTGCACATGCAGAGTTAGTTCAGCTGCTGGAAACTCACTGGCATTGTGTGCAGGTCTGACCTTCGTTATTGTTGTGGTTAGAACAGCTTTGGTTTTTATGAAGTCATAAAATGTTTTCTGGCAATATGGATTAGTTGGTTGAAATAGATATAAATAGGCAAGGTAGAGACAGACATCCTTGAGAGGCATTTCTAGAAAAAAATGGGAGCACAAATCACCTAGAAATAGAGCACGTGTTTTATTTCGTTTTTATAGATAAACTACTTTGTTGCTGAAGTTGTTTGAGCAACTCTGGCATTTTCTGATTAAACATATCACGTGCTGTATTAAGATAGGTGTGATACTGTCACAGCTCAGGCCTCTTACATCAAGGTTTATTCACAAAGTTTTACACATCTAAAACTTTCTGCCCAAAGCATAGAATAAAGCAAACAGTCTGTGCAACAGACCACTTATGCCTGGAATCAGCCTTATTAACGCCAACAAAGTGGAAGTGACCACAGATGCTGAGTTCTGCCCCCTTCAAGCCTTTTTTTTTTAATAAGTATGTCTTTGCTTTTGATGTTTTCCCATGTTTCCCAGTGGTGGCTGTTTTTTATCCCCTTGTTCTTCCTGAAAAGTATATTTTCCAGAGGAGGAAACAAATTTCAATAAGATCAAGCCAGCTTCATCTAATAATTCTGAAAAACTTCCTGTCTCGGTTTCTGCCGAGGTTTGTTGAGAAAAGAATGGCTCTTTCCAAGACAAATGAGCTGTTTGTGTGCAAGGTCTTTCCGCAGAGGCTGTCAAACAAAGGTGTCTGAACAATGAGCCGTTTGTGGAGTCCTGATTTCAGCACCCTTGTGAAAAAAGACCCCACCCTTTCCGTGTTATGAAACAGCTTCTCAAGGTTTACAACGTTGGACTTTGCAACAGTATTTATAGCATTGAGTGATAGTGGAGATGGTGGGTGAGAGCTCGCCTTTGGCAGCGTTTCGAGCTATTCTAACTTGCTCTTTCTTGTCTCAGAGAATCCTTGGAGGCTCTTTTGCAGAGAGCGGTTGCTCACTGTCCCAAAGCAGAAGTGCTGTGGCTCATGGGGGCCAAATCCAAGTGGCTGGCGGGAGATGTGCCGGCCGCCCGGAGCATTTTGGCCTTGGCGTTCCAGGTGGGTATGTTAGACTTGTGTGAAGTACAGCTAGTAAAGAACACAGAGCAGGCTGCTACTGTCAACACCTGATTCCTGCTGCCTTTCAAAACCATGAGAGGCTTCTGCTGTTCTTTGATTGTTTTATGTGGCAGATGTTCTCCTGTAAAATGGCAGCAAGCTGGAAGTGAGAGTGTGTTACTGCTCTTTTAGTCGAACCACACCAGGGGCTGAGTTTGCAAACTGGGGCTCCCACCAACTCTAGTCATGGATCGGGATCCCCTTGTGTTGAATTGTCTGTCTCCTCAGCAAAAAGCACAGTGTTCTGCCCTAATTAATGAGGTTACTGTGTTACTTGTGGCTGCAATCCAACCCACCCATCCACAGCACAATGAAGTGAATTGTCTGCTGGATGCTGAAAGACAGACCAGCATGGTTCTAACACTGGGAATGAGGCTTAAAAGCTGAGTGATAGCAAAACTAAATGGCAGGTCTTTTCAAGATATTTACTTCCTAAATGTTTTCTGGGTGTATTTTGTTACCATCCTGAAGACTTGACATGGTTGCCACTGAAATGATTTTTATTAGAGAAGTTTCACAGACCTCAGTTGGGAATTCAAACTTCAGTTGTTTTGCTCAGGGATAATAAAATGAGGGTCTCATGGCAGACCCTATGATCTTCTCAGTATTTAAACTGAAAGTTCAGAAGATCAAGCATTAATGCTTTTCAACAATTGAGAAGCATCCAACTTCTAAACTGGCATATATCTTTGTGTTGTGCATCTGTTTTGGAGAATTTCTATAAACTTCAAAGGTCAAAAGAAGATTGGGAGGAGCTTGAACAGAAAAAAAAAACCCTAGTGTGGATTGACAAAGCTCTGATTTCAATTTTAATCTGGATCAAACGAAGGGTTCAATCTGCTGTTGATTCACTGTATGCATTTGGCTGTCATTTTATGTTCACACAGGCCAACCCCAACAGCGAGGAGATCTGGCTGGCTGCTGTCAAGCTCGAGTCGGAAAACAATGAATACGAAAGAGCGAGGAGGCTGCTGGCCAAAGCTCGCAGCAGCGCTCCCACTGCTCGGGTGAGGCTGTGCGCAGGGTGGGGGGCCCTGACCTCTCATCCTCGGGGGAGTTGGGGTGGAAGGAGAAGTTCCTTCAGTCCTGCGGCCACGGGGACTGACCAGCTGGCTCCCTGCCATCGCCTTTTTGCTGTAGTGCTTCTCCAGCAAATTGCGACACAAAATCGTGGCATGATGGGAAAAAAAAAGGGCTAAGATCAAGTGAAGGGTTTTGAGTTTTTTACATAAATGGCAAAAGTCAGGAAATTCCCAGTTTACAGCTGTTTGTATGGTGTTCCTGTTGCATAAAGGCATGTCTTGGGAAAAAAAAAAAAGAGAGAAAATGCTTTCACAGAAGAGTCGTGCTTACTGTGCTAAAGACAGCTCTGGTTGAGTTTCTTGTTTAAAGTTACACTCTTGTGTTTATCTCGAGAGTTACTCCTGGTATGATAAATGTTGTTGATTTTCAGCTGTTCATACAGAAGCATTTTAACTCATCCAAGTAAAAGAAAATCAGTTTGGTGTCTGTCCCTTGTCCGGCCCCTCCCAATTTGTGCTTCATCCTCGATCTTTTAAACTCTCCTCTTCCTCTTTTGTCAGCCAGGGAGCTTCTCTCCAGCTGGGGCTGAAGCTCCGCCCGCAGACTTGATGCTTCTCCTGCAAAGTTATGGTGGGGGGGAGTTTGGGAAAGAGGAGGGCAGGGATCAAAGAGGAGTGAAACAGCTGTCGGGCTAGAATGTGTTTCTCACAGCTGTAACTTCCATGTGTAGCTGAAAGACACTTGGGGACAGGAGAGTAAATGTGAGAGTTTGTAAGTAGCAGGACAACAGTTGCAACTTGAAGCCATAAATAAGAGTGGGTGGTCTTGGTAGCTGGGATGTAAGGAGATCAGGTTGTGCTGGTGAAGCAGCTCAAGTGTGCTAATTGGTTCTCCTCAAAGTTATGCTCTTTGTACAAATATTACACAAATGTCAACTCTCTGCTAATAGGGGGGATACACGTTGACCATACTGTGCCAACTCCTTTCATATATGCGTTTACCTTTCTCTTTGTTATTTGTTTGTTCCCACTATAATTTAACCCTGGTATTATTTTGTTTTTTCTATTTTATTTCAAACTCTAGCTAACTGCCCTGATGGAGTAACGGTTTTTTAATGGCCGCTAGTGATAAACAGCTCTGGTTTGTTCTCAGGTCTTCATGAAGTCTGTGAAGTTAGAATGGGTGCTTGGGAACATCGCTGCGGCCCAGGAGCTTTGTGAGGAAGCCCTGAAGCACTACGAGGACTTCCCCAAGCTCTGGATGATGAAAGGACAAATTGAGGAACAAAAAGAGCTGGTAGAGAAAGCCCGGGAGGCTTATAATCAAGGGGTAAGATGTATGTTATTGCAAGTTTACTTTGTGCTTCTGGTGCACAGAGATTTCTGTCTTTGGATCAAAATGGAGAGGGCTCTGCCCCAGGCTAACTGAAGAGGTGATTTCTGTCATTGGTTAAAACAATAACAACACAAAACAAAATTAGGTCCTTGAAATAAGCCACAGGAATTTATCTTATCCTGTATCCACATGCAACATTCACTTTCTTGCTTGAGAGAGGTTGCTGTGTGCTTGACTCCTCACTGGTGGGGAAAAAAGTCATTGCACAATTGTTCTCAAAGACCTGTGAAGACTAAAATTAAAACTCTTAAAATAAAAGCTGATATCCTAATGACTTCCCTGCCTTCAAGGGCAGTCTATTTCCTGCACGCTTCGCTGCAGTTTGGGTGTGTAGAAGAGCCCTCCATCTCCAGATGGAGCACAAATTGTAGGTATATTGTTAAGGGAGGTGTATTATTTTTCCCTTGCTGCTGGGATAGCTCAGTCATGGTTGATGCACCAAACTGGTTTGGATGTAGGAGAAACTTCTGTGCTGTGAGACCAACCAGGAGAAATCTGAGTGATGTAATCAACCTGATCTCCCTTCTAAACTCTCCGGGAGCATATAGGGAAGGAAATTCTTTTCTATAGGTGTCATAATAGGTTTTTTTTTTTTCAAATCTATATATAACCATACTTTTTTCTACTTTAACCAGTTGAAAAAGTGCCCCCACTCCATCCCCCTGTGGCTTTTGCTGTCCAGGCTGGAGGAGAAGGTTGGGCAGCTGACCAGAGCAAGAGCCATCTTGGAAAAGTCTCGCCTGAAGAATCCGAAGAATCCGGATCTCTGGTGAGTTGTGTGGGAATGAAATTAATTTGGGCTACAAAGCCGATGTGTTGTTCAGGCCAGCAATTTTACATCTTCTCAGCCATTTGAGCCTGAAACTGATGACTGTGCCCATCCTAGAGCTTTTTCTGGTCTAACAACTTCTGAATACCAAAATGCTTTAGTGATCCTGACTTGTTTTTGGCTCTGATGGTAGTTGTAGTGCATCGAGGCTGAAACCCCAGGGGTCTTTCATTTCTGTTATAGTCCCTTTTTTCAGGTTTTTGATCTAGGCCATTGTAGAATAAAGGTAATGTTCATTTTTAGAGGGAGAGGCATGGGGGATGTCAGTCACCTTCACATATTCAGGATGCGGGCAAACATTTGCAATTTCCAGTGACCTTCATGTGATCGCTGTTTGTTTCTGCACAGTGAATACGTGGTCCTAAATATCATCACTGAGTCTCTTCCTTACCAGGTTGGAGTCGGTGCGATTAGAGTATAGAGCTGGGCTAAAGAACATTGCAAATACTCTGATGGCCAAGGCGTTGCAAGAATGCCCCAATTCAGGTGAGCTGGGTCTCATTTCTATCTTAAACACGGTTGTTTTGCCCAGTTGATAAAGGCACGTGTCTTTCCAAGATGTTCTTTCTGACCAGATCTCAAAATACTATATTTTGGAGAGGTGTAAATCATCCTTCTGCAATGAAACATTGAGGATCTTTGTGAATAATCCCAGTTGCTTTGTGCTGTCTCACACCAGAGGCCTCACAGGTTGGAGCTGGTTCCATTTTGCTGCAGTATCCAGTATATTATTGGGTCTGTGGTCCACAGTTTGTTCCCAGGTTTCCAGGGAAAGCATCTTGAGTATGGGTGGGTTTTCTCTGAAGCTGGTAGAAGTCTGCCAAGGTTTCCAATTGAAGAAAGACTCGCGAGTGTTTGTAGTTAGGAAGTTCAGTGGAAAAATAATGGGTTTTTTATTTTGCCTGTCTCACTGGTGTGCTGCTGGCCATAGGAGACTTCCCATCATTGGTTTGCCTGCCCTGCACTGACTGTGTGCTGAATAACTTGTGCTGGCAGCAAAGTTCAGTTGCAGTCATGATTAGAGGATCCTGTAGCATAAATGTTTAGTCCTGTTTTTTTATTATCTTAACTCATTTAAGAAAAAGCAAATAGGTCATATAATGTAAGTCAATTGGTTCTAACCAGCACTGGAAACATTCGCCTCTTGGGATGGGAGGAGAAAGTGCAGAATGCTTCCCTATTTTTTGGCAGAATTGTGGGAAGACTTAATTGTTTAAACATGTCGGCATCTTTGGAGAGAAGATGTCACATTACTACAAAATGTAGTAGTCTACTGCAGGGCAAGGCTTTTTAGCTTGTCTTCAGGCTGGAGTTTGAAAGGTGTTTAACTGGTGTCTGCTAAAGTCCCACTGAAATAATTGGAAATGAAGTGACTTTAATGAAATGATAAACTCATTGCAGGCTGCTCACCATGTGAGCGGGTCAACAAAGCAATACCACCCAGGTCCCACTTTGCTTTGGGAATGACCTAATGCTTAATGAGTGTTTGCCATCACGGGCTTTTTTATAGAAGCTGCCTGTTGCTATGGAAATGGGCAGCAGGATCTCAGTTTTTGTTTAAATAAAATCGCTTCCAACTCTGTCTTAAAACTCTATGAACCAGAATAAAAGCCTGCAGGAATTAGCTTGTTGGACACCTACAGTCATGTAAACCAGAGATTTACGTCTGTCGATTTGCTGAATTGATTCCCGGTTGCTTATGGCTGGTGTAAGCAAGCTGCACAGAGAGTAAAATTGAAATATAATGGTGCTTGTGCTGTCAGCAGGCCTGAAAATAGAGACCTGAAAAATGTGGTTTGACTGTATATATAAAGAGCCAGCTTGTCATGTCTCATCTGAAAAGCACGAGCGCTGGAGCTGCAGCGGGGTTATGGTACAGAGTCGCTCAGAACTGAAAGGCCAGCTAAAAATTCAGGGTACTGAAGGAAGTATCCATGCAGAACGAGCGATCTGGGATGAGGCTGGGGCATGAATAACCACCAGGCTGCTTGTGTTCGAGAGCACTGGTCTGATGGCGGGATGGAGGGGGTTAATCTTGGAAATAACACTAAACCATCTTCCTACTTGACTTGATTAAGGAATCCTGTGGTCAGAGGCGATTTTCCTTGAAGCGCGACCGCAACGAAAGACCAAGAGTGTGGATGCTCTCAAGAAGTGTGAACATGACCCACATGTCCTGCTGGCTGTGGCCAAGTGAGTTCCTGTGCTTGATGTAGTAAAAATACCCGTTTTTTTGTGTGTGGCTGCGTCCACGATGAAACACTGAGCTCAAGCACGACTGCGTGATTCTGGCTGCAGCAGCTCTAATAAGCCCCAAAGCAAGTAACGGCTCTCCAGCTGTCTCCTAGTAACTGTGCAAATCTCTCCCTTGCTGCAAAGCAGGGGATGTCAGCCTGCCCTCCAGCTCTTCTGCTGGGTCTGGGACTGCGGCACAGACAACAATACATTTGCACAGAGCCCTTTTCCAAAGCTGGGGGTTGGCACTCTGAAAGTTTCTTACCGTGCTGTCCGTTGATGAGGATTTCAGCGCGCTTTCAGCTGAGGCAGGCTTAGTTACATTTTATAGGAAATGTTTTAAGTCCTTGTCAAAGTAGAGACAGTTTTTGCTGGTTGTTTTTCAATTTTTATGGGGTCAACTGTGTATTCTTCATCTTTTCTCTCTATCCTAGATTGTCAGATTTTCTAAATCCTGAGCTCAATTCTGTGCTGTTGCAGTCCTCTTCCCTCCTGAATTTGTTATGTCAGTTCTCTTCAGTTGTGGCTCTTCCTGGAGCACAGAGTACCAGCCACACTGAAGTTTGCTTCTCTGAAACAGGAGGATAATCTACTAGAAATTGTCTTCTTGTCTAAATTGAGTCGTGAGGCTTCCAGTGATGAAAAACGCTATTAAAATTGACTCGTGCCACATCCTTTCTGATGTGTGAACGGCTCCACAGCAGTCGTGATTGGAACAAACTTTTCTTCCTTGGTGAATACCAGAAGAGGTTAATGCAGGAAGCATGTTGCCCCAACAGTTGCCCAATTCTTTCACAACTCTTTTTTATAAGCCAAAGAAAACTGTAGGATACACTCCAGTGGCTGCGACGCTGGGTCCTGCCAGATAATGACAGCTGGCTTGTTCTGCTTCAGCAGCAAGTGAGAAAAATGTTAACTTTTGCTTTAGGGAAACTGCTCCCAGGCCTCTTCCGGAGCAGCCTTGGGCAGTTTAACAGCTAATCCCATCACAATTTGCGATACCCTCGTGTCACACATCTGTGAAAAACTTTTGTTAAATATGTTGTTGGAAATGGCCACTACTTGCAGGTGTTGAGCCTCTGCTATTGTTGCTCGTGCTCTTTTAAATCACAGTTTATTTAACACAGAACAATCAAGAGTATTATAGGGCTTAAAAACAATCACATAAGCTGTATAATTTTATGACTGGCTAAGCTCTTTATGAGGGATGGCTGTCTGATGTGATAAAGACCTTAGTAGTTCAATGAACTCTTTAATGCACAGGAAACTGTTGGCTCGGCTGGTGAATTACTGGGGAGAAATTTCAGAATTCACAAGTACCTTTATGAGATGGCAGGAATTGGGCTGGGATTTGAGCGTGAAAGGTTATCTGCTCACCTTTCCTTGTAAAGCGGAGCTGAGAGAATAGGTCTGCGTGCTTCATGGATCTGAACCTGTGACTGCGCACAGCCGTGGCTCCAGGAACATGCCTGCAATTGCAGCTTTGAGAAGTTAAATATTGAACTGTTAGATGCTCAAAGCAACTTGAAATATTAAGAAATTGGAGGAGGGGAGATAGATGTAGGTTTGTGATCTGTCTCTGGCTACACCAGATTTGGAATAGCAAAATTAAGCAACTGAGTAAGCAAAGATTGAGCTCAGAGAATAACTAACACTTCCCTTCTCAGAGTGTCTGTCTTTTCCTGGGCCTAACTGAACCTGCCTCTCTGGGAAGAGTGGCGAGGAAGCTGTGGATCTTCCTTTTGGTCCTTCTGTGCCTCAGCCCTTCCCAGGAGAATAACAGTCAGCAGATGCCTCCAAAATCTGTTAATTCCTTCTTGGGAGAGCAAAAAGTTGAAATATCTGTAGAGCTGGAGTGCTTGCAGATTGTCAGGTTCCTCTAAAGAGAAGCTGGTTTGTTGACTCGCTCTTGGTTTTTTAACAGGCTGTTCTGGAGTGAGCGTAAAATAACCAAGGCCCGAGAATGGTTCCACCGAACAGTGAAGATAGACTCGGACCTGGGGGATGCCTGGGCTTTCTTTTACAAATTTGAGCTCCAGCACGGCACGGAGGTGAGTGTGCGCGGGGGGCAGGGGAGGGCGGCAGGAGTCCCTTGTTGGGCTCGGGTGCCCAGACCTGAGGTTGCTGCAGCGCTGGCTCACAGATGAGACTACGGCTGTCACACCTGGTCGTGGATGAGCATGAACAGGCCTGTGCGGTGGTTTTTGAAAGGCTCTGTCATCAGCTGAGCTGTCATTCAGGCTGCTTTGCTGTCCGCAGTCATGCTAGTTCATGCAAAAATCTCTGAAATCAATCTTTCTTCTGTGAAACACAAGCACGCTCATAGGTTTTCCTGTAGTTGTGATGCTGGGTTTGTGTAACTCGTCCTGTTTCTTCACAAGTGTCGAGTACAGCTGGCACGTGAACACAGCCGGAGGAACAGTCTGTTCTAATCTCTTATGGCAGTTTTTACTGCCCGATATTACTGAAATGATGGGAGTGTTTATCTCCTGACTTCAGAGAGACCTCTCGCTTCACAGATCTTGTGCAGGTGATAATGCACAGGCAGGTTCTCCTGCAGTTTCTCCGGTGTAGCCCAAACTTGCTTGACTGTAATTCTACCACTTTGTTCAGCAAGGCAGGAGAGTTGCTGCCACTGAATTTTGACTCAAGCTTCCATGTTGCCTTTAAAACAAACACAAAACAAAACAGAACACCTACCATAAGCTTTGGAAGAATGTTTGAATCAGGGAGGGGATTGTTAAACTTTTGGCTCTGTGCTGGAACAAACCAGGACATTAAGAGGCTTGCAAACTGTCATTTTTCCTCCTCGTAGGAACAACAAGAAGAGGTGAGGAAGCGCTGTGAGAACGCTGAACCCCGCCATGGAGAGCTCTGGTGTGACGTCTCCAAGGACATACAGAATTGGCAGAAAAAGATTGGAGAGATCCTCGTGCTTGTGGCAGCCAAGCTTAAAAATACCTTCTAGAGCGGCCTGGCTTCAGCTGCGTTAGTCGCCTCTGTAGGACTGGTCTGCTTTCCCGCTTGCGGTGTGTTCGCCCTTCCGGTGCCACAGGTCCTGGAGAACAGGAGAGCGGTGGTGATACAAAACATCTTTCTTCCAAAAGGAAAAGCTGCTTCCTTCTCTTCCCGGTGATATCGCTCGTGGCTCACACAATGTGGTCATCAGCTCCTGCGCCACATCTCAGCCTCGTCGCTGGTGTCACGTAGGAGAGACGAGCAGCCTTGTGAGGCTCCCTCAGCCTTTTCAGTTTGATGCCTGAGTCCCCTGTGTAAATACGAGCTTTAATGAATGCTTGTAGGGAGTCTGACATTGAGCAGTTCTCTGTTTCCTTCCCCAGCATGCATTCCCATCCTGTCCTGTCCCCCTTCGTGCAGTTTTAGTGTTTGGCCTCTGATGCTGGTGTGTTGCTGTTTGAACACACCGAATGTCCTCGGGGGAGCTGTGAGGAGCTCGGCTGGGGACGGCTGGCAGAGGCCTCCCCTGGTTTACTTTTTTGCTTGTGGCTTTTTTGCCACAGCCTGGTTTAGCTTGGTCTCCTCTTCTGGCAAACAGCAGCACAGCTCCCAAGCATTCCTGGAACCTGAGCAGATAGTGCATTTTGTGAAATTCAAGAGCATATTTTTAGAGATTTTTGTTCCTCAGTTTTTAAGTGTATATAGTATAACCTTATTCTTTTAGGTGTCTGATTTCATTAAGCACCTTAAGCACAGTGGTATTTTAAAGTAACAAGGCAAAATCCAGCAATCCCTGAAAGCCCCTTTGAAGGAATAACCTTTATTTAGAGTCGCTGAGAAACTGCACTTTTACAGGAGCAGCTGCTTTCAGTTGGGATGTTTGGACAACCCTCTTCCAGGGCAGAGGGAAAAAAGCAAATCCACAGATGAAAAGTTTTGTGTTTGGGACCCTTTATAAGCTGTCTTCAATTTTCTACACTTGTGATCTGTATGATTTTGA
Organism: Columba livia; assembly: GCF_036013475.1. Taxonomy (NCBI): domain Eukaryota; kingdom Metazoa; phylum Chordata; class Aves; order Columbiformes; family Columbidae; genus Columba; species Columba livia. The sequence continues at coordinate 6,820,508 of NC_088617.1, forward strand.
CTCCAAAAAACCTGACTTTCTTGTGATCTTTGAATGAAAAGCTGTAATGTCTTACACATTAGCGAAAGTAGCCAGGTCTGTGTGTGCGCGTTATATAATGTATTTAGTTGGAGGAGAAAACCCGTTATCACTTGTTTGGACAATATGTATACAATACAGCTTGGTTTTTTTGTTTCCTTATGTTCTCTTTGAATGTCATCTTGCCTTTTGACTCTGGGAAGAGTGAGTCTGATAGCAGAAACCCTCCAACTTATCAGGCTCCCACCACTCTGGGAATGGATCTGCCAGTGGTGGTTACACCACATTGTGCTGCAGCCTTTTGCCAAAAAGGATGAGAAGCCTTTTTTTTTAAAACTGAAGCAGAAACAGTTGGTCTTGGAGCAAAAGCCTGTTTTTCTTTGGGTTTCTGATGGAAACTCTTGTGCTTTCTCTTGAGTAGCTGGTGAAAGTTTGTGAAGCTGCGTTTTCAGTAAGGAGGGTGTAGATCACGGATGGCCCGTGGAATTAGAGTTTCCCAAAGGTGAGTGAGAGGTGTTGGGGGTTGAGTGGCTCTTGCTCAGAGTTCCTGTGGCATCACCAGTGTCCTTCCTGTATGTACGTTACACCAAGGGCAAGGGGGGAATTTGGGGAGGAGAATGGAGGCGTTGGTCTGTTGTGGAGAGTGTGGACGTGTTGGAAGGGAATGTGGCTGGGCAAGGATTTCAAGGCAGAAATTGCTGTGGCACGTCCAGCACGGTGAAGCTCTGGGGCGAGCTGGGTGCTGGTGGGACATAAATTCCTCTGCCCTGCAGTGCTCTGGTTTGGTGGCTGTGGAGCTGAGATGGGGAAGGGCGGTTGGAACCACAGTGTCCTGACTTTTCTCACTGGAGAGATTCCCGACTTGTGTCTGGAGCATCTCCCTCGCACCAAATCCTGCGTGTGTGCCTGCTGATGGGGTTCCGTGTGCTTCCCCTGCACCTGTGGTGGCACCGTGTGCCTTAAGGATTGGTTGGGAAGGGCCGCGCAAGAGCCCTGGGGTTGAGAAAACACACAGGAACGACTGACTGGGGGAGTTGTTTCTTGTTGGGGGGAGTGAGAGAAGTGATTGTTTCCCCCACTGTGCACTGAGATGTGCTGGGAGCCCCAGCAGGGGAACCAGCGCTGGACGCTGCTCCGCAGCCACCAGCTCTGTGTCCCTGCAGCTCCCCCTTTCCTGGCCCAGGGGGTCACAGGCCTTGGGTTTGGGTTTTTTGTAGATAAAAGGGATCATCAGTCTTAGAGCCTTCTAATGTTTGTAGATGTCTGTGGTTTTTAAATGGATTATGGCATCTATGAATTTTAACTATATATAGAGCTCAATAAAGAAGTTATATGGGTCCTGTCTTCAGCGCTATGCTGTGTTTGCCGTTGTTCCCTCTTTGCGTGGAGGAACGTTCTTGCCAACCTGGGAAGAGCTGGATTATTCAGCCATTTGTTTTATCTCCTCTGAAAATGCACGTGTTCCACTCTTCCCGTTGCTGTCGGTTCATTTATATTTTTTTCCATTGCATCTTGCACAAAAGCAGTCGAAGCAGTTTTGTGTTGATGTGCCTGTTCAAACCTCAGAGGGGAAGCAGGAGGGGTCTCTGGCTGAAACCTTGGGGTGTTTTAGGGGTCTCAGGCTCGATGGTTGCTTCTCTTGTGTCTGAGCACTGACCGGTCGGCGGCAGCTGCTCATGGCAAATCCAGAGTGACAACAATCAGCACAAACACTAACAGCAGTCAACTGCAGGGGGGTCTGTGTTCCTGGGCTCCAGCACCCCTCTGCAGCACCAAATACAGCCCTGTTCCACCTCCCCTGGCATAAGGACACACATCGGCTGGGATCCCCAGGTGGGTGAGACCATGGGTGCTGCCACTGCTGGCCCCTTGGGCCATTCAGGGCAGAGGGACCCTCTCCCACCTGACCCTTTGGCCACAGCTGCTCACTGAGAGCAGGACATGTCCCCTGCACCCCGGACTTGTCCCCTGCAGCCCCAGGGGTGACTCCCCTACCCTGCTTTTCCTGCCTTATCTGCCACCTTCCCCCCTCCGGCCTTGGTGCTCTCCCGGGGGCAGCAGGTGCCGGGTGGGCTGGGAGGCGATGCCAGGGCCGCGCTCCCCGCGGGGGCCGGGGCTGGGCTGCGGGCGGTGTGGCCGCCGTGTCCCGTCCCCTCCCACCGTGGAGCCAAGTTCAAACCGCGGGCCCCGGCGAGCGGGAACGCGGCGGAGGGGCCGGGCCGGGCTCCCCGGGAGCCGCCGCAGGGTCCGCACCGGCGGACCCCGGCTCCCGTGGGGCTCCATGGTGAGTGCGCCGGGGCGGCTGCCCCTTCCTGGCCCGGGGGTTGCGGCTCTGCGGGCGGGGTCGGGCCGTTCCCCCTTCCCGGGACCCCCCTGCGCTGGGCGGGGGTGGCGGGCACCGGACCGGAGTCCCCCGCACCGCCGGAATGGGGTCGATTCGGCCGGGGTGGGACTCGCAGCAGCCGGGATGGGGTTTGGGACCCGTCGGGACGCTGCTGGTTCTCCTGGGATGGGGCTTGGACTGGCTGGGAGAGGGGCCGGTCCGGTCGGGAAGGGGCTGGTCCAGCCGGGAAAAGCCCTCGGACTGGTCGGGATGGGGCCGGTCAGGCCAGGAAAGGGCTTGGACCAGTGGGAACGGGGCTGGGCTGGGTCAGGATGGAAGGATCGCGGCAGGACGGATCTAGGAGTCGGTGGGAAAAGGGCTCTGGTCCGACTGGGAGGATTGGTCCAGAGGGACCGGGCTGATGTGGCCAGGACGGGGCTTGAACCTGGCTGGTCCCGAGCGGGGAGAAGAGGGTCTGTCACTGCCTGGGGCTGTGGCAGGTGCTGGGGCTCTGAGTGGTGACCGTGTCCCTTTGCGTAGGAGGGTGTTGGGAATAGGGTCCATCTATCTGGAAGGACCTGGATACCCCAGTATGGCCAGCGCTGTCCCTTGCTGGGTGGCTGGGGCTCGCATGAGTACCGCCGGGAGCTGCTCTATCAGTCATGGTGATTTCCCTTATCTCCTTGTATTTGCTGGAGGATTAGCCTGGAAGAGATTAGCTTCCCCTGCCAGGCGCAGCGGGCTGTGACCATCCTGTCCCTGACAGCACTGCTGTGGGAAGGGACATCCCTGACCCCGGGGCTGCCCTGCTGCTTCAGGGGTGGGAGCAAGGGGAGAAGGAATCACCCCAAAGCAGCTGCTGAATTTATCTTCCTGCATCCTGAAGGGTGGGGAGCAATGGCCAGGACTGGGGGTTGCTGGTTTTGTCACTCCTCTGCACCCCTCACTTGTCATCGCTGCCTCCCTGCACTCTAGGAGGGTGGGAAGTCTCTACTGCACTCCCCGAGCTCCCGTCCCGGCTCCTCGCTGAGCGTTTTTAACCGCCGGCTGTGCTTCCTCCCGTGCTAAGGACACAGAGCCTGGTGCCAGGCTCGGCTGCCTGGAAATGCTGTAAGTGGTGTGCTTTCTCCTGGAATTCGGTCCCAGTTGTTTAATAAGCCACTTCAGGGAAGTCATTCCCAGTTTTGTGGTAAAATCGCGTGGCCTTTTCTTCCCAGTGGAGGAGGCTTCCTGAAAGCAATCCTTAGACTTTGGACAGGGTGTCCTCATGGAAGCAGCACTCTCCTTTGGCGTCCCTGAGGATTATACCCTCAGCTCTCTGCTGAATCACCTTTGGGGAGAGATCTCTGTGCAGTAGCATGTGGAAGGTCTTCCCTGCCCTTTCCAGGGCGCAGCACGGCTCTACTGGGAAGCGTGTGGCCACGAAGGAAGCTGAAGAGCCCGATGGGATTTGTACCAGTTGTACACGGATTTGCTCATCTCCTCGCACGTGCTTCTGCTCTGAGGTGGTGCCTCCGTCCATGGATTCCCAGACTTGCGGCGTGTCAGGCTTTGCTTCGTGTTACACTGCCATAGCTCCTGCTGAGCTGTGGGAGAAGGAGTGTGAGGAGAAGCTTCCTCACTCTTTTGGAGCTGGGACCAGCCTTTATGGAGCGGGGAGCACAGAGTGGGTGCAGGTTTTACAAACAAACCCTCCAGGTCCCCCACAAAGGGCAGGATGGATGGTGTCTGCCTGGACTCAGACCTCAGAAGGGAACTTCTTGCTCCTGGCTTCTCTGAGTGAAAGGCCAAGCCCCAGAGGCAGACACGTCTGGGATGGCAGCGAACCCCCTGAGATGCGGCTCAGGACAGGCAGATACCGGCAGCGAGTGGAGCCACCGGCTCCTTCCTCCTCGCTCGTGCTTTGGCTGCAGTGCAGTGTTGCATATTTGGAAGGAGCTGAGCTGCTCTCTGCCTGCCCAGACCTGACGCCCAGAGCAGGGGGGGCTGGAAGGGATTTTTGGGGGGCTTTTTCCTGCAAACGGGAGATGATAGAAATGCCCCAGTGCCAGGATGGGGACTCAGTGCCGTGCTGTCTCTCAGCGATGCAGAGACGTGAAGGGCTGTCGGGCTCCTTTCCTGGCAGATGCTGCGTGTGGATTGGGCTTCCCATCCTTGCCCTGTTGCTGTGGGACAGCTCAAATATCCCCGGTCACCTGAGGCTGCGCTGGCTTTTCTTCAAAGCCCCAGGACTTGTCCCTCGGAGGGTCCGGCTGCCCCCTCGCCGTGCCCCCCGCCAGCTCGGATGTCAGCACTTGGGTTTCCCCGCGCTGCTGGAGCCAGCTCAGGGCTGCCGGGACGCGCTGGCGAGAGTGGACGCTTGTGCTGCTTCAGTCTGGCTTTTGCATGAAGGCACCTGAGCCTGGGGGCAAGTGTGGGCTGGAAGAAACACTGAATAAAAGCCCAGCGGCCCCCCAGCTAGCGGGGGTTGTGCCTGTGCCATGGGGAGTGCAGAGGGCATCCTTCTGAGGGTGCCCCAAGCCGTTTGTGCCAAGGCAAGGATGTGGCTCCTGCCTCTAGCTCCTCTCCAAAGAGCAGGGCACATCCCTTCCTGCTCCCCTTGATTCTTGGTGGGTGAGGGCTTAACCTTAATGTATGGGGGACCCTGTTGGGGTGGAGAACTTAGGGACAGACCCTACAAAACTACAAAAGTCCCTGCCACACCTGTGTGCCACATACCTGGCTGCTGGCACTGGAGAGAGCACAGTGTGTGCCATGTGCAGTGGAGCTGGAGTGGATTCTCAAGGGCTTTATTCCAAGAGGGGACAGTCAGGCTGGCAGGATGTCCCCTGGGAGAGGAGACAGTGGCTCTCCATCCTGCACACGCTGCGTCAGCAGAGGAGGGAACAGGTCTGAGGGAGAGGAGCTGAAGGCAAAGCCTGGAGTGTCCCTTCATCCCTCATCCCTTCATCCCTCATCCCTGGCTTCCCTCCCTGGTTGACACTGACCCTTCCCCGCACAGATTCTCCCCCGGGTGCTCTCCTGCACTGTTCTGCTCCTCCTGTTCGTTGCTGTGCTGAGCAGAGGGAAGAGGTGCAGCATCACCAAAATCCTCCGGCAGTACCGCGCCGTCATCTTCCATGAGATCCAGAACTTGGTGAGTGGTGGGGCAGGGTTGCCCAGGACCCTGGTCCCCTTCTGGATGCAGCCCCGCTGTGGGATGTGGGAGGGGAGGGATGAGCTTTGAAGTTTAATAAGGGGCTGGCCGCTTTGCTGGCATTACTGGGGAGAGCGCTGTGTTTGAACTGGGGATTCCTGCCCCGCGTGGGAAGCACCGATGCTCTGAGGTGCCTGATCTTCTCCTTGTTTTATTTCTCCAGAAAAACCTGAGCAGGTCAGAGGACAGGAGCGGGAGGGCTGGGCCAGCTTGTCGTTCAAACAAGGTGAGCACTAAGAGACCCAGAGCTGCGGTGGTGTGTGGGCTGAGCCCCTGGGGAGCCATCAAGCCGCCCTGCCACTGGGACCATGTGCTTCTCCGCTCTCCAGGACCAGAAGATCCTACTCTCCATCTACAACATCAGCATGTCCCTGAGGGAGGTGGCCGGCACCCTGCACGGCCCTGAGGAGCTGGCGGTGTGGAAGGTGGCCAGAAACACTGACTTCGTGCTTAGGGAGAACTGCAGGAAAATCAGCAAGGTGGGAGCTCTGTCCCTTCCCAGTCACCCCAGTGGCTCCCAGTTCCCCACCTCAGGCCGTGGGCAGAACCTGCCCTGTTGCTGCCGATGAGAGGTCTCCAGGCTCTGCCCGCAGCATCACAGGGGGGTGAGGGTCTGTGCTGGGTTGGTGGCTGGGGGATGCTGATGGCACAGTCCAGTGAGCTTTAGGTGGGCTGGGGAGGGAAAATCAGCTGGGACAGCGTGGGACAGGTTGAGGGGTTTTGCCACCAGCTCCCAAGCGGGTTTGTTCGCCTGTGCCACAATGCCATAGCTGATGGGAACACGGAGCCTCGTCCCCACGGAATGTTTGCCCCGTGGGTTGGCTCGCCCAGTCCTGCTCTCACTCCTGGGTGCTCATTGGCAAGAACTGGGATTTCTCTGCAAAGGGCTGATCTGGGCTCCCCGGTATCCCTGGGGCCCTGCTGGGATCCCCTAAAGCAGCGCCAGCAACTCATTAACCATCGGGGAGAACCCGGGCAGCCAAGTGCCGGCTCCCCAGCTCTGCCCGATGCTGGGGGTGTCGTGGTGCTGGGGGTGTTCTTCAACTGGGACCAACCCTGCTGGGGTTTACTGGTGTGGGATGGAGCTGCTGCTGGTCTCCAAGCTGCCTGCAGAGCTGACCTGCCCATCTGCCCTGTCCGTGGATGTGCTGTGGGGTGCATGCTGCTGGCTTGGGGGGTGACAGGCACCTCTGGGGACCCCCGGGGATCCAAGAGCATCCTTGGCATGGCCTCGGGCAGTTCAGCCACCCCAGCCTGCAGCTTTGCCACACAAAGCTCACATACACGAGCTGTGATGTCCCAGGGTACATTCTCAGTGCCAGGTTTTGGCTTTCATCCCCCTGACTAATGCCCATGTGGTGTGGGGGGTGGTGTTTCTGCTCCCTCGGCACGCTGACCACAGAGCCCACCGCCCATCCCGGCACAGCCCCGGCGCGGGGGACACGGCCGCAGGAGGAAGCAGCTGCGGGAGATCAGGAGGAAGGTGGAGAGGTTGGCGACCTGCTGGGAGAAGCTCTATGCCCTGCACGCCCTCCGCTGTGCCCCCCGGGACTCCTAGGGACACCGCGCCGGAGGAATGCACTGCTCGGCACCGTGGCTGCCGGTGTCTCGCTTGGAAACCTGGGAAAACCTCAACCCTGAAGGCAGCAGAGTTTCTATCGGTGGGTGCCTGGTTGAATTTATCCTCCTGATTGAAGCGGTACCCAGGGAGCAGCCCCATCGCCCGTGGTGGGGGCTGGAGGGCTGGCCTGTCCTGGGATGGCTGTGGCAGAAAGCTGGAACACCTGAAACGTGAGGGAGAAGAACGGAAAGAGCTGAAAAAAGGAGGTGAAGTGTTGGATTTCTGTGATGCTCTTGGCCCTGCATCACCTGCTGCTTTCTTGGGGACAGTGGTTGCTTTTTGGGGGAGAAAGAGGATGCACAGGACCATGGCTTGGAGGGCTGTTCTGGAAATGGGATAGCTGCACATCCATAAGGCTGTGAGAGTGGCCAGGCTGCCAAGAGGGACATGTGTCCCTCGTGCGCTGTTGGGGCAGGGGGACCAGCTGGGTACCCGTGGTGGATGGGGAAACCTGGGTGCATCACTGAGTGCCCAGGGAAGCCCAGGGAGCACCGGTGCTCACCAATAAACAACAAAACCCCAGGCAGCTGCTCGAGGCCTCAGGGATGGGCAGCACTGCAGGGGGAGCTGGCTGCCCAGCACTGTGGGTGCCCTGACACCCCCCAGCAAAGCCAAGCCTGGAGGGACGTGGGCTTCGGTGAGATGGGGAGCATCCTGCCTCATCCCCGTGCCCTGCCAGTGCCCTGGCCGGCTCCCTGCTCCCTCGTTCAGTGCCAAACAGTCTCTGGGAAATGAAAAATAAAACCTCATCTTCCCCAGAAGCCCTTCAGGTGCTTTATCGGGTGACCTAGAGGCTCTCGTTCCATGGATGGGGCTGGCATGGTGCGGGCTCCAGGCACAGTGCAGGGGCCATACGAGCCCAGGAAGGCGCGGGCAGTGGCGGTGGCTGCTGTGGCATCCTCTGCCCATTGTGCCAGCATCCCTGGCCACCAGGCCGCCATCCTGCTGGTGCGTGGGTGGTGGCTCTGCTGCAGGAGCTGCTTTTCTGGGAGCTCATTCCCCTCCCCGAGCTGCGGGCAGGGCTGGAGCAGTGTTTAGGTAGGGGAGGGCTCTTTTGTGCCCCTGCCTCAGTTTCTCCAGCCCATCTGTGTTCAGGTGGACACTGTCACAGCCGTGAGTGTGGCCAGCCCTGGCTTTGTGGCTGTGGGGACAGCTGTGACACGAGGTGGCAGCAGTGGGCTGTGTGCACTGAGCGGAGCCGGACGGCTGCCCACAGGCATGTGTCCCCATGGACAGGGTGTCCCCACAGTCGGGTGTCCCCACATTCAGGGCCACATGGCCACCCGGACGCTGGGCACACCAACATCCCCTGTCCCCACCAGAGCATTGGCCAATTCCCTGGTCACGGTGAGGGTACAGCAGGGGGGAGCAATGGGTTTTGCCCATGGTTGGGACCGCCACCCATGTGACTTGGAGGGGATGGGGGACATGACTCCCTGGGGGTTTCTCTGGGAGTTCCAGCGCTGTTGGGGGTAGGGGGATGCAGGGAGTGGGGGGCAGGGGACACTCCAGGGTCCTTGTCCACCCCCTGCCAGGGACTCTGCTTGGGGGTGAGAGCAAGGGGCTGCAGGGCGTGCTGCTGCTTTTGTGGGGTCCCACCAGGGCCTGTGGATGTTTAGCAGGATCAGTCCTGCTGCCTCCGTGGTGGGTTTTGCAAGGGTTTGGATTCGAGTTTTCCCCCTCTCATCCCAGCCACCATCCCCAAATATAACAACAATCCCCACAACATCCCACCAGCATCTCAATGGCCCTGCGGGGGTGTTGTGATGGTCCCGTCAGGACCCAGTGACTTGTGCGCTGGTGTGAGTGGGACAGTGGCTCGGGCCAGGGTGACTCACTGCCTTCTTCTGCGTCAAGGCTGGAGCAAAGTCCCCTCCCTTCTCCGCCGACTCGTCAGCGCCTTCCTAGATAGAGCAATAATCGGCTCTGTTTGTTACCTTGCCTGTGCAGGCAGCAACAGGGAAGCGCCGTGTGCTGCCTGTAAACCCATTTGGCATCTCATCCCGGCTGCCTGTGCAGGCAGAAAATAGGGGAGGATGCATCCAGTGCTGCCAGTTTGGTGTCTGCGTGCTGGTGGGAGATGTGTGCCGGCATTTGCAGGGGTTTGTAAGCACTGGTGTACTTGCCGTGAGCTCACCGTGAGCTTACTGTGCGCACCGGGAAGGGGAGAGGGGGCCCGGTGCCGCGGCAGGAATGAGCGCATGGAAAGGAAGGAAAGAGTGAAGGAAGAGGCTGAAGGGAGGGAGGGGAAAAGTGAGGTCGCAATGCCGGTGGAATCACAGCAAAAAAACAGCCGGAAAAAGGAAACAAGGCCCTGAAAAGTCAAATAAAAATAGCAGCGAGGCGAACTCAAGTGTGCAGCACATGGGAGTGAGCGCATTTCCTTCGAGGGCAGCACTGCACGCTCCTGCCTGCCCCGGGGGGGCCGCTCTGATGTGGCTCCAGCAGCCGCTGCCGCCGTGGTCTCCCCCGTGCTGTGGCAGCCGGTCGGTGCCCGGGCAGCCCCCACCTCACCCATGGTGTGGGCAAGGTTGCCGTGTATGCTTGGGCACGCTATGGGTCAGGATGTGCAAAGGTTGCACACGTGTGTGTTAAAACCTGGGGGGAGCTCACCGGCCGTGCCCTCGCCCCCCCGCCCTGTGCCATGCACCGCCGGCTGATGGCCTTGCCAGATGCATCCGAGCTCTGTGCAAACAGCTCGATCACAGCTTCCTCCCCGCGCTGCTTGTTTTGCAATCATGGCGGGGCCTGCAGGGAGATGGGGGTCTGTGGGGGGGCCCGTGGGGATGGGGACGGGTATGGAGATAGGGGTGTGTTCTCCCTACCAGGACCAGCGTCCTGCATTCCTACCTGGCTGCAGGCTGAGCTCGAAGACAGGAGCAGACCCCAGCGTGCCCAGCGGACCATGCCCAGGGACCTTGCCGGGGGACGGTGGCTGCCATATTTCTGCAGAGCCAATGCTGGAGGCACGTTTCGCCCCTTTGGGCCATCACCATTCCATCCAAATGCAGCTGCCCCAGAGCTGTCATCATTTCAGGGTGCCAGCAACCCCCCTGGCCATTGTCCGGGTGTCCCTCACCCATATGGGCCCCCTGTTTCTGTCCTCATCCCCCTGGCAAGCGGGGCCGGTCCCCTGGCTGCCCCGGTGCTGGGGGGCACTGGCACACGCAGGCTGTGTCTGACAAAGCAAAGCAGCGTTTTTTTGTTCTCTCCCATCTCCCTGCAGCATCGTAAAGCTGTTGAAAGCCTAGATTTACGGTGTGATAAACACTGGGGGCTCTGCTGAATATTTTACTGCTCCATCCTTTGGAGAGCAACTGGTTTGGAGGAGCGGGGAGAGCCGGGCGCGGGGCGGCACCCCCAGCGGCATCACTGCCCGGCTCCAGCTGGAGGACAGCGGGTCCTGGGGGACAGGGACGGTTGGGAGTGGGCTGCGCTGTGGTCCACGTGGGTCCTGGAACCCCCCACCACGGGACGCCGGGTGCCTGAGCCCCTCCAGGCAGTGGGAACGTGCTGAACCCCCATTTCCTGGGCCCGTTACTGGTTTTGAAGGCATCTGCTGAGCAGATTGTGGTACGGTGTGCCTGTGCCAGGACATGCCAGCCGAGAGCAGGGGTGCGCCCAGCCCGGCTCCGGCTGCTCGCCCTCCCCGTAGGTGCCGCGGGCTGCTCGGCGGGAGGCTGATCCCGCTGGGGAGGGCTGGGGGAGGCTGGGAAGCAGCTCTGCCCTGCTCCACCGCCTCCGCCAGCAAGAAGTTTACAGCCGCGAGGAGTGTGCATGTGTATGTGAGTGCAAGTATATGTCTGTGCATGCATGCACATATGTGTGTGCATGTGAACATGTGTGTGTGTGCATGTGATTATGGGTGTGTGCATGGGGGTGTGTGTGTGCATGTAGGTGTGCATGCAGTTTTGTGTGTGCAGGAGTGTGTGCATGTGCCTATGTGTATGGGTGCATGCATGTGATTATGGGTGTGTGCATGTGATTATGGGTGTGTGCATGGATGCGTGTGTGCATGGAGGTGTGCACGTCATTTTGTGTGTGCATGCGTGTGCACGAGTGTGTGTGACTATGTGCATGTGTGTATGGGTGCATGCATGAGATTATGAGTGTGTGTGTACGGATTTCCCTGTGCGCATGGGTGTATGCATGCTTGTGTGTGTGCACGGATGCGTGCATCCAGGTTTTTGTCTGTGCATGAGTATGCGTGCATGTGCATGCGAATATGTGTGTGTGTGCGTGATTCCTTTCCATGGCTGCTTCCTGAGGGATTGGCTGCAGCCCCTGGCACCCTCCTCCTGGCTGCCGGAGCCGGGCACGGGGGCCACCAGTGGGACGGGATGCCGGGCTCAGTGAGTCGCCAGCTCGTGCCGAGGCTGATGCTGCCGGTCCAGGTCCTGATGGCATTGTGGCTCCCTGGGCGGGCGCTGGCTCCAGTGGCTCTTGACGCCTGGCAGGAGCCGGGAGCAGCGAGGGACCCGGCTCCAGCACCAGCGCAGGGCCTGGCCACCCCAACCCGCCGAGGAGCCGGGGGGCTGCTGGGGCTCCGCTGGGGACTGAGGGGGGCACCAAGCTTCCCCCCACCGCTGTGGCCCCCCAGCCCTGCTGCTCAGCCCACAGCATCCTGCGCCGGGGCCCATTGTTCGTCTGTGGGGCATGATTCTTTTGTCAGAGCTTGGTAATATTTTATTCTAACAATTAACCAAACCCGCCCGGGCTCTCGAGCCTGTTTGTGATTATTGGAGGGCAAATTCCCCAGCCTCGCTCCCTCGTGGCGTGGCTCCGCCTGGGGAGGGGATCCAGCCCCTTTCTCACTGCCACAAGCTTGGGGACCCCCAACCGCGCCAAGAGCCCCCCACTCCTGCAGCTGGCGCTGGGGGGGTTCAGTGGCCATGACCCCCTCGTGAGCCTGCAAGCATCGCCGACATTGTCTCTGTGGCAGCAGGACCATGGTGGTGCAGGGGCAGCGGTGACTCATAGTGGGGGGGATGTGAATCACAGCTTCGCTCCCCGGGCAGGATGCGGCCCCGGGCTCACAGCTTGCCGCATGCAAGCGCTGGACCGCAGGCTTTGTCCTCGGTGGGGTGGCAGCAGCTCGCTGCCCGTCTGGGATGGGATGGGCCGGGATGGGGCTGCTGCTCTTCCTTGGGGCCCCCCAGCATCCTGGGATGCTGGCACAGCTTTCGCAGCTTCAGCTTTGGGGTGGGATGAGGGTGCTTTAGTGTCTGGGTGATCTCTCTGAGGGTCCTTTCTGTGCTCAGGCTGGGTCTTCATCACCACTTGCTGCACCAGTGGTAAAAAAAGCTGCACCTCCCTTTGCAGCATATCCCAGAGAGGAGTTTGTCCAGAATGGGTTGTCAAATCCCTGTGAGATCCTTCGCTCGGGGCCAGCTCAGCTCATCCCACCTCACCCCACTGCTGTGTTCCCACAGATGCTGAGACCCCAGCCTGGTACCGTGGCTGGAGCCGCGGCTGGAGCCGGCAGCTCTCACTGGTGCTGCCTGTTCTGGGCAGAGGAGCTGGAGCTGAGCGTCAGGACGGGCACTGTGGGTGATGCCACCCAATGGGAGTGAAGCAGCTGGTGCTGGTGCCCTGTGGCGGGGCTGTCCAGGTCAGCTGGGGGTTGTTATCTGTGCTGGGGGAGACAACCCTGGAGGTTTTCTATTCAGTTGGATGGATAGAGGGAACCTGGGAGCAGCCGGGACACAGAGGGGGTTCACAGCCGCAGGGCGGGAGGACAGAGGAGGGACTGGTGCCACAGTGCTGCCTGGCACTGCCAGCATCCTCGGTGGCTGGGGCCAAGTGTAGGCAGGGAGTGGGCACAGGCAGCGCGTCTGTCCTGCGGCTGATGGGGTAGAAGGGACCAACCCCTGAGCTAGTCCTCCGGCCCTGGCCAGTGCCTACACCTGCTCCTTCAGAGCCAGAACTTCTTCCTCAGCTGTGCTGCATGGCCCCTGGCTCCCAGCTTGATCCATCATCTTAAAATACAGCGAGTCGTCAAGGCAGAGCCGCTCGGGCGGCTGGGCCAGGCAGGGCAGCCGGAGTGCAGCACCGGTGAGCAGCCCAGTGACCAGTGAGCCACCGACGGCCACTGCCAGCCCCGCCACCTGGCACAACGCCTGCCCACCCGCCCCACTGTCCCCCCACTGTCTCCATGCTGCCTCGCTGGCATTGCCCCTGGTGTGGGACACCTGGGACCTAGAGGTGTCCTCAGATGCTGCCAGGATGGCCACAGCGCTGGCTGCAGCACCCAGGATGCCAGGCAAGCCATGGAGGTTGTGGATGCCACACTGGTCCTGGAGCAGGAGCTTTCTGGCGAGGAATGGGGTGAGGAACCTGAAGCCAAGGACACACACCATGGCTGAGAGGCTGCCCAGGGTGAGGGCAGCCACCGGTGACACGGCCATATTGGCCACTGCACCAATGGCCACCCCTCCAGCTAGGCTGCCATTCTGCAGGTCGCCAGGGCTGAGCTTGCCATCCCTCTCCAGCAGGCTGGAGGCCACCACTGTTGTCAGGGCGCTGGCGCTCATGGCCAGGAGGGTGTTCAGGATGGCGCGGTTCTGGGCATCTCCTGGTTGGCAGAGGACGGCCACAAAGCTAGGCCAGAAAACCCAGAGGATGAGGGTCCCCACTAGGGACATGAGGTCAGATCGGGGTGTCGGGGTCTCCTTGGGGTGCACCGGCCACCGTACTGCCCCAAACAGAGCCCTGGACACACCAAGGCCAAAATAGCATGAGAAGACATGGATTGTGATGGTGCCCCCCACATCCAGGACACCCAGCCGGGTGACGATGGCCCACTCGCTGGCAAGGTAGACAGGGACTTCACAGGTGGCCACGACGAGGAGCTGGCAGGGGCTGGTCCTCCCCAGGACAGCCCCCACGGAGATGAGCACCGTCACGGCAGCGAACTCGGCGGCGAGGAGGTTGTGGAGGTCCAGGTGTACCTGGCCGTGGTGGAAGCGATGGAGCAAGCCCTGCAGCACCAGCGCCCATTGCGTGGAGAAGTTGAGCAGGAGGAAGTTGTGGGTGAGGACACTGAGCCCGTAACGGGGTAGGAATGTCAGCAGGAGCCCCAGCCCCACCACCAGCATCACCTGGATGTCCTGGAAGAGGGGGAAGATGCTGTAGAGCTGGTTGGCCACCACACTGGCATCCTCTGCCTGCACCGCGGGCTCATCGTAGGTGACGAAGAGGGCGAAGAAGAGGAGCAGGACACCCTGGAAGAGCCCCAGGGAGAGAGGCAGGAGGCGGTGGGGACAGGCAGGGGGTGACACAGCCATCCCAGGGTGGACAGGAGGGGACGGTGATCGGTGGGGCAGCTGGGCATGGGGCGGCAGCACCTGCAGGACGAGCTCCCCTTGTTTCTACATCAGGGTTTTATGGCCACAGTTAATTTTTAACTGAAGATATAAGTTTATGTGCCAGAAGAGGAGCTTTTTCCCCTACCCTTCTTTAAACACAACACCCATAAATTACCCACGTGCTCTTGTTTGGTCGCCATAAAAAGTAGATGTGGGGGGGTCAGGATTTTGAAGGGAAACAAGAGAAAACAGCCATGGGGCAGAGCGGGGAATAAGGACAATCTGCAAGGAGCCATCTGGGGATGAGGGTACCAGGGCACACACCCCCACTTAACCCATCCCAGGAATGGGGACCAAGTCACTGAAGTTTCCAGAACAATGCTGGAGCTCAGACCCCCCCAGATCCCAGCCTGGCTCTGCCGCATCCCACCCGGAGTTGACTCCGGCACCACCACCACCCCACACTATGGGATGATGCTCGTTTTGCTCGGCAGTTGCCCGGATTTTGTGAAGCACCAAAAAGCTCTGAAATCAGGGCCGAGAAGGTCGTTTTCTCACAGGTTTGCATTGGCTTGAATGGCTGGAAATTCATTAACAATTAGTGCGCGAGAAAAACAAAGCCCAGAGCAGCCAAGCAGCTACCCCGAAGTTTCTGGGTTGCTGCTTAGTGTGACATTTTGCCAGTGAATGTCTGGAAAAAAAAAAATAAAAAAAAATATATGAGAACCACAAGAACAAAAGGCAGAAGGGTTGGTAAATATTTGTTCCAGAGAGAAGATATTTTTGTGCTGTCCCTGATCTCAACACCCCTGCCGCGGGCGCTGGCTCCGCGCCGCTCTTCGTCATTGTTACTGGAGGATGAGGCAGGCGAGGGCGCAAAATGGGAAACAATTGTTGAATAATCTGCGCAAGGCTCCTCTGCCAAACCCTCCCCGGCCATTTTTCATCCCAAAGATGCTGGAAAATGGGGACAAGGTATAGGAGGAGGAGGTGCTTTGAAGGCAGTGCCGTTGGGGTTTAAGAAGAGTTGTGTTGTGCCCAAGCCATTGCCAAGGGCAGCGAAGTGGGGTGAGAACCGTGGGTGGAGGTTTGCGGGATGGACTTGGGATATTTGTCCATCCATAATGTGTCCCTGGTGATGCCAATGGCAGCGGGTGCTCCTGCTGCCCAAGGAAACAGGGGCAATGGGTGTGGATGCAAGCACAGCCTCCCCCACCTCTTGCTCGTGTAAAAAAGGCACAGAAAGGCAACTTCAGCCCTCTGACCTTCTTCCTTGGCACGCCATGCCAGCCCGCCAAAGGGATTTTCAAGGGGAGAGCCTGGTGCAGCAAAACCTCTTTGGTTGATGGTGGGTGATGCTCGGAGCAGGGAGTGCTCTTCAAATGAAGGAGCTGGGCTGCTCCTCAGGGCCTGGGGAAGCGTTTTGGCCCTGACCAAGCAAGGGAGCCACATGAGAGCAAGGGCAGGGTTTCCCCGGCAAGCTGGACAGCGGGTGCTCGGGGCTGCATGCTCATCCCTGTGCGCTCGCTCCCCTCCCGCTGCCCTGCAGCAGCTCAGCCTCCCCCTTCTCCCCTTCCCACTTTGGTTCAGGGCTTTTTTTAAAGTGAGTTTCAATAAAACACTGAAAGAAAAAGCTTTTGAAAAGGTCTTCTGAAAAGCAGAGTGCCTCGAAGATTGCCAAGTGATGGCAAAGTGCCTCCTGTGAGGAGGAGGAGGAAGATGCTGAAGGAGATGTATCCTCCTGGAGCATGTCAGCACTGCCAGATCTGCTGGAAAGAATAAGCATCATGTCAGGAGGTTTGGGATGTACAAGCCCTCCTGCATCCAGCTTGCTGGATCAGAGATGGTGACATGGGATGTGGCAGCGTGGGGACAGGGGTGTTTTAGGAGGTGACATGGCTCCTTGTCTCGGCTGGCGAGCGATAGGGAGTTGCAGGCTCAGCAGGATGTCCTTGCATACGTGCTGTTTTTCCACCTGTGAATCTTGCCCTGGCAGCACTCAGGGATTGGAGGTGTTTATCTGGGCTCCCAGAATGGCAGAAACCAATGGAGGGGTCCCCACAAGACCCACAGCCCCCACATCCCTCCCACCAGCATCCCCAGATCTGCTGCATCCACCGCCAGCGCACAGACACACATGGGGACTGGAGACAGCCACTACCACATTCCTTTGCCGAGCCCTTCTCTTGGGAAAAAAACCACCACCGTCAGCCTCCTCAACCCCAAATGAGATGAGATGCAAAAAGCAGTGATGTCCAAGCACGCCCCAGACCAAAGACCCTGCTGGCGTGCAGATTAAAAAATAACTTTTATGGTACCCATAAAAGAAGGTCGAAGTTTCAAGAGGTCGCTGGGAAGGTGAAAGTCCCCCCCATCCTGGAGCACCCCTGAGGGTAGCAAATGATTAACCGCACGGTGCAGGGTACGCCGGTGGGATGCTGCGGTGCTGGGGGGGGAACTGGTGTCGGGGGGACAGTCTGATCCCTCCAGTAACATTTTCCAGGCTTGGAGAATTTTCTTTCGGCACCAAAGGAGCGAGGCTTGGGGATGGAGGAAGCATCTGGCGCGGGCCGGGGCAGCGGGGAGGCGAGCATTGAATTCCACCCCCCACGTCCCCCTTTCACTGTGTGGGCAGTTGTTTTATGGCAGAAGGGGCTGGGGAACCATTTTAGCATGGATCCACGCTGAGACTGCTCGAGGAGTTCCCCGCTGAGGGCTGGATACAAAGAAAAGCTGAATTAACCGAGGGTCATATAAGGCAACAGGATCTGACAGATCCGAGCCAATATACGCTGGCAACAGCCAGTCCGTGGCACTGTGAGAAAACACTCCTGCAAATTTAACAAATCCCTACGGTCTAGAAAGTCATGTACAAGAAATTACTAATGAAGGGATCTAGTCATATCTGGATTTCCAGACGTTGGTCGTGCTCCCACCGCGTTCTTTGCAGGCCATATAAGTCCATGGATCTGAATCCCGGGCGCTGGAGAAGCAGGAGGATTGTTCCGATCGGCTCGTCTGACCTCCTGCGTCAGCTCCCGGCGAGGACGGGACGGATGCTCAGCCCTGCCGGGCGGCGGCGGCCGGATCCTGCGGCCCTGCCGCCCTCGGGTGGGATGGAGGTGCCCAAAAATGAGTGTGAGGTTTGGGGACACCGTGGTGGCACAGGGGTGTCCCCCCCCATGGTGATGCCCTGGCACCCCGGGGATGGGTGATGGGGACCTGCTGGAGGGAGCAGGAGGTTCATCCCCTCGGCTGGAGCACCTCAAAAATCCCCATTCTCTAAAAATTCTGCTGCAACCCATGGAGCTGCATCTGCTCCAGCCTCTCTGTAGGTCCTACATACACACTCGCCTGGTGTCTGAGCGAGCTGAGAGCGAGCACCGCCAGAGCTTTAAAAGCCCAAATCCAGCTCTGGCCCCAGGAGCTGCGGTGCCGAGTGTCAGGAGGTGGGTGGGGGACCAGTCCCTCCTGCCCAGCCCCTCACAACCAGGTCCTACCGGGGCGGGGGGGACACAAAGCCGAACAGACGTCACAGCGGCATCACGCGGTCCGAGCGGCCTTCTCCATCTTGTTAGCACATTGTGTAACACAACATGTGGAGGCGCTGGGACCGCACACACATGCACTCCCCGACAGCCCAACCGGGGGGAAAAGAGGAGAAAAAAAAAAAAAAGAAAAAGAAAAAAAAAAAAGGAAGCAATTTAAGCTTTGAATCTTTCTCTTTAAAATGTTCTCATGGCTTCATTAGAATTTGCAGCCACAGAGGCTTTGAAGAGCATGGTATAAGGAGTGAAACATCTGGAAAAATTAGGATTAATGAAAACATAATTCCCAAGACTAAAGGAAAGATTAATCCTGCGTTACCACTTGTGTGTTCCACAGCTTTTCCCCAGCTCGTAACACTGAACTTATTAAATCGCCCTGAGCTGAGTTTTCCTTTTTCTCTCTCTCTCTCTTCCCTATTGAGCCCAATGGAAGTGACTGATGCTGAATCTGACGATAAGGACTGTGCCGAGCAGCGTGGGGACATCGCCTGCCCCACGCCCAGGTGGGCACCCATGGCCTGCCGGACCATGGGTGGGGTCCCACGGGGTGGGGGTCCCATGGAGTGGGGGTCTCATGGGATGGGTGTCCTGTGGGTGCTGGGGGTGTCTGTGCTGGCGCGATGGGTGCTGCACCCCAGTGGGGCTGCACCTGCTCCTGTGCCCCTGAGCAGGATGGGGCCTGACCAGCTCATGAGATGGGGGAGGACACCGGTGAATTGAAGGATAAATATAGAATAAACTGCCCTGCTCTGCTTCCAGATGGATGCACCTCAAATCCTGGGGTCAGTTTTGGGCCCCTCAAGACAAGAAAGCCTTTGAGGTGCTGGAGCGAGTTCAGAGGAGAGAATGGAGCTGGGGAAGGGGCTGGAGCACAAGTGTGATGGGAGCAGCTGAGGGACCTGGGGGGTTCAGCCTGGAGAACAGGAGCTGAGGGGAGACAGGAACACAAACAGCCTCAAGTTGTGCCAGGGGACGTTGAGGTTGGATCTTGGGAACAATTTCTTCCTCAAAGGGCTGTCGGGCATTGGAACAGGCTGCCGAGGGCAGTGCTGGAGTCACCATCCCTGGAGGGTTGAACAGGCACGGAGATGAGGTTCTCAGGGACATGGGTCAGTGCCAGGGGTGGGGGAACGGTTGGACTTGATCATCTTGAGGGTCTCTTCCATCCAAAATGACTCTATGATCCTATGCCATGCCACGTGCTGTGCCCACGCTGGCACCACCCTCTGCTCCAGAAACATCTGCGTTTTGTTGCCGCGGGGCCAGGCTTTGAGCAGGGGCTGTGCTGGGCTCTGGGGCCACAGTGTGGACATGACACACCATGGCACCAGGGAGCACTGGGGACTCGCCCTGGCTGTGCCAGCCCCAACTTGAGCCCCCTGGGCAGGGCTGGCCTGGGGTCTTGGGCTGCTCTGGAGCAGAGCTCAGACATGTGGAGGATCTAATGGGGGAAGATGCTCCTGGGTGACAAGAGTTTTTGTCCCTGGAAAATGCAGCAGCAAATTCCTCCTTATTTTAGGGCAGCGATGCCACTGGCAAGTAGCACATGAGTGGCAGCATCAGTTGGGGAAGGCACATCAGATGTTTCTCCCTGCAGCTTCGTCACCGTGGACACTAATTTGTAAAAAGGGATGGAGTCAGGGTCGGAGCGTGTCTCTCCCTAGATTAAGAGGCAGCGAAGCCCTCTCTAGCCTGGTGCTTCTTGAGAAGAATGAAAGAAAGCAGATTCCACTGCATTACGTCTTCATCCGTCCCATGCTGGGTGCGGGGAGGCTGGGCAGTGCCAGCCCAGCGCTGGGGCCAGCTCTGCCGCGCAGCCCACCCCAGCAAACAGCTGCTGCTGGCCCCGCGCTGCTGCAGTCCCCCTCGGGGTACCAGGATGGTCTGGGGGGTCGGAGGAGCCGCGTGGGATGGAGATGGGGAGCAACACCCGCTCTGCAAGTCCTTGCTGGGGTTTGGGTGAGCTTTTGCCTTCTGGGTGCTCCCCAGGACCTCATGATGGGGAACTAGATGTGGGCTGCACCCCCTCTTCGCCTGCGGGCCCCACCACAGCTGGGGCTGCAGCCAGCTGGGGACAAAGGAGTGTTTTCCCCATGCATAGCGAAAAAAGGGCTTGTTTGCTCCATGCACGGGAGGGAAAGGCTTTTTTGCCCCATGCATGGAAGAAAAGGGCTCATTTGCCCCATGCACAAGGGAAAAGGGCTTGTTTGCTCCATGCATAGGGGGAAAAAGATTTGTTTGCTCCATGCATGGGAGAAAAGGGCTCGTTTGCTCTGAGCACGGGGCTAAGGAAGGGACAGCCTGCCCTGGGCTGGGGTGGGCTGCAGGGGCAGCCACTGCCCTGCAGAAGGGGAGGCTGCCAGGGGACCCGATGGGACCCCGCTCCCTCCTTCCCACGCTGCCGCCCCGCTCAGCACTCCCGCTTATTTTCCAGAGAGGAAACCGGCAACCTTGCTATTATTTTTTTCTAATTTTTTTCATGTTTGTTTTTTTTCCCCCCCGTTCACATGTGTCGTGGCGGAGCCCAGCTGGGGGGCAGCGGTGCCGGGTGCCGTCGGGCGCCAGGTGCCGTCAGGGCGGCGCGGGAGGTGCCCGTCGGCCGTGGCGGGACAATGGCGGCGACAGCCCACGGCGCTCGCGCCCGTATTGTGTGAGCGAGGAGGAGATGGATGAAGGTCACATCCTGCCACTCTTCCGATGCCCGGCACCAGGAAAAAGCTGTGCTTTGTAAATATAAAAATAAACAACAAACTCTTCCCCCCATTTACCACCTTCCCCCCACCTTGAAGAAAACAACAACAGCCCCTGCGGTATCGCAGCCACCTGCTCAGGGAAGTGATTTTTCATATAGGCAGGAAATGGGGGGTCTAATTAAATCTGGGGTCAAGAACATAAAGGGAGAACAAAGTTTATTTAGGAGGGGCCAGAAGGGTGGGAGGGGGGTGCTCAGCGGGGCTGCGGATGCGTGTGACTCCATGGGACAGAGTTTCATAGAATCATAGAATCATTTCAGTTGGAAGGGACCCTTAGGATCATCGAGTCCGACCATTTCAGTGGGGCTGGCGTGGCGCAGGGGTTATTTTGGCCCCGGGGTGGGTTGCAGAGCATTGCTTTCGTCCCACTATCAGGTCACCCCTGGTCCCTCTTCCTGGGGACAGTGGTGGCAGCTCGGTCCTTGCCGGGGCAGGGATGTGCTTGGGGAGTCCCTGTTGTCCCTGTTCCCCGTGGGTGGAGAAAGGAGCCCGGGGAGCGTCACGCTCAGACCTACAAGAGTGTCCCCAGCCTTCAGCGAGATCATATGAGGTTCCTGTTTCACAAGCCGGAGGATGGCATTTCCATTGTGCTCGCCGGGGATGTGTTGCAACGGGGCAGCCGCTTCCATCCTTTGTCCTCCTGCCCGCAGAGGAGGAGTCTCAGCTTCTGCCAGGGTGACCCGTCACACCCTGTCCCCCCCTTACACCGAATTCAGCTCTGCTGGCTTCAACAGCCCCCCGGCGGGTCCCAGCCATGGGCATCACCCGCACCACCAGCAATCTCCAGCTCAAAGGATGCCACCACACTGGGTACCCTTGTCTGGAGGGTCCCCATGGAGTATGGGGACATCGTGAAGGCGATGCCCCATCTCGAGCCCCTGCTGGTGCTGACCCTGGGGTATCCTGGCCACCTCTGCTGCCTGCTCCTGCCTAATTTTCACAATCAATGAATTAACGAGGGGTTGACCCCCACCAAAGCCCTGCTGCGGACCCCTGGGTGCTGGTGGCAGTGCCCACTCCCCCGGGTTGATGTCACCGTCCTGGCCCCACACTCCTGCCCACAGTAGGCAGCTGCTGGATTTTGGGAAGCAATGCAGGAATCTCTGCCTTTGCTGGGCTCTTCCAGCCCAGACCCACTTTCTATCCCCCAGCCGGGCCCAACGCGCTGAATCTAAAGTAACACAGCATTGTTACGAAAAATAATTAAAACCCAACAAAAAGGCGAGAGGCAGCTGGAATCGGAGCGAGCCAGGCTGGTGTAACCCTTTGCGGGCAGGGCAGGCAGGGCAGGCAGGAGACCAGCATCCTGCATCCCCCTGTGCCTGCGGGAGTGGAAAGGGAGGTGACAGGTGTCCCAGCTCTCGAGGTGTCCCAGTACAGACCACGAGCAGGACTGGAGGCAGACTTGGGGCAGGATAGGGAATGATTCCCCATGGGAAAAGGGGAACTCGTGCCCTGGAGGCTTGTAAACCAACAGGATTCTTGCCCAGACTTTAGGGATGCTGGGTGTACCGTGGTCCCCACATCCATGATGACGGATGGGATGTGCAACCTGGGGACACTCAACCCAGGAGCTGCCCACCCCCCTCCCCACCCTGCAGAGAAGCATCAGGTCCCTTCTGTGACCACCAAATGGATGCAGGTGCCACCCACCATGCCAGCTGGGTGTTCCCTCCCTGCCACCAGCATCTCACCACCGAGCAGGGTACCAGAGGTGGCGACACAGGGCTGAGGACGCGTCCCCAGCCGCGGGCCATGCTCCAGCTGGGCGCTGTTTTGTAAGGACTCCTGGGCCTCTGCGGCACAGAGATAAGCCCAAGAATTCGCCGTCGGTTCCAAATATCCCATCCGCTTCCTCCCGCCGTCCTCGCCGCCGCTCCAGCCCGCTTGTCTCATTTCCGCAGCCTCGCGCTGGGGGGAGTTTTTCCTGTTTTCCCCCCCCCGGCCGCGGGGCGGTGGCGGGGGGCTGCGGGGTGCAGGGAGGAAAGGCAGGACAATGGGCGCGGGCAGGGATGGGCAGCTGCCCACCGCCCCCACCAGGGGTCTGCACTGGGGACATGGGGATTTGCTCGGTGGCCCAGGATGGGGTTGGGAGAGGCAGATGGGTGGCAGCAGGGGTGGCAGGTGGCAACGGTGGGGACGCGGGTCCTGGGCTGAGCTGAGATTGCAGATGCGGTTTCTTTTCCTTTCCTTTTATTATTTCTTTCTTTTTCTTTTTCTTTTTTTATTTTTTTTTTCTCTAAGGGTTTTGCTGTAAATCAACCCAAGCTCCCTCCGGAGCATCTTTTCTGTGCCACAGTGGGTGACACCAGCTGGAGGACCCCCCCCATCCACCTGAGCATCACCCCAGCGTGAGAACAGGGATGGAGCCAGGTACCGCCGCTCAGCCCAGCAAAGCTCTTGGTGGAGGGACCCTGCGATCCACAGGGAGATGAAACCTCCACCCAGAGCCACGATTTAGGGTCCCTCTAGTAAAAACCACCCACCGCAACCCCACACACAGCGTGGGAGAGCAGCATCCCCTGGGGACTGTCACCTCCCAGGGGCCGTGATGTGGGGCGAGGGGGCTGGGATGCAGCTCCCCCATCCCAAACCGCAGCCCCGGGAAAAGAGGGATCTGCTCTTGGGCTTTGCTTGCTTGGAGCCCAGCATCCTCCCAAATGGCTGGAGGGCAGCACTGCATCCCCTCTGGTTTTGGGGAGGGGAGAAGTTTCTTGCCCCCAGCCTCTGGGCTGAATGTGAGTGTTTACTCGCTGCCTTTCTCACCGCTCGCAGCGTGGCAGGAGTTATTCAAAGGCGGGCGGAAGTGAGCGCAGCAACTGAAACAACAATGAAAAGGAAACAAAGCTTGAAAAATTCTCCGTTCATAAATCAAGTGAACTGCAGGTGATCCCCGAGCAGGAGTGAGCTGAAGAACAGACCCGGCTCGGGAGGGGGCATGGCTGGGGTGTCCTGGGCTGGTTCTGGGTGATGCTGGGGTTGGTGTCCCTGTCCCCAGGGCTGCACATCAGGGGCTTTAGGGCAGGAGAGGTGCAAGGATCTCTGGGTTAATTTTTATTATATGTAAGCAGATCTGGGTGAGAGAGGTGAAGCTGCAGCCTGGGGATGGGATGGGGTCCCTGCTGTGGCCCCCCAAGGCTGGCAGAGCAGGGAGACGGGGCTCTGAGGGTGCTCCAGAAGCTGCAGAACCCCTTGGCTCCCTCTTCACCTCCTCTGCAGCTTCCTGCCTTCCTTTTGGGGTGAAACACACCAGTTTGGAAGCAATGGAACCGATGCCGTGCATGCACACGTGGCTCCAAGCCGCGGCCGTGCCGTGGAAGATGCCAGGGTTAACGGGAGACGGTCCAGGGCTCTTGGCGGCATCAGGCCATGGCTCCTTGCTGAGATCTCATAAAGGCTTTTTCCTCCTTAGGAAGAGGAGCTGCTGTCTTGGGACGGGCTTCTCGGCGTTGGCAGCATCCCTGCGCGGACAGAAAACCTCTCCCCATCCCAGCCAGGTCCTGCAGCATCTTGCTACAGGGGAGATGGGGAGCAGTTTGGACAAAGCCAGGTCTGCCCTCCTCACTGTCCCCTCTCTGCCAGCCCCTGTGAGCTGAGACCCCACCTTGGGGACACTGAAGGGGAGCTCATGCCTTTGGGATCCATGGATGGCTCCAAGCACTGAGCTGGTGGCAGCAGGCTGAACCGTACAGTGGAGAAAAGGAAATGGTCCCGGTCCCCATGCTGGGAAAGCCAGGCAGGATTGTATCTCCCCCACCCCATTATCCATCCCCCCTTCCATGATTTCCCTGTCATCTTGTCTTTCGGCAGAGCTGGAAAACTGGGAGACGACCGTAAATAAATCCTGTGTCTTTAAGCCGTTCTGTACAGTACAAGAAAACGCACTCGTTGAATTACAGCTTTTTAATCAAATACATGTAACCATGTCACTTAAAGTGCTCGCGAAAAGCAGGGGGAAAAAAAAAAGCTCAACACAATTGGAAGAGCATGATATTAAAACCAGCTGCTTGCTTACCCCCACCACAGTTAATAGTTTTTGAATGTTCTGAATGAGAGAGAAACCAGAGCCAAGCTCCACTTTCATGTCCATCTTTCTGATCAAGCCCTGTCAGACGGGGGGAGCCGGGCAGCCTGGCACAGTGATGGGGATGGGGGGAACGCGGGAGGGCTGTGCTCCTCTCTCCTGCCGCTTCTCCCGTCCTCTTGGGCTTTGTCCCCATGGTGACAGGGATGTGGCAGCCCGTGGGCTTCCTTTCAGAAAAGGAGCAAGCCTGGAAATGTGAGTGCAGGTTGCCCAAGCCCTGTGGCGATGAGGGATGCTGCCTTGGGACATCACCATTGTGTCATGTCCCACTCTGGCCACGTTCAACCCAGCTCCACCTCCTGATGCTTCTTCCTGTGCGTTGGCATCACCACTGCCGTAGCTCGTCCCCCATGGGTGCTGTGGCGCCATGGTGCCCACAGCATCCCAGCGTGCCGGCGCGGTCCCCAATGCCACATCCCCGTGTCCTGCCCCCTTGGGGCACACACGCCTGGACCACCTCGGTGTCTGCCTCCAGCCTCGCTGGCCACTGACTCCCCCAGCACCGCCTGCCAACCACCCCGGGCTGTGTGGTTCCCCCGTAACATGG
Source organism: Columba livia (assembly GCF_036013475.1). Lineage (NCBI taxonomy): Eukaryota > Metazoa > Chordata > Aves > Columbiformes > Columbidae > Columba > Columba livia. The sequence continues at coordinate 6,845,905 of NC_088617.1, forward strand.
ACCAACGCTCATTAAGCGTGAGGCAAAGACCACCAAATATGTCAAAACACACTTAAAATTTATTGTTTCATACCATACATTTGAGTCTCTTGAACGCCGGCCAGTGTTTCTCCCTCTCCACGATGGGGCCTATCTGCTGTCACCGACACTTCGCATATATGTATAGCCCGCTTGCTTTCTGTCTTTTTTTTTTCCCCCTTCTTTCTTTACATGAAAAATACAAACAATTGATGGAAAATGTACATTCGTTCCATATGGGACGGTCGAAGCATGGAGAGGAGCCAGGAGAGTCATTTTTAGGCAAACTCCTCTCTCCAGCGGATGGCTGGATGGCTTCCCAGAACGGCCCCGCGCGGCCTGGCCTGACTCTCCTGACGAGCCTCAGACAGTCTGTGACGCTCCCGCATGCGGGGGGGGACGTGATTCAGCTCCCTGCTGGGCTCATTCCTCCTGGGGGATGCTGAGCGCAGGAGGAGGGAGAGGTTTCCACTGAGACCCCTGCAATGTCCCAGATGGGCTGAGCCTGGCTGTGTGAGATGGTGATGGGGAGACTTGCTTTGCATGGGAGGTTGAGTTAGCTTAGTTGGGTTGGTTACACTAGGTTGAGTTGGTTCGCTTGTGTTGGGTAAGGTTGAGATAGGTTGGTTGGGTTGGTTAGGCTAGGTTGAGTTGTTTAGTCTGGGATAGGTTGGTTGGGATGGATTGGATAAGGTTGGTTGGGTTGGTTAGGCTAGGTTGAGTTGTTGTCTTTTGTTGTGTTAGGCTGGGATAGGTTGGGAGAGGTTGGTTAGGATGTGTTAGATTGGTTGGGTTGAGTTCATTAGTCTAGGTTGGGTTGCTTTCAGTTGCATTGTGTTGCCTTTGGCTGGGCTGGGTATCCTTTGGTTGGGCTGGCTCATTTTGGGTTGTGTTGGGTTATGCTGGGTTGTCCTGGCTTGTGTTGGGTTGGGTTGCACTGCATCAGTTGCCTTGGTTGTCTTGGGTTGTGCTGCCTTGATCTGTGTTGCCTTGAGTTGGGTTGTATTGGATTGTGTGACCTCTGGAGAGCACTTCCAACCCTTTCATGGTCCTGTGGCCTCTGGGAGGGATGTGAAGGCTGTTGGGGACAATGCTGGGAGCCTGGGGACCACAACCAGGGATCCACTAGTGATGGAGATGCAGAAAAAAAATGCTAAAAAGTATGAGTTTCAGGCTGCGCAGATTTTCCAGGACACATTAAGAACTCCTTACTGGCTTATTTTCTTTTTCTTTTAAAAAGCCTGTAATGCTTATGATACCATGGCCCTGATTTGCTGCAGAGAACTGCCCTCCTCTGCTTGGAAACTGTGGGGAGCAGAGCTGGGGGGAGCATCCATCCATCCATCACCCCCCCGGGCGCTCCGGGCACGGCCGTGGAGGAAACAGGGCCTTTCCTGTCCTGCAAGGAGTGCTGAGATTTTTACACGTTTCCTTTCCCAAACTGGGCTGCAAAACAGAAAGTTGGGGAAGGTTTGGGAACTTTTCTTCGTCTCGGTCAGGAAAGGTTGTGCTGGGAACGTTTGGAAACTTTCTTTGCATTTTAACCTTTTCCCTTTGGTTAACCTCTACAGCACATAATGCTGTTACATCTCTAAATGGTTTGCCTCCCATCTAAAAAAACCTGGAAACTTTTTTTTTCCAATGCTCTTTTTCTCGAGTCAGGAAATGTTTTGGAACCATTTCCCACAAACAGGTTTGGTTTTGATAAATCTTCTTTTTTTTTTATTTTGGTGGAAGAGCGAAAAAAAAATATCCCATCAATAGCTGTAGAGCAGCTGCTTGGTACCGCGGGTGGGGGACCAGCACCGGCAGCCTCTTCTCATTCCCACTGGTGTCCCCACCGCAGGGATGTGTGGTGCTGAGCACCCAAAATACATGTACAAGGAGATTTAATTTCCCATTAACATCCCAGCTGGGATGATTTCATTGAGGCTACATGTCCGCAGGTGCGTATGGGTGTTCCCTCCCCTCCGGTGGCTCCAGACCAGAATGTCTCCGGCTTCTCTGGAGCTTCCACCGGCTGCCCCGGTGTGTCCTGCTCACCGCTGGCTCAGCCGCGGCTTCGGCCTCAGGAGCTGCGAATCACCGGGCTGGCTGGCACATGCTGTTTTAATATTTGAGTGATGTCATCCAGCACTCTATAATGCCGTAAAAAAACCAGAACATCTATAAACCTGACCAGTGAACCTCCAGCAGAACACACACGTGCACGGGTGTGCACACGGGTGTGCACGTGTGTACACATGCATGGACGTGTGTGCAAACAGACACACATGCACATGCACAGATGCACAGAGACGCATGCCTGCACACAGATGCACACACACATGGATGCACATGCTTATGCACACGTGGATACACACATGTGCATGTGCAGATGCACACGTGGGTGCACATGCAGACATGCACATGCAGACATGCACATGCAGATACACAAAATGGGACACACAGACATAGATATGCAGAGATGCACACACATATGCATGCACACGGGTACCCAGGGGTGCACATACACACACACAAATGCATGTACACAGTGATGCATATACACACAGATGCACACATGGTGATACACACAAATGCATGCACACACACACACGATTGCACACCGATACATGAGGATACACACGCAGATGCACACACATGGATACACACACACACACACACACACACCCCAACACATGTACACATGGATACACACAGTGATGCATGTACACACAGGTGCACACGTGCTTGGAGATGCACACACAAGGATGCACACACACACACACGTGACAGGCAGCATGGGAAGGCTGGGTGTGATGGTGCACACTCTGCCCAGGGCTGGTGACACTCACATGTGTCACAGAATGTTGGGGCCTCTGTAGAAGCAGCCCCAGCGTGGGCCAGTGAGCATGGGGGAATCCACTGCCCCATGTCTCCAGGGGACACGGAGCAGCTGCCACCTGCCCATACAGCCCAGGCAGGTCCTGGTGGTGCCTCCCCCTCTCCCTGTCCCGGCAGGATCGGCCTGTCAGGTTTTACATATACCTATCAAATACCTTCTCCATATTTCTGCCATAACGACCTGCTAAGAGCCCCTCACTCCTCCTTCCAGCCCAAAACCATCAGGCCCTGAGCTTTGGAGAGATTAAGTCATAAAAATCGGAAGGGGCTGCATGGTAACAGCCCCGGCCTGAGCCATAACGGCAGTGAAATCATCCCCAAACTATTTCAGCCCCATCATTTCCAGTCCCACGTCACACCTGAGCCACTGGCACGCAGCAAAATAAAACACTGGTGGATGTTTCCTGGCCCCGGCGCAGCTGTACAGGGATGGGGGCAGGGAGAGGAGGCAATGTTAAAAATAAAAAGCTCTGCCGGTGCTCAGGGCTGTCTCATCCCAGCGGGGTTTTCTGCTCTGTAGTTTGCATTAATTCACCCTGAGCAAAGCCACGGGGCCAAAGAGCCAGAGCACAGCGAGACTGGGAGACAGCGGATTTAGCATCAAACCCAAACGTGGCTAATTAGCAATGTGGGTGAAGCTCATCGAGGAGCCAGCATCCCTGGCAGGGTCTGCCTAGCTCGCTGCTCTCCCGATGGATTTGGATCAGCCCTGGTGCCAAAACCCAGCTCTGGGGAGGTCCAGATCCTGTCCTGGCCGTGGCTAAAACGTGATGCTGCAGCTCTGGTGCTGCAGGAAGGTGCCTGCAGGCTAAGTACCAGCCACGTGCTGCTCACTCAGAGGCCAGGCTGGAGGAATAGCCATGGTTTGGGACACTTCTTGCTGCATTTAACAACAAAACAGTGAGTTTAAGTGAAAAAGGTTGTGCAAAATGCTGAGCAATAGGAGGAGGCTTGGACAGAACCCAGGGTCTGGCACAGGTCCTCCTACCTCCCGTTATCTGACCCAAACCCACACTCCTGTTTTCTTCCTCTCTCCTTTTCCTTCTTCTTGTTTCCCTGTGACCTGGGGTAGGGCTGGCCAGCAAGCTGGGGCAGCTGCACATTGTTCGCAGCCTTGATCGCAATTAGGCGTTATTATTAATAAAAACACCCAGGGCTGCATGAAGCAGGAGGGTTGGCAGGGCTCTGCCTGCTTTTGTGTAGGAGTAAGTCAGGGCTTTGCTGGCAAACACCCCGTGGTGATGCCAACATGGGGAGCCAAATCTGGCATTGGGTCTCAGTGACCTGGGGAATGGTGGACACGGCGGGTCCCTGCAAATCACTCTGGCACAGTTTGGTGCTTTTGCAGCGATGCAGCAGCTGTTGTTTCAATATGATGCATCCCTGATGCATTTATGGATGGGAGTGACCATCCCTCACTCTGCGGTTTTCAGATTGGTGCCTACCCCAGCACTTCAGCAGCATCCTTGGGTACGAAGCAAGGAGATCACCGCTCCTCACCCAGCCCCATGGCAAAATTACATTTCAACAGGTTTTCAGCACAGGTGCTGTGGGAAAGCTCCAGCTGTACCCAGGATGCTGCCGGTGCTGCCGACCACCCGAAACCACAGCACACGGCACCCAAATTGCTCCAGAGCCAAAAAGTCAGCCCAGTTATTTGCAGCCAGTCTCAGAGATCAGAGGCGAGCTGGCACAGCCCGAGCCATAGGGAAAGGAGGGGATTTCTGCTGCAGAAAAATGACTTAATGTTTCCTCCGCCATGCGACGCGCTGCCGGCTTCCCCCGGCACCGCGGGGCAGCTGCGCGAGGGCCGGCGCGTCCATCGCGCCTCCGAACCGTGGGAAGTGACCGCATCCCAGCCCGGACGGTACCTGGAAGTTCGGGGGGATGGAAAATAAGTCAGGGTTTTCTTTTTTTTCCCCTCCACAACCCCCCCTCCTCATCTCCTTCCTCCCGGCCGCTTCGGGGAGCGGAGCCGCTTCCTTTCATAGTCATCGGCGGCAGCACAGGATGCTTCTCATTTGGTGTTGTGTTTGTTTGGTGCGGCGCGGGGTTCTGGCACCCGCCGGGCGCCCGCCAGCCCTCCCGTGTAGGTAGTGAGGTCATTTTTCCATGTATTCCCCTTTTTTACATACTGTATATGGAAAGACAATGAAGCGCCTTTCTGGCGTTTAGTGGGAACACGTCGCCAGCCCCCGGAGTGGTCCCGTTTATTAGCGCTCCGCATTAAACAACAACACACACCAAAAAAAAAGTGAGTCAGGATTTAGTCCTGTTAACACTAATGTGAATTTAATTTAGGAGAAGCTTGAAAATTAATGTCATTTGTTAAATATCCATTTCCCCTAAAAGGCAATTCTTTGCCAACAACAACAAAAAAACTCTTCTATTCAATTTTTTTTTTTTAATAGCCGTTTTTGGCGATATCAGCCTGGTTTAAATCACTTGGCGTTCAAGGAACGGATGCCACTGGGGTTTTATGCAACAGATTGTCATTTCTCCTTTTCAAATTGGACAAAAAACATTACTGTAAATCATAAGAGTGGTTCACGGGAAGGGGATGAAGCTCCGGCAAAGCACCGGCGGCTCTGCACGGCGTGATGACCGAGAAGCGGGCGGGCTCCTACATGTGGTACTTTCTTCCAGCTCCAAGAAACAGAGTGAAAGCATCAGAGCAACAGGCTCTCTTTTGGGGGAATTTCGCAGGAAAATGGGGGTTAGCCATGAGGACCACGCACCGATGCGCTGGCAATAACCACACCGAGGCTCGTTTTGGAGGAGGATATCACATGTTTTTATTACGTTTTAATCTGAGAACAGCTGCTTTTCCTGCAGAACGCGCCTCTGGGCGTCCCGTCCTGTCCCGGTGCCGGTGCCGCCGGCTCAGCCGTGCTCACCGAGCCCCGGGCGGCTGATGGGGCGGCAGCCTGGAAATTAATACATTTGCCAGGTTGTCAAAACATTAATCAACGGATACAAAAATCTGGAAATGGTTGGGACAACATGTATTTGCGGAAAATATGTGTTCACACAACAAGCACACAAGATGGGAACAATTATATGAAGATGTTTTAATAATTAACCAGTATAAAACAGTTTGCTCTCCATACAGTTCTAGACAATAAAAGTGTTTGCAGTCATATTTTTCTTCTATACAAAATTCCAGTCAATTGTTCCACAACATTTACATTGTCATTCGCTTTTCACAAAATATCTCCTTTTTCCCCCCATTTTTTTTTCAAATCCAGCTTTGCTACATAAATGCTTTAGATCTCATGGATATCCCTTGATTTATTTTTAAAAAGTCTAATAAAAAAAAACCCCAAAGACATTAAATACCATTTTATATATAAAAATGCTTAGTAAAAATATAGTTTTGTTGCCCAATTAAAATATATTGCTGAGAATACAGTAAAAACTGTCCTAAAGCCCACCCCTAACAGGCGCCGACACTTTTTACGGCCCCAGCAAAGTCTTCCTAAAAGTTTCCCCCCCCCTCCAAGTTCGCCTGCCCTTGGGTCAAATACTGGGGGGCAAGTTGCTTCGGCTCGTCCTGGTGGTGGTTGTTTCAGGCAGGATTTACTGGAATTGGCTTAAAAAATGCCCCTTGGAGCTGGTGGGAGCTACAGCTACACCCTGCCGAGGGCTGGACTGGGAGCGCGGTGGGACGGCTAGTGCTTGGGAAAGGCGTCTATTGTGTTATATAGTTATATGGTATATCAGTGAGTTCAGCATGGTTTTTCTCTAAAAAAAAAATTTAAAACAAAAAAAAATGAACGAAAGAAAGCGATGCATTTAATGAGATACTCTAAATATTATGGAGCTCGTGGTTAAAGGAGGATGGCTTTTTGTTTTTAACGGAGAGCCGGGGCTCTCACGGTGAGAGCATCGGGCGGCGGGGCCAACCTAACCGGTGATGCAGGGGCTATAGTAAACTGCACTGCTGGCGTCGGACAGCGCGGATATCAAGCTGCTCTCCTCGCAGGAGATGCTCCTAGGAGTCACTTTGGACAGGGAGACATGGTAAGGGAGTCCCGAGGCTTCGGGACGAGTCCTGCTCATGTTCAAATATTGATCAAACTCGTTGCGATCAACGTCTGTCCAGAGCTCGGTTTGGTTCAAGTGATCCACGCTCTCCATGTGATGGGCTTCGGGTGGGGGCGAGAGCTGGCCCAGGTGGGCGGAAAGCCCGTTCTGAGTTCCCGAGCACATCTGGTTGTAGTATATGCTGGAAGGATGGGGAGTCCTCATGGCGTCCGCCAAGTGCGATGGGGTCTGCGCGTAGGGCACAGCCACGTCCCGCCCCATGCACTTCTCCTGGGGAAACTCCATCTGGTGATGGTGGTGGTAGCCGCGAAAGGGCATCATGTTGCAGTCATCCTGCATGTGCGGAGGGAAAAACGCCGGCTCGGTCTGTTCCAAGACATCCAAGGGAGACATCTCAGGAGTTGGCAAGCCATAGTTTTCAATATCCGACCCCATGGAGTGGAGTTCTCTGAAGTGGTTAAGTGGGGGAGGCTGGGGGTGGCCCGGCTGGCTGCCGCCATGGTGACTCATGCTGAAGTTGTCACTGCAAGGCTGGGAAAGGTTATGCAGGAGGATATTGGGTTCCATCCTCTTGATTTTCTTGGCTTGCTTCTTTCTCCTTGGGCGGTACTTGTAGTTGGGGTGATCCTGGAGATGCTGGATTCGCAGCCGCTCTGCCTCTTCCACGAAGGGACGCTTGTCACTGGCGCTCAGTGCTTTCCATGATTGGCCTGGAAGGGGAAAGCAAAGCTCTGTGACACTGCCTCGGCCACCTGGCCCTGGCTGGGGCATGGGGACACCCGGGGAGAGGGAGCCTTTGGGGTGGGAAGGGCTCCCTCAGCCACTTTGGTGCCTGACCGTGGTCCTGGTGCTGGCACAAGGAGGGGCTGGGAACTGGGAGCCCAAGCAGGGCTGTCCCTCCATCCCAGCAACAGGTTCAGGCTGTGCCCAGCACTTCAGCACAGCGGGAGAATGGGGGTGCAAAGCCGGGGGGGAGCGCAGCAATCCCCCTACCAGGGCAGGGGATTTTGCCTCCCGCTGCCCCTCAGTACATCCTGGTCCTCTGGGGTGGCTGCTTCCCTGCATCCTGCATCCACAGCCCCACTCCTCCACAGCCCAAATTGCTCATCCCTAAACCCCACAGCTCTGTATTCTGAATCCCATGTCCCCGCACCCTGTAGCCCCGTGTCTCCGCATCCTGCTGCCTTGTCTGGCCATATCCTGCTTCCCGTAGTCCCGCATCCTGCAACTCTGTCTACCCATATCCTGCTTCCCGTGTTCCCACATCCCGCATCCTACGGTCGTGCATCCCGCATCCTGCAGCCCTGTATTCCCATATCCTGCATCCCTGCAGCTGCATACCCCACAGCCCTGCATCTTTGCATCCCACAGCTGTTTCCCTGTATCTCATGCGTGTGTAGCTCTGTATCCTCACATCCGACAACCCACAGCCCCATATTCCCACATCCTAATCCCACATCCCACAGCCCTGTAGTGCTGCACCCCACAGCCCTCGATCCTGCAGCCCTGCATCCTTACAGCCCGTGTCCTCACACTCCCACATCCTTGCAGCCCACAGCCAACATCCCTTCATCCCATCTCCCTACAGCTCGCATCCCGCAGCCCTTTAACCTTGCAGCCCCCAGCACCCCACCCTTCTAACTCAGTTCCTGCACTCCCATATACTCACAGCATGCCCCTCCCTGTCCTGTACCCTTGCAGTGCACATGCCGATACCCCGTACCCCTGCAACCCACATCCCCAGCCCCTTATCTCTGCGTTCTGCTCCCCTGTACCCCTGCAACTCACATCCTCAGTCCTATAGCCCTGCACTCCAACGCCCCATACCCCTGCAGTGTATATCCCCAGCCCTGTAACACTACCTTGTACCCTTGCAGCCCACATCTCTGACCCTTAACTGTCTACCCCTACGTGCCTAGCTCTGCATCCCCGCATCCCTGCATCCTCAGCCCCACACCCTCACATCTCACAGCCCTACACTCTTGCAGCTCTCATCCCCAGCTCCATCCCTGCATCCCTAGTCCCATACACCCACATTCCTGCATCCAGAACCCCATATCCCTGCATCTCCAGAACCCCGCATTTCTGCATCCCAACATCCTGAGCCTCATCCCCAGCCCAGTATCCCCACATTCCACAGTCCTACACTCTTGCAGCCTCCATCCTCAGTCCCACACCCCCACATTCCCGCACCCCCAGCCCCATAACCCCACATCCCCAGCCCCATACCCCCGTATCCCTGCATCCTCAGCTCCATATCCCCACATCACTGCACCCCCAGCCCCATAACCCCGCATCCTCACCCCCCCAGCCCCGCACCCCTCCTCCCGCAGCCCGTCCCGCTCACCCAGCATCTTGCTGAGCACGGCGTTGTGCAGGTCGGGGTTCTGCTGCGCCAGCCGCTTGCGCTCATCCTTCGCCCAGACCATGAAGGCGTTCATGGGCCGGCGGATGCGGGAATCCTCGCCGGCCTTGCCCTCGGCCCGGCCCGCCGGGGGGCTGTATCCATAGCCCGGCTCGGGGCTGGGCGTGCGGCTGGGGGCCGCGCCGGGGCCCGTGCCGGGGGCCGCTCCGCCGGGGCCGGGGCCGAAGGCGAAGCCGGGCTCGGGGCTGGGCGTGCGGCTGGCGGGGGAGGCGGCTCCCGGGGGGCGCGGGAAGGCGAGCCCGGGCTCAGCGGCCGGCACGGCGGCGGTGACCCATGAACAGTCGCCCCGGGGTTGCGATATCTCCTCTCGGCAGTAGTTAGACTCAGATATATTCATTCCAGCTGGACAGCACTTTGTGTCCGACCCGACCGGGTGCCGGAGAGAGAAAAAACGGGTCCCGCCGCGTTCCACCGGGTCCAGCAGCCGCCGAGCAGCAGCCCCGCCGCTCGCCTCGCTCGCCTGCGCTTCGGGGGGATTTGGGGTCGGCTCGGTTTGTTTTGGTTTCTTTTCTTTCTTTCTTTTTTTTTCCTCTTTTATTTTTTTTTTCCCCCTTTTCCCCCCCAAAAAAAAACTTTTGGGATGATGCTGGGCTGGAAGGGGCAAAATATAGCCGGGCTGGACCAATCAGCGGGGCGGAGGGGAGGAGGAGGAGGAGAGGGAGAGGAGGAGGAGGAGATGAGGGGGAGGAGAAGAAGGAGGAGGAGGTGGAGATGAGGGGGAGGATGAGGAGGAAGGGGGGCGTCCCCAGGCACCAGCAGGAAGAGCCACCCGGAGAGGGCCGGTCTGGGACCAGTGTGGACGCTGCTGCCCAGTTCCCTTCCTTCCAAGGAGGAGGGTTGTTAATTTTTTCTCTCTCTTCCTTTCCTTTCCTTTCCTTTCTTTCTTTTTTTTTTTTTTTTTTTTTTTTCCTTTGCAATCCTCTTTTCTGACTACTTTCGATGTGCCCGCTTCTCCCGCAGCAGCGCCGAGCCCAGCCAGGGAAGTGTTGAGATTTGCCTGCCCGGGCGCTGCTTTGCAGGCAGACAAGGATGCTCGGGGCTTTGCATTTGTTCTTCTTACGACTTATTTCGCGTGTGTATTTTTGTCAGCATTCCCCGCCCGGGGTCGGGAGCAGCCCTGGGGTGAAAGCAGGGGCGAGCCCTCTTCCCCATACAATTTTCCTATGGGAATTTCATTGCTGGGGGGAAGAAACATCTCCTTGCTTTTAAGCAGCATTCACATTAAAAGAAACACGTTTTCAGCCTGGTGTCCTAGGGGCTGTTGAGGAATGGTGTGTTCACTGGTAGCTGGGGGATTGTGGCTAAAACCTGCCGAGCTGTGCTGCTGGCGCTGGCACGGCCGTGCTGTCACCGCAGGCACCGCGGGCACAGCAGCACGCCCACAACACGCTGCCATCCGAGAAGCAACGTGTCCCCCGCCACAGGGTCACGGCTCCACTTGCTCGGCTGCCGTCCAGCAGAGATTTGCTGTGCCAAAAGCCAGGGTAGGTGGTCTGAAGGTCCTTCCTGCCCTTGGCATGGCAGAGTTATGAACTCTGCAGGACCTGTTCACAAGCTGCGAGACCTGCCTGAATGCTGTCCCTGCTGCCCAGAATCCCTCCGGCTATGGGGTGATGTGTGAAAGGTGCCCCAGTGTCAGTATCTGCCTCCAAGGCCCCTCTGGCTGCAGACGTGCCTGAGACCCCAACCTGAAATGTGAACGTCAGCCTTGGGAAGACTTGGGGCGCCGGGTTGCGCAAGAGCCCGGCTCCCAGCCTGCTCGCAGTGGTGGGGTATTGCATGCCATGGTTTCTGTGTGTCTGGAAGTGATTTGAAAAAGTCGATCTGCTGTTAACCCTAAAGAAAACAAAGGCCTTAAAAAATAAGTTGTCTCATTTATTCAGTTGCTAGCCAGGAGAGATAGAGGTTCCAGGCTAGATTTCCTTCACGTTTCTGGAGACTCTTATTAAAATTTTGCAAGAGCAAATCAGTACCAGTCCATGGGAGAGCCCGTACGGCTGCAAGGAGCCTGTTCTCTCCTCTCCCTCATCCTGCCCTGGCCGTACAGCCAAGGATGGAGCTGGAGCACTGCGATGCAGGAGGGACAGCCACATGTCACTGCCTGGAGTAGAGTCCCCAAGCTACCAGTGGCTTTGGCTCTTTGCCCCTGCCCTGGGAGCAGCAAGGTGGGTGCTGGGGTAGCTTGGGACCTCCAGCCCAGGACCTGCAGCTGCTTGTGGGGTAAAGTGAGCAGCCTTTGGGGCAGCTGGTCTGGGCAGCTGCTGGAGACAATCCAGACACATCCCCCCGCACTGATCCTGGTCCTTCTCCCAGGCTTTGGCTGAGCACATGGCGCTTTCCCTGGTCACATCCACCCTGTGGCCTCCCCTGTGGCCTCAGCAGCACCCATGGCCTCTGAGTGGGCTCAGAGCTGCCCTGGCTGGACCTGGTGCCACCAGTTGACATTTGGGACATGGGGATGAGCTGCAGAGGGGTGGGAGTGGGGACAGCTCAGATTTTCGCAGCCCTGGAAATGATGCTAAGAGAAGCACATGGGGTCTATGCCCGGCTCAGCTTTCCCAGAGGTGGGACACACAAAACCCCAGCAGCACAGCCCCTCCTGTCACCCCGCTGCCCCAGCGACACAGGGAGGTGGCAGGGGGTGCTGGTGACCCCCCGACCCCAGCTTCTGAGCGGCCGCATCTGCAACGGCGTGTGGGGAGGAAGCGCTGGACATCCCTGGGCAGAGATAACATCGGTCTGTGCCAGATGGGTGACCTCCCCCTGCACCCTCCTCGCCGGGTCTGGCGTCGGGCGAGCTGGACGGCGGCCCAGCACACAGCCTCAGGAGCTGTAGGTTTTATTTTTTTATTTCCCTCCCCCCAGCTTTATTGGGCTGGCTGCTTGCTGTCCCAACCCCGGCCCCTGGTTTCCTTTCCTAGCATCCCGCACAGCCCAGCACCACACCTAGCAGAGGAAGCATGGTAGGGACGGCAGCCTCCACTCCAGGCACAAAGGCATTTTCCCTCCCTGCCCCCAGCCCCTGCCTCTTGCTGCTGCTTATTCCATTGAGCCAGGTCTGATGCTGAGCTTCCACCTGCCTAAAAATAGACTTGGCACCACCTGGACCATCCCAAGGGGCCTCAGGGATTTGGGGGCTTGAGGGAAGGTGGTGGGGATGGCAAGAATGTAAGAGTGAGCGCTGCTAGCTGAGCCTGGTGGATATTTCTACTGCTGATGGCTGCAGGTGGGTACAGCATCCCCAGGCTGGGCTAGGGGCTGTGCAACCAAATCCAAGGGATTTACCCTCAAAATTTGCACCCAGGCTACAGAGGCAGCAGGTGGATGCTGGCAGAGTCCCTGCAGCACAGCAGCAGGAAAACCCTGAACCCTGATGGGAAAATTGCTTTTAATTCTCATTTTGTAGAGGGTGCAAGGAACCAGGGGAGCAGTGAATGGGGCAGGAGAATGAGCTGTCCCCAGGCCTGGGTGCGGGTTCTGCACCCTCTGCAGCTCACACCTTCTTCACAGCCTCACTTCTAGATGTGTTAATCACCAGGCAATTACCGGTGTGGGGCTGTTGCCCCCTTGTCTCCAGTTGGATGAATATTTCACAGGAAGAGATTTCTTATTAATTACAGCTGATAATTATCTCAAGGCCACACCGCACAGGTACCCAGGGTGGATGGAGGTGACCTACCCCAACTCCTTCATCCCAAAGGAGATGACCTTTACCGGGCGGTCGAGGGGAGCGGGGGCACCTGTGCCGGGCTGCTTGGTGCCACTGCGGGACGCCTGGGCTGGCAGCTTCCCTGGCACCCCAAAAGGTGCCCCCACGCCAGTGGGTCCCATGGGCTCGCCCGGGGCCATTGCAGGTTTGCTGGAACAAAGGCTTCCCGAAGAAAGGCGCTTCCTGGCGAGCAAAGGACTCGGGACCCGGGCTGTGTGGGATGCTAGCTGGAAGGCTGAAGTCATCTGCTGGGAAATGCTGCGTTTCACCGGAGCCTCCCTTTGTCCAGGGTGCAACTGACCGCCCGGTTTCCTCGGGGACAAATGGTTCAGTGGGTCAGGCAGAGCTGGCAAGCTCCGAGCAAGCCGGCCGGGGGCTGCCGGGCAATGCTGGATGGCATCTGTGTTAGGAGCATTCCAACAGCAGCCATGGGCTGCAAAGGTGACATGTCCCCTGTGTCCCCAGCTGGGGACCAGCCTCTTTCTGATCTGAGCTGGGTGGAGAATGAGTGGCCGCAGATGGCCCCAGCCCAGGGAATGACCAGCTCAGCTGTTTTCTGCTCATTTGCTCTTTTTATTGGCTTCCAGCTTCTGACAAGCGAAGGGCACTGTGGACGGCGTGAAGGTGTCCTGGACTCACTGTCACCTGGCCCCACTGTCACCCACACTGGTAGCTCCCTGATGACTGTGGGACTGGGCTGGCTGAGCCCGGCGATCAGCCACCACATCCGAGGAAGCGGAGAAAGCTGACTTTCTTTTCCAGCTCTTTCCAATAAGCGGAGGTCAACCTTGTTTATACAGGATTATAACTGGAACGACAACAGTATTACCCATTGTGAGAGCAGTGAAACCTAAAGCTAACCCGAAAAAGCTGTTGGTCTGCACAGATGTGGCTGTTGCAGCATCCCAGGTGGTGGCTGGAGCCCTTGGTCCGCACAGGGGCCAACCTGCCTCCCCTTCCCCTGCCATTGCCCTGCCATGGCCCTGACTCCCTGGTGATGGTCCCATCAGCTCAGGGTGCTGCAATTCCAGCTGCATCACTCTGTGTTTGCTCCCTCTGAAACCCAGGGTGCAGCCCCCACACCTCGAGCATCTTATGAGTCTGATGGGGAGCAGCTGAGGGACCTGGGGGGTTCAGCCTGGAGAACAGGAGCTGAGGGGAGACCTTCTTATCTCTGAACTGCCTGAAAGGAGGTTGGAGCCCAGGGAGATTGGGCTCTGCTCCCAAGGAACAAACGCCAGGACCAGAGGAAACAGCCTCAAGTTGTGCCAGAGGAGACTGAGGTCAGAAATTTGGGGATAATTTCTTCCCGGAAAGGGCTTTTGGGCATTGGAACAGGCTGCCCAGAGCAGTGGTGGAGTCACCATCCCTGGAGGGGTTGAACAGACATGGAGATGAGGTTCTCAGGGACATGGATTAGTGACAGGGGCGGGTGAATGGTTGGACTCCATGATGTTGAGGGTGTCTTCCAAGCAAAATGATTCCGTGATTCTATGTGAGCAAAGCTGCTGGCAATCCCACCCACAGTGCTCGCAAGCACCAGGAAAGGCTTCGGCACGGAGCACGGGGAGGGCTGAGCGTGCTGGGGCGTGCGGGGCTGCAGGCGCTGCAGCCGGTAGCTGCTTGCGGCAGTGGTGGTTGCGTTAATACTCGGTTCACATCACGGAGAGAGCCCAGGCTTTTAGGAAGGAAAGTCTTACAGTTCTACCAACTATTTCAAGACTCCCATAAACACATTTTTTGGTTCAGCATTAATGAATTACCTCAATGCAGAGCCGCTCATGCCAAATACATGAATACAGAGTGTAGAAAAGCCGCCGAGAAGCAGATTTGGCTGCCGTTCAGCTGCTCCGATCGGCACAATTTCTTTTCTGGATTATAGCAAGCAAATGCACTCTGCCCGTGGCACTGCATCCTCCCAGGAACGGGCAGCTGGCCGACAGTTGGGCTGCACAGAGCCTGGGCATGCCGGGGTTATTTGCTGCTTCCATCACTCCAGTTGGCAGCAAACGCTGCTCGCTGGTGTCTGCGCAGGAGACGTGGCCAAGAACTGGGATCCTGCTCTCTCTGCGTGCCCAGGCTGGCTGCTCCGAGCTGCCCAGCCTCCTCCTGGCTACTAGAAAACTGCAATTGGGAGGATTTCTGAGCCTGATTTTTTTCAGGGGGAGGTGGGTCGGGGCTGCCCATCTGTGGCCGTGCAGCCACGTGTGCCCACGAGCAGCACGACTGGGTGAGGATCCTCCGTGGCTCCTCTCCATGGAACAGAGAATCCTCACCTGCATCCTTGGTGAGTGTGTCCCCCCCTTTCCTCCAACAGCAATGGCTCTGCCATGCTGGGGACTGCCGGAGGATAATGTGCCCCCCAGGAAAAGCACAGAACCCCCACCTTGTGCAGAAGCCTTTTTCACTGGGGTTCTGCTCTTGTGTTCCAAACCTCTGCACCCCACTGGGTGTTTGCTCATCCCTCGCTCTTCCAGCATCATGCAGCTGAAAGCATCATGGATAAACAGGCTTGCATTACATTGTGGATGAGAATTTCAAGGAGGGGAATTAAGGAAGGACACACAGCCACGACACCTCCACTGCTTTGCACCCCAGGAGCTTGTCAGCAAGGGCTGAGTTGGTTGTTACCTCCCTGCTCCCTAAAATGAAGCTCTGCAGCAGGCGAGCAGGGGAGAGGGGGTGTCTGGCTGCCCCCTGCGCCCGTCGTCTCCCTCGCTGGGAGGGCTCATGCAGCAGCGCAGGACGTCTCCATCTGGGAAAGGTTTGCTGTTCTCAAGAGCTGCTGTGGCTCCCGACATGGTTTAACTTAGCGAGAGGCATTACCTCACCGGCCCGCCGCAGATGGCAGATGGCTGGGGGCTGTGCCGCACTCCCCTCTCCCTGCTTCATCTGCAGCCCCTGAACCCAGTGCTTTCTGCTTGGGTTTGCCATGTGCTGGCCAGTTTGCTCACAGGACCTCTGGAAGGCAGTCACCCAGTTTTGGAGCATCACTCCCGTCAGGCCTGCAGGAAGGGGAGCCCTTTGCAGCATCCCTGGAGAAACGGGAACCCTTTGTTGCATCTCTGGAGGAAGAGGAGCCCTTTGCAACACCCCAGGCACTGACAACCTTTGCCAAAACTCACAGCCCATCTCCTTGCACACAGGTGCTCGTGGCCACCTCTTTGCTTTGCCAAGACTTTCGGCACCCGTAAGCAAGGGTAAGGATGTTGCTGAGTGCAACCGTACCTTCATATAGGCAGGGAAACCCTGAGTGCTAAACCTAAGTGGAAGAGTTTTGGCTCAGAAGTGGGGAGATGCTGCCATGGCTCTGTGCCTCAGTTTCCCCACATGCTGTGCAGGTCATGGGGCAACCCAGCCTCTCCTTGGGCCTTTTAGAGGCAACAATCTCCCCAGCAAAGGGCAGGATGTATTAGGGTAATTTGGACTGGGTGTTTCTTTTTTGAGAAAGAACAGTAATAATAATAATAATAATTACAATAATACTACTAAAAATGAAGAAAAAGGCCTGAGAGCTTTCCTTCCCTGCAAGCAGAGGAGCAACTTTTCTTTTTCAGTGCTGTACTGGGGACATTAAGGGAAGGAAAGGAGTACAAATGTGCTGCATTTGCAGCTCAAAGCCTCAGGAACTGTGACATTCCACCCCCATAAATTAGCCTAAAAGTGAAATTTAAAAGCTTGCACAGGCAGCATCTTTCTCTTTGCTTTCTGATTTCAGAGCATCCTTTGAGCTGAAGCTCAAGGAAAAACAGCAGCGAAACTCCTCAGCAGTAGAGCTGGAGCTGGGGGATGCTCTGAGCAGCTGCAGGGGGTTCTGGTGCATGGGTGCAGGGTGGGAGGAGGAGGAGGATGGTGTGGACCCCCCAGGGATGAAGGCTGTGCTGATCCCGGGGATCCCAGCGGCTGGTGGGGTGCAGGGGGATGGTGGGGAAGGGCTCCAAGGCAAAGGCTTTGTTCGCAGGCCAGCCAGGAGTGTGCAAGGGCCGCCGGATTCCAGCGTTTCTCCTCCACGTCGCTCCCGCTGTGTGCGGGAGCCGGGCCAAGGTGGAGCACGGCGGGGTGGAGCGGGTCCCCGAGGACGGCAGGGGCTGGCTGGCCGCGTGTTTAGCCCTTAAATTGCCTGGGAAAGCAGCTCCATCTTTCCATCTCTCTCCGGGGATCTTCTCTCACCCAAGCTGAGGCTGTTTCCCAGGCTGTTTGCACCAAACACCTCCAGCTCTGCCCTCCAACCAACCTTACTCAGATCTGAAAATGCTTGGGAAGGATAAGCAAAGGCTCAGAACAGAACAGCCCTTCGTGGCGTGCTGGAGCTGCAGAAATAAGGTTAAAGGCTCTTATCTGATGGAGCTGCAGCCTTGCCAAAGCCTGTTGCTATCAGCTCAGGACACATGTGCTATTGGCAAAGCTTCGGGGACACAATAATACAAACAGTTTTCATTGTCGAGTCAACAATGATGGGAGAAGGAGCCTGGTGCTATTACCGGTATAAAAGGCACGCTGTAGGAAAGCTCAGGACAGGAGGATGCAGTCGGGATCGACAGCAGGATTCAGCAGATTACAGTTCTATTTGTATTCGGGAAGGAGAAACCTTCCATCCCCAGTGGGCTGGAGCCAGAAGGACGGAGCTGGGTGCGGGGGGGTTCAGGCTGCAAGAAAAAACTCTTGGAGCAGCTGCAGCAAAGTGCTGATGGCAGCGGGTTTGGGTGAGGGCAGGAGGCAGGTTTGCAGGGTGTCAGCCTGAGGTTGCACTCTGCCAGCTCCTGAGATGTCACCCAGGGAAATAAACTCTGTAATGGATGGAGCAGAGGCTGCAGTAACAGCCAGCGGCTTGCAGGGTCCCTCCGCATCCCCTCGTTACAAAGCTCATGTATTTGAAAACACCCACGGTGGTGTGTGCAGGGTGGGTGGGTGATTCAGCCAATGATGCACCCTGTCCCCACTGTCATTTGGGCAGAGATGAGGATGATGGGGAGAAGGTTGGTGTCTCTGCAAGGGGCATGGGGTACCTCTGGGTATCGCAGGGTGAAGCATCCTTCCAAAGGGGGTTGGAGCAAAGGGGTTCGATCTCTTCTCCCAAGGAACAAAGCAATAGGATGAGAGGAAATGGCCTCAAGTTGTGCCAGGGGAGGTTGAGGTTGGATCTTGGGAACAATTTCTTCCCGGAAAGGGCTGTCGGGCATTGGAACAGGCTGCCCAGGGCAGTGGTGGAGGGGTTGAACAGATGTGGAGATGAGGTTCTCAGGGACATGGGGTAGTGCCAGGGGTGGGGTAACAGTTGGGCTTGATCTTGAGCGTCTTTTTCAACCAAAACAATTCTGTGATTCTGTAACACCCATGTTGCATGCCCCACACTCTTCCTCCTCTGCCTTCCTGGGCTCCTGTCAATCCAAATGGGGCATGGACGCACTCCTGGGCTGGCTTGGGTGTGTGGGTGGATAAGTGGGATGGGAGGATGAGCAGGATGGGGGCATCATCCTGCCCAGCACAGCACCCCCCCAGAGCAGCCCCCATGGCTCTGCCTGCCCCAGCCCCAGTGCTGTTCCATGCCCTTGGGACCCAGGCAAGGTCCTGATGCCTGGTGCCACACACCAGGGAGGGCACAGAGAGGGTGATGAAGGGTTTCAGGACCCAAAGCACAAGACAGAGGGTCTCCAACCACCCAATTTGCAGGCTGCAGTGAAGTGGGGTCAGCAGATGGGGCACTGGGATGAAGGCACGGTGCCATCCCGCATCCTCGGTGGTGGATGGTAAGATGACGGGCAGCATTGCCTTGTCCGTGCCCATGGTGGTGAGGAAGAGGATGCAGTTGTCATTCCATGGAGCAGGGGGACAGTGAGCACAAAAGCCTCCACACCATGGGGTGCTGTGAGGAGCTGGAAAGCCAGGCAGGTCAGGAGCTTATTGGCTGCTGCCAGGCCCTGAGCAGGGCCAGGGCGGCTGTTCCCACCGGCTCAGGGATGGCAGGCAGCGGCCGGGAAGCAGGAAACCCGACGCAGCCAGCAAGTCTGTCCTCCTCAGCCTTCTCCGGGTGTTCTCGGGAACAATGCACCCCGCTGCAGGGACGCCATGAGACTGGTCCCCCTGTGTTGGGGACACCACAAAGGTGGTCCTCCCACATCATCTGCAGCCCCTCATGGCCACCTGGCACCCACGCTGGCATCCTGGCCACTGCACCATGCTGGGTGCTGCTCCCCATCTGCATGGGCTGAGGGATGGTGCAGGTTTTCCACCTTTTGCACGGGGATTTGGGGTGTCTGGTGCATCACTGTGAGGTCTGAAGAGGGGAAAACCCTGGGGCGCATTGGCTGCAGGCTGCACTGCTCTGGCACCACTGTCCTGCCATGCCCCTGCTGCTGTGGCACCTCCCTAGATGGCACATCTGGCCCCAGAAAGACAGATGTGCAGGGCACACAGGGTGGTGAGCCCCAGAGCAAGCCCATGGAGAAAGGACAGCTGTGCCAGCTGCTGGCCTGGCCCTCTCCCACCTCATTAAATACCTGCCTTCAGCATCCAGCCCTGCCTGCCCGAGTGCCCAAATATTCCATATGAAAGTGGCAACAGCGATTACTCAAACGTGCCAAAGAAAAACTCCGGCAGACTGAGGCGCTCAGTGATGCCATGAGATGCAGAAGAGTCTCTCTGTGCTGGGGCTCCCCTGAGATGAGGGGGCCAGGAGCCCCATTTCTAGGCTCCCAGCTCAAGCAGCCGGGGATGGTTTTGCCTCTGGTCCCTGCTGTGAAGGCAGCGGGTGCCAGAGTAGGGTGACAGCAGCCAAGCGAGGGGCTGCAAATGGGGTGTCTGGGCCAGGACAAGGCGCCTAGTCGCGAACACCCGGAGGGAGAGCCATTTCCTGAGCATGGCCCCAAGGACTCCGCTCTGCCTCTCCCTCCACCCTACCCAGCACACCCTTGTTTTTGCAGAGGTGCCTCTGTGCCGGGGACGTGGACGCTGCCTTTGCCAGCGGCTGGCAGTGATGTCTGCAATGGTGCTGACAGCCCGGCTGGCATGTTTTCCCCCAGGGAGGCTTTAGCAGGAGGCCGTGCATTTCTGGGAATTGTGTCGGGCAGGGAAGGAGGTTTATTGTTCGAGCTGCGAGTGTGCGAGTGTGCGGTGCGCTGATGAGATCAGGGCTTGGTGCTTGGTGGTGGGGCAGCAGAGCCGTCGCTGGTGCTGCTGATGGGGTGATAAGGGGAGAAGGTTCTTATCTGCAGTCCCATCGCTGCGGGGAGGGCTGGAGAGCAGAGGGCACAGCAAACCCCGGTGACCTGGCTCTGCTTGGCCTCACCATGCAGTTAGCACAAGGCAAAGGGATGTCCAGGGGGTTGTGAAGGTGGTGTTGGAGGCAGGGAGCACGCTGGTGCTGACTCCAGACATGCAGACTCTTCCTTCCAGTCCTCCCAGTTCACCCAGCAGCCCTCTCAGGTACAGGATTGCCCCAGGAACTCCGGTAGCTTGTAAGTGTAATAGTATAATAATTAACACCAGTCTGGTGTTCTTCACATGTCCTTAATCCTCATTTCTATATGCATCAGCAAACGAAGGCAAGCTGTTCCTTAGATCATATATAGGACTAGTCAGACCTATTCTAAAAAATACTCTAGAATTTGCCTATAGTATGCTGGATATTTTTCTAAAGAATTCTGCACTACACTCAAGGGTTCTCAAGGTGTGCTTTGCAATACCTGGGACGCTGGAAGTCTCACCTATTTACTTTGGGACAAAGACCTTAATAACAACCTGTTGATCCCAAACTCTGAGGGAGACAATATCAGAGCTCTGTTGGCAAAACCAGTGTGAGGAAGGGGCTGGGGGCTCCATCCTTTGCTGTGGGTGAACTAAGAGTTGCCACGTTAGCCCATGAGAAGGTAGTCATCCTCCTCCTGCTCCTTGGAAGGATCTCTCCCTCTATGCACCATGGCTTTTGACAAGTGACTTTTTGGCAAGTCACAAGAGCCTAAGGAGGACAGACCTGCTGGCACAGAGGGGCATCGCCATCCGGAGAGCTTCCCCAGCGCCTTGGGCTGGAGATCGCACTGGTGGGCAGGGACAGTGTAGGAAATGCTCCATGGGAAAGCCCGGTGTGAGAGCCCAGGAGCCCCTGCCTTCCCACAGCAGACTTATCAAGGCACCAGTTCAGAAAGGTGCTTTCCATGGGCCAAAAGGGAAATGCAGACACACCAGACTGCTCGGGGTCAAGGATGCTGGGCAAGCAGCGAGCCGAGAGGCTGCAGGGGGCAAGGGAGGGGACCGGGGCGTGGGGAGGGAGACACAAATAGCAAAAAGAATGGCTTGAACTTCCTATGTTTTATGAAGGCGAATAAAAGGAGACAGAGAGGGGGAGAGAAAGGAGACCCAAGCGCTCACACACACACTCTCACGCACACACGGGCCAGCCCAGAGCCCCATGGTGGCCAGGGAGGCATGGCAGCCTGCACCCCCTCGGCTGGCACGGCGCTGGGACGTCCCCCGAGAACACCTCGCCGAGCGTGACAGGCAGCCGCTTAGCATGGTTTTCTCCCCCTGTCATTATGTTGAACAGCAGCCAGTATAATTAAAATCGTTAGAAGGAGGAGGTTTAGGGAACATCTAAAGTGTCTCGGAAACGGAAAAGCATCGGCAAAGCTGGAGGTCCATTCCTGGTGTAGGACTTGTCCCAGGAGCTCCTGATGACAATGTCCCCAGACATGAGCTGCACACCAGCAGCTCTGGGACAGACGTGGTGGGAGGTTGTGGGGAGCAGGGGACACGGAATCTTGGTGGGTTGATCTGCCGGAGTGGCAGGGATGGAACCTGTGATATCTCCCGGAGCCAGACTGGGTTCCTCAGAGGAGAAAACAGGATGGTCTGCAAGACAGAAATGCAAGCCACCATTTGGGCTAATTTTTCCAGGTTTCTTAAGGGCTTGATAGAGCATTTGGCTTCTGGGGTCAAATGTCCCTAGTGCCAGGGCTAGGGGCCCACAGACATCAGGCAACTGCAGCAAGAAGGGGGACAAAAGGCCGAACTCTGCCTCTGTTCTGGGGCTGGCTTGAGCTCATGTCTGGGAGATCAGTTCCTCCTGTCTCTCTCTTCCTCCTCTCCCAAATTTGAGCTGCCCTTCCTGTACTTACAAGCTGTGACCCCAAGGCTGAGACCCTGAAGTTTGGTGGTGTCTCAGGACAGAGCTTCCGCGAGGGTTTCCCAGTGGGCAAGGCTGGGCCCAGGAGGGTTCCTTCTCTCTGCCTTCTCCAAAAGTGAACCAGGCTGAGCCTTTGGTCATTGGGAAGAAGAGAAAGGGTGAGATTTGGTGGCTAATCTCCAAACGAATTATGGTGACTTGAATCTGCTGGGGATGCTGGAAGCAAGGAAAGCTCATCCACCTTGATCCAGCCATCCACAAGGTTCAAACAAGCTGAGAGTCACTTGGGAAACACTGTAGCCCAGTGGGAAAACCAGGTGAGATTTTGCGGGTTTTTATTTTGCAGCAAACTC
Organism: Columba livia; assembly: GCF_036013475.1. Lineage (NCBI taxonomy): Eukaryota > Metazoa > Chordata > Aves > Columbiformes > Columbidae > Columba > Columba livia. The sequence continues at coordinate 6,868,461 of NC_088617.1, forward strand.
TTCTGGCGCCACCAGGGATCTGCCAGCAAGGCACCATGTACAGAGACTTTCACGGTGCCTCTCAGTCCACGGGGGTCAGCTAAGCCCACTCCCAACCTCTCCCCTGAGCCCAGCGCCAGCAACAGACTCGCCCTCGCTCTGTTTTTAGCACATTCAAGTAGCTGCTTTCACAAGAGGTAAAAGAAAGTTCACAGATCCGTTGACAGATCAGCCCAAGCGGGAATTTCTCTGGGAATTCCTGCAATAGCAGGTTGGCTCCCGTGGAGGTGGAGTTTCCTCTGGATCTACCTCCACCCAGGCTTGGGCAGCACTCGGGCCACCGGCTCCGCGCTCGGGGGGCCGGGCTGAGCGACGCCAGCGCTGTTTCCCAGCCAAGGTCAGGCAGGAGCCCTCCCCGCTGCCCGGCAAACGCCTGTCCTGTCCTGTTAACCCTTGGGTCGAGTGGAGCTGCGGGCTGGCAGTGTGAGGCTGCAGAGCTTGTGCCCGTGGATGTTGCAGGGGCTATGAGGATTTTCTTCTCTGACCCAGCAGATGGGATGGGGCTGCAAGCGTGAGGGTTTAATGGTGTGAGGATTTCATGCCGTTACGATCCTCGGGGACCCGCTGCCGACCATGCAGTCATGGGGCCTGGGCGAGGACGTTCCGCCGCGGCGGGAGGTCGGTGTTGGTGGGGTGACGGGTTTCTCGCTCGGAGGCAGAAAGCGACGGGGTGACGGCGCTCAACATTAGTGACTGTGCGCTCTGGAATCTGAGACATGTCCCCAGCCATACTTGTGGTCAGGAACCATCTTCGCGTTGCAGCGACACAAACCACATTCACAGTGGCAGCAGTGCCGCTCGAGCGCGTCTCTGACGCCAAGGACTGGAGTGACCCGACCCCACACACGGGACAGGCAGCTGCCCTGGTCCAGGGACCTCCAGAAGGTGCCCTTGTTGGGACTTGTCTCCTCCTCCCTCACAGAGGTGGGCCTCCCCAAAATGGCACCCCCTTGCTCCGCAGCCAGACGCTGCCAAGGGCTGGAGGGTTTCCAGATGCTGAAGAGGCTCCAAACGGCGGGCTGGGGGGAACTCGCCTTCACGAACATGGGGTCAAGCCAAGAAGTTTCAAGGTAGCTCCAAGTGCGATGCCAGGGAAAGGGTCTGGAGCTCAGGTTTGGTCTGGGGCCACCTCTGCTGGTTTGGGAATGAATCGAGATGTGTCTCACACACCTGGGGAGCAGCTCTTGCTCAAGGGAATCCCAGAGGTCTGTCCAACTCTGTGCAAGCTGCTATTAAGAACAGCAAGCTGGCAGCTTGAGGTACCTAACGGGCAGTTTTGGGGGACAGTCACCCAGGGGAGATTTAGTTCAATACTCTCCACCTTTGTACGCTGGTAGAGCTAAACTCTGCCCTCAGTGACTCAGTCGGAGCAGGGTTAGAGCTGAGCCCTGGTTCCCAACACCTAATCCTGCAGCCTGAGGCCACACGTGGCTCCATCTGTGGCCCTGCCGGGGCAGGACACGGCCGCTCTCTACCAGCACAGCCACGGCCCTCTCCGAAACATCCGCTCTTGGCAAGGGCTGCGAAACCGGCTGCGCAGGAGGAGGCATCGGAGTTCTTTCCCTGCCAGGGACCAGCTGCAGAGAGCGACAATATTCAGCGGCGAGTCCCATTGCAGCTCCCCGGGGACGTGCCGGCCGCGCACAGCGTACGAGTGCCATCTACAGGGGGGCTCCGCTCCGGGGCACCCCAAAAACCGCTGGGCCCCCTGAAGAGAAGCTGCTAAATTAATGTATATTGTGATTAAGTTCAAAAAACACGTACCCATCATTAACCAATTGACGTGATCAATGGCTTCTGACCACCTGAAAAACGAGGGGATATTTTTCAAGTTTTAGATCCTTCTGCATGACAAGAGGGAGACAGAAGATTAAGTGATACATTGTTTAGAAGCAGAGTGCTTAGTTTATATTTAACTAATAATTAATAGATGTAGTGTAAGTAAGAAACTAAACAATTATAACTAACATCATCAGTTATTTCTTAGTATAGATGTACGTCAGAATTTTCATAAATTGTGATGCATATGTAATAATTATGTGAATATGAGCAATGCAAGAGCATCCAGTCTTCGGAGCACTTATGGAGGATGGTCCCCAGTGTTCCACAGCGCTGATGAAATAAAGAATACCGCTTAACAGTATAACTGACTCTGCTGTTAAGTTTATTTCTCCGTTTCAGCGAGAACGAGCGGTCACGGCGCTGCCCCGGTGCGGGGCCGTCATGGCCGCGGCTCCCGGCTCTGGACTACAGCCCCCAGCGTGCCCCGCGGCGGGGCAGGGCGGGCGCGGGGCACGCTGGGAGTTGTAGTCCCGCCGCTCGGCTGAGCGCCGAGAAGAGGCGGGCGGGCGCCCGGAGGACTACGAGTCCCATCGTGCCCCGCGCGCCGCCCGCCGGACTGCGGTACCGGGGGCTGTGGTGGGTACCGGGCAACCGCCGCCAGCCCCCCCGTCCTGCCCCCGGGACCGGCAGCCGCGATGGGCGGGGAGGAAGAGATCGTGCGCATCGCCAGGCGGCTGGACAAGATGGTGGCCAAGAAGAGCGCGGTGAGTGGCGGTGGTTGGGGTGCGGGGGCCGCCCCCGGCCCCGGTTCCTGGTCTGTCAGCCGGGGCCTCCCTCCCCGCCGGGACCCCTTCCTCGCTGCCGGGCTGTGGGACCCCCGGCTTGTCCCTCGGTGCCCGTTGTGAGGGGGCCGCCCCTTCCCCAGCCCCCATTTTGGGGGCCCCCTCTATGCGGCCGCTATGGTGGAGCAGACAGCCCCCATGGAGGGGTGTTCCGTCCCCAGACCCGGCTGCAGGGGGTTCCCTCTCCATTTCCCAACCCTTGCAGTGGTTTAGGATCCACTCCATTCCATCCCACTGCCCGTTACTGGGCAGGGGCTCTGTGTCTCTATGGTGGGATGGGGACCCCTCCTCCCCACACTGTGCCCCCCACAGCCCAGCACCCCGGGGCTCTCCCTGTGTCGGGGTTGTCCCCTCTTGGGAAGCATCCTCGGCCTCCCCCTGCCCCGCTGGGAGCCTTGGGAAGGGGGATCCTTGTGCATCCCCCCAGCACCAACCTGGGGCTCTGCCGGACCCTCAGGGAGAACCCCAAGTGCTCCTGGATTTGCCTCCTGCATCCCCACCCCATGCAGACACTTGTGCTCACCCTTATGGGCTGTGGAGCCCTGGCCTTGCTGCTCTCTGGGTGTTGTCACCGGTGGGACTGTCCAGGGGGACAGCAGCAAGTATTTCCCTGCCTGGTTGGTTACATCAGTTGGTGATGCACAAGTACAAACAGTGTTTTTATAATGAGGGTGGTGAGAGCCTGGCCCAGGTTGCCCAGAGAGGTGGTGGATGCCCCATCCCTGGAGACATCCCAGGCCAGGCTGGACGGGGCTCTGAGCAACCTGAGCTGGTGAAGATGTCCCTGCTCATGGCAGGGGTGGCACTGGATGAGTTTTGAAGATCCCTTCAACCCAGACTGTTCTGTGATTGTATAAGTGCCAAGGCAGCAAGCTTGGTGACACAGGTTTGTGACAGAGGAAGGCTGTACATCTGTGTTTGGGGTGGGGGAGAGGGATTTTGGGGCTGGGAAGGTTTTGGGAACGTGGTATTTAGGTGATGGGATGCTGGGTGCGGTTGTCACATGAATTTTTGGGTGCTGGACTGGCTCTACCAGCTGTGGATGGAGGTGAGCACTGGCACTTGTGTTGCTGTTTTAACAGCCCAGGAAAGTGTGTTTGGGCTAAACTGCAGCCTGTGATGTCTGTTCCTGTTGATGGCAGGTTTTCAACACCATTGTTGAAATAGGGAAGGACCAACTTTGCAGAATTTGCTTCCAAGCTTCACTGAGAAAGAGACAGCTACTTAAATGAGTGGTATGCAATGTTTCCTCTTGGATGGTGTTTTATATGGTACTGAACGGTGGCATGTTTATTGTATATCGGCTAACTTGAGAACTCTTCCCGCAGGATGGTTGCTCGGAACACCTGTTTGTTGCTCTAGTTTTTGCGTGGATCCCTATTTGCTGCCACTGTGCCAAGTGGCTCCATTTCTGATAATGGAGACAGGAATCACCCGGTCATTTTGTATGTTAAGGGCTGGATTTAATGGAGTCCATTTGGCTGTTGGAGGAACAGAAAGGTGTGAAACTGCCTGAGTGGGAAGCCACTCATTCTGGGTACGGTAACCTGTGATTTACAGTGGTGTGAGTTGCTTGTGTGCGCACTGGAAGCTTTGACTCTGCTTTGATTTAGCTTTTGCAGCATCTGTTCTGTTGGAAACGGCCCTTCTGCCTAGGGAGGATAGGATCTGAGGACAGGGTCTGGCTGCTTCGCTGCTCGACAATCGCAGGCTCTGTTGATCTTATGCTGCAAATGAGTTTGGAGTGGCTGGTGTTTAAAATGAGCTGTTCAATGTGAACACTAGAAGGCCTTGTTGGATAAGGGGGATGAGAGGAGAGAGTTGGCTGAGTGCAGACAGCCTCCCCACAGGCTGGATCTGCTGAGTGCTGCTGGAGGGAGACTTGGCCAGTGCTTCTGTCCCCACCGTTGCGCTGGGTGACTACCAGTTTGAAGTACCCACAGACTATCTAGTCAGAGTTTTATCTGGATTTGGCTTCTGGCATTTAGAGCCGATGCAAGGAAACTTCATATAACGGGTTTCAAGCGCCCAGCTCTTCAGCATCACTGCTTGATGGTTTTACTCCTGGTATTAAGTCTTGTCCTGAGCAGAGTAGGGTATTAATAGAATTCTATGAAAGAGCTACATTAAGTTTCATATAGAAAGAGGATATTTCCAGCTCTGGCTCTGTGCAGTGATCCTGAGCTTTAGGTGGGTGACTAAAGTTCTTGCAACTGTGCTAAATTGTTCTTGTGAGCTAATGTCACTAATCAGGGCCCCCAAAATTGTGAGTTTGATAGTAGGATCACTCCTGCAAGCCAAGTGGTGTGCTGAGGGGACAGTAGTGATTCACAGAGTATTTTTCAGGCGTCAAAAATGTTGAGCTTGCCAGGTAAGGATAATAAGCGAATGCTGCACTTGTACCACGCACCAGCAAAGATCTGTAGCACTCCAGTGCTCTTCTGTTTTGCCCATTCCAATATCCCAGGTGCCTCCAGACTGTAGGATCTGCTGTCTGTAGCAGCAACCCCAGCTGATGTTTTAGGGAAGGCTTGTTGGTGCTTTTCCCTTTGAATTTAACTTTCTGAATTTATTGCCAAGCTGTTGCATTTATTTACACATTTATTATTCTGTTTCTCTTTTCCTTTCTAGGATGGTGCAATGGATTTACTGAAAGAACTGAAAAGTATGCCTATGACTTTGGACTTACTGCAGGTGAGTTGCACAGTTAGGGTAAAAAGCTGAAGTCTGCATCTGGATGAGCTCAAAATGTTGTTTAAATGGACTTAATTGTTTCCTCTTGCTTCTTGCCTCACTCAAAGCATCAAAATAAACATCCAATTCAGAAAACAGTACTGAACCTGGGTTTTGGACTGGCAATTAAATAGCTCTGGGACACCATGTGCTGCCTGAAACCTGTGCAGAGCTGAGGAGGCAAATGTGGGTAACTGCTCAAATCCTTTCTTGGGCTTCAAAAAGAGGAAAGGCCAGAAAATAGCAAACACAAAGGGCAGTGTGGGAAAACTTTAAGTCCTTGTAATGGTGATATTCCAGACGCTGGGGAGGTGTGAACAAAATTACAATTCGGTGATTAAGGTATGCATCTTGGATTTTTTCACTCTAAGCTTGAGTGTCAGGTACAGGTGTGTGGAGGAGGTGTTTGTGGGTGATGAGATGTCCAGCTCCTGATGGGCTTGAGTAAACTGGAGAGTGTCAAATCACTTTTTCAAAGAGAAAATAATTCTGCAAGTCCTTGGACACTTCATATCTTGGTCATTGCTTTGACTTCATCATGCTTATTTCTGATTTTGGTTAGTAACAAGTAACAAATCTGTTCTGGAATGATTCATTTGAATGTTCACTCACAGTCCACCCGCATTGGGATGTCAGTGAATGCACTGAGAAAGCAGAGCACAGATGAAGAAGTGATATCACTTGCCAAATCCCTCATCAAATCCTGGAAAAAACTTCTAGGTAAGAAAATCAGCATGTTCCTGTCAGATTCAATTTATGAAGAAGCTGCCTTCAACAGGAGGCTGGGTTTCTCAGGAGAGAAATAGAATATTCCAGAAAATCAGCCTTTACAATTGCACCTTCTGTCTTTCAAGTGTTTTTCTGATACCATGTATTCTTCTAAACTTATCTCCTGTTTAGCCAGCTCATCCTTGAAAGAGCATTGAAAGCTTCAGGACTATTCTTACCACATACCTGTCCTTATAATAATTAGCAACATTATTTGTAGAAACGATATCTGCACTCTGAACCCTCTGTCCCCGCCTGTGTGCTGTGTGGCATTAATACAGCGTGTGCTGTCAACCTCGTGCAGCGGCTTGGAAAGAGAAATGCGGGAATGCGTTTTGGGTGATGAGTTGTAGGAAGACCTTAGTTTAACACCTTGTAGATGAATTCACATGGACTGTTTCCTGCTGCGGAGGCTTTCATGGTCATTAGCAGAAGCTTGTAATTCTGTCTGAGAAACCTTAATGCTGAGATTGCACAAAATTGCAGATGGAGAGAATACAAACATGGTCTTAGTGGTTGCCTTTGATAAAAGAATGAGGCAGTGCTGAGGTTGGAAAGGCCACGTGTCTCCCACTCTCTGCTAGTGGTACAGTATGAAATTCAAACACTCCTTATTTTTCAAACAGATCTTTTGGGCAGCTGTGTGTAGCAAAGAACCAGAGTGATGTGGTGTGTGAGGCAAAGAGAGATGTGGAGCTGGCTCTAGTCTGCGCCCCAGGGCTGCTGTTTCTTGACAGGCTAAATGGGTGATAGAAATGCTGTTTTCCTCTCCCGGCTGGGACGTTACCTCCAGCTTAGTGCTGATGTGTATTGGCTGGGCTGGGGCAGTTCGGGTCAAACTTCTTCTCTAGTGCAATGACAGTCCTCGCCAGGGTTGTGCTCTTGGCTTTCAGCAGCACTTGGGCAACACGAGAAGTTGGATTCCCAGAAGGACTAGTCAGTGCTGGCCCTTGGCTGGAAATGCTGCTTTAGAGAACTTGATCCAATCTGTGCTCAGCAGCCAGGGTGTCTCTGAAAGAAACTTTTGTGATGAGGCATGTCTTGTGAGGAAGCTTATCTCCTGGGCAGGGAAGGTGGTTGCTCTTGAGTTTGGTGAGGAAAGCTTTTGTTTGAATTAGTTTGTACTTAGAGTCAATGAAAAGGTCTGTTAGAAAGCTGGAGGGCCATAAAGGTGTGTTGTTTTTTTTCTCTTGCTTCTATTTGGAGGATAATAAGTTACCTTAGGCCAACACTGTGTAGTATTAAGACGTTGATTAGTGTATGCAGGGTTGTAGCATAAAGACCAGTCCTGAATCCTTTAGCATCCTGTTTCTCTTCTTTTGAATATAGATGCTTCTGAGGAAAAAAGTGAGGAGAAAAAGAAGAGCATGTCCTTGCCAACATCTTCCTCGAAGGAGACTGGTAACTCGCGAGACCAAAGGTAATGTTTCCCTTGAACCACAGGTGATACTGTTACAGAGTTTGAATGTACTTCTGATACCCTACCTTAATTTGTTTAAAGTGTATGAATTGGGAATTTTGTGTAGTCAAATTCCTGGTCAGAAACCTTGAAGTGCAGATTGGTGCTGCCTGCCCCAAGGGGAGGACATGGGGAGGATCCATTGTCGGGCTCCCGAAGGTGTGAAGAGCCTCTGTGCATGCCATTGCTGGTGAGGGGAGGCGGATTTCCATCCAGGGTGAGGACAGAAGCCTTTGTAGAAATACTTGGTGGCTGTTCCTGATAGGGAGAGGAGAAGACAGGTATTACCAGCTTGGCTCAAGCCAGAAGTGGTGTTGCAGTTCAAAGAGAAAGGGAAACTTCTGATTTGACCTTTGGAAAATTGACCCTGGGGAACGCAGAGCTTGGAGGGAAGGAAGTGTGAGATGTTCCCTCGGCACAGTGGCAGTAGACGTTTCATGAGCAAATCGAGCTGGGCATGCTGGGGGATCTGGTTAGAAGGCTGAGGCTTGTGGTGATTTCACTCAGAATATGATCCTGGCTGTAGGTAGAGAGGCCAAACCCCGCTGTCTCCTTGCTTTGCAGACAGTTATCACGGGGTGTGTGGAGTGGAGCTTGTGCTGCAAACCCTCCTCTGTGCCTTGAGGATCTGCTGCAGCTACTGCAGGTTTTTTTTCCCGTGATGCTTTCTACGTGTGCTCAGTCTCCATCTTCTGAACGGCAGAGCATCCCCTTGGTGGTGCAGGATAAACAGAAGCGAATGGATTAGCGTAGCACAGACTGAGGTTAGCTCCTGGTCTCAGTCTGTGAGCCGAGCTCTTTGCAGAGATGGGAATGCTTATTCTTCAGTGCTGCAAAATTAACTGCTAATCTGCCTCGACAAAAAAAAAATAGAATTTATTAGCAGTGAAGATTATTTGTTCTTTAGAGCACAGGCTGTGATGAAGGGAGTCAAGCTCGTTACTCAGTGTGTGATAGCTGGTTCAGATGAGGCTGCTAGCGAGACACCAAAGAGATCAGCTTGTATTCCGATATTTCAGCCACTTAGTCTGCTGGATTTTGGCTGGGCCTTCCTCTCCTGTCAGGGAGAAACACTTCAATAGCTCTTGGCGTGGAACTTGTCTTGCTTTCTGGAACGCAGATGTAGAAATCCCTCTAGCGACTGGAGAGTTTGCGCTGAGACCTGAAGGCTCCGAGCCAGCCAGCCTGGAGCTGGCACCTGGGAGCTCACCCGCTGCATTACTGTGATCCAAAGCATATTCTGCAGTGCTGGAGTATTTTTGACCATTAGTGTAGTACATTTTAATGGGCTGTGTCTAATGTTTCTCTGGCTCTGGCAGCACGAGCTTTTTATTTTCCAGGATTCTCTAAACTGTCTTTATTAGGAGGATTTGGATCCGTAGCCCGAATTCAGCTTTTCCATGGGATTTTCTTCCAGTGCAGCCCCAAGTTCTGCTTGCAGTCCCTGCCTGTTGCTTTGCCACCATTTTGTTCCAGTATAGACTTTTTTTTATGTATAAACTTTTGCTGCCTGGATAGATTTACAAGTTCTTTCTCCTGTTTAACAGGAACAGTGTGAACCACAAGGATTTCCTGAAATAAGTCTGCTAGGTGTGTTTGAGGTCTATTTCTCAACTATTCTAATTATAAACTAACTTCTAAAGCTTAATAAAATAACTTTTTGTGCAGTCTTTGGAATGGCTGAGAAGTTAAACCACTTGGATCTTCAAGGAGATGTTGCCCGTACGGCATGGGTGAAATATCAGGGTTTCTTTCTTTCTTACTATATTAATGTTACCAGGCATTGGGTGTAAATACAGAGCATTTTATAGCCCAGACACCGAAGTCAGAGCGATCTCTGCTGAAGAAGTTGCTCTTCTGCTGCCTATCTTTAAGGGGAGGGGGAAAAGCTCTATAAAATCATCTAGGAGTCATAATAGCCCAATAGCTTCATGGGTTAAACCCTCCATTTACAGCCAGTAGAGCTCACAGGAGAGCTTGAGTCTGGGTTGACGGTGCTGGTTGCTGTATTGTCCTATATTTTAGTTCAGGGCATGTGTCTTTGTGCTGGTTTCCTCTGACTGGTTTTGTATTATGATTAACAGGATGCTTTGCCACACACCTCCTGATCCCTCCTCTTCTCTCAGTGACCCAAACCGAGACATTCTGACAGGTGAAGTTTCTCTTTCAGCTCCAACAAAAGGCAGGAGCCTCCGAAGACCCCGACCACCCCCAAAATCACCACCTTCCCCCCAGCACCCGTCACCTGCGATGCTGTCCGCAACAAATGCAGAGAAATGCTGACAGCAGCTCTCCAGGCTGATGGTGAGTGCTGGGGGAGACACCAGCCGTCATCTCTGCTTACTCCTGGGGCACAAAATGAATCTGTAACAGTCCGTGGAATTTGTTGGTAATGGCGCTTGTGCGGTCACCATCTGCTCTTAGACTCCTGTGCAGACGGGAGCCCCAGGAATACTGTGATTCCCTGAGGATTTGGGGTGGAATGAGTCTCTCCTACACTCAGGCTGTGCCATCTGAAATGAGAGGCAACTGCAGGTGCTCAGCATCTCTGAAAATCAGATTTTTAAATACCTCAAGCTGAACACATGCTTGTGTCCAAATTGCAGATCCCTTTGGAAAACAGGGGTCTAAGCACTGCAGAGTTTTATTAATTTGGAGCCAAGGAATGTAGACAGCAGATGGAGAAGTTCACAAAGTCTTTATTTCTAGCCTTCCTGTGTGTGTGCATGTGTTTATATATATATATATGCTGCATTAAATACTTTGTCTAACTCTTAAAAAAACCCTTTCCATTTGAAGTCTGGGCAATAGTCCCCTTGAGTCCTTCGCTAAGCTCAGCCCTGCTCTGCCCCATGTTCCATACTTTATGGCATTGGTTGCCATGCCCCTTGTCCAAACTCATAGCAATTATTGCACTCTATGCGATGCTGTTTAATTGGAAAGAAGAAGTATGTGAAAGAAGAGGGAAGGAGCAGAGTCCTGAGCTGAGAGGAGAAGTGAAAGCTTGATCCCGATGCTGCTGCTTTTGTCCCTGAGTTGAACTACTTCTCATTGACACCAGCATCTGATGAGACTTGTTTCCTGCCTGTATACGTTTGATTTCAACTATACCAAGAATATATGGGAAAACTATGTTTTGGGGACTGGGTTCTTGTTAACTTTGTCTAGTGCAGTCCATCTGGAGAGGAAGAGGGCACAGGCTGGCTGTTCAGTCTATTTGCATCACTATCCTTTTCCAAAGGGTGGCTAGAGCAAAGGCCAAGATGCCATTTGGTGGGAAGAGCATGTAAATCAAAATAGCAAACTATCTAGATTTGTATCTCAGAAATACTGAGCCTAGGGACCGCACCCCTCATTGGAAGTCGTTGATCTTGTGTTTCTTTTGTCTTACAGATGACTACGTTGCCATTGGCGCTGACTGTGAGCACATAGCAGCCCAGATTGAAGAATATATCCTTACCAACGGGGCTTCCTCAAGAGCCTGTGTGCCTCCAGGCCACGAAATTCATGTGCTCGGAGGAAAAATGGGACAGTCTTTCTTTGCATAAATGTTCTGCAGCATCTCTGCTTGTCAGGGCTCCAGTTCCAGCTCTGGCTAAGTTCTGGGTTACTAGCAAACCCCCAGTGCGGTGCTGGGAGCTCAGGGCAGACGTGTGCTGGTGTGATGGACACGGTTATGTCCTCCTGGTCACACCTGTAATCCCCAGCTTATACTTCCTATCAAAATACTGTTTCCTGCTCTCAGCTCTGCTTCCAAATACATGCAGCTTCCCTGTGCCTCCCTACTGGGGAGAGTGTGCTGATTGACACAGAAGCGATGGGGAGGATGGAGCCTGTGGACTCGAGAGGAGTTTGCTTGCTTTGGGGCCTGTGGGGTAGGAGATGCAGCTGGGCTCTCTCAGTGGAGGGTTTTGTGGTTAATTCGAGAGAGAGCATGAGTGGTGTAGAAAAGTGCTTGGAGGGCTCTGGGTTGAGCGCAGAGTCCTTGACTGCCATGTACGCATATACCAAGATGTCAAGAACACCGACATGAAGTACAAAAACCGGGTGAGGAGCCGCATCTCGAACCTGAAGGACTCCAAAAATCCCGAGCTGAAAAAGAATGTGCTGTGTGGGGCGATCACCCCTGAGCAGATCGCAGTGATGACCTCGGAGGTGAGGAAGCCTGAGGAGCAGGGTTTGCTTCTTACAGGAGACGTGTCCTGTGGTTTGGCTTGAAGCAAGAGGCTGATTGCTGCCAGGGTTGCAGATGTCTCAGCAGCCGCTGCCAGAGTGCACAGGGAGCGAGTTAGCAATAGGGTCTGCAATGTGGAGAGTAGTCTGGGACTTCAGATCATCACGGGGACCTAGTTATCAGCCAGCAACGTGGAATGAAAGGTTTTCTGTCTTGACACCCATCTGTTCGACCACCCTGTCTGTTGACTCTACAGTAGTGAGTGTGGTAGTAAAACTGGATAAATGTGATTTTATTGCTCTTGTTTTTTGAAAGGAAATGGCCAGTAATGAGCTGAAGGAGATCAGGAAAGCCATGACGAAAGAAGCAATCCGGGAGCATCAGATGGCCAAGACTGGAGGGACGCAGACTGACCTCTTCACCTGTGGAAAGTGCAAGAAGAAGAACTGCACCTACACCCAGGTCAGTCTTGCTACTCCTGCGGCCTCCACACGCTTCATCTCTAACAGGACACGATCTGTCAGGATCACAAACTCTTCTTGCTTGGTGACACATCCTGCAGCACAGCACAAATTTTGCCACTGGTGGAGAGAACCTTTACCTATATTCAGGGCCCTCTGAAATATGCTGCTTTTGCACACGTTTCCTTGGAGCTTTTGTGACTTTTTTTGGCTCATTTGCACCAGAGCAGGGGCTGTGCAGCACCGAGGAAGCTTTCAAAGCAGAGCAGTGCTGCTCGCTGCCCAGCTCGGGAGAGCTGCACATTGAAAGCAGGTGCTGGGAATGTGGAGATTCAGACAAGAAAGGAGCGAGTAGTGTAGAGGAGAGAGACAGCAGAAACTGAGGCAGTCACGTTGATGGTATTAAAAATGCAAATTAAGAACGTAGATAAGCTGCAGCTGGAAAAATCCCAACTTATTTCAAATCAAACAACATGAAACAGGTGAAACAAGGAATAACAAAGCAGTGATGTGAGCAGGCAGAGGGGATTTTTCTCCTCGATGGGCAGCTGCTGGAAGCCTTCTGCATTACCAGCGCTTTTTAGTTCCCATGTTTGTGCCAGGCGTCTGGAGATAAATGTGCCTTTGCTGTGAGTCAGTGGTTTAGAATGTGCAGATACCCAAAAATGCACCAGCAACCACATGATTGCTACCGAGTGGGTGCGTACAGACTGCGTTTGCGAGTGAACGAGACTCCTCGGAGCGCTCGGCCGTGACGTGCAGACACAGCTGAGAGCCCGGCCGGGGATTTTCCTGCGGCTCGGCAGCATCCTGCATCCCGCCGGCTGGCTCGGCCCAGAGCCCCCATCCCAGTAAGGCAGCTGGAAGCACCGACTGGGCCGTCTCGCTCGCCCCGGCAGCACGGGGGACTCTGTCTGCACCTGTCAGATTGGAGTCCGACTGCCTGGAACTGCGGCAGGTGATGACAGTGGCTTGTGAATAGAAATATCAGAAGATTTTCTGTAGTTTTAGTTAGTTTTTTTCAGTGAAATCACTTTTTGGTGACTGAGATGTTGTAAGTTCCAGGTAGATGAACTGCCATTTTTGAAAGAGTTGGAAGCCAGGCAGTAATGTCAAATGAGAATTGCAGAATTCAACTATCCAGCATACTTGCAAAATGTGCTTATTTTACATCATGCAAATACTGTGACTCTTGCATATTGGGTAATTACACATGTAGATCACCATAATTAGCTCTCGACATAGTTCTACTGTCTGACTTGTGCGGGGAGTGCCAGTATTTTCAGCGTAGATCTGCCTTGCATTCAAATGCCATGAAAATATGACTATTAGCAAAGTATGTGTTTCTGGCAAGAGCCAGTCAGAGGCAGCAGTCGCATCTGGGTTAAATATTCAGAATTTCCTCAATGGCTCAAATACAAAACAGGCTGGAAATGTGCAGAACCTGGTAACCCAGAGCATGTTCTTGTGAGGCCAGGACTGGTCTGTAAATGGCTTGAGTGTTTTTTTATGTGTGACTGCAACACGTGCTTGGTGGGGGTGAGAGTGTTGTCATCTCACTGCCACCTGCATCCCTTCCCCGGGGACAGTACGGAGAGGGACTTGCTGTGTATAGAATTATGGAACAGTTTGGGTTGAAGGGATCTTCCCAGCTTCCCCAGTGCCACCCCTGCCATGAGCAGGGACATCTTCACCAGCTCAGGTTGCTCAGAGCCCCGTCCAGCCTGGCCTGGGATGTCTCCAGGGATGGTTCATCCACCACTGCTCTGGGCAACCTGGGCCAGGCTCTCACCACCCTCAGAGGAAAAAACATCTTCCTCGTGTCCAGCCTGAGATATTGTCCATCTCCAGAGCCAACCAACTGCAAGGAATGGGCAGAAGAAAACAGTGAGGAAGGAAACCTGCTGCCCCAAAACATGTCATGAAATGTGTGTAGAGGTTTATTTCTGTGTGTAAAACAATAACCAGGCTCATTTTACAGGGAAGCTCCTTTTGCCCTCCCAGGCCTCAGTCTCTCGTTAATTTCTGACATAGTACCGCAGCCTGAATCCCTGGTGGCCAGCGGGACAAGGAGGCAATTTCTAGGCATTTCTAGGCAATCCCTGTGACCTCCCCGCAGGGCCATGTGTGACACTGGGCTCTCATTGCCCTTCTGTCCCCCCAGGTGCAGACCCGCAGCTCCGACGAGCCCATGACCACCTTTGTCGTGTGCAACGAGTGTGGGAACCGCTGGAAGGTAATGCACCAAGGGTATTGCTGGGGCTGGGGGGGGCATTAGGGGCAGCTGCTGCCCTCAGAGGTGCAGCACAAATGCTGACTGGCTCTAGCAAGTGATTTTTCTTTTTTTTTTTTTTCTGTTATTTTTATTTTTCCTCCCAGCACAGAGGCAAGAGCTTCTGGGTTCATCCCACCTCTGCAGACCAGCTGGGTCTCACTTGCTCATTCCCTGCCTCCTTCCTCACATCCCATTTTCTGCCGTGACCAACTTGATGGTGCTTTCCTTGCTCCCTCTGCCCCCTGAGGGATAGTGGTGATGCCGTTTGGGGATTTTAAAACTGCTCTTTTATACTGTGCAGGGAGCTCGGGGAGAGCAGAAATCTCCTGGTCAATGGTGAGCAGAAACATTGCCACTACCAAGTGCCAAAGAGCCACAGCTGAGAGATTTAAACAGGAGCTTTGTTAGTTTGGCCCCTGCTGAATCCCCCAGCCCTCACCAGCTTCAGAAACAAGCCCCTCACCTTGATCTCCATTTCTAGGCAACCCACGCATGACCTGCAGCTCCCTTTGGCAGCGAGGTTTTCTAATCGGGGTTTCCACTCCCTTCTCTTGCAGTTCTGCTGAGATGTGCCATGGCCAAAGGCCAGTCAGAGCCTGACCCCCCACTCCAGCTCCCGCCACTGTCATGTTCCTCCTGTCCCACGTGAGTTTGCTCTGAAACGCATGGGGAGAGCAGCTGTGGGCTGAGGGGTCGGCACAAGAACTCACTCAACACTCTTAACCGTTATTTTCTCTCATCTAAGCAAATATGGTCACTTTTTCTTCAAAACTAATATTAAACATTTTTGTCAGTTTCTGACTTTTATTTGAACTGTGTGTGTGCAGAGTTTTGCTTTTGTGGTGTGGGAGCTCAGCAGACGGTGAGTGTCCAGCTGGGTGAGGGCTGAACACAGCCGGGAACACCAGAGAGCGAGGACCTGCTTCTAGGGCACCCTCAGACTGTGAATCATAGAGTCACAGAACACTTTGGGTTGAAAGGGCCCTTCCCAGCTCCCCCAGTGCCACCCCTGCCATGAGCAGGGACATCTTTACCAGCTCAGGTTGCTCAGAGCCCCGTCCAGCCTGGCCTGGGATGTCTCCAGGGATGGGGCATCCACCACCTCTCTGGGCAACCTTGTTCCTGGTCAGCTCGTGAAAAATAAACCACTGAGCCAAGTCTTGGGCTGGCTGGTTGGGCAGAACTGGGATTCCTTGCCTGGCTGAGGAGCGCTGTTGATGAAACACAGCTTTTTGAGGCACAGAGCAGCATTCATTTGATTTTGTGTGGTGATCTATACCTTGTGATCTCAGGCCTTCAAATGCCAACAGCACAGGCTGCTGCAAAGATCAACGTGCTGCTCAGGTTGCAACAGCGTGAACACAGCGTGACATCAGCCACAAAAAAAGATGATGGGAAATGCTGCAAATCCAGGAAATCTTCCAGACATTTGGACTTGGAGGTAAGGATTACAGATAGCAGAGGGAACTGTTAGTGCTTAGCTCTAAATGGATGAGGTTTGAAGTGAGCTCAGTTAGTGCTTGGAAGGGGAGAGATGAAGAGAGGACCCGGCAGCAAAGCGACCCTGGGCTGCAAACAGGGCCCTGTGAGGGGGACCTGCAGGATCAGGCTTTCTGGGAGGTAACTAGAACCTGGTGGAGAAATTCTGTCTGTCTTCACAACAGCTTTAAGTCTGAGGCTTAAAATCCCTCTTTTCTTCCTAGCCTTTAACTGGGGTGATGCAGCAATGCAGGGGAGCCCTGACTTTGAAGTCCTCTGACAAGCAGCGCAGCAACATTTGCAGTCACATCTCTTCCAGCATTGCTCTCCTATTCCAGAGCAAAAAAAACCCAAGTATTTCCAGTGTTTTTTCAGCATGCCAGACAGCAAACATTCACCAGAGCCCTTGGAGATGTTTTGAGGAGCGAGCAGCCACATGAAAGCCGCGGAGAACGTGCTGGCAGCCCCGGGTGGGCTGCGCTCGCTGCAGGCACCATCCTTCACTCGGGGCTTTCACTTGGTGGGGCGAAGCCAACACTCCTGAGAAGGAACAGATTCAAAGATGCTGACAACTCCTTTAAGCCTCATGAATCTCGTGGCAAATGGGATTACGCTGTGTCCTCACAGCAGTGCTTAAAAAGAGCTTCAGGATCTGAACCCTGGGCTGGCCACGGTGCTTCTGTGACCAGGAGCCAGTGAATTACCACTTGCTGTTTTTCTTCTTGTGGTACTGGAAAGAGGGGAGTTGGGCTTGGGCTGGGTTTGCTGCTAATGCTGAATTAGGGAGTCCTGAGCAGGGCCTCTCCATCCTAGGGGTAAACACCACATCTTGGCATTTTTCTGGGCCATTTTCTGGGATAACACCAAGAACTGCCAGTGAGGGAAACGCTGCTGGATAACCATGTGTCACTTCTAACCAAGAGTCACTTCTAAGGTGTTCAGAAGTGCTGTGATGGGGAACAAGAGACTGGATTAACTGGTGGCAGTGGGGTCTGCCCTGTGCTGGGTGCTTTGTGGTGTGCAGAAGCTCTGACCTGCCTCCAGGGATGCTCAACCTCCAACCCTCCAGCTAAAGCCACCTGAGATATTCACTCACAAAGCAAACCAAGAACTCAAACCTCTCGAGTGCACAGGGGAGAAGCTGGGGGGGCTGTGGTGGGGCAGGGGATAACCTGCCAATAATAACCAAATCATAACAATACTGACATTCCTGAACAAAGGAGCTATCTTTGGGCTCTTTCAAAAATACATTTTCTTGAACTGTATCTCCAGCTTGGCAAACAAAACTAAATTTCCTGACATGAATTTCCACGCAGTCGTGCCACTAGGAAGGAGACAAACAAACAAAAAAAGCTGAGAGAATTTTTTTTGTTTGTTTAAATAATATCTTCAATAAAAAGAACTAGAGTCCCTTCTATTTTCTTGGAAAGGGATGGAGAGAGAAGGAGGGAAAGGGGCAGATAAATAGGAAACCACAGGCTGTTCTGGGGCAGGAAAAGCAAAGGCCAGTGTTGGTTTGCAGCAGGACCTGGCCTTGGCTTCGTTTCAGCGCTGAGGGCAGAGGCTGCCGGCAGAAATGTTATAATTCTGGGTGCCCAGGCTCCAGTGACTGTTCCTCGTGCTGTACAAAAATACACAGATATTATATATCTTCCCTGTGACGTTTCCCATCCCGTGTGGATGCCCAGCTGGGGACCAGCCCAGGGTTCTCCTGCTGCTGCGTGTTTTCCCCTTCGCTCAGGTCCAGAAACCGAGGATGCAGGATGCTCCGGGTTTGGGGTGATGTGTCGTGTCCCAGGGCTGGACCGATGGTGATGGCTGTGATGGGGCCTGGTGGGGTGGCAGCTGCAGGGTACCCCCCCCGCCCCCCTCGCACGTCCTCATGGTCCCACATTCCCTTCTGTCCCCTCCAGAGCCCCTTAGGCAACTTTGGAGATGGGGGACCAAGGCCCTGGGGGTGCTGTGTGCCCTGTGCTCCATCCGACCCCATTTGTCCCCGTCTGGGAACACAAACGGGGCTCCAGGGTGACCCCCCCCACTCCTTGAGCCGCTTCAAACAGATGGAGCGATGTAAATCTGGCAAGTTTTTATATGTACAGAGACACTTCTCAAACCTCCCCTCCCACCCCTCGAGTCCCCCAGTAAAAGCCAACAAAAAAAGCATTTAAAATAAAAAGTTAAAAAAAAAAAGGAAAACAACAACAATCAACCTCCCTCCCACCTCCCCAAAAAAACCCTCGACTGGGCCCCAACTGGGCCTCAGGTGGGAAACGGGGATGTGCCATGTCCCCAGGTGTGGCGGAGGGGGGATAAAGTGACCTCTTCAAAAGGGGGTGCAGGGGGAGCCGGGACCCCGCACGCTCCCACCAGCACCCCCAGCTCGCTCCGGCCAGCGGCGGGGACGGGGATGGGTTCAGTAGTACGAGCCAGCCTGGGCTGCGCCGCCGCGGTGGCACCAGCCCTGGGGACAGTCCTGAAGGGTGGCCCAGACACCAGGGTGACGGTTCATAGGTAAAAAGCTAAAAACCTCGGCGGGAGCTGGCAGGGAGGAGGCACCGGGTCCCCCCGGCCACTGTGACCCCCACCGGTGTCCCCACAGCCGACGGGCACCCTCAGGACTCCGAGGACGAGCGAGAGACGCTCTGGAGCAGCGATTTGTAGATGGCAGAGTTCAGGAAGCGAGGGTAGGAGTCTCTGTGCATGAGCGTGTAGATCTGGAGCTGCGCGTCGTCAAAGGTGTGCGAGGACGGCTCCTGCATCTTGCGGTTGATGACCTCCCGCACCCGCGAGTCCAGGCTCACCTAGGTGGCAGGGACAGAAACGGGGTGAGGGATCCGCAGTGACAAGCCCTGGTACCCACTCTTGTACCCCTGGGTCAAGCTCTCAAGTCCAACCATTCCCCCACCCCAGGCACTACCCCATGTCCCTGAGAACCTCATCTCCATGTCTGTTCAACCCCTCCAGGGATGGTGACTCCACCACTGCCCTGGGCAGCCTGTTCCAATGCCCAACAGCCCTTTCCAGGAAGAAATTGTTCCCAAGATCCAACCTCAACCTTCCCTGGTGCAACTTTAGGCCAATTCTTTGTGCCTCTGTGTCCCCTCAGCTCCTGTTCTCCAGCTGAACCCCCCAGGTCCCTCAGCCGCTCCCATCACACTTGTGCTCCAGCCCCTTCCCCAGCTCCATTCCCTCCTCTGAACTCACTCCAGTATCACATCAGTGTTATGGAGAGAGTTCCAGCGAGAGGCAAGGGGGTCTCCAGGTGCTCCCCGTGTCCCCTTGCTGGGCACAGCGAGGTGGGTTGGGGTGTCCCCACGCTGGGGATGCTCTTTGCTGGGATGCAGGAGCATCTCCTCAGCCCGCTGGTGCCCTCCGGAGGTTTCAGCCCCGCAGCACAGCCCGTGATCCCACTGCCACCTGTGTCCCGGCTGTTTTGCGGGGCAGGGTTGCTCCCTCCACTGCTGCCCACCCTGCCAAACTCATCCCCAACATGCCCCATCCCCATATTGCTGCAGGGCTGCAGCGGCAAAAACACCCCCCAGCCCCATTTTAATCCAAGCCACCCCCACCAACAGCCCCAAGAGGGGCTCAGCCCCGCACCTCCTTGGGCGAGAGGATGGAGATATAGTCCTCGTAGATCATCCTCGCCTTCTCATCGATAGTGTGCTTGTTGCACTCGGTTTTGAGCTCCTCACACGCCAGCCAGAAGAGCATGTTCTCCTCGCTGTACTCAGTCCGCAAGAACTCCCGGAAGACGTTGCGACCCGCCGGGCTCTTCATCAGCTTGTCGAAGGACTGTGCCCAGCCCCGCACCTCCTCTGGCGTGGGTTTGGTGCTGTCAGGTCCCATGGGATGGCAAGGGGACAGCATTAGGGCCAGCTGGGGGTCCCCACTGCATCCCGCCCTGCACAGCTCAGCCGTGCTCATAGAATCATGGAATAGTTTGAGTTGGATGGACCTTCCAGTCTAATCCAACCTCCTGCAATGAGCAGGGACATCATCTCTCGTCCCATCCCGGGGGGACCGTGCCCAAATGCATCCCCTGTGCTCCCACTGAGGTTGCTCCTGCTTAGGCTCATCTTATTTCAGAGGCTTTTGGAGGTCGCTCACAGGGTCTGTCCCAGTTCCGCTCAGCCAGGCTGGAGCGTGGGCTTGATTTCGGCTGAATTTCACAAGCTGAGATGTATTTTAGTGCTGGCTTTGCACAAACACGGAAGGAAGCTAAAAAACTCTTCCCTTGCTGAGCTCCCAGCCAGAGAAAGACCAACATGGGTCCATCAGCCTTCACAGCCGGGGAGGGAGGGAGGCTACTCCCCAGCAAACACTCAGTACTTACTAAGGTGGTGCAGGATCAGTAATTATCAGTGGCTAATTAACACATCTGACCCCTGACCCTGCTGCAGGAGGCACTGCAGAGAGCACCCATGGCCAGGCTGATGCGGGGACTCGTACTTGTCCCCCAGGGAATGGGTGCTCGGTGTGGGGCACTCCTGGAGCTGGCTGTCAACAGGATGAGGCTCTGCCTTGCGACACAGCCTGCAAGCTGCTGAGGTCCTTACGTGTCTCAGTTTCCCTTTGCAAGGGGTCCAAGGGGCAAAACTGTGCAGGGCTGCAGCCCATGGCTCTGGGCTCCCCATTTCCCAGTGGGAACCAGGGACATGCTGCTGGAAGCATCATAGATCAAAGAATCATTTTGGTTGGAATAGACCCTCAGGATCATCAAGTTCAACCACTCACCCACCCCTGGCACTACCCATGTCCCTGAGCACCTCATCTCTGTGTCTGTTCAACCCCTCCAGGGATGGTGACTCCACCAGTGCCCTGGGCAGCCTGTTCCAATGCCCAACAGCCCTTTCCAGGAAGAAATTGTTCCCAAGATCCAACCCCAACCTCCCCTGGTGCAACTTGAGGCTGTTTCCTCTTGTCCAGGAACCCCCCAGTCCCGGCACCCCGACCCCACTCTCCCCCATGCCCACCCCCACAGCGCTGCCCCTGCGCTCACCACGCTTCACAGTTTGGGATGGTCTCCAGTTTGGTTTCCCGGGACGCCCTCCATGCTCGCTCCCGGTCCTCGTTCCTAACGGGGAGATGGAAAGGTAGTCAGGGGCATTGGGGACGCACCCAGACCCCCACCTCAACGCCCCCAACCAGCCGTGGCCACCAAATTGCCTCCATTGGAACCAGCATCCCCAATATTGGTCCAGCCCAGAAGTGAGGCATGGGATAGCAGTGCCAGATCTGGGGTGTCACTGTCCCCTGTCCCCTTGTCCCTTGCCCCCAGGGGTGCCGGTGGAACAAGGAGAGAGTGGCCTCCAGCCAACTTCCCTCGGCTCTTTGAATTTCGGCGCCCGGTGCCGCCCGCAGCGCTTCCTGCTTGCGACATCGTCCCGAGCCGCCCACACAACACGAAACGTGCAAACTTCTCCCCAGCGGGTGGGTGGGCGAAGCTGCGGGCACGTTCCTGCCCACACCACCCTGGGATCATCTGAGCCCCAAAATGGTCAGTACTGGTCACTGTCTGCTCCAGAACTGGGGCACAGGAGGGATATCTGAGGATGGAGAAGAGCAGATGGGCTCTTCAGACTCTGGGCTACCCAGAGAAGGAGGAGCTGGGGATACACAGAGAGGCTGGGAGATCATAGAATCACAGAAGAGTTTGTGTTGAAGGGACCTTCAGAGCTCATCTCATCCAACCCCTGCCATGAGCAGGGACATCTTCACCAGCTCAGGTTGCTCAGAGCCTCATCCAGCCTGGCCTGGGATGTCTCCAGGGATGGTTCATCCACCACCGCTCTGGGCAACTTGGGCCAGGCTCTCACCACCCTCAGCATCAAAAATTCCTTCCTCGTGACTGGCCTGAGATGCAGCCACGGGCAAGTGGCTGATGAGGTCCTTGGCCTCTCTGGGATGCTCAGGCCGGGGCGGGCAGGGGGATGGACATACCAGGAGCAGCTGCAGCAGCAGCACCAGCAGAAGCAGCAGGCGTTGGGACGGTGGTTGCTGGCCGGTTGCACCGTTGCTGGAGAAGTCTCATGCCGGGACATCGGAAGGGGTGTCTCTGCGGACGCGGGTCCTGCGTACTGAAAAGCAGGAGGGCAGGGAGCAGGTGAGCTGTTGCTGCCGATTTTTCCCCGCTATGTGCAAGCACCCAGAGATAAACGAGGGACCCTGTGCTGTGATTTCTTTCTGGCTCCCGCTTGCCATCCCGGCCACCGAGATGGTCACCGGCTCACCTGCGTCCCAGCCTCATACACGGTGCACGGGGGTGGGTCGTGCTTCGGGGGCTCTTCTACTGCTCTCCGCTCCTTTGAGCGCCCGGGTGAGCCGTGTCACCCCCCGGCTAATGTCCCTGCCGCCTCCTTGGTGGAGCCTGTGGAGAGGAAGAGGAGCAGCATGTGTCACCTCTGCAGAGGGACCCCCTGGCTTTGAGTGGCTCTGGGGGGATGCTCCATGCTGAGGAAAGCGCTTTACAGGCAGTGGGCTGGTCACGGGGCAAACAGGGTGCAAGAAAAAGAAGTGAGAAGGAAAGGGGGGTGAGACACAGCAGCAGATGCTCTGCCAGCCCCATGCATTGCCCGGGACCCCTCCCACGCTCCAGTGGTGCTGCTGGTGCCGGGCAGGGCTGGGGCTCAGCACCGGACTTGTGCACCCCCAGCCGTGCCCTGTGCCATGAGGAAGCATTGCTGGACCCCCCTGGTGTGTTTGGGCCAGGATGGGGAAGTCAGAGCCACTTCACAGCATCATGTGAGTGGAAGGAAATGTGGGGGGGTGAGTTTTCACAGCTCCCAGTGCTAAACTAAAACTTGCCCCATGTCCGAGTCCAGCGCTCTGCACTGGCCTGACTGTCCCTGCCTGTCCCTGTCCATTCCTGCCTGTCCCTGCCTATGCCATTGGATCCGAGTCCTGCGCAGACTTGGTGAAGGGGATGGAGCCGGGGTGCAGGTCCCAGCTGGGGACAGAGCTGTCCCCAGAATGTCCCCGTGAGCCCACGGCTACAATCCAGTCCCCCGGTCCCCAGCCCAGCCATCGCCAGCAGTGAGCTCCATGAGCTCCTTGCCCGGGCCCTCACAAACCCTCTCTCTGGCTCCCATCACTCCTGCAGGAACGAAAAAGGAGAGAGTCTGTGTTTCGCTCCCAATTGTCCCTATTTATAGCGCCGAGCGCTGGCAGGATGGCTGTGACCTTGTCACCAGGCTCTGCTCCCTCTCCCACCATGCTGCACTCAGGTCCCTTTAACCCCCCAGTTTTTACTCTTTCCTTTTCCTCCCCCAGACCAACCGTGTTCCAGTCCTGTGCCCGCTCTCCCCCTGCCCGCCCCACACCGTCCCGCTGCCGACCCCGCTCACCCCACGGCTCCGGGCACGGCTCCCAGCGGGGTTGCGGCACTAATTACAGATGAGGTTGTGGGAACGGGGCGAGCAGCAGGAAAACCTGATGGCTGGGCAAACCCTGCTCCTTTGCAGCCCACCCCGAAGCAAAGGCTCCACCGCGGCCCCAGGGTGCAGAGCAGGCGGATGGGGGGTGGCCGAGGGACAGGGACGTGGGGACAGCGTGTGGCATTGCTCCAGGGGGGCTCCCAGGCACTTAGCTTCTGCAGCTGGTGCTTGGCCTTGGCCAAAGCAAACCTGCAAGGGTTTGAGTTGAAATGCCCTGGAGAAGCATCAGGATGGAGCAGCATCCCTCAGCATGGAGCATCCCTCTCCTGCACCCACCGGTTGTATTCAGCACCCGGCCGGGAGGCAGAACCAGATCACTGCCCATCCTGGGTGCTGTGACACACACCTGGGGTCAACTCGGCTGCGTAGGCTGCACCAAGGGGGACAGGGAAGGAGAAGAGGGCTGCAAAGGCCCCCCTGGTCCATGGCACCACAAGGCAACGCTGGTGTGCTCTGGGTTTGCACCAAAAGACAATGCTGGTGTGCTCTTGGTTTGCATGGCCGGTTTCCCAGCCCCATGCATCCCCTAACAATCCCATAGTGCCCACCCGCCGTGTCGGCGGGGCCCACGTGCCACAGGGCTGTTTCCGGCAGCCCCAGCACCGGTGCTGGTGGATAAGGAAGTGCCGGCGGGTGACGGAGCTGACGAGCACCGGAGGGAAGGCGAGCGTGCGTGCGAGGCTGCAAAAAGAGGAAGGCTGACAAAAAGGGGACGTTTCACCAGCAGAGAGGAGACACACCCCAAAACCTGCCCTGGCCCAAACGCCACGAGCTCCCCAAGCCCCTCACGAGCCTTTGCCATCACTGCCTGGTGGCTGCAGAACCCGGCCTGGGAGTTCCCATGTGCTGGGTGTCCCCAGCTCATGCGCCCGTAATGTCCCCAATAAGGGTGGCACCGCCCCGTCCTCCCCCCGAACATAGAGGGGACCCCCCCACGCAACCAGACAAGACGAGCGCTCGCCAAAATCACTTTCGAAGCGAAACCTCCCCTTACACCAGGTCAGCTCTGTCCTGCGTGGCTGCACACAAAGCACCCTGTCACCAAAGTCACCCTGTGCCAGCTACAGCAGGGTCGTGGCATTGGGGTGCCTGCGTGGGCACAGCTGGGGCAATGGCAGACACCAGCCATGGGGATGACACCCCGCCATGAACCCCACTTTCCCTGAGCATCCTGCCTGGGGACGATGCCCTGAGCAGTGTGACATCCCGCTCCGGCCACCCCCGGCTCTGCAGAGTGGGTGCAAACCAGCACAAACCAACGCGGTGCACAGCATCCCCGGCATGGCCGCTGCCGTGCCCCCGTGTGCCCCCCTGACCCTGTGCTGTGGCTGCCGGGGGGACCCGGTGGCACGTCCGTACCTGCAGCCTGGCCATCGCACGGCGGTGGCATCGGGTGCCTGCCAGGGTGACCCCAGCGAGTTCAGGGGGTGCGCGGCATCGCCGGGTCTGCGGGCGGGGAGACAGGAGAGAAAAGAAGAGAGAAAGAGAAAAGAAAAGCGGCCGAACACATCCTCTCACAGGAAAGGGAGTGGTAAGGGAAGTGGCAAACTCAACCGAAGAGTTCAGACCTTTTTTGGGAAAGCCCCGCAGGGCCCGTCTGCTGTGCCATGGGGCTGGCTGTCCCTGCGGGGCAGGAGCGGGACAGAGCGAGCCCTGGTGACGGCAGAGCCAGGTGGTCTCCCCGCTCCCCACCCCTCAGCCGGGTCCCACAGCCGCCTGAGCTGGGTTCCCCTGGCTGCGATGGGCACCGACCGCAGCACCGGCTGCTCCCGGGCATCTTGGAGATTGCCTGGGCACAGGGGCACTGGAACAGCCCCACAGCCGAGAAATTGGCGAGTGTGGCTTCCCTGAGGAGTGACATGCAGGACATGTCCCCAGGGTGGGCACAGGCTGGTCCCCAGCACCCATCTGAAGTGGCTTCGAAGCAATGGTGCCTTCTGCCATGCTGTGCCCCGGGTGTCCCCGAGGCTCCAGTGCTGCCAGCGGGGCGAGGATGTGGCAGCAAGGGAAGGGGTCAGTGCCCAGGGTGGGCTGAGTCAGAGCCACCCAGCAGCATCGTCCCTGCAATGCGGGGATGTCCATCCTGCCCACCATGAAGCCCGGCTTCCTCGGCCACAAGTGACTCACAAACAAAGTTGTTTTGGGTTTTTTTTACCTCTTCAGGAAAAAAAAAAAAGAAAGAAGAGTGAGAGAGAGGAATCAGATGCCCAACCTGCGTTTCCTTGATTAAATTTGCCCTCGGCACCGTGGCAGGCAGAGGGCTCTGGCCTTGGCACTGCACCCACTGAAACCTATTTGTGGTCTCTGCCCCCTCGTTTGTACGGCCTCACGCAGGTGGGAAAGGGAGAAAAAGGGAGGAAAAGAGGGAGGGGGGATGCCAGCATCCCCTGCATTGCTCCCCTGGACGCCCAGCAGTGGGACATGCCCATTATCAGCCCGGCACAGCGTCCTCCTCGGCACCACCATTTCCCTCATCCTCCCGGGGGCCACCAAGCCGTTATCTCCTCTCTTCCCAACACTGCACAGCCCAGCACCCAAAAACCAACACGGTTGCAGCACCACCATCCCAAATGCCACCCCGGCTAGGCAGAAATCCCCCCATCACCCAAAAGTCACCCTCTGCTCCAGCAGCCCCTTTTTCTGCCGGCACCCTCCCCGCCATCGCTGCAGCGGCACCGCTCTGTTCCTCTGCTCACCTGAACCTCTTTCATTTTCCAGATGCTTTTCCAGGATGCCTCTGAGAGCCGGGAGCTCCTGGGATGTGGCCACGCTCCACGGGCAGCCCCAGCACCCCCAGCTCGCTGGCCTTGGTGCACACACCAGCACCCAGCGTATTTCTATTCTCCAGCCACAGCACGAGTTCTCTGCCCAAGGAGGGACCTTCCCTTTGTATTTTACGGGTCAAAACCAGGAGGGCAACAGCTTTGCTGCTCATCACAGATTGCGGACGATGCACAAACCCCACCCGGTGCCAGCAGAGACCCCATCCCCAGCCAAACTGGGATCAGCCCCTCTCCAAGCCTCAGAGAAGCTGCAAAACACCCGTCACCGGTCCGACTGGCCTCGCTGGACAAGTGCAAGCCGAGCCCAGCAGCCCCAACCACCCCCACACTGCTGCGGGATTCTCCAATGTCTCGTAAGGGCTCAGCCCAGCCCGCAGCCCCCCCGCCTTCAGGGACCCAGCACCTCATTCTCTGCCAAATTTGGCTGAAACCAACCACAGAGTGTGACCAGAAGCACGCCGGCCCTGCCAGCAGCCCCAGCGGGTGGTGGGGGGCTGGCACCCCCGAACCCCTCTGTGCCGGGGTTACCCCTTGGGCAGGCAGTGCCGAGCCCCGCAGCTGCCGCCCGCCCCCGCCGCCTGGCCCAGCCACCTGCCAGCGCCACAGGAAGTTTTAGGAGCTATTTTTAGACTTGCTTTTCTTTTTTTTTTCTCCCCCTTTTAGCAATCTATTAGAAAAAGACTCCAGAGGGGAGGCAGGAGCCCCCCGCTCTGCAGGGACGGGGCTGGGTTGACCCTGATGCCACCGGCACGGAGGTGTCAGGGGTCCCAGGCACCGGCAGCACCAGTGTCCCCTGGCCCCGCTGGGACGAGGGGGTGGTGACACTCACGTGGCAGCACTGGGCTGCATCCCCGCCGAGTGCGTGTTACTGATAACACCGGCAGATGTGCCCGTGCACGTGGCGGCAGCGAGCGGACGCCTTTGGGGAGCTCCCCTGCCCAGCAGTGATTTTTCTGCCATTCCCCGAGACTAGAAAGGCAGGTCCTGGCCAGGGGAACCACGAGATGCTGCGTCGTGTCCCAACACCTCCCCGGTCCTTCACACCGCAAGGGCCAACAGCCCTGTGGGCACCTATCCTGCTGAAAAGGGGACGATGCCAGCATCCTTCTCCGGACCGGCCATCTCCTCTGCTCCCTATCCCTCTCCGTGGTGTATTTCTGCACTGAGCATCCTCTGAGCCAAATCCCACTGCGAGCCCTCTCGAAAGGATGGTGTGAACCTCTCCAAGACAGCCCAGCTCTTGCACTGAAACAGAGTTAATTATTTCATAGCATAAAAATAGCACCCGTGACAATCAGCTGGGGGATTTATTAAGGCAAGCCCTGACAATTATGTTTCTATTACTAGAGGTATTGCAGCATTGTTAAGGCAGATTCCTATGAAGCATTTGGTAATGGTCACAGTAATCAATACTCAGCAGGGGCTAAACCACATAGACTGAGCCTGGCAGCTGACAGGAGGGAAAAGGAAAGGGAGAGATTGGGCATCAGTGTAGCCAGGGAAGAGCTGAGCCGGGTGGGTGGTGGGGTGCTCCTCAGTCATGGGAAGCTGCCAGCACAGGACCCATTTCACACAGAATCAGAATCACAGAATCGACTGGGTTGGAAAAGACCTCAGAGATCATCGAGTCCAACCCTTGGTCCAACTCTAGTCCCCACCCCAGTGCACACCAGTGCAGGCAGCACCATGTCCCCTGGGGACCACGGGGGAGAGGAAGGGGTGTTAGCGGTAATTTGGGGTATAAGGATGCTAGGAGGACCAAGGATAGGACAATGACGAATTGCCCCTTCCAAGGAAATGACGAACCAGAGAATCAACCCAGGACGGGGATGAAAAGGAGGGACCGTGCATTGCAAGGGAACACTGCATCAAAGGGGTCGCTTACTGCGGCTCCGAGCGCTCCCAAACGCAGCTGATGGGCGATTTTCTCCCCCAGCACAAAACCAAACCCTGCTGGTTGCATCCGGAGACCCGGCTGGGCACTTTGAGGAGGTCTGGGAGGTTTGGGAGCTGTCACAGGAGGTGGGTCTGGCTGCACCGAGGACAGGTCCAGCCCTGTTCCACATTGATGTGGTCAGGGCAGGGCTGAGCCCAGCAGCCAGCTCAGCCAGCGGTGCGACTGGCCAGGCCAGGGCTGGGGACAGGGGACCGCTGCCCACACACCACTGCCCCAGGGACATCTGCTCACCATAGTTCATTCGGGCCCTGCTGCCCACACACTGCCAGCCCTGACAGGCGCCTTTTGGGGTCCGGCTTCACATGGTGCCTTGTTTGTGAGCACCCAGGACTGGGACATCCCCCAGACCCAACATCACTGCAGGTCCCCAGTTTGCCAGACTGAGCTTCTGCTTCCACCAGTAAGAAACCTCCTCCCATGTCAGACTTTGATCCAACAGTGAGGGACTCCAGGAGTCCCCCAGGAGACTGTTATGTGGGCAAATACCCAGGACAAGGACGATTTGGTGACCTGATGCCTTGTCTGTGGTGCATCCCAAGGGATGTATGTGACCCCTGTGCTGCGGTGACCGTGGCCTCACCAGTGCTGGGACAGCAGCAATGCTCTGCCCTGGCCCAGGCGTGACAAACAACAGCCAGCTTTGGAGCAACTCGTGTCCTCTGAGACTGGTCACACCAGTTATTTAAAACCCAACCAAAGGGGAAGAAAGACGGCGGGGTTCAGGAAGGAAACGCTGTCACCCTGCACGGCCCCTGTGCCACTGAGGTGGCTGCCAGCCCTGGGCAGTGCCCGGCACCCGCAGCATCTCAATGCTGTTCGCTGTGGGTGGGTGCCCACAGCAGGCATTCCATGCTCAGATTGTGGCAGATTCCCTTGCTGGGGATCTCAGTGAGAACCCTGATGTGAAGGTCACGGCGATGCCCTCATCGAGTCCCTGGACGCTGCAGGACGTGGCTGTGCCGTCAGGGGACACAGCAGCTCACCTGCCACCGCTGTCATGCCAAGGCACTTCCACAGCCCCAAATCCCTTCTGTGGGCTCTCTCCTCCTGGTGAAATCCCTGCCAGACTCACAGGCAGCATCCTTCCTTGGTTTTTCTTATTTTCCAAGGCTAGCTGGAGGCTTTCCTTTCATTTTCCAGGGCTCCTGCCTACTAATGCCAATATGCACCTGTTTGCTCTTCTCCTGCCCTTTGCACTGAAACGCTGCTTGGGCATTTGCTGTCTGACAGTTGAAACTAAAGTCCCGGGTTGGTTCATGCCTGCAGGAAGGGGAGCAATGGGAAAACCCAAACCCTTAACCCCAGCTCCCTTTGCTGGCTGACCTCCTCTATACTGAACCAGCAGTAAGTCCAGCTCTGGGGAGGGGCTGCCAGTGCACCCACAGCCTGTCCCCTGCACCCAGAGCCACAGGGACACTGGGGGCTCCGCTCCCATCCCATTGCTACCCTGGAGCCTCTGCAGCCTTTCTGCCTCCAGAGCGGGCAAGTGCGGACAAGCCAGTCAGGTTTGTGGCAAAGCTGGGCCCTCAAACCCAGCAGATCTTCGCAGTCTGAGCAAAGAGCCCTCAAAAGGTCAACCGAGGCTGTTTCCACGTGGTTAGAGAACTGGAAGGGCGGCATGTTATAAACCTCTACCACACATTTTCCTGCTGTCAGGAAAACCCCTTTTTTCCATGTCTAAGCTGAATATTAAACCTGAACCCCAAAGGACTTTGTTGGTGTTTTCACTGCTGTTGCTGCTCCACCCTCCCACCCCGCTTAAATCTCTGCTCCCACAAAATGGCCAAAGGCGGGAGGCTTGCAGGATGGGCGAGAGGCAGAACATTCCCTGCTTGTCCCTGTAACTCAGCTGGGATGGCCGAGCTCCTGTGTGGCCAGAGGAGCCGAGGAGGTGGGCTGGAGCACATACAGTGGGCTGGAGCTGATGGGGTGGGCTGGGGCATCGCCCCTTGTGCCCACCCCAGTGGCTGGGGAGGGGGCAAGTCACAGGCAGGAGGTCTCTGTCACCAGTTTCTCCCAAAAAGAGGAACACAGTGGATTTCAAGCCAAAAAGAATAGAAATAAAATCATTCTCCACACTCCCAGAGAGCACTTTTGCAGAAGGGTAAGGGGTTGATCAAAACTCAGGGGCTACTGCCTTCTTTTACACGTGCTCAGGATCCAGCAAGAGCCGGGATTTTGCCTTCACTGGAGTTTTACCCCAAAGCCACCAGTTCCCATGTCCCCAGGTCCCACACAGCACCTGGGCAGACTGGGGGGATGCACAGGGGACACCCCTCATGGCCTGGGGACTGGCATGGCCACAGCTTGTCCCCAGCTCGGCACGGAGCCGGCAGCTCCTGCAGCACAGCACCATTTAAACCATCTGACTCCTGTGAAAAGTTACGGGTGTCCTGAAATCCACAGGCACAGCCAGTGGAGTTATTTGCCACAAACAACGCTGCAGCTCAGCGCTACCACCACACGGCTGTGGTAATAAGGATTCGGGGCTTTCTGCAGGTGACCGTCCCCGTGCTGTGTGGGACAACCCATGGTGAAGCAGCTGGGGAAAGGAACAAGCTGCCTGAGCCCAGTGCTGGTGGAAACGAGCCGGAGGAGGCTCATGCAGCACTGGGTGCAGGACGCTATAAAAGGGAAATGCTGGTGGGGCTGGATGCCCGTTCCCTGAGCCGGCGGGAGCTGGGGCAGTGATGGGCACCCAGAGCAGCTTCCCGGTCTGCGGTGGGACTGCTGGAGGCCCCACGAGCCCGTGAGTTCAGTTTCTTCCCCTCTTACGCCACAGAAGATGTCGGACACTCTTCCCCCATCCTGTCCTCCCCATGGGTGAAAAACATGTTGTAACACATTGGGGGACAAAAATAACCAGTGATAAGGTCCGGTATCTTTTCTCCTCCCACAAATTAAGAGATAGCTATGAAATAACATATATAAACAACTGGTTTTAGATCCACACCTCCCTGAACAGCTTGTGTGATGGAAAAGCAGACAGAGATGTGCAGCGGCGAATAAGGAACTGAGCAGAGGGAAGTCTTGGCAGAGGCCGCAGGCACCGGCTCACCCAGAACCTGCTGTTATTCCAGGCAAGAGCCCGAGGCACCGAACCCCAAGAACGCATGGCAGGCGGCACAAAGGCAGGGATGCTGCCAGCCCCGCTCCGCTTTTGGGGTGCTCAGGCACAGCCGGGGTCTGGTACAAGAGACCAGCCCAAGGAGCAGGAGGAGCTGGAAGGGAAAGGCAGAGCATCTCGCGGGATGGGTCAGGAGCAGTGACTCTTACCTACTCTTGAGCTGACTTGGCAAAATGATTCTGCCTAGAGGATAAAAATGTGGAAGAAAAGCCACAGCAGCTTGAGCCCACGCTCTGCAGACACTGAGGAGCAACACAGCGGTTGCTTTACCACTCTGGACCTGTTCTTCAGAGGGAAGAGCCCTGAGCACTCAGGTCACCCGCCCCCTTTGCAGGAGCCCAGTTGAAACTCAAGATGCTGTAGCCCAAGTCCAGCTTAAAACAGATTACAATCAAAGATAAGCAAAGGCAGGAGAGAATGCATTTTGGGAGGTGGCAGAGATGTGCTGCTCCCGTATCTCGGGCAGACTCAGCATTAGTTACTCTGCCAAGGTATTTTTCTCCCTTACTCTCTCTGGGTTTGAGTTGCATTATCTGATTATCTGCCTTCGGTTTCTTCTTTTTTTTGATAACAATATCAAAATGGGCACCCGCGCCCTGATTGAGATATATCCATGTCACTAAATTCATGCTTCTCCACTATAATCTTATGAGGTGGAGTTAGTTTAATTGCTGAAGAACACGACTGTATTTTGATTAGCGGCTTGAGTCATTTGTGGGGAAGGGCTGACGCGGAGGAGCTAAAATCCTTGTAGGGAAATCTGATGTGGTGCTCTCCCTTGGGAGATATTCTGAAATATGTGCCCACTGGGGCAACCCGTTTTCCCAAAGAAAACGATATCCACCAGGCCAGCAAACACCACGGGCTGCGCTCATCCAGTGTGACACGGGACGAATGTCTCTATTGACGGGGATGGTGGAGACGCATCCAGAGGGGAATGAACTCCCCTCGCAGCAGGGAAATCCCTCCCACTCACTTAACACTTTTTGTTTAGTTTCTTAAATAAGGCCATGGATCCGCGCCAGAGCAGCCTCATGGAAGCGGCGGGGAGAGGGAGCTTCCCGGGGGAACCTCTCTGTGCCCAGAGATGCACCGCGATCCACACACGGAGCAGCTTCAGCAGCTGCACCAGGGCCTCTCCATCCCTCACTCATGGGGACACAGCTCCAAGTCACAACATCCCACGAAACTGTCCACGAGATGGGCTTGTGTTGGGTGATGCTCAGCTGTAACATCCCTGTGGGAGAGAGCTGTGTCCCGGACACCACTGAGCCGGGTCCCTCTGTCCAACCCTTTGGCCTCTTTGCTGCTGGAGAAGCCAGTGGGGACCGGAGCCCGCTGTCACCTCAGCCAAACCCCTGAGCCACAGTGCTCCCCATGCTGGCCAGGTCAGGGCTCCCTATCACCGCAGCCGTTTGCATCAGGGGATCCGCACAGGGAGGGATCCAGCCTAGCAAAGTCGGTGTGAGGATGCTCCAGCACCACCCTGGCACCCACCTGTGGGTTCAGGAGGGGCCGGGGCAGCCCTTGACTGGGGAGGCCTCCGTGGGGGGCGACCCCCCCTGCAAGGTCCCCCTCCAGGCTGGGCAAACCCCGGTGCAGCCGGCCCTGCGGCTGGAAGGTGCCCCCCTCCTTCCCCCTCCATCCTCCTCCTCCTCGCAGGAGCCCTGCCCTCCCCGGGGTGATGCGGCGGGGATGCCCCCCCCCGATCGGTGCTCGGGGTCCCTCCCGCCCTGCCGGCCAGTCCCTACGGAGCACCCCGCTGCCCCCAACCCCCGCCAGCCTTCGCACATGGGGCCGGTGACAGGCAGCAGCCGGACACACAGACGCACACACGGACAGACACACAGACACAGCCCGACCTCTCCATCAACCCCGGCGCTCCGCCGTGCTCGGTGCGTGTCCGGGAAGCGGGGTGGCGGGAGGGGAGCGTGCAAAAGGGAGGATGCCTGGGGCGGGGGGCGCATGCAGAGGGAGCGCGGCAAGGGGGCGGGGGGGGGCCGTGCAAAGCGGAGTCCGCCCGGGGAAGCGGGGAGGGAGGCTGGGCAGGGCACCGGGCGAGGGAGGGGGTGATATGGGCCCGTGTGTATGTGTCCCCGCCACCCCCCAGCCCTGCGGCATCCCCGGGCCGGGATACTGGGTACTCACGGGCCGGGCATCCGCGCCGTCCGCGGCCCCGCCGCCCCCGGCCGCCGCCTCTGCGCTGCCTCCGGGCTCGGCACCGGAGGGAGAGGGAGAGGCAGCGGGAGCGGAGCGGCTGCACTGCGCACGCGTCCCCCGGCCCCTGCGATTGACTTCCTAAAGCAATTGCAGCTTTGGCACTTCCTCACGTCAAAACACACACACAGGGACACACACCCAGCGCCTCGCACCGGCACACGGTATGGGCACCCAGCACCCGCACCGGCACCTGGTATGGGCATCCAGCACCGGCACCCTGCACCGGTACCCGGTATGGGCACCCAGCACCGGCATCTACTAAATGCACCCAGCACCAGTAATGTGCACCCAATACTGGCACCTGCACCAGCACCCATTGTGGGCACCCAGCACTTGCTCCCAGTATGGGCACCCAGCGCTGGCTTCTACTACATGCAACCAGCACCAGCAACATGCACCCAAGTACTATCACCTTGCAACCAGTACTGGCACCCAGCACCAGCACCCAGTACCAGCACTTTGCACCCAGTAGTGGCACCCTCCCTCAGCACCCAGTACCCAACACCAGCACCCTGCACCAGTACTGCGAGTCCCCTCTGCCCCTGTGAGTTCTGCACCCATCCCTGGAGCATGGGGGGCTGCTGTGGGGCTGCCCCGGGACCAATCCCCAGCCAAGAGCCCCTGCTGAGGAGCGGCTTTCCCTAGATCAGTGGTTTCTCTGCCCCTTTTTTTTTCTTTTTCCCAAAAGGTGGGATTATGCATTGCTAAAAATAAAGGGTGATAAAACTTTGGGAGAGAAAGGAGGTATAAAAATTTCACGATCTTGCCAGCCAGGGAAATTATCCCACTTTATTATTTAAAACCTCATTAAAAACCATTTCCCTGGGAGAGACAATGATCAAACCACCGCCTATTTCAATACTTGAGACATGCATGCTGCTACATGGGGAAAAGTGTTTAAAATAGGCCCCTATATGTGACTGCTCAGCTGAAAACACCAACCCCGACCTCCGTCCCTGCGAGCAGCATCATCCCTAGCTGAGCCCCCAATCGCACGGCACCTGCTGCGTCTCCTGCCGTTTCAACCCGCTCTGTCCAATTATCCACATTTTCCTCTTTCACCCCACCTCCCACATCCAGCTTAATCCAGTGGGAGCTACAAAGCGTTTGCCCAGGGAGGATCTGCCCCAGGACCTCTGCGGATGAAGGAGGATCCTTCATCCGATTGCAACTTTTCCAAAGCTCCGGAGCAGCTCCAGCGGCTGCCAGGCTGCTCCCCCCTGCCGTGTGACCGGGCCACCAGCCCTCCCTCTGGTCTGCTTTAGTGCTTTGGTTCACTGGAAGCTCACAGATGCCCAGGACGGCTCCCACATCTTCCAGGAAATGCTTTGTAGTGGGTGTTTGGGATTTTTAGAAATCCCCGTGAACGTTTTTGCTTGTGGTTCTTTGTGATTCGCAAGCCATTCTGTCTGATGAAAGGACTGTGAATGTTTGGTTTAAAAGAAGTCACCTTTTTTAAAACGAAAGCGTGGATTTGGAGAAAACGTTTGGAGCTCCCGAATCACCTGCAAATTAGCGCTGTCAATGAATAGCCAAACTCACAGCAGGTGCTCACAGCTTGGCCTTGACATCTCCTCTTTAAATACTCACACAGTGGGGAGGGAAACGCATCTTTTCTCTCAATTGCAAACGCTCTGATAAATAGCCAGGGACGCTGCGCCCGCTCGGCTTTTGGAAGCTGCTGTTCCCTACTGCCAGCCTGGGCTGTGAAGCAGAAGCTCCTGGGAAGCACAGGCAGCATCCCACCCGCGCTCAGAGGCACCGAGCGAGGAAGCAGCAGCTTCGCTTGAGCCGTTTCTGTGCCAAACGGTGACAGTGGGTGGCTGAAGCGCCGCCTTGGGGACACCCCACCCCGTGCCGCCCCCGCAGCAGCCTCCCCAGCTGTCACCGCACCCCCAGGCTCTCCCACCCTAAGCCTTTCCCAGCCTTTTGTGGGAAAGCCCCGCGGGTTTCCAGCCCCCCCGCCCGGGGCTGCAGTAGCGAGACCCGCCCGCAGGTGCCGCCCGACTCCGCGGGCAGCGGCTCGATGGGGACAAGGGCCCTTGCGCCGGGCAGGGAGCGCAGAGAAACCCCACTGCACGAAGCTGAGCAGCTCCGGCATCGAGATTATGAGATAATAACTACAGTAAGGCTCAAACTGCTTTACTGTTAAGCCTACAATATATTTTTGTTTGGGTATATGTATGAGCACGCCTTAGTTTCCCCCTGCAGCAAAGGGTCCAAGCTGATGTGCCCAGATCAGTCATGAACATATCCAGCTGCAGAAAGACCTGCATAGTATTTTATCTATATATCAATCTATTTACATCCTTGCTCTAAGTGCCACTGAGGTACTGCATTATAAAGTGTTATAAACTGCAATGCATGGGGCTCTCCTAAACTCTGCCCACTTTTATGAAATCCATAGAAAAATGCAGTCATTGCTAGATATACATTTAGTTATGCAAGAATCTCCAGCCCTCTTTCTGCTTTTTGACAGAGAGGCTGTTCAGTATTATGTGGGCCAACACACAAATCCTCAACAGGGAAAAAAAGAACCTGCTCTACCCAAAGATCAATCAATGCGGAAAACCTCTGGCATTAGTGTTAAAGCAGACTTACTCTGCTTTTCCTCCTCCTGTAGACAGTGACAAGGAAGAGGTTTTTAAAGAGTTAAAGTAACCCCGTTTGAGTGCCTGAGCCAGAGAGCACTGGGGCAGCTGGGGCACCATCCTGCTGGGTGCTGGTACCGTGTCCGTTCGGTACCCAGTAGGTATTTCCAAAGGGAGAGCACCTTCCCTGAAAGCAGAGGCTTCCATGAGCATTTTCTCTTAATTTTCTGATGGTATTGTTGGGTGAGCAGAGGTGACCTTAGCCTGGAGAGCATGGGCAGCGGGGAGCTGTGAGTACAGCATAAAGCACCTGCAAACCTTGTTTTCCTCCCCAAGAACTCCAGGGAGGATGGCAGGGAGTAGGAAGCCTCTTTTGATGCATATCTGAGAGGAGTCAGCCTGTGCCAGGGCTGAGATACAGTGAGGCTCCTGCTGGGTCTGCAAAGCACCATTTGATGGAGAAATCCTGTCAACAGTTGCTCAAACCAACCTCCAAAGCGCTCTGCAGCATCAGCCTCACTGGAGTGGCACAGTGGGGCGATCCCTCCCAGTGTGTTCCCAGTTTGTGTGCTCCTGCGGAGCCTGGATGTCATGAAACAGGATGTATGGAGGCTGTTGAGATGTCTTGCGTTAAAAAAGCCTTTTTCTCCCACCAGCCACCTGGGCCTTTTAAGTCTTCCCAAGCAGCAGAGTGGCAATGGACTGGATTGACCAAAAAAGATGCACTGGGACCTGGAGCTCTGAGGAAGAAACAGTACTTGTGCTACTCCAGCCCAAGTGGGAGTTACGGGAGAAGCAACTTGGCTGTCACCCCGCAGGAGTTGCTTGTCATAGCTGAGATTGTAAAGGTCATGCTTGTCCTGTCCCTCAATGTGAACATCCTGCCTGCCTGGGACACAGCGAGGTGACACGGTGAGGTAATGCTCACAGAGTTGCCCTGGTCACCAGCGCTGCTCCGGGGCAAAATCCACCCCATGTGCCTCCATCGCAGAGCTGTCTTTGCAGAATACCAGGTTTGGGCTGTGCAGTCCCAGCACAGCCAATATATTCCCATTTGATAAATACTTGGATAGGCTTTTTTTTTTTCCCTAAGGACCCAGAGCTCCCCAGGGAATGTGAGAACCATGTTTCCCATACTGATCTCTGCCTCAGCTATCAGGTGTGCACAAGCCTGAGTGTCTCCCTGGCTCCTGTGACTGCTTACATGCTCAGTCAAGAGTCAGTAAAGATTGTCTCTCCTCTACTCAAGCGTGAAGATAAAACAACAGTGTGAAGTTCTGGAGGGCGGCTCTCCACAGGTTGTAGAGTAAAGTTTAAAGGGGATTTTGCAGTACCAGGAACAACACAACCCTTTATCTCAAACTGGCAGAGGTATAGAGCTCAGTCCCTGCATTTACAAATGGCTGTGTCAAGAAGGACCCTGCCAGGGCTGCAGCTGTGAGAAAACCCAACATATGCTGTCGGACCTTATTAGACGCTGGAGAAGCCACATGGATCCGACTTTTGATGGATGCCGAAAGCGTGGGAAAAGCTTCAGTCAGAGTTTGTGCCCCTTCAAGCACCCAGGTCGCTCTCCCAGGAGATTCTGGCCTGTTGAAAACTGGACTCTGCAAATTCTGCAGCTCCCAGAGCTGTTTGTTTGCTTTTCAGTGCCAAGCTGGGGAGTGCGGGCAGGGAGAAGGAGCTCAGCAGAAATCTGAGCCAAAAGGGCTAGTGCTGCTATTTGAGGATGGGCCAAGAGCAGCGCAGCCCCAAACCCCATCTTTAGTATCATAGAGAAGTTTTTCTTCAAGGAATCACGGCAAATGATCCACTCTGCTGCCAAGGGTACGATTCTTCCATTTGCTCTTTTGGCTGAAATCAAGGCAGGCAGAGGAGATCTGACAGCTGTGCCCTTTCCTTCTTCACAAGATGGACAGTGGAAAACTTGGACCAAATCCAGTCTGTTCCAACCTATGTCTGCTGTGATAGTTCAAAAGCATCTCTGACTTTTTAAAAGGCAGAAGGAGTTGAAAGCCACCTTGGAGACACAGGCACAGTTTTACAGGTCTCTGTAAAAAACTCCACAGGCGGGTGGAACAGCTCCTGCTATGGTGGAGAATCAGTGGAAAGTCTCTGCTTTTGGGCTGCAGGGTGAAGGTGATGGAGATGATTAGAGAAGAGTGTGTTTGAGGGGAAGGTTCGAGAAGTCAGGATCAAGTGTCTGTAATAAAAACACTTCTCACAAGAGGGGAAGGTAAAGATATTTCTAGTTGCATAATTTAGCCTGAGAATTATATTCTCTGATTTTTATTCTACTTGCATGAAAGCATCTCTCCATCACTTCCTCATCTCTAAATTGTTTGGTAGACAGTTCATTAGAAATCTGCTCTGTTGAATAGTGAAGTAATGAATCTTTGTGCTTTCCATTTCCTCCATCTGAACTGGAAAGTGTTTTTCTCACACGATCTCGGTCTTGAGCAGTAATAACAAAACCACAACTTCTGCTGCAGTTCTTTATTTGCAGGTTGGATTCCTCTGTGGACACATCTCAACAAAAGCGTACATGACCTGCTGACTACAACACAGAAGATAAAGAAAATGGTGGTTATGACTGTCTGAACAAACATAATTCTGATATTTCTCTTTCAGTGCAGCAAGGTGCAGGACTTACTGTCAGCAAAAACTGCTCATGACTTAGAGGTTTGTCACTTATATACCAACCTGAGAACAACTTCTATATGCAGAACAACAATTTTGTATGTGGTTTTTGGCCTAACACCATACAATCCCTATTTCTAACTCATCAGGTGGTACTGAAATGGGTACAGTTTTGATTAGGGCCTGGTTTATATGAGTGCAGTTCCCAAGCAAACATAGTCAAGTAGCAGGATTTACATTTACACCTCAAATCAGTAAATTCAAGCAACCAACCTGCCTGTTCCACTCTCTCCTCGACACTGCAAGCGCTGACGGTCCATCTACTGCAGGTGAAGCTGTTTTTCAGGTTGGGAAAACCATTTATTGAACTCAGAAGCTGAGACATTTGGTTATTCCTGGTGCCCCATCCCAATTCATCAGCTGTCCTGAGTTATTCTAAAAAAGCCTCTCTTGCAAAAACATTTCATTTGCTTTTCCAGTAGCACGTTCCAGGGTGTTTGCAAGTCCCCAGTGCCATAGTGCAGCTCCATGCTGCTCCAGCACCGGGACTGCCAAGGGCAGGGCTGTGTCTGGCATTAACATTCCAAGAATCTGCTCCAGGCGGGCAGGAATAAAGTGGAGAGACATGTTTGTAATTGCTGGGGGGGAGCAGACACAGCCCAGCAGAGCAGTCTCACGGTCTGCTTGTTGCTGTCAAGCAATTGGTCTTGAATAAGGAGAACTGGAGAGCAAGCAGCAAATTGGCTTTGCTCAGCGCTTTGGCCACAATTATTAAGGAGGGAACTGGCCAAAGGTAAAGTATAATTAAGTTGGCTTATAGCAGAGCTCTGTCCAGGGCAGGAATATGTTTTGTGCTGTCACTCTATAATTAGCAACATTTTGTTGTAGTGCTTTTCCTTTCCTTGAAAGATCCCGAAAAGCTTCACAAAATGCACTGGGTTAAAGTTGCCAGGTCCCCCTGGGGCCGGAGGCGCCAGGGCTGTGATGCCCTGATCCTGCACAGCAGAATGGCCCTGTGGCTGGCAGGGGAACTGGATCAGGCTTCTCCTCCAGAGCCACCAGCCGGCACACAGCGGGTCCCTCTGCCTGCGGTGACCTGGGAAATGGGTGATTTTTGCCCATGAGAAGCTGGAGCACTGAGGGGTGAAGTGGTTTTCTGAGGTCACCAAGCAAGCCATGGGTAAAGCCAGGAATAGCAGCCAGCTGCTACACCTATGGTTATTTCTATTTATGCTCTTTGCTTCTCTTGCCCATGGTTTACTGAATGCATTCCAAGAGTAACTTTGCCTGCCAAGCTTCCTCCCCTTTAAATCCAGAAATGGACAGATAAGATAGTAGAAGAAATCAGTTTAACTGCTGGTATGTGCACAAACATACCTGAACCCTGGCCAAGTTATCAGCCTTTTTTTTTTTAAATGCTCTTTTGGGGCAGGAGAAACGCCTCCAGTCTCAAAGCGCCAATGGCAGTTTGCTGGCAGGATATCAGATTATTTATTTCCTTCGCCTGTGGTCAAAAGCAGAAAAAAATTTTAAAAAGGCAAAAAATAGAGGAGGCAATCATGTTAGACACAGCAAAACCCAGTCAAGTGACTCCAGTACAAATCCCATGAAGGCAATGGGAGAATTGTGGCTCTGGGAATTAGAAGTTTAGACTGTAAAGCAAAATAAAAATGAAACCCCAAATAAATCCTGCATTCTCCCCCAATAAATTTTCCTAGAATGCCTTATCTGCCTCTCAGGGAAGGCCTTGAGACTTTCTTCCATC
This sequence comes from Columba livia, assembly GCF_036013475.1. NCBI lineage: Eukaryota > Metazoa > Chordata > Aves > Columbiformes > Columbidae > Columba > Columba livia. Next base: position 6,908,992 of record NC_088617.1, read on the forward strand.
AACTTGAGCAGTAAATCCGACTGGGCTCAGGGCCAGAGTATCTGAAAAGCCCTAAACCAGGGGTAAAGATTTGGCTCCTCAGTATTCCTGGGTGAGCAGAGTCAGACTGCTGTGTCAACTGGTGTTCAAAGGCAGCATAAAAATGAAAATTCAGGTAGCAGAATGGATATGAAGTCATATTGTTATACCAAATGGAAGCCTGGCAGTGGCACGAGCCTGATGCTGGAGCTGCTGCTGTAGCACAGAACCGAGCTCTCCCTCCTGCCAGTCCTGGCTCTGATGGCTGGAATTCCGCCGCCTTTCACAGAAATTCACATGTACTTTAAGAACTCAAATAAACAAAAAACCCAAACAAATCTCCTGACAGCAATAAGATCAATAAAAACATAGCCAAGTGCTTTGTTTTGCTTAGGAGATGCATCTTTGTGCATCTCCACTTGGGTGTTGCCAAGTTTTGGAGATCAGCAAAGGCTGACATTGTTTATTGCAAATTAAAGACCCTCTGGAGACACTCGGTCTTGCTTCCCAGTGCAGCCCTGGTCTGGGGGAGGGAGGCCCTTGGACAGTAGCATAGAAGAAATCTTGTTCCAGTGTTGCTAACTATAGCATTAATTTCAGAGTCATAAATAACTTCAGTACCATGGTTACAGTGCTAGCCAAGTATGATATCATGTAGTTTAGGATTAGGGAAAAATATCTTCCTTGAAGCTGTGGGTTCTAAAATAAGCAACTTTTCCAGAATGGGTTTTCTCCCAAAGCCTCCACAGAAACTCCAGCCTGGAGCTGTAAATGAGAAGGATTACTTTGGTAAAACGGACTGGGTGAGATGTGTCAGCAGGTAAAACAGCTCAGAGGACAGATTCTTCTGAGCTCCTCAGTGAATGACAGCCTGGCACTCTCGGTTTTCTTAGAAAACAGCCCCTTCCGTGAATGAGAGCAAGCAGAGCCTCTTCCAACCCCAGCTCTGTGCTATGGAGACACGCAGAGGCACAGGGCCCTTTGGAAATCAGATGTCGCTAATGAGCGTTAGAAAGATGGATTGAGAGATGGGTGCCGACAGTTCCCATGGCTGCACTGGCAACGTTATAGTAACCGTGCAAGCGAACGGCAGCGAGCGGGCACCCGAGCAAATAACTGTGATATTTGTATTGCAGAATTTACACACAATTACCTGCACATACAGTTCTGCAGGACCTTGGGAGCAACAGTGAAAGGCTGTTGTGGGCGAGATCCTGAATGCAAGTCACATACAGCACAGCGCTATAATGGACTGCAACAAGAACCTGAAACGGGACAAGGGACTCATGTGAGGAAGCATAATAAGAGGAAATTTTATAGAGAAACAGACTCTTTAAATGCTGCAAAATGGTCATAGGTCAATGATACAGGAAATTTGGCTCTAGCGCTCCTGGACACATCGTGCTAGACCACACAACCCAAAGCATGGATCCCATTCAAAATTGCTCAAAAAGTTATGACATTAAGTCTGTATTGGTAGGCTTTGTGCCAGATTAGATATTGTCTTTCTTCCTGCTGCCGGCATAAAGCCAGCATAAACGCCGTATTATGTGCTCTGGCTAACTCAACAGAAACGTAATTGTGTGCCCAGGCATGATCTGGACTGAATTTATCCTGTTAAATGACCCAGTACTGCTCAAACCTGGTATAAAGGACCACGGAATTGTGGTGAAAACTTCCACGGTGAATTTAATGCCTTCTCTGATGTAAGACAAGAGAATTTTGCCACGTGCAAATGCTTATGGTAACTGTTGAAATGTTTTCCCTCAATTTAATGCCATTTCACAGCACAGACTACACAGATTAGAGGGTGCCCCCATGAAAGACAGTGGAGAAACTTGAACACACCGAGAAAAAAGAAATGTACTTTTATTTCCTGCTCTTCCTGGCTCTACAGTGGTTAGAAGAGATCTCACTGACATTAGTACTAATTTATGGTACCAATAGTTTCTTTAGCCTGGCTGGTGAATACAAGCATTGCTTTCAGGCTCAGAAGATACTCAGCTTGCTTGTGGCTTTGATGCTGAAATGTCTTTTAACCCTAGCAAACTCAAATCTTTGTCATTTCTCATACTTTCTCTGTTCGTCACCTTGGTTGCAGGACATCTGTTCACTGCCTAATAATGCAGGGCCATGACCTGCGCTGGGATTTCTACTACTGCACAGGGCATCACCCAGTCGGATTTGATCAGGGTTCTTTAGAGCTTTGCTGTTTGGTTCAAATCCTCTGTGGTCAGGGAAAAGAGTTGGGTCTGGTCTAGTCGCGAGCTTTTGCAGGTGGTTGAGCTGCAACGTGCCAGTCATAGTCTGTATTTGGGATGGGGCCTGGACAACTCAAGGAGCCCTTTCTCCTGTAAGAGCCGTGTGTGCATCTCTACTTGAAAGCTGCTGGAAGCTGCTCTCGAGAGTAGTTTAGAAATATGCAGACAATTACATGTCACTGCTGTTGTACTAAGACTGCCAACTGTGGGGTCAGGTTGTCCCCTTTGTTTTCCAGCAGGACGATTTTTAGTTCAGGTTTCACTGGAGTGTAACGTGTTTGGATGAGCCCAAAGGTCCCCTGGCCGGGCCCTGTGCAGCTTCATGAGACAGATGGGGCATTACAGCCACGGTGCACTCAGTCCCTGCTGCTCCGTGAGATCCAAAGTTCAATTCAGTCGATTAAAGAACGACGTTTTTGAGTTCTAAGAAAAGCCATCTCTGGATGGAAGCAGAAACCTGCAGCAGAAACACAAATTACAGGAAGATTGTAGATGTTCGGGGATCACAGGGAAAGTGGTAAGGAACATTTAATGAAGGAACGTTGTTTTTACAGCTGATCTGGCACCTGACCCCAGCAGGGGGGAAGGACTGAGAGACATCAGACTATGGATCCTTAATGTAAAACAATGTGTTTTCAAACTAATCCCAAATGCAAACTGATTACTGTATTTAAAAAGTTAAGCTAGGTGGAAGGGTAACCAAAGAGCCAGGAATCCATATTTTAAATAAATCAATGAGAGGAAAGGGTTGTTAGAATTTGATGAATGAGACGGGTAAACTGAGGCAGGGTCAGGTAATCTGCAGACCCTATAGTACCAACTAGTGGGGAACTGGGGAGGGGAACTGCAGCCAGGATTTGGGGGGCTTTTTGCCCTATTCCCTGTGCCTGCCTTTAGGTAGAACATCTGATCTTGCAAAATGGTTATTAAAATACGCTTTGCTGGGAAAGCCTGCCTGGGCCTATTATATTGGCAAGGTAATTGTTTCCTACAAAGTGAAAACCGAAATGTAAGGGAGGAACCAGGCAGTCAGACACTGGTGGGGAAGCCGGGCCAGGCAGCGTTCCTGGAGTGGCGGTTCAGTCCCAGTCCAAACGCTGAGGTCACCGGGGCCGTGTCCCAGCTGCCGCAGCAGCGGACAGCGTGACTCAGAGCCACAAAAGGCTGTCCTGACCTTGTCAAGTAGAAAAAGTGCAAAGATGCTCGATACTGCCTTGCGCGTGCTGGTTACTGCTGGCCAAAAGCGATGGAGAAGGCACAAGCCACTGGACACCGAATCAAGAAATCCCAATGCATCTGTTGTTCAGAAAGCACTGTATATGTTTCTAACCTTATAGAATAATTTCTGTTGGAAGAGATCCTCGGGATCATCGAGTCCAACAATAACCTAACCTAACTGTAGCACTAAACCATGTCCCTAAGAACCTTGTCTAAATGTCTTTTAAACCCCTCCAGGGATGGTGACTCCACCACTGTCCTGGTCATCCTGTTCCAATGCCCAACAGCCCTTCTACGTACATTAACCGACTGATCCTTATAAGAGGCCTGGGAAGATCCCAAGTAGCACAATCCACATTTTACTGAGGCCACAAAGTGTAATTAGCTGACTAAATATTGCAAATGGGGACTTGGGGAGTCCTCGCGCTCCTCCCTTGCTGCCGCTGATGTGTCCCTGCAGCTGGGGAGCGCCGGCCAGAACCCGATGGCGAGAAACCACAGCTCTCGAAGAAAGGCCAGCCGCACCAACCGGGGTCTGGCGTTCAGGATGCTGTCACGACACAGAAGCCCAGACAGGCAGGGTGAGGTCAACAAGTTCTGAAAACAGCCTGTGTAAAATCGAAACTACTGTTGAGTTTAGCTCGTTGCTACTGAAACAGGTTCCTTAGAGTCATACCAGTATTCGAGAATAAAACCTGAATTCTAGTTGCTGTTTTCAGCCCTCAGTGTAAAACGTGCAGATTAACACAAGGTGGCCGATAGCTGCAGGTGAAAATTATACTAAAGGTGGATTAAACGTAGATATTATGGCTGAAGTGTGGCGAGAGTCGGAGCTGAAAGAGCCAAGGAGAATGGATATGAATCCATGGGTGAACTGCAGGAGGTGAGATTATTTTTCCCGAGCTGTTTGAACCAATCCTGTCCCGTTCCACATGAAGGGCAACCCCAGGCAGAACCGTTCAGTTCTCAGAAGCTGGAATTTGTGCATAAATATGTGGCAGCCTGTGGTAACCCAGAACTATTCTGATTGCAGGAAATGCTGTTGGTCAGGAGCAACAAATGCTTTTGGTCCCCACGGCACTGACAAGCCTTCGACTGTGTCTATGCCACACAGATCCTCGGGTTTATTTATTGACAATGTTCTTAATAACACAAGAGATTGAGTAAATTGGTTTGACTCTAAGCAGACAAACCAATAAGACATAGAGAATAACATGTTGATATGGTGGAGCCTGAGCAGTCTGCCTTTGTCTCAGCTGGGCTCTCCCGAGACTGATTTGTACCCTGATGAACATGACTAGCAGGAAGGTAAATTGATTTAATTTACATATTAATAAAAAAGAAGAAAGTTTAGGGTGTTTGGAGCATTTATAACACATAATGGGAGGTGGGTGGCATATTAAATGAGACTAAAAAAAATCGAATTGAGTGTAAAGGAGGTTAAATTTCTGCCAAAGCTCAGTTTTAGGAGCTGCCAGAAGCTGCCAACTTATCTCAATTTAGGATCAGTCGAAGCAGTGTTAGAGTTTGGCCTTAAGCATTGAGTAAGCAGCTTTACTCGTGAGAGGGAGCAGTATCCTAACAATAACAGGGATGATGAATGCAAATTACTCTGAATACATTTGCTCTTCACAGTGGATTTTGGATGAGCATGGAAAGGAAATTAATTTCTTTTGGAAATTAAGCCCAAGATGGTTGTAGTTATTAAGATTGCTAAGTGATTTAAGAGAAAAATTTGATCTTGTGCATGTGGTGAAAACAGTGCTATGCTGTATCTCAGAAAATATATTTTGTAACAGAAATAGTGAATTTTGGGGTTTCTTTGTTAACAATTACATTAAAACAACAAACAACGCCAACAACAAAAAGCCAGGAAAAGGATTTTTACTGTAGAGAGAATTTGAATTCCAGGGAAAAAGAAAGGAAAGAAAAAAGGGAAACCAGTTAGAAAACTGCTTTAAAGAGGGGTTTTGTAAGTAGATTTAAAAGAAAAGCTGCCACAGACAGAAAATGTCTTTCTACACATGAGGAATCATTTGTTTGTGCTGCTCTCACAAACTGGCACAGGAAATCACGCAGGACGGCGCTGCCGAGGAGGAGGAAGCGGTTTGAAGGACGGCATTGGACTCTGCGAGGGGATGTCAGACGCGTCTTAGCATATGTCTTCCTTAATATGGTTTAATATACCATGAGCTGGTTCTGCTCTCTCTGCCAGAGGAGCCTCACGCACCTTGCTGAGCAAGCTGGGGAGCTCCATTGGAAGCTGCTGCGGCTTGTGACTGAAGGCAGCCAAACTGTCTCGTAATCTCTTGCTTCGGGGCGGCCGTTGTTACAAAACCTGTTCAGGAACTGAAACCCTTTTTGAAGAGTTACGGAGCTGTTTGGTGAAGGTTCCACCTCCTCTGGGGCCCGTTTGACTCACGACTATCATGTGGGAAGCCGGCAGCGCATGAGAGGGGCTTATTATAGCAACAGGGCGAAGCGCTTGACTTCTGCAGAACTCAAGGCTGCCTTTGCTGTTTTAAAGCAGTTACAGTAAACAAGATAATCCATGTTTATTGAGGTCCTTGGCGCGTTATTTTCCTTTCGCTCTTGATGTGGTGTACAGGTTCAAAGGCTCCAGCACGATAATTGCCTCAACACAAGCTGCACGAGGTGGTTTCTAAGGCGGTGTGTGCCCAGCCTGGCGTGATCGCTGCGATAGCGTGTGCGCCTCCTCTACCTGCAAACGAAAGGAGTTTCAGTTCTAGCCAGGCATTTGCTGCAGTTTTGAATACACTTAAAAATAACCGTGCATACAAATAACGCATAGGGACGCACCTACAGAATTTGCGTACACGTTCGTGTGTGCATATATATATATATACATTGGGCATACTTTCAGTGAAGGTGCCTGTGTGTTTCTTCAAGGAGCCCATGTCTGTGCTTCTTTTACTGTATAGGTAATGCAGCTCTGATTATTTTCAGTTTTAAGCAGTTAAGTTCAGGTTAGTAGATACAGAAAATTGAAACATCTTAAATTTTTGTCAGTGACCTTAAATTCGAATTCAGAGTAAAATAGTTATTCATAAGGCTCACTCTTAAATGGTTCATTAAAACACTTTATTAATGAGACTATAACAAAATACAGGCTTTCACCTCCGTGCTATTTATGCCTTGCAAGCAGAAATTCAGGAGACTGACTCCACAACACTGAATTTAATCAGAGCCAGTGCAGATATCGCTGCCTGTTCATGTCTCTTGACTCTCCAAATGCAGTAATGCATCAATTCTGTCAACTCCCGCTACAAAAGCAGAATATATTTTCCTGCTGCGTGTCTCCTAAACATCACAAGGATGAGTCTCAGAGGGTAAAACCCCCTCTCAGCCCTGTGGCTCCAAAGGCCCCTTGCTCCAGCAGCACCTGCCTGACCCAACCACAACCAAGGGAAATGTGCCATGTGCCTTTGTCTTCTGTGCAAAATGTGGCTCCATTGTCTGTCTTCTATAGCAAAGCAAAAAACATCTTAAGAACTTCGAGAGGAAAAGCTTTTGCATAACTAAGAAATTATTATGGACAATTAGGAATCAATATAGTAAAAATTTTCATTTGCAATTTATAAAACACAACTCAATTTCAAATCTGCTGAAAAAAAAAGAAAAAGTACCCTTGCCTAATAAACAAGGTCCACCTGCAGTTTGGCTTTTTAGTTTCGAGGTTTCTCTTTGCTGATGGAAGCAGCCTTCATGTGGCTTAAAGGTCTATAGAAGATTGCACGTTGGGGTTTAGTTTGCACGTTGGGGTTTAGTTTGCACGTTGAGGTTTAGTGCTTATCCAGTTTCTCAAGAGGAGGTCAGCCCCTGATATTCATGTGGTCCAAGGTAAAACATCATTGTTTTTCAAGCTGGTAGAGATGAGACAGGTGAGGACCTTGTTCTATACCACGTTCTGAGTTATCAAAGAGCCCCGGAGCAGGAAGATTTGGGGTAACCTCCCCGGACAGACGCCTTTCCTGAGCTAGATCCATTCCCTGGGCAGAGGAGAGGAAAAATTGTTTCAGAGCAGGTGGAAAACACTTTAGCAAATGAGGGAAAGATGGATTTTCCCCAAAACACTGTATCGCATTTCCTAGGCCAGCGCAAAATACTTCGCAAGACAGTCTGGGCTGCTGCTACTTCGCTGTGGATGCGACCACAAGAGTTTGACCTGAACACCATCTCTCGGCAGAGCATCGTGGCTGGATCGGCTCTCTCAGCTGGTTTCTCACCCCAGAGAAGTCTCAGGATGAAAATGAAGGACCCTGTGAGGCCCTGGGCATTGCCCGGGTGGGTGGAGGCCCCAAGGCCTCACAATCTGGCTCTGATGCTCAGAAAAACTCAGCAGCCAGGCTTTAAAAACAGCTCAGCGCTTTAGAGATTGAACCATCAAAAATCTGGTCAGCTGTGTAACAAAAGGAGCTGCCTTCACGCTAATTTGTAATTTGTAGTCATTTGATCTCTAAGAAAAGCCACTTAGGAGATCTGGACAAGGGCTGAAGCTGATAAGGAAAGAACTCATTAAACTGATAGAATTAGAGATCTCTTTTAGCCTTCTCCCTGGCCTGTCATTTCCCACCTGCCACTCACTGCGTTGTTTCTGTAACATGGAACAGTAGGTTTTGGGAGCAGAGATTGTGTCTTCCTGCATCTTTTTAAACATTATGTAATTACAATAATACAAAGGGAATAGGGTATGAGAAGAGAGCTGCAGAAATCCAGTTTTTGTGGTGTTGCTCTTGACAGCACAAAGCCCCTTCTATCTCAAGAATCTGTTATAGTAAGTACATCTCCTAAATAAAACATCATAAGACTCAAAAAAACCCCAAAGCAACCCATCAAAGCTCTTTAGAAAACCTCTGTAACTAACACACTGCTGGAGTCAAGCGCAGGCAACCTCATGGGCCTGTTTGTTGACTCAGACAATGCAAATTCTGCCTGAGAACAAGCCGAAGAGCAGATGTTTGCGTTCAAAAAACATGGACACTGAAGAAACAGGCATGATATATATGTATATATGTTTCAATTATTTTTTTCCCCAGGAGGCCCTGGGAGAAATCACAGCTGAAGGAACACAGCCTGGCTCAAACTTTGGGGAAACACCTTTTAAAGCCTGGTATCCCACAGTTCAGTGTCTTGGGAAAATGCATCCCGGGGACCTCTCTGTGCTGCCAGCATTGGGCTGAAATGCTGCACAACTGCAGAGGCTGTTGCTCACTGTTATGTAGACAATACAGTTTCGTAAACAGAGACAAAAAGGGAGCTCGTTTGTGAGGATGGGACCTGTCACCCTGTTAGCATCGTACCCAGACCACAGAACAGTGACACCCTCCTCAGCACCCCAGGGTGGCGGCTCTCACTCAGCTCCATGGCAGCCTGCACAGCATGGCCCGTCGCGGCTCCCCACACACAGATTTGGGGTTTCCTTTGAGGTCTAGACAGAGTGACAGCTCTAGCACCTTCCTGGCCAGCCCTCTGCAGAGTAAAGTGGGGGCTGTCCCTGGCCCCAGGGGGTTATTTTCTGTCAGAGTTTTCCCTCCTCTCTTTCCACCACTCCCTGTGGCCTCGCTCCCGACAGCCGGACCCCCCAAGGCCGGTTGAGGATGTGCGTCCCCCCGTCCCCGGCGGCCACTCTTACCGTCCGCCCCCCTTCACGCCTCCGCTGCCCGTCGTTGTGTACAGGCGTTGTCATGGCTACGGCGCTGCTACGCAACGCGGCCACGTGACAGCCTCCGGCCCCACGGACTCCGCGACGCTGACTGGAGGGGCGTGGTGAGTGGGCGTGGTTATTCGGGAGAGGCGTGGCCGAGGAAGGGGGCGTGCCCCGGCGTTGCTAAGGGGCGGTTGCTAGGGGCTGTTGCTGGCGGGGCGGGAAAATGGCGGCAGTGCAGGGGCGAGACCTGCCCTGGCTCTCATCCTCTGTGGTGCCTGCGCCCTCTGGGATGGTCCCTTGAGCTCCCCTGGAGCCTTTATCGTGCTTCTGATAATAACAATAACGAACATTTTGGGCTGGGGCACCGCAGGCCACCCCTCCACGCTGTGCAGGCCTCAGCGTCAGACCTCTCAGCGTTTTGCAGCAATAATATTTAATGATTATCGTTATTTTCACGGGCAAACTCATTTGAATTTTCCTCATCTATCACTCTCTCTGCTGCCCTTCATTGCCAGCAGAGATATGAGCCACTTGGTGTGATTTAATTTACTGCGCACTGGAGTTTTTTAGAGAGGTTTCCACTGGCGGCTGCTGCTTGCAGGCCTGGGCTGTCTTTATTATTCCTGATGCCCTGTTCCGTGTCCCAGCCACGAGATTATGTTATTTAGAGGCTGTGGAGCAGGTTTTGTGTCTCTTTGGGCACTTCACAGCCATCTTGGTTTTCCCTGTTGGAAGCAGATGGCTTATCTAGCAGAAAAATTAAGTTTTTTGTAATGTTAGTTAAGTGCTTTCTTTTATTAAGGCATACGGTGAAGTCTCAGTAAACAGGTACTGAAGCACGCTGCTTCATATACTTGTTTTATGTATATATATATATATAATTCTGAAGACAAATACTTTTAGGCACTCCAATTTTTATTTCGCAGCTTCTATAATTTCTTTTGGCGGGGCATCGTCAGCCGAATAGGTGTAATAAAACCATGGAAGGAAGCAAATGTACAACAACCCGTTTTACCTGAGCAGATGTAAAATTGCACTCATTAAAGAAGCACATTTAGGCATAAAATGCAGCTCAAAAAAACCCCAAACCAACAAAACTTCTTTAAGAGCTTCAACTAGGGAAAAAGATTGCTTTGACCTTCAGAGATTGACACAAAGTGCAATGTTCATTAATAACATCAGCAAGAAAGTATCTATATTGGGGGGATGGCTTTCCTTTTATTTGGCTGATTTTAAGAGCGCCCTTTACCATTTCCTGACTTTGCTGCTGAATAGGGTTGATGAAAAACTCCCCGACTCTTTGGTTAATGACCGCTGGCTTATACTAACGGCCATCAAAAGATTTCTCTGCTCTTCTGATGATGAAAGTAGCTCAGTAAATGCGGCAAGACCCCGGGATTAATCCCATCACCGCCTTTCCAGACCGCAGCGGCGGCTGCGCGGCTCTCGGTGGCAGATGCGTGTGTGGGAAACACTCTATGAAGCAAAAGGGATTTTCTTGCACTGGGCTTTGCTCAAGTTATCAAAGAAAATAAGAACCTGATGGGGAAACAGGATATTGTGGGGTTATTGATGGGAGCGGCCGAGGGACCTGGGGGGTTCAGCTGGAGAACAGGAGCTGAGGGGACACAGAGGCACAAAGAATTGGCCTCAAGTTGCGCCAGGGAAGGTTGAGGTTGGATCTTGGGAACAATTTCTTCCCTAAAGGGCTGTGGGGCATTGGAACAGGCTGCCCAGGGCAGTGCTGGAGTCACCATCCCTGGAGGGGTTGAACAGACATGGAGATGAGGTTCTCAGGGACATGGGGTAGTGCCTGGGGTGGGGGAACGGTTGGACTTGATCATCTCGAGGATCTTTTCCAACCAAAATGATTTGGTGAATTTTTAGGAGAGTCTAAAGCTGATTTACTCCAGAGGAGGAGTTTGACCTCCAGGTCCTGCTCCACCTCCCAAATATTGGGTAGTCCCCCAGTCAGGTTTTTAATACTTCCCTTACGTGTTTCCGCATGATGGCACAGAGAAGGGTGAAGGTGTCGCAGCCGCAGCTCACAGTGGCGATGAGCCGTCTGCGCTGCGTCGTGGCATGTTTAATGCTTGCTTGTCACACGCACGTAACAAGAATGCAGCCTGAAGTCGAAGGAGATGGAACATGCCATTGAAATTCTGCTGTGGAACGTGTTTCCTGGCACGGGGCTTGGGAAAGTGCTTTCTGAAGTGTCCCCTTGTTTCTCCTTAGGAGATGCTTCCTGCCCTTCAGGAGGTTTTCTATAATCAAGATTTTCATGATCTGCTTTCACGTTTTTGCTCATGATTTGTCATGGGTGTAATTACTCCTGCTGAGAGTCACAGCTCAAGTCTGTTGTCAGCCACACAAGCTTTGCTGCGACCAGGACTTTCAAGTGCAAGAATTGCTCCATCTAAACTGAAGATTTTTATTTTTACCAAGCCACCCATTTCTTTTTCTTGACATGACTTAGCAGAACAGGCCATGAAGAATAAAGCTGGCAGACCAATGCCACTCTCAGGTCTTAACACTCATGCTCGGCAAAGCCAGGGCCTGGGAGGGGTTTATGATGTGACTTTTTTGCAGGTGGTCGGAGCGGCGATTTGGTTTTTCTCTTCCCAGCAGCTCCTGCAGCCCAAGCGAGCCTGCCAGCAGAGGGAGCGCAGCACATGGGCTCACAAAAATAAAGAGCTTGCTAAAAACAAACTAAAACCAAACCCAAACAATTAGCAGAATGATTATGGGCTTTAGCAGAATAAACAGAATAGTCAGAAGCTTTTTACAGGCGATGAGATCCAGCTGCAGGCTGGATGGGGAACAGGCACCGCATCTGGCAGTGATGGTGTGATGTCCCCATGGCAAGGGTGTCCCCGTGTGTCACCCAGGGCTCTGCTGCTGCTGAGGGTGGACTCCTGTCCCTTTTGTCACCCTCCTTGGCAGATCCATTTCTGTAATTGCCTGGTTTTACATAAAGCAGAATGGAGCTGCCTCCTGCAGGGTGCAGCCCATGAAGGGCAGGAGCGCAGACCGTGGGTGAAGGTCTCGGAGCTGCTAGGGTGATGTGCCTGCTCATGCTTCAGTTTTTGGGCAGAAACTGAGAAGTTTGGGGCTTGCCTGCCAGCAGGGTGGTTCCTGCAGACAGAATGAGAAGGTGGAAGTCTGTCTAAATGAGGAGGATAAATAAAGGGTAATAGGAACTGAAGGTCTCCCCTGGGACTTTATCATCTGTGGTTTATGCTACAAATGGGCTTTTCCAAAGGCTTGGGCTGGCAATGCTCTTGGGAACCCACCTTGCCTACAATGTCCTCCCGTGTCTGGGTGCCTGAGGGTCCAGATCGAGACCCTCTGGACCCAGAATATACCACTGTTTCACTTGGGGGGCAGCAGCTTGTCCTGCTGAAAGCATTTAGCTCTGGGACTTGTCTCTCCCTGCACTCACTGGGCTGAGAGGCAGCTAAATGATTTTTCCCATGTCCCTGCTGGCATCTGGGCTCTTCCCACCAAAGTTAATGCTTGTGTAGTGTCTTGAAACAGGACAAACTGCACATCCAAACTCAGGTTCCTCACCCAGAATCATTGAACAGTTTGGGTTGAAGGGACCTCCCAGCTCCCCCAGTGCCACCCCTGCTATGAGCAGGGACATCTTCACCAGCTCAGGTTGCTCAGAGCCCCGTCCAGCCTGGCCTGGGATGTCTCCAGGGATGGGGCATCCACCACCTCTCTGGGCAACCTGGGCCAGGCTCTCACTACCCTCAGGGGCAAACAGAAGGAGGGGGGAATTTTGTCGGACTCACCTCAGCACAGCTCTCTGATGGAGCCAGGATCCGAATGTGGCACCAAACCACTTTTATAGCAGGTTGAGCATAAGGAGGAGCTCAGTGTTTGCAGGCTATTTACATGAGAGCTCGGCAGCCCTTAAAATCCAGCATGCTGTTTTCATTGTGAATTAAAAAATGCAGTATCCAGCCAAGCTTTAGTAGTTTAGTTTTTAACAGGGATTTAAGCATTTTAAATCCTTTCAAAGCTGTAAGTAAGAATCATCATTTAAACTCTTGCAGACAGATGTCATGGGAAAAATATGAAGACTATTTAAAAGGCAGCCTGCCTGCCCGCCTGCCTGTCTATCTATCACCTCCTAATCTGCCTGACATGTGCAATTGCCTTTTCTCTTTCCAAACACTACAAGGCCAGGTCTGTGCAGGCGCGTGCGGAGTGACCTGAGCTTCCCTGGGGACCAGAATCACCTGCAGATTTGGTGCAGGAACTTTTCCCTCCAACGCATTCTTCCCTCCCAGCTGAGTGGGAGAAGGGAAGACGTTTAACTTAACCCCCAGACAAAGTTTCTTCCCTACTTGTCTGGGGGTGAGTGTGACATTCGCAGAAACTCACACGCCCTTTGGAAACAAGCAACACAAGATGATATTTTGCTTTTTTTAGGTGACCCGATTGCATTTTGTCTTCCCCTAGTTGTAGAGAATTAAGTGATGCTCAGCCAAGTAAATCTCTTACTTGGTCAAGCCTTTCCAGCTGTCCTTTGCTGGCCTTGTATGGGAGCCACAGCTTCCATAGAAACCCGCTCGTGCCATTGCAGATGTTTTTTCGGGGGAGGCAGGAGGAATCGGTGGCTTGGGCTGACACACACACATCTAATTCTGGCGTTACAGTGGGGGTTAAAGGCAATAAATGACACGGGAATGGCACATCTGACTTCTGAGGCTGGATTTACTTGTTTGAAAAGGTTTGGCAAAATTATTTTTGGGGGATTTTTGTAGATAAATAAGCTGTGCCCAGTTCTTTCTTCACCAAACCAGCTTGGGGCAAACTGCTGAAATGCCCTTTGTGTCAATGGTGGTTTGAAGGAGAGCCTGAGGGTTTTTTGGTGAATTTGATGAGGGGTTGGGGGGTCTGAGTGAGAAAGTTGATGCAGAAATTCCCAAGAGTCTGTCATTGCGAGCCGCTGCGATCAGAGGAGCATTTCCCGTGACTAGTCTGGGGTCTTTTCTGCAAGGAGAGATGAAAGTGCCCTTTGCCTTTAGCTCATCAAAAAGATTTGGTTGTGGTCCCGGAATAATGTTTTGCAGGAGTTCAGTAGCTCTGTAAGGTGTAGGGGTTAGTAAGGACCAACATCTGGATGCAAAATACAAATGAGTTCAAATAAGAAATAAGGCAAATTTTTGAATAGTGAGAGATGTAACCAGTGGAGCACTTTGCCAAGGGGAATGGGGAATTTCTTCACCTCTTGTTAATTCTGAGTTAACGCTGACTGATTTTCTGGAGGTGGTTTATCCATCACAAATTCCTGGACTCAGCACAAAAATAACTGAAGGGGGAACCCTTGGAGAAAATGTAGCGGTTTCTTTTGTCCTTAAGGTCCCAGTAAGGTTGGAAAGGGTGAGATACACTGTAAACATGCCTGTTGTTGCTGAGATTATTGGAGAAAATGGTCATTACTGTCCAGGCTTTGCTGCTGCCTCCCTGCAGTGCTTTTTTTGCTGCCCATGCTCTGTGCCCACCCCTGGGTGTCAGGAGGGTTAATCAGTGTTTGCAGAGTGCTCGGGGTGAACGCCTTGGCGAGGAAGGAGGGCATCATCTATTACTGCAGAGATTGGAAACTCCCTGATGCGATTATAATGTGTAGTGATGGAGGCTATTTTTGTTGTATGTTGTGAATATTTCCTTGTATGGAATCACAAGGAGCTCGCTTGTGACTTGTGGCTGTGTTGGAAGCGCCAGCAATGAAGTTCCCCATGTCTTTGGCGGTCCCAAGGCACTGCTGTGTGTTAATTAGCCTTGGGGGAGCAATGCATAATAATGACAAGATAACTGCAAATGAAGGAATTCTGTTCTTTGCAAGGGAAGGGAACAGAATATCACAACCTCCTCTGCATCTTAGTACCTGGTGTCTTTCTCCTGGAGTGAGTTGTCCCCATCAAAGTGGGAGGAAACTCTTAATTTCTTTTTAGTAATCCAGGCAGCTGCTCAGCCCATCCCCTCACCATTGGAGCTGCAGATATGTAGCTGTTAACGAGTTGAAATGGCATTAAAGAGGAAGTCAACCTTTTGCACGGTTTCCTCTTGGAAAGTGAGTGTTACTTCTAATTATAGCAATTGTGATTTTTCAAACGCTCTCCCAGGGACCAGAATGCCGGGGGTGGGGAGGGGCGACTGGAAACGCAGACATATTCCTCCTCTCCATTGATTCATGTTATTTATCTGAAACGGGAGCAGAGAGAAACAGTCTCCTGTGATTCTGACGACACCAGCCTGGCCGTTGTCCCCACACCAGCCCCAGCGTTGAGTGCGACTGTGTCCCTGAGACACATCGCCCTTGATTGCAGAAGCGTTTGTCCCAGGTTATGCTTGCTTTTCAGAGAAGCTCAAACAGTCTATTTTCCTCCTCTTCCTCCAGCACTTCGATGCTCTGTCTTCCTTTTGAGGTGATGGGTTAGAACTGCATTGCCAGCGATTTTGTCCCAAGGCCAGACCCTCCTGCAGAAGAGCCGTCCTCTGTGGATGAGTTGAGCCTGCCACCTTCTGGTCAGGCTCCCTAGGACTCACCACAGCTTGGGGCATGAAGCCTGGGGGCAAAATGCTTGGGTGCTATGCCCAGGGTGCCATGGGCACCCTTCTTCCTACCCCTGGCTCTTCCAGGTCCTGGGGATCAGGGAGGATGTGGTAGAGGAGGAGACCAAGAGCTCTTGGTTTCTCCACCAGCTCTGCTCCATGGGGGGTTTCTGGTCCCAACCAAGTGGTGATGGATCTGCTGTGTCACCTCACTGCTCTGAGGTCCCTTTTGTCCCCTCACCCTGTCCCCACACTGTTCACTGGGCACATCACTGTCCTGAGACTTGTCCCTGTGTCTCCCTTGTGGGGTGTGAGCGTGAAGACCCTGGTCTGCAGAGGGAGGACTGAAGCTCAGCTCTGTCCCATTTGAAGCGCTTGAGTTCCGTGTCTACTGGTTTGGGGACCTAAATTTCCCGCGTGGCCAATGGAGAAGAGATGGACACCATCTGAAGATGGCCCAGGTTGTGCTCTGGTGACTGTGGTCTGGCTCCGAGCCTTGCCCACAGTGTCCCCTGGTTTGGGCCCATTTTCCCCCTTGGTGGCCAGTGGCCGAGCTGTTGTTGGGGGCTCATTTGCCACAGGAGTTCATGGAGCCATGTCCTTTCTCCTTTGCTATGTCTCTGGGTAATCTCATTGCAGCGACACTCAAATACCATCTCTATGGTGATGACTCAGAGGCATGTGTCCCTGCTCCGGGCTCTCCTCTCCCTGTCCAAATTCACATCTCAGAGGAGCTCTCTGACATCCCATGAATGTCTCGCCACCCGCTCCAGCACAGCATGACAAAACCAGCGTTTTTAACCTCTCCTTCTCAGCTCAGCGTTTCCCAGAGCTCAGTGAGGCTGGGACGCTGCTCCTCCGCGAGACTCTGAGCACTGGCTCTTGCCTCCTCCCATGTCTTCATATCCCTGCCACCTCAACGGCTTGTGTAACTCTGCTAAGACACAGCCTTTCCTAAAGCTAAACCTCCCACCCGCTCTTTCATCACATCCCACTACACTTGCTGCAATATCCCTTTATTTTTTTGCCTCAACAGTCTCACTGTGGGCCAGCTTGCATCCACTCGGATACTGCTTCAGGCTTCCCTTTCCCACCTCTCCTGCTTGCGTCTTGGTGCCACTCAGGTGTATCCTTCTGTTCATTGCTCATTTTATTTCTTAATTTCAAGCTTCTGGGGATGGAGGCAGCTTTCTTTGTTCCTCTTCTCACCATCCCTGGATGATCATGCTGCTGGCATTTGAGCTAAGGTCCTATTAACTCACAAATAGAAGAACATCTTGCCTGTGGGCCGGGAAAGACAAGGCAAAGTATTTGCCCAGATCTGTGTCTGGGACTTGGCTCAAAGGATGCCCAGCTCTGCCCAGTGGTACCTGGTCACCAGACTGGGAAATATGAGGCCGTCAGGGGCTGCTGCTGCATCCCTGCCAGCCCAGGCATGGGGTGGACCTGGAAAGGGATGTGATTTTGAGTGCGAATAAACAACCCAGAGGGTAAATAAGCCGCTAAATGAGGCCTGGCAATGGGAAGCAGCTCCTGTGAAGGCAGTGGGGCTGGGAAGATCGGTTCTGCCCCCGCGTCTGTGTGGTCTGCAGGGGCTTGCTGCACTAATGATGGGCATTAATGAAATGATGGATGGCTTGGAGCTGGCTGGGCTCCTGTGGTTGTTTTTACCAATGTGATGTGCTGCAGAACGGCTCAGGATCAGCCGCAAGGCAGCTCATTGCAAAGGGGACACGGCAGAATGGGAGCAAAGCTGCCGTGGTGTCCCAGAAAGGTGTCGGCAGAGCCCGGCTTTGCCGTTTCCCTGCCAGCTGAATGTGTTCGCTTAGGCAATAACAGAAAGCTGCGATGGGCCTGCTGAGATCTGCAGTGCCTCTGTTCAAAGACAAAGGGAGTTCTCTCTCCATTAATTTATTGATGCTGGGCTCCAGCCTCATCCCTACTCACACAGAAGGATGAAAGTGGCTCCTTTTTTCTCTTCTGGCGGGAGCGAGGCAGGTGTGCATCAACAGGACTTTTGTGGTGAGATGTGAAGAGCTTATTTCTAAAGCAGCTCATCCCTGGCTCCCCCATGCCAGTGCTGATGTGCATCCCCATGTGCCGATGTTCCTGGCAGCTCTCCGGACAAAATCTGGTTTTAATGTGGCTGCAGAAGAGTCACGCCTGCGCCTGTTGCTCTGATCCTTCCTGTTTTGTCCTGGTGAAAGGTTCCATTCAGAAAGGTCTTATTGATTTCTCTGAGATTTAAGGGTGGAAACAGTAACACAGCCTTACTGCTGCAAATTTGGGCTCTTTCTTCATTCCCCAGATCCTCCCAGCTGGAATTTCTCCACTTTTGCTTTGTTTTCAGTGGGTTTCAGCTCTGGCACAGCAAAAGCAGCGTCAGGTGTTTGTTTTTCCTGGGAATTGGTCCCATGGCTGTGGGGTTAAAAATAGCTGCTGGGCCCTGGGCAGTTTGCTTTGCAGCTCATAACACAGTTGCTGGGAGACACGGGTGAGTGACGCAATCCCTGTGTCAGAAGACTTGACTTTGGGCCGCGTTAACGCCACCCCAGAAGTCAGGGAAACCCCTGGATGTTCCCAGATCCCCTGTAACGTCCCCACAGCGCTGGGCTGGGGTGATGTGATGCTGTGCGTGACACGGCCAGGACAACTCAAGGTTGGATGGGGCTTTCATGGCTTTCTAATGGTCCGTGCCTGAAGCATCATTAGTGATTATCTGAACCAACAAAGTCTTCTGATTGTTTCTTGACTCATTTACCTCTTTTGTACTAAAAGGGCCCCAGATCTCTCTTTGCTCTCTTAGGCAAAGGAGAAATAGGCTTAATGGGCTCTGTCCCAGCCTGTCAAAGCTCTTCCCTTTCCTGAGAAAACAGTAGGGAAATTTCTGCTAATATTCTCCCACTTCCTAATGCACAATTTGCTGCAGGATATTATTTGGCATTAGCACCTCGTTCACAGATTTGAGCACTAAGTAAGAAATATTCATCAGTCACAAGAGCCAGTTCTGCTGCTCTGGGTATTAGGGTGAGCCAAAGATGACCTGGCTCTTCTGACACGTCACACATGTAATAATAATAATAAAAGCAAGGTTAATCATTACATCATCATCCAGGAAAGTGCCCTGCAGTCTGCAGGCTCTCTTATGCTTTATATAAAGGCAAAGCAACACAAAGAAACAAACCATCTTGCTGCAGAACTGGAGCTGTGCTGTGCTGCTTGCAGGACCATTTGTTGTGGCCAGACCCTGTCCCTATGGAAGGATGTGGAGAATGGATGTGGAGAACTTCTCCTTGTCTTTGTGTTTTGGGGCTCATGAGGAAACAAGGAGGATCTTCCAAAGCCAGGAGCTGCACCAGGCATGAAGACTGGGATAGGGCTTGGGCAGAGGTGCTGGGAGGACAGAACAAAGAAGGGTCTGGGGGTGCTCAGCACAGGAAACCAGCTCTGCTGTGCCCAGGGATCCAGGGCTCAGCCCTTGCTGAGTTCACCCTGCCAAAAAAACAAAGTTCTTGCTGTTTCCACTGAAATTAATCCTTATGGGAATCTGCTTTCTGATGCAACGCTCTGCAGGAGATTTCTTTTTCCCATTGCTCTGCGTATTTCAACTCAACAAATAAACAGGGGCGAAAAAGCCATAGGCAGTAAAAATATCTAGGAGCTGCTGGAAGAGTTAAGAGTTTGCCATCTGTCCGTGGGGAATGCACCACGCTGGGCCGTGCAGAACGCTGACTCAGCTGCCGTGCCGCAGCGATGAGAGAAAGACTAAACAGTGCTGCCTTGAATTTTGGCTCGGAATGACATTAGAAATAACAAACATCTGAGCTCTGATTTTCAACTGACAATATCTGTAAATGGAAGGGAATGTATGGGATGGGAACCAGCAGCGAATGGCCAAAGGGAGTGAGCAGAGAGCGTGTGGAGGGAGGAACAGGGATGGAGGGTGCTACTGGAGCCTGGGGGTGTCTTGGCATAGATGAGGTTCTTAGGGACATAGTTTAGAGGTGGTCTTGTCACTGTTGGGTTAATGGTTGGACTCGATGATCTTAAAGGTCTTTTCAAACCCAAATGATTCTCTGATCCTGTGTTTCTGCCCAGTGTGTGGCCTCATGAGTGACAAGAGGATTTTGCCATTTTGGAAAGGAAGCTGGAGACTCTGGCGGTGTCCATGCTGGCTGGGGACATCAGCCCAGGCTAGGGACATCAGCCCAGGCTTCTGCAGCATGTCGGGGAGGCTGCAGGAGGCAACAACCTCCTGCTGTGTAAACTTGGAGTCAACTGCTATGTCTTGGCTCTCCTTTGGAAGGCTAAGGAGCACGCGATGGTCAGGTTCCCTTTGGGTGTGCTGAAGAGCTTCATGAACCAGCTAAACACCTCCAGGAGCCCATAGCTGGTGGCCTGCAAGGCTGGGTGACCTTGTGCCTATCACCAGCTGACTGATGGGAGCGCTGCCCATGCATGGCTCAGCCTCTCTGTTGCTTTTTCTTCTAGAGGTTGTTCCTCTGCAAGCTGGTTGTTGCTCTTCTCCACCTCCCCCTCTTCTGGAGGGTTCATCCTCCATCCCGTGGTCCTGCTTTCAACCTGCCAGATCAGAGACACCACGGGGAACCGAGCAGAGAAGGCAGCATCATATGCCATTTCCATGTGAGGTCTGGTTTCCCAGGGAGGGAGGATGAGAGAAGCTCTGCAGGTGTTCGGTGGCTCTGGAGTGGGTAAAACAGAGCTCCACGCACTGGGTGTCCTTGGGGTGGGGACATGGGGTCCCAGCAGTGAGCTGGGCAGTGTCACTCGCAGCTCCGACAGTGCTGAATGCAGGGCAGATCAGACTCACCTCCACCTCCTCCTCCGTCCCAGCTCTAATTTCCTGCAGTAAAGGAAACCCTTGCTTCGATGGAAATACATGCATGGCAGGTGCATCTCTAATCTGAAACCTGATTTATCCTTGTAAGCACTGAGAATGTGTCCTTGCGACATCTGTTATGTCATGGGCACACATGAATAGACCCATTCAGACACAAACCCAGGCCTGGTATTGCCTTCTAAATATGGGTCCATTCACCAAGAGATGGATTCCTAATGAAATGAGCTGGACAAGGTGGGCAACAGAGCACATGGGAGGTAATAACCTGAGTGAAAGAACTAGTCGTGTGTAGGAATTTTAATTAAACCCGAAAAAGCCTGAGAGGAGAAGGGGAGAGATTGAGGCCAGCTGCCATTAAAATGCTGAATGAGCTGAGTTTCGTGAATTCTGCTGACCCACCACAGTTAAGAAGGATCATGGCCCTGGGTGCAGGGACAGGGGGACGGGTCCTTCCACCAAGCAGGGTCAAGAGAGATGCCACAGCGTGTGCTTTATACAAATTCATCAGACCTTTCTTGGGAGCAAATGAGCACTGGGAAGCTCTGCTCTGTTGCTGGCAGCACCGGGAGGACAGGGTGTGAAGGGGGATGTTGGCAGGTGATGGACTGTGCTGCTGGTACTTACCTGCTTTCTTGGCACCTCTTGATGCTCCTCACTCACGGTGAGATGTGTCTCACTAGTCCCGAAATGCATTTTTTCCCTAAGTGCAAGTTCTGTTCAGAGTAATTGCTTCTTTAGTGCAGCTATTGCATTATGCAAAATAATAAAACTCCATTAATTAGGCACAAAATGAGAGCAGCAAAGGCTGGAAAGAGGATGCACACTGAACAACTGCAACATCCTGGGTAAGATGCCACTGGTCTCAGGAGGGGTGAAGGCTCATCTTTCTGCAAACCACCCGAGGGGCTCTCCCGATGTCCCCCAGCCCCCCTGTGCCTCTGCCTGGCGTTTTGCTCCCTCCACAAAGGACCCAGGGCACATCCCCGGCGTGTGTGCCAGAGCCCATCTCCCTGTGCCTGGAGCACTCTTGAAATAATTGTGCTCAAATGTTGTGACTCTAAGTCCTTTGCGCTCCCCTCCCTGCTAGCATCCCAGCTCAGCGGTATCCCTGGAAAATGCTGCTTGTGGCCGTGGGACGGGCTCTTCTGCCTGCTCCGCCAGGCGCCGATTGGTTCAAATTAACTTTGCAAACGATGTTCTGTCTCATTTTCTTCTGATTCCAACAACCTCCAGGCTGCTCAGTGCCTGTGTGGCCTGTCCCCCTCTGTGCCTTTGGGACAGATATAATGAAAATCATTCTGGGTTGAAAAATCACAGCCTGGGAGACTGGGTTTCTCCTCTTCTCACCAGGAACCTGGCTGGAAAGCCCAGGCAGCTTGAGCGGAGGGAACTGGTTTTGGGGACCGGGCGGGGATGGGGAGCAGGGCTGGGTACTGAGCTTTGGGACAAGGAGATCCCCAGCAAAGCCTGAGCTTTTCTGTCCTGCAAACTGTGAGCATGGACTAGGGGATATGCCAGGCATCTCAGTGCTTGAAATCCCCTTTGCACCAGAGCAGGCTGCAACCACCTCCAGAAATGCTCTAGTGAAATCTCTGCCTAGGACAAACCATGGTGTGGAGCATGGATTGGGGGGTCCCAGTGCATCTCAGGTACCTGCAGGATTTTAGGAAGAGCTTGAGACATTCCTAGAGAGCCTTGATCAACGAGTGACACACGTGCTGCCTGTTGGTCCTGCAACACACGGGTACCAGCCTACTAATTACCCATCCCTGCATCCCCACATCCCCAGCCACAGCTTGCACCGATGTGACTATGAGAGCAGGTTCACTAAGGAGGTGATTTATTGGCTGGAAAACCACGAGAATCCTCAGTCCATCCATCCATCCATCCATCCATCCATCCATCCATCCATCCATCCTCACTGTGTCCATGCTGTCCATTTGGGCAGCTCCGTCAGGAGCATCCCTGCCCTGTGGCACTGCAGGTGTGGGTGGACACAGGGCTGTAATTACATTTCAAATTGTTTTGCACACACTGTGAAATTAATGCTCCTGAAAATGAAGGCTAGTTACACTGGAGAAGAGCTGAATCTCCACCTGGCAGAACTTGGCCTCTTCTCCTGATTTTGGTGGAAGCAGCAAGGAGGGGTTAGACTTTAGGAAGGACGAACTGAACAGGCTGTACAGCTGGGTGTGACTGCGCTGCGAGCAGGGGAAGGGATGCAGGAGGGTGGGAAGGATGCTGAGCTCTCCGGAGATGGCTCAGGAGCTGGCAGGAGGATTTCTTTCTGAAATGTTGGAACAAGTTGCAGGGGAAATCACTCCAAGAGGAGAGGCTGGCTTATTTCTAGAGTTCTGCTGGGTTTAGGTAGCTCCTGTTTATTGGCGGCTGCTCAGGAGAGTGTGTTCATCACAACAAGGAGCGGAGCATGGAGAATTAACCAGTGTGTGTCTTCCATGGGGCTTCTCAAGGGGAAAAAAATCCACTGTCAAGCACGGCCCAAAGCCCAGAGGAGCAAAGTGATTTCATTCCTGCATTTACATCTCCTTTCTATCAGTGATGGACTGAGAGCACCCACAATGAACTTGTCAGTGATGGGCTCTGGGAACAATAATTTCTGCATATTTTTATGAAAAAAATAAGGTACTTCTCTTTGTATTTGCTGGGTCAGTGCTTTGGCTGCTGCTGGTTATTTCGATTGTGCTTTTCTCCTCGTTAAATCCTGCCCTCTGCGGAAATGTGTGAGCTCGGGAACTTTGGCACCCTCGGTCCCTGCCAGGGCCCTGCCACTGGGTCTCCCTGTGATTGATTATTGTGCGAAAGGCTCTGCAGATGCTGTGGTTACACAGAACAACGGGGAGCTGGTTTCTGCGGTCCGGGAAGATGCTCTGCCTGGGATTTGCCTCAGATGAAGCCCCCCCAAGGCCTCCCCTTCATGTTGCACAACCAGCTGAGGCCACCCCAGACTTGGCTGTTTCTTTGCAGAAGCACAAAATGGAAGCAAACATTTTAGCAAACCCTTTGGACATGACGCTCAGTGAGAAATTGGGTAGCAAAGCCAAAATACACGTTGGGTATCTAATGCAGGGAGATGGGCTTGGGTCAGACCTCTCCTGGCTTGATAGTGTCTGAATTGATGAAGCCATTGAAAAGACCAAGCTGCAGAGGGGGTGATCTCTGGACCCTTGGCAAGGGGAGCTCCGGATGAATGAAAAGATGAAGCTGCCAGATTAAAGCCTCAGGATGCCCCCCCCAGCCCTTGGGGTCACAGTGGTTTTGCTGGGCTGAGCTGGGAGGACTTTGCCATTTGCTCGAGGCAAGGCAGAGCCTCCCGACCTCTGGATCCATCCCTATCTGCCTTCTCCATCATTTTTAGCTCTTTTCTTCTTTGTGGGATGTGGGCAAGATACAGATTTCCAGTTTAGAGTCTCTTATTTATACACAGATTATCCTTACCGGAGGATGGAGCCAACCTCCCCCCTCCTAAACACACAAATCCATGAAAAAACTGTTGCTTCTTCCAAATGTAAAGCAACCCTGCTCCAATGTGTCATGAAATCAGGTTGATCAAGTCATCCCTGCTGTAAGCAGCCGGTGTCTCCTGCAAGTTACTCTCTGTTTGGGTTTGTGGTACTTGGCCAAAGTGATCTGCTGGGATTCGGTGAGATATGATGCCCATCCATCAGCTGCTGTTGCCCTGCGCAGAGTTGGGCTTTATCCCCAGGAATCAATCCTGCCTAATGTATAAATATTAGATCTGGAGTCTCAGCTGTAGAGGAGAAAGTGGAGCTGTCAGATAAGCTGCAATTAGTGCATTTATCTACTTTATTTTCCTGTTGTTTCCCAAATTCCTTTTGCCTGTCTGCTCTTCATACACCTTATTAAACCCGCACTAAATGTTGATTAAAGAAGCAGAAATCCCAGTTGTTTGTTGTCAAACACCGTGGTGAGATGCACTCTTCAACTGCTTTGTGTAATTTTTAGTTTTTAGGGGTTTTCCCCCCAATTCTAAGTACTTTCATGCCAGAGAAATGTCTTTTTAACAGGAGATTTGTGGGTTAACCTTTGGGTTTGTTTCTGATTTGCTTGGCTTCATTGAAGGGGTGTCAGGTCGTATCTTTGCTCTCAGCTCTGCTGTTTTGGGGAGGCATTTACTCCGCTTCCCCAAGTGCTCCAGAACCTCTTTTATAAGCAAAATACTGCAAAAGTGATAGATACTGTGTTATTAGTCATGCAAGAGAAACTGCAGCAATCAATCCCAGCGCTAGACTAACTCCTTCCCTTTGTAGTTTGGATGTTTAGAAGCAATTTGGGGAGTAATCGCTGCGAATGGCAGCGTGGAAGTAAATGCTTGCAATAAAACATTGCGGGGGTGACTGTTATCCTAATGATACTTCCAACAAACATTACCAAAATATGTTTGCTTCTCTAAAAATGGCAACAGAATTTTAATGTTCTTAGTGCTGACATGGAAATGGCTTAAAAATTAGCCGGGTTGGTTCTGAGATTATTTTTCTTTATTATTGCAAGGGTGAAGTGGGTTCCCCTTCCTACTGCCCTGCCTATCCCGGAGTGTGGCATTGCTCTCCGCTTCACGATCTACTCATGTTTTATTTCCATTAAACCAATATAAATAATTGCTATATTCTTTCACCGAGCAGACACGGACATTGCGAGCTGGCAATAGCATTACCGGAAAAAGCTGCTGGCCTGATCCCAACGGCCTTTTCTCCTTTATTTTTTTTTTCCAGATGGGTTCATCTCTTATTCCTTGTGAATAATTTATCCAGGCATGCCTGGAAATGTTCTCTAAAGAAATGATGACTGTCTTAAAACCTCTATACCAGTGGTGCTTGTGGGTGCTGGAGAACCATCCTTTTGCCTTTCCAGTTATGTGGGTTTCTCTCCATGTGTGAGCAAACCCATGGTGCTGGGATGCGCTGGGATTTTGGGAGAGGAGCCCACGAGAATCATGAGCTCGGGGTGGGCAGTGATGGTGTGGGCAAGGCGCGTGGTCCATCCATCCATCCATCCATCCATCCATCCATCCATCCATCCATCCATCTATCCTTCCATCATCTGACTGACATGCGACATGCAGGAATCCAGTTCGGCGTTGGGCAAATCCTCCAGCACTTGCTAGATGCGACAGTGCACGTATGTCTGGGTTGATATCTCTATCTAGGCCACTTTGCAGAGATTTCCAAGGCAAACCTTGCCTGTAGACAAACATTTCCAAGGGAATTCAGTTGGATTTGTAAAATTTGCCCGGTGAAACCAGTCTGACTTCAGCCTCCGCATCTCTGGACCAACATAAATCTGCTTGGTGCAGTTTGGTTGAGTACATGGAGCATCAGAGCCAAGTGCTGGGGTGCAGGTGGGGCTGCCCCCACCTTCCTTTGATGGATGGGTGCATTTGAGGTGCCGTTGTTTGCAGATGGAGCCCGTGGTGGCCAAGTCTTGCCAGCCAATTGCTTCTTGTTATTCCGCATTTGCAAACCAGAGCGGAGCGGATGGAGACATGGTGCCAACCGTTGCTCTTGCCATCGTCTGTCTCCATCTGGCCAAACCTACTGAAAGGGATTGGAGGCCAGAAGGAGAAACTCACCATGCTTATAGCAAAAGCATCCAAAATCCCAGGACATCGTGAGCTTCACAAGGGGGGAAAATGTGGGGGTGGCTTCAGATATTTGCTGAGCCTGGTGCTCCTGCGAGGAAAGCAACTGTTGGAGGCTACACAGTGAACACTTACCGAGTAAATGCTGTGTAAAACAAAAGACAGGGTGTTGTTCAGCCCTCGTCAGTCCCTGTGGAGGGTGAGCTGCTGTCCCTGCTGTGTTGCAGGACTCTCCTGCTTCTGAAATGGGACCTGCCTGTTTGCTTGGTGGCTTGTAGCAACTGCCCATGTTCGGGGCTGCTCTTTTCCTTGCACGCTGCTGCCAGATGCAAAGCGATTAAGGCAGGTGATTAAGTGCGGTGCTTCTCTATCGATCCTCCGCTCCTTCCCAGGGCTGACGTTATCCTCTTTGGATATTCATAGCGCGGCTGCTGAGAGCCAGCGTGGAAATCCTTCCAGACAAAGGTGTCAGCAGTTGTCTGCTGTCTTCCGCAGCCTTTTCGGCTGCTCCTGTGCTCAGCTCCTTGGCACAGGCTGTTGCTTGTCAGCCCGTGGACAGTCATGGGGCCGCTGGTGACAGTACATGGCAAGGAGGACACGTTCCAGTGCACCAGCTCCCTCCGGCTCCGTGCAGGTGGGATGCTGATGTCTTCCCGGCAGTGATGCCGGATGTCGGGCAGGCCAGGCTGTACCTCTGGGGATAATTTCTCATTTCCCACCAGACACAAACACCTCTTCCCAACACGTCCTGTAATTTTGCCTTTTCTCTCCAATTTGCCTGATTTTCAATGGAAGCATCCCTCTGTGATGCCGAGAGAGCCCAAGTGACACCATCCCTTCTATTTGGCATGGGGTAGCCCAGGGCAAAAGGGGAGACCCGAGAGCAGGCAAGTTATTCTCCAAATGCACCAGGAAAACAACAAAAAAAATTGTTTTTTAAGCACTTTTTGCTAGGTGTTGAGTTTGCAGCCAACAGCCGAATGCATTGCTGAGTTTAGCTCTGTCTACTCTGCAGTGCAGTTGCTCAAGAAATCAGTGGCCTGACAGGCTTTTCTGTGCTAGAAAATACACTTTTTGCTTGTGTGGGTATGAAAAGAGCTCCCCCAAGCCCACACGGTGCCGAGGGAAGGCTCCTACCAAGTCCAGCATAACAACGAGTCACAGGACAAAGACTTCGCTCTCCTACTTCTGTTCTGCTTGCAGGGGCCGCAGCGCTTTCAATACTGACCAGAGGGCAATTTAGCAGAAGGAAATGTCTTTTATTCTTTGGCTAAAAATAACCTTTTTCTAGTGCGTGGCCACCTGAATTTGCAGTCCATGATGATTTTCTGGCTTTCTCTGTCCATTGTGACCATTCATAAAGCATCAGAAAACCCCTCCTGCAGCATCTGGGCAGTGCATTAATTTCCATGTGGATGATGCTGCTTTGTTACGGGGTATTCGGTCTGGCCATGCAATGGGGAATATCTCTGCTCCTTTATGGACTTCTCTGGGAAAGAGGTGTCTAATCCATCCCTCTTCCTCAGTCAGTCCCAGGCTCACTGGCAAAGCCAAAACATCAGTATAACTCCTGACCCAGCAGCATCCCTCGGCCGGCCAATTGTTTAATACTTGGAGCACAGCCACTGTAAAAAATAACAGGACAAAAGTCACAAAAACAACCTCCGAATTACCCTCTTCCCTGCCTGTGTTTTGACACATGGGGGTGATTTCCAGCAATTCCTGGGCAGAGCTGCTGAAAGCAACAACCACTGGCTTTGGGGGCTGCTGTGGCCATGGGGATGCAGGGACGGTCCCTCCCCAAATGAAGCTGATTTTTTGAAGATTTTCTGTAGGGGGAAATGCCTCTGCATGATTGTCCGCTGCAAGCATGAATCTGGGGAAATTATGACTTTTCTGCAGGGAGAAACCTCCCTGTATTTGGGTCTGGGGGTTGCTGTGCTGCTCTCACCTCTCTGCCATCCCTAAGGTGCTGTTGCCCTCCCCAGCACCCCAGCACCTCAGGGACCCATCTCTCCCCTTAAGGATTCCAAGGTCATTAATCCACTTTATGAATTAAAAGACTGAAAACATTCGACTCTTGAGAAACTGGAATCCAAACCTCTGCTGCCCCAGCGCTCAGCACCACGCCTCCGAAGTCACTGTGAATTTACAATATTGAGCCAAAAATGTGACATCCTTAGAAAAACTAAAAGTGCATCTGGGAGAATGAAAAAAAAAGAATAAAAGGTATTTGCTCCTTTGCCATATTGTAATTGGAGTGCGATGGGGAAGAGCGGAGTGGTGCAATAGGCAGAGTGCTCGGAAATGAGAGCGGCATCGTGGAGGGGAGGCTGATGACAGGAGCACTGGCACAACTGTCCTCTTTGGGACCGGGGTGACAGATCATCTGCTTCATCAGCAGGGCTGAGGGACACAGTGGGGCTCTGGGGAGGAGTGGAACCAAATAAAACCATGGAAGAAAGGAAAGCCAGTGGCCAAAAACCAGAGCCACCCCTTTCTTCTGTGTCCAGAGCCCCCAAAGCAAAACCTTTAATCATCCCGGAAGGGAAGCGCTCCCATGGTGGCAGGGCCACGGCTTCCCCGCTCGCAGTCGGGGTTTACACAGTGATTAAGATCTCATCTGGCAAAGAAATCGGCTCAGCAGATTGCAGGGAACAGAGTGGGGAGAAGCACTTCCGAGCTGCCGTGTGAAACCTGAGAGCTCCGTGTCATGCGGGGTGGCCATGCACAGACAGCAGCTCTGCGTTCAAAATGAATGTTTTACAAGTATCCAAGGGTTTTTTGGAGTCTGTTTTCATTCCCAGAAAGGGTCTGGTTGCCCGGGCAGTTCTGCAGTCCTGTCCTGCTCGCTGTAGGTGCCTCTTCTCCAGGGCCTGGAGAATGCTCTCCAAAATTTGACAACAGCGGAGGACTCGCCTGATGCTCTGAGTAATTTCCACTCCTGAGCCCTACAGGGTTTGGGGAGGATGCTTAATGCTTTCAGGGAAAAATGTTGCTCCAAGTACTATAGAAATGGTGTGAGGTTGGGCTCAGCTACTGGCCTGGAGCCATGAAGGCCAAGGGAAAGTGTGCAGGGTACGGCCTGCATGGGGACAGTTTGAGGAGCAGCTTTGGAGCTCAGCGCAGGTGTTTACTCTTCTGCAGAGCTGCTGGAGTTTTCCTTTCCTCTGCAAATAAATACAGAATCAAACAATTTGCATTCAGCTCTTGCAGATCACCAGCCGCTGAGTGTAAAACATTGCTCAGTCAGGTGGCCGTGACCTGGAGAAGTTGAAGTCCTCCTCATGTCCTCCCCTGAGACAAGCAGGATGTGCAGATGGGTGTTTTCTAAATGCTTTTGCAGTAGCAGAGCTCATGCAAAATGGTGTATTTACTTTGCCCTTCACACACCTTCCCTTGTCCTTGTCACCCCGGTTCTGTCCTGCCCTCTGCCCTGGTCCTGCTCCATCACCTCTCCCACCCTGCCAACCTGGCTGTGGTCTGGAGAAGATAATGATGGAAGAAACGCCTGCTTTGAACAGCTCTGCCGGGGCGGTGGGCGGTTGGGTGAATTCAGCTCATCACAGTGTGTTCTCACAAATTTCTGCTGCCCTTTTATCAGACCATCAGCCCAGAGAGATCACGCTTCAGCCAGCGCCTCGTACCTCCACAGCCGACGGCTCCGGTAGCTGCAGCCTGACTCATGCTGCGTGGGAGAAAGTAATTATCTCAGCCATTGCAAATTGGGCCCGTAATAACCTTTCTCTCCGTAACGGCAAGGATGCTCCCTTAAAAAAATATATGTATTGTAATTGATTTTGGATAATGAGTTGGACTTATCAGGGAGAGAGCAGCGGAGAGATGAGGAATGGGTGGATGTGGGATAGCGGGGTGAAAGGAGAGGATGTCCCATGGAGAGGGTGCGGAAGGGCTGATCCTGCAGGCAGGGCACATGCATGTGAGGGCTTTTCTTCCTCCTCCCCCCTCCTCCTCCTCCTCTCTCTGCCAGCCATTCCGGCAGCTTCCTCTCCCTTCCCTGGTGCACTGTGGACTGCTTTGCCATCTTGGAGAAGCAACAATTAATTGCCCTTTCCCCAGCAGTGTTTTGCCATGAGGCAGTGAAGCGCGTTTGATGGAAGGCGAGCCGGGTCCAGAACTGCCGTGACCTTCTCTGCCTGGCTTTGTTAGTCCTGAGGGCTGGCAGAAGAGGTGTGTGGGGGTTTTAGTGTGAGATTGCCGTGTGCCACTGCAGCATTTCCAGTGCTGCTGCTCCTGGTGCGGGGACATGCGTCTGTTCCTGGCTCTTGCTGGGAAGAAAATGCAACAATGCTCTCTAGAGGCAGAAGAAGTCAAGAAGAGGTTCGCTTTTTCTGGCTCTGCCTTTTGCCATGACCTCAGTGCTCTTCCCAGCTGTTTATTTCCCAGAGAAATAGCAATTTTCAGGGCATTTTGGCCTTTTGTGTTAGAGCTTGGGTGGTTTGCTTCTCCTTCCCTCCCCATGGGACAAACTGATGTAATTATTGCGGGTGCTCAGAGGAGGGCTGGGAGAAGAGGGAAGCATTTTGGGTCAGTATGGGGAGCATTTCGAGGTCAGGATGGGGAGTATTTTGGGCCAGGATGGGGAGTGTTTTGGGTCAGAACAGAACTCTGGGATGTGATGGCTGAGCAGGGTGATGGAGGAAGGGGAAGAGGCTGGTTCAGATGTGCTGCAGCACACCCCAGCATCGCTCTGGGACAGGGAAGGTCCTTGGGACTCATGGTGGGATCTTGGAAGGAGAAGGTCTTCTAAGGACGAGTTGACCCCAGCTCTCAGGTGTTAACAGATGCAGCTGTGGGGCTGCACTGGGAAGGAGGAGCTGCAGGGGCCCAATCGGTCACTAATTGTCCCTTAATAAAAGCCAGATAGGGCAGAGAAGCTGGTTTGGGTCTCTTTTCTTGGGCAGAGCAGGCAGTAGCTTTGAAGCTGCCTCACCTAGGATGTGTATTTGGGTGTGAAGGAGGGACTGGAGCTCTGATCAGTGGAGGGATTTTCAGGAGAGAACCTAGGGAGGTGCTGAAGAAGCTCCTGGGATGCTTTAGTTGAGGCTGAAGGAGGTTTTTGTGGGGCAGCTCAGGAGGAGCTGGCCCAGGTGCAGTGGGGCTGTGCTGAAGCTGTGGAGATGTCCTACAAGGCTTGGACCCTGAGTCTGCAAGAACTGGCAAAAATGGGAGTGCCAGCACCTGGCTCAGCGGTTACAGATGCCATCCTCTGCTCTTCCAGAGACCCCAGGTGGCATCTGTGTCCAGCTGCATCAGCTGCTGTAAGTAGCAAATGTTTGCGTCCTCTGCATGGGATCTTTCAAGGGCGAAGCGGGTTAAAAGGCGATGCTCTGCCTCATGCTGATGGGTGTCAGAGGTGATATACAGGGCCAAGATGGGAATCCAGGTGAGATTTTTAGGGTACTAATCCATAGGCTTCTTTCTCTGGCAAGGTTGTTCATGTGAACACTTGGCCAAGCACAACTCAGCCCATGGAGTTGTGATCAGTGAAGTCCCCTTGCTTTTGCAAAAAGACCATTGGAGTCAGCTGGGCTTGCACAGCTGCAGCAAGCAGGGCCTGACCCCCAGCTGCACCCGGGGCTGGGGAGGAATGCAAAGCCCAGACCACTTCTGGCCTTTAAAAAAAAAGTCCAAATAAAATAATTCCTTTTACTATCCTGGCCAGTTTCCAGCTCACTTAATTACATTCTGCCAATCCACCCTGCAATCCCATATGTTGTTGTTTATTTTATTAGCTCATATTGCCTATCTTTCAGTAACAATGGCCCTATGAATAGCCCAGCCTGCCGAATTAATTGTGCTGGTGAAAGGCTCAGGTTAATATATAAAATGTACTTGCATCCCCTGAATAAAGGAAACAGAGGAAATTATATTACTGAGCTGAACTGGGCAAATCTCGTGTCCCCAAGTGACTGGGAAGATTTGTAAAGAATTGACTGTACAAATGGTTTAAAACCAGCCTGAGCCCTCCTATTCAAAACCTATGGGTGAAGAGGTTGAAGTCACCGATTTGAGGCTTTGCCATCAAAAGGACTTTGGGACTTGGGCGGACATCAGGTGTCTGACGTACTCCTGGGTTTTTGACCTTCATTGAGGGTCTAGCTGAGAAGTGGGAGACCTTATGGTTGACCCTTGTGCTCTTTTCTGTCCAGGTGTGGGTAAGGATAATCCCCAGGGACACCTTAGTGCACCTGGGGCACCCCAGCCCTGGTGCAGGTGGGTCTCCTTAGTGGGATAGTTTAATGCAAGTAATTGCAGTGGCGGTGAATAGCTCCTGCTGGCTGAAAGCTGGAAAAAGCAGGTGAAAGTTCTGCAGAACTTATATTTTCCACACTCTTTCCCAATCCATTTAATGCTCATGGTAAGTGTGATGAGCGGGGTTATGAAGGAACCGGTGGGTTATGGGCTGGGTGTCCACAGCTGCAGCTGTGTCTTTTCTCATCACTTTGTGCTTGAGGGATTAGCGACACCTAATACCATTAGTTAGCAATGAAATATTGCTTTAATTTCCTGTTATTGCCATAAATCGGGAACCCTTGTGCAGCTACAGCCTTGTGTTGCAAACCCTGTGACATCTCATGGAGGTTGCCTAGAGTCTGGGAAGTGCATTGGGACCCAGATGATGGGGTGATGCTGAGCCCAGGGAGGTGCCCTGAGGATGGGGCTAAAGAGACTGTGATTTAGTGGCATTTGGGATGTCATCATTTCTTTGCTCAGGGGACAAGGAGCCAAAGCCTGACTCAATTTCCTACTGCAAGTTCCAGTCTAGCTGGTGGCAGTTCTGAACAGTGCTGGGCTGAGACAGCAGCAGCAAAAATACACGTATGCTGTCCTCCCAGGCAGCGGGACTGGTGGTACTTTTACACTTTTTTTTTAATTCTAACTTTTCTATTGGAAAGCAAGTGCTGTATCTCATGTCTCATTATTCAGGAGACCTGATGCATCTGCGTGGGTTTTCCAGCCTTTGCCACATACAGTCTGTGAGTCGAGGTGGGACACGCAGGGCTTTGTGCTTCTGCCGAGACCAGTAAAATGTCTGTGCTTGGGGGTTCCACGTGCAGGCTGCAGATATGTATGGAAGGGCAGTTTGTGTTAAATTGCACCAGATTAAAGCATTTCTGTGTGGGAACCCTTGGTCTGGTTTAATTTCATGGGGTTCTGTGCTCTGTTAAGCTTGGTTGCTCACTGCCTTTGAAACCAGGAAGGATTGTTCTGATTATTTAATCTGACCTCCCATGGGGTGTAAAGCTTTACCCCATCACTGCCCTGAGCCCATGTTTCTGTCTGAGCTCTTGCATATTGTTGCATCTGAATTTCAAGGCTGAGTGATGTGTGATAGCAAACCCCTGGAAGTCCTTGGCAAGTTTGGAAATTACCCTTGTAATTAATAACTGTCTTGTTTCTGGCTAAGTTTATTTTGCTGCAGTTTCCAGTGCTGGGAGCTCATTATGGTTTTCTCTGCTGCATTAAAGAGATACCTGTTATCAGGGAGCACCAGACAGGACTGTCCCAGAGAGGTTAGCCAAAAGTTACTGGATGGTCTGGGCTGGTAAATGGGATTTGCAGGCTGTTTTGGGAAGGGGGCAGGTAGGGATGTATGCTAAGGTGATGGAGAGATTCACAAGCTACCGTTGTCAAAGCAAACTCTCACAGGTGTATGCTGAAGTCTGGGGTGTTATGGAGAGGTCTTTGCGTTTGGATGGTGAGAAAAATGTGTATCCAGAGGGACGCTGGCGTTTTCCATCAGGCAGTGAGTGCCATCCGTTATCAGCTGCCTGTAACTCGGTCTGATGCACTGTGTGTGCTGTCAGCTATTTAAATCTGATTAGCACAAGTGTTTCTTCCTCTCCTCAGTGATTTGCCATGTTCTTAATGTGGTGTCCACTAATGACAGGGGAAGAAGCTAAACAAAGTTATTTACCCATCAACTAAATGGCAGCTCGCATTGCTCTTAAACACACTGAGCAGAGGAAGGAACATCCTTCACAGAAGCTGCTTGATGGACTCGATTAATTCTGACTGCTGAGAGCAGGATAAATGGGGAAAAAAAGGAGTCAAATGCGTGGTCAGACAATCCCGAGAGGAGGAGATGATCTGCTCCATGTCCAGCTGCTGTTAGTTCTGGTGAGGGACACTCAGAGCTCAAAGGATGCATGATTTAGGGTAAACCAATGTTGGGGGTCACTGGAGCCCCATTAATGTCCCTGATTTCTTGTTAGCATCATCCAGCTTTGTAGACAACTTGCAAGGGGCAGATGTATCCTGGGGGATGTGCTTTGTGTGGTTCCCAGCTCTGGAGCTGGTTTGCTCTGTGTCATGGTGGGACCGCAGGGCTCAGGTCCTTGTACTCCCAAGCCGTGCTTTGCCTGGTGACTCGCAAATGTCCTTGTAACCGTTGGCGGGATTTCAGAGGCAGTGAAAAGCGAAGCGAGTCCCCTCCCTGGCTTGCAGAGCATCGTCTCTGCAAAGGGATGTGATGCGCGGCAGCTCTGCCATGAGCAGCGTGTGTTCCGCATGCAGAGCGCGGGTGTCTAGAGAAGGGGGAACGCGGCAGAGGCTTTGAGATGGTAAAAAAACCAAACAGCTTCCTTTAGGCAAATGCAATTGCCTGCCCTTGTGCTCCATGGGAAGTAGGCTAAGACAGGTTTTTTTCTTTCTTAATCTTATTTTTCATTCTTGGTGTGTGTGCTTTGCTCCAGGATTGACTAAACAGAGCCCTTTCGAGTGTTTCCACAGGGCTTCTTTAATATCTTGATCATCTGGCAGCTCTTCCATGGCCTACGTGTTTCTGTTATTTTTTTCCACCCTGCAGTTTGGTATTAAATTTAACTGTGATCCCCTGAATGCATTTGTAGGAGGATCCCACTGTATGATCTGTTCACTATGGTAATCACAACCCTGTACTAATTACTTGCATTATCGATAACTGTGCTTGGCACTAAAGCATTTGTCTTTGTTCCTTTCTCTCTCCCCCAGTTCCTCCTCCTTTCCCTGCAGCATCTCTGCTCTGTGTTCTGATCATGAAAGCCACTGAAGAGTTGCTTCTTGCTAGAATATCCTGAGTAAATACTTTGGAAAGCAGTCCTGCGTTTTACACATCCCATAATGATCCCTGATTAAAATGGTCCCTCATCGAGCCTTGTGCTGAGTGGTCTGCTGCAGACTGAGATGGCATTTTCCGTAATTGATGTCCCACAGAAGGAGGTGATTTAATTCTGCCGAAGTCATATTTGTTTTCCGCAAGTCTCCCAAAGTTAATGACACCAATTATTCCAAAGAGCTGAGACTTTAATAACTACCAATGCATCATCTCGTGCTGAGCTCATCCCCACGTGTGAGGCAGAGGAATGCTCGAGTGATGCTGGTGTTTTGGAGCAGCCCCTCGGAGCCCTGGTTAATGGAATTTGCAATCCTGAAGTGTCTCTCTGACACAATCCAGGGCCAATGTGCTGTAAGCCGGACTCAAAAATTGTCGCATTGTAAGGAAATGCAAGAGGCTTTTGAAGAGCGAAGCCTACAGAAGTGCAGAACGTCACGCTTGCGTGTTCCTCTGCTGCCATCTGCTCCAGAGCGCTTTTTCCTCTCTGTATTTCCCAGCTCTGAGGATGCTCCCCCAGCCAACCAGCTGGCAATCCAGCACTGATGTTGATGGATTTTCTTTCATGGAAGAGGCTGAAGATTAAAAACTTGTAACCTTTACACCCAGGCCTTCCCCAAGGCTCCATTTGTACTCAAATCCTTCCCTCCCAGTGTCTATGAGCTGATTTCTGAGAGCTGTAACTTAATCAGGATGTTAATTTTAACCTTTTTCTTGAAAGATTATCTTCCATGCCACTTAACTCCCGGAAACACTGACACCCCATGGGCATTCTCTGTGACCAGAGGCTGTTGTCCCTTCAAACTTTCCTGTGTCTTTGCAGTTCTGCAGTGTCGCTTCTTTCTAATGGTGCCAACTCAAATCCTGGTGTTCATGGAATAACTTTTCTATATGCTGGAATTGATCATTAATAATAGGTGCCTATTTTGCGTTATCTAACTCTGCATTATGCATAGTGGGATGGATAATTCACATGGGCAGCTGTCAATTGCTGGCAGAGCATCTCCTGTACATCATGTCTCGGCACTGGGGGAAAGGTGGGTGATTTGGGTACCAGTGGGTGCTTGGGGAGGATGCGGGTAGTGATTCACCCCTCCGAAAAACACGTCTTGCTCACTACCAGTACCCATTTCTGAGGAGAAGGGTATGAGGGATGGGGTTGGGTGTCCCGAGGCTTTGCTGGGAGGTGGGGAAGTCAATGGAACAAGTGGTAGAACTGCCAAGGCAGAGCCTGCGCTGCTTTCCAGGCACTGCTGCATGACTCAGGGGATTAGATCACAGGTTTGCCTCGGCAACAGCTTTTGTAGGTTTTGTTCTTTTCATTTAGATGAGTCGTTTGTTTCCAAGAGGGATTTTTTTTGGGGGAGTTTGCCTCTCTGCTGTTTCTCTGAGAGGTTTTTCAGTGTCGCCTTTATGTTCTTCTCCTAAAATTCTGGAGCAGCCTGGGGAGGTGCACAGGCAGGGCAGAGCACAAGGTTTTCCTGGTGTTCAGCAGGGTGAGGATTGGTCCCCTGCAAAGAGAAGACACACAAGTGCTTTACCTGGTGAAATATCTGAGTAAGAGCTGCTCGTGGCTTGTAGTCTTTCTGAATTACTTTTCTCTGTATGAGCTTTTTATAACAAGCAAGAGCAGAATCAGCATCAGCCTCCCGGTGCTGCGGGTGGCTTCTCTTTATCAAGGGATACTGGAATTGCCACGGAGTATGGCACAGCAACAATATGGTTCAAAACAGCGATAAGAATACAACTGTTGTTTGCACAGATGAATGCAGAAGATGATGTGAAATGTCAAGAAATGCATTAATCTGGAAACTCACTTTGCTTTCTCAGCACCCACTTAAGCCCTCTGACACCACATCTTTTACTCTGTTTCAAAGGATAAAGGCTGTGAAAGGCAGGTTGTCTACCACAGGGAGAGGAAATGTCTCTGGATCAGAGATGCAAGTCCGCATTTGCTTTTTGCTGTGGAAAGGGTGATTTTGCCCACAGGGCTGTGGGAACATCCCCTCGTGTCTCTGACCATCCTTGCTGGGCAGATGGATGCACAGCCTAAATCTGCTCCTCCTTGTCATCACTGCAGTGGCTCTTACTGCTTAAATGAGTAAAAAACATCTGCCTGACAGTTTTCCTGTTAAAAACTGTTCAGGAGCGATAGAAGAAAAATGCAGTTACCCAGAAGTGATGCTTTTGAATGGGTGCTTTCCATTTTTTCCATCAGCTATTGCTGTCTTTTACTAATTAGCCTTCATATCTCATTAAAATCATAATGTGTTATGGTTTTTCTTTTTTTTTTTTTTGTTTTACCTACTGAAGTTTTGTAAATAGCCTTTATTCTGGTCTTTAATGCATGTTGATTGAAGCATTTATTGGATGCCACTTATGCAGCTCTGTGCCTGCGTTGATTATCTTCTTAAGACATTTACTAAACCACTGCTTAGAATTACTCCAACCCATCTGGCGTATTAAGTGTTTGTGCAGAGTGTACCCGACTTTCCCATCCACTTCCTCAATTAATATTAAATATTCAAGGGAATATATTTTTTTTTTCCTCCTTGCCATCTGATCTTCCATCTCTAACAGTGTATTTGGGTAGAAATGTGTCATTAGCTGGGCTGGGAGGTGGATGCTGGAGGTGAATTGAGGTGCCCAGTTCCGCACAGCGACAGATTTTGGCAGGCAGATGGCTCCAGTGAGGGGGGATATCAAAGTCAAAAGATATTATTCCCCCTTATTCTGGCATAGCAGGGAAGGGTCTCCTGGAGGCAGGGAATTAAATCCACCCTGCTATCCCTGCCGGCTCCGAAAGCTGCCCTGCATCCCTAGGGATGAGTGGGGTTGGGAAGGATTAACAATGATCTCCACTGGTGGGAAGCGCTTGTACAAAACCCATCTGCATTAGGCATGACAGGGACATGATTTTACTTCTGCAGTCAACCTCGCAAACAAAAATGAGAACAGAACGTGTCACTTGCCTGGTGATTATCCAAAGCAGGTTAAACCCTGTGCCAGCAGCAAGATCAGGGCTAAGGATGAATTTAAGTGGCAGTAAAATATTCACAGTGGGATGGAGGGTGGAAGGTGGTTATTAGCTTTGAAGAGGATTTCTTGCAATAAAGAAGGGATCTGGCATTGTATTTCTTCCTGGCAAGTAAGAACAGGTGCTTCTTGGACTATCCCAGCCATAAATCTGTCCACCTGGAGACAGAAATAAGAGATACTGAAGAAGAGGATTTATAGCAATTCTCATTCCAGGATGTTGTACCGGGTGTTTCAAGCAGTCTTTATAACAACATCGTGTCTGGCTTGTAATGTTGATAAGAAAACCTTACTGCATTTATTACCCTTTCCACAAGAAGAAAAGCAGCAAGCTTTTATGGAAGGAGAAAGCACAGGGTGTTTTTTCCCCTTGGAGGTGACTGCGATCCCACATGTGTGCTGCTGTGCGAGCTCGCGGGGTGACGTGTGGCCTGTGCCCACAGGGGACCAGGCTGCTGCTTGTGCCAGGGAATTGGTGGAGCCTCCTGCTAGACTGGGGGGTGCTGAAGGTGCGAAGGCTGCGTTGAAGGTGGGGTTCACCCCTCTGATAGCTGGGGTGGTCAGTGGGTGCAGCTCAGATGCCCTACCTGCAGCTGTCAGCTCCTGCCCATGCTGGAGGTGTTTTGATGACCATCTGGCTTTGAACAGCATCATCCAGGTGCTGGAAATCCCTCCTAACCCAGAGTGTGGTTGTGTTAA
The DNA here is from genome assembly GCF_036013475.1 of Columba livia. Taxonomy (NCBI): domain Eukaryota; kingdom Metazoa; phylum Chordata; class Aves; order Columbiformes; family Columbidae; genus Columba; species Columba livia. Next base: position 6,948,055 of record NC_088617.1, read on the forward strand.
GGTGGCAGTGCTGAGGTGACGGTGCTGTGTTGTCAAAGTGGTGCTTTTGGCTTGGGTTGTGAAATACTCCCTATCCCTCCCAGCAACCAGACCACGCAGAAGAGTGTTTTGGCAAGAATCTGCATCCCGGGGCTGGGATGCTGTGGCTGCAGCGCTGGTGGGCAGCAATGGCAGCGCTGCCAGCAGCGGGCGATGCTGGAGGATCCACCGTGGAGATGGTGACACAGCCCAGGCCTGAGCGATGCACGGCAAAGCTGCTGAGCATCAGCTCCAGCAGAGCCAAGAGCCTGTAACGTGTAGACCAAAACGCCTTTGTGTTAAGCAAAAGTGAGATTGCTCCTGCTAATGGCTGTCGCTCTGAGAAAAGCAAAAAGCTGTTCATGAATGTATCATGCGTGCAAGGAGCTGTGTTTTCCTAATGAACCATCTGCTCAAAATCCTTTTCCTAGGGATTAGCAATGACCCTGTCTGGCCAAATGGGTGATGTCAGCGTTTAAACTGAGTTGGTTTGGTGCAGCTTGAATACCTGGCGGGGGGGAAGCAGGGGTTTGCAAATGTGCCCTCCCCATTGTGTGACTGATACGGGATGCTCGTGGGGGAAACAACTTATTCCCCAGCCTGTGGGAGCTGTGAGATTTGCTCCCAGAAAACCTCAGCGGCTGCATTAAAGTCTCAATGCCAGACTGTGTCTGTGGAGTCTGAGGAGGGTTTTTGCGAGGTGGCTGGTGTTTGGGTGCTGATGTCCTATTGAAGGTGACGATGCTGTGCCACCCAGAGTCTGATCAGGATGCAGGGACAACTGCTCTCTTCAGCTCAGCCAGCGGCTTGCAAAGCTATTGACAGTTTATTCTAATGGGATAATGATGCAAACACTAAGCAAAATTGGTGTTCGAGTACCGTAGAAAACACTTATTTTGCTTGTTTGTAGAGAGAAAGATCTTAGAGGAAACGGAGAAGAATAAAACAAATCAAAATAATTAAAGAAAATATTCCACTACATTGCAAATGAGTCTGCAGCCTGGACCAAAGCACTTTTAATTGGATTCTGAAGTCCCAGGACATGCTCAGTGAGGAGCAGCTGGGGAACCTCTTGGCTTTCATTAACTTTTCCTGAACATAATTAGTGAGAAAAGAGGGAAGAGAGTGTGGTGGAGGTGAGGAAGAGGAGGAGAGCAAAGCACCTGGAGGGCAGGGAGCGATCCTGGTGGAATGGCGATTGCTGGCGATTCCTCCTGTCCAAGATGTGCTGCTGTGTTTGGGCAGTAACTGTTGTGCTGGTCGCGTCTCCCTGCTCTGCTCCATCACCTCCCTGCGCACCCAGGGTGATTCCTGGCTCCGTTCTCATCCTCCTTTGCCATCCCTTAGGGGCAGATGCTGCAAATGATTAATGTACCTTTTGCTTATTGTAACTTGGCTCATTTCAGTGCTGCTGAGCAGTTCTCCTTGCCTGCGGGCAGGGAAGGGATGGAGCGGAGCTGGCTTTGCAGGCTGCCATTTTGCACTTGATGGGTCCTCTGAGGTACCAGCTACACAACGGCAGGAGCAGCTTTTGTGATTTCCAGCTTTCTGTGCCTGAGGCATGCAGAAATAAGTCCAAGTTCCCCTGCAGCAATATGGCCGTAATCCTCCAGACCTGGCTTTTGTTAATGGGAGCATCAAGAAGAGGTGAAGGCTGTCAAAGCCATCAGATTTTTTTTTTTTCCAGAGCTGCTCAGTGCAAACACAGATACATGAATATTGTGGGTGGTTTTGCTTCAGACAGCCTGTGAAGTCTCAGTTTCTGTGACTTCTTAAATTTCTCTCCTCTAGGGAAAGGAATAGAGCTGAACCAGCCCTGTTCATCACCCGAGGGTGGCGGGTGTGAGATGGTGCTGAGCTGAAGCCATGGGCTCATCACATACTTGGGCCAGTTATTCCCCAAGTGCCTGGATGGGAAAATAATTTCCTCTGGTTCTTCTCCAACCATATGCTTTTAATCCTGAATTCTGGAGTTTCGGAGCTGCCAGATCAGACTTCTTTTTAAGAAAAGATTTTTCACAGCTTGCACTAATTTAACCTGGAGAACTGTTTTTTTTTTGGCTGCTTTGGGGTATTTACAACCTGATGCTGACTCAGACATTAGTCCTGCACCAGCCGTGCCAAAATTTCCCTCCTACCCTGGGGCTGAAGGTGGGAAATAACACAAAGGATCCCAGTGTTACTATCCTAGCACTGCTGACACAATCCTGGCACCTTTATATGTTTTTATCTCTAAATGAATGTAAACTTTTCTGAGGGCAGTTGCTGAGTACATAGAGTTGCTATGGGAAAGAATAAGGCAGAGAAATAGAAAAATATGGTCATGGAAGGATTGACTGGGCTGGATGGTGATGAGAGCTGTGCTGGGACCAAGCCACCCGAATCTGGGGAAGAAACGACTTGTCACCGAGCAAACAGCGGCTGCTGGTGACCCACGAGGTCCCTGAGCTGGATCCTGTGAGTCCTCGTCTTCTGCCGTTCATCTTGATGATGGATGCTTTTCTCAGCCTTGTTGTCTTGGTGCTATTTCTAGAGATCATTAGGAGGGTTTTGGGCTTGGCTCTGTCTCTCAGCTTGATTGAGGGAAACTGAGGGGAGATGGGGCAGGACGAAGTCGTGCATGGATGCAGGTGCATGCTTATCAGCGTAAATGCAGCGTATAAAATTTATGTTGATCCAAACAAGGCCATAGAAATGCAAATCAGCCGTGTCCCGCCTCATTGTCATGCATCAAAACCTGCCTGTGCCGTTATCAGTGGTTGCATCATCTCCCTGGGCTGGGCAGGTTTGTGCATGGTGCTGCGGTCCTGGTGTGTGGGGGAGAGGAGGCTCGTGGCTTGGTTGGGGGGAGATCTTAAATTCTGGCCAAGATTTTACTTCGCAGTGAAGTCGGGGCTGGTGTGAAGTCAATGTTTGTGTCACTGTGGCAGGGAGACATTCCTGCCCAAAAAGATACTGCTTATGTCTCCCGTGATGTCCTGAGATGCTTCTGTTAGTACTGTGCTCATTCCTGTTATCTTCTAATGGCATTTTGTTTGCTGAAAAGAATGAAGGAGGAGGAAAATAACCCCCCCGTTTGCTGTCCAAATGGGCTCTGTGTGTTTCACTCCCAGTTTTTGAGGTGGCTAGTATCTGCTTTTCCTCCCAGCCTCCCCAGCATCCTGGTTTTTGGAGAGCTGGAGCAGCATCTCCTCCCTTGCAGCCTGCCTGGTGAAAAGCACCTTCCTGCTGCCCAGCCCTGTTTTTCTGCTCTTCGTAAATGAAGCAATGCAGAGCTACTGTGCAATTGCAGAGTCCTATGCAAATTCTGCTTTTTCTTCCCAAAATAGCAGAAGACAGTGTTTAGCAATAATAATGCCTTCTGCAATGGAAGTGTCTGACAACAGCATCTCCCGGTGAGCGATCCGAGTACCGTATATCAGACAAAAGGAGACATTTCCATTCCTTCAACAACTGCAACCTGTATTTTGCAAGTTAAATTGCTCCGATTTGATTGAAATCCACCCTGTGACAAGCTTGTTATTTAGTGACACAGTGCTCCAAATTACACCCCCAATCCTTTTGATATTTCCAAATTACTTGCGTATTAGAAATTAATACTTAAGAAGGGCAAACACTCAGCATGCTGACAGCCTGAGAGCTCGCTGCCACCCCCTTCAATAATTAAGAACTTTGCAGAACAGCGGGAAGGGGGAGTGCGGGAAAACCTTGGGTGATGCTTCACCCCGACAGTTCAGGGCTGTGAGGACCCAGGAGAGCTTGCATGGAAGAAAACCACTTTTTAAATAGTTTTTGATCATCTGGATACGGTGGTTTTTGTAGCGTGGGTGGTGGATGAGCCCTCCTCCATCTGCACTGAGTGGCAGCTAGGGGTCTGTGCCCAGATTTTGCCAGGAACGTGTCTCCCCAGACTTGCCAAGGTGACAGAAGGGAAAAATGAATCACAAGGATTGTTAGAGATGTACTGGAAAGCGGGCAGAAGCGACTTGTTGTGCGTTGGGTTCATTGGTACAATCTCCTAAACAGAATTTTAACCACTTCCATTATTTTTTGTCCTCTCCAGAGCTAGATCTACCCCAAGGCAGGGATTGCAGCCTTTCTCCATGTCATAGAACAGTTTGGGTTGGAAGGAACCTTCAAAGCTCATCTAGTTCAACCCCCCTGCAATGAACTTCACCCTTGTTTTCTGTATCTTCACTTTGACTTGCTGCTCAGAGCCACTGATGGACCAAGGGTTGGAGGATGCAGGTCTGTTCGTTGCAACATAAGAAAAAAAGCCCAGGGGTCTTGCCCAGTGTATTGATTTCAGCAGCAGCTTCACCAGGAGAGATCTGCAAGAGGCAGGACTGTGTTTCTGGACAGGAGCTGTGGGTTTGTGTGGGGCTGAAGGTGATGAACCAAACCAGAAAGTTGTGTGGTTGAAAGCAAAGGATGTGTTGGGCTTTCCATGTGGACCCGTCTGCCCTGGTGAGCTCAGTCATTGCGATTAAAATGAGATTTAGCATTTCTCTCCTCTCCTGTAGTTTTATTGGAGATGTGCACGACAAATCTGGAACAGTTGGCAATTCTCTTGAGGGGACCTGCCATTGAGAAAACCCAGTTTTGAATGAGACACGCGCATGACAGCTGCCTGTCTCCGGGTTTTATACAGCTGCTCATCAACTTAATGGCAATAAATGAACTCCCAGGTGGTCTTAATGGTGTCTTTAGGATGTCCCTGTGCTTGGGTAGCCTGGTTTAGCTCTTCTTTTCTTTCTTCTTACTGTTCAGACTTTTAAAATCACCTGTTTGCCCTGCAGCTCCAAGGCCGAATGAGTTAGAGGTGCAATACGGTCCCTGAGCTTTGTTGTGCGGTTGTTATAGCTCAGCCATAAAGGGAGAAAAAAAAATATCAAACTAGCAAATGAACCAGCCATAGCTGTATATAAAACCTTCACTGAATGTCACTGTACATAAGCCTTGCCCTGGTTTAAACACTGCAGCCCCCATCCTATTTGGGCTTGAGCATCATCTCTTCAGAAATACAGGCTGGTTACAGCTGTGGGAGCACATGGAGCCCTGGATGTGGCAGGACCTCCCCAGCTTGGTGGGGTTTTTTTGGGGGGAGCATCTCCCTGCGGGCTGCCCTATGTGCTGGGCATTGTTGGGGTGCAGGGCTGGGAGGCTGTTGACTCTATGCCGAGCTCAGCCATGCCTGTGATGCTGCCGGGGGGAGCAGACGGCAGCTGGAGCTCCGGCGGGTTGACTCACGCCTGATGGTGTTCCTCGCCATGTGTTATAATCACCCAGAAATGCTTTGCCTCGTGGTATCATTTTCTTTTTAAATATATCATTAGAGAAAATGACAGCCCAAATTGTGGGAGGATGCTAATGGCTCTGGAGTGGCAGACATTGCAGAAAATAGTTCCCTGCAAACATGTCGCGGGTGGGAGCCCATAGGAGGAGGAGAGGGGATGGGTTGGAGATGTGGTACAAGCAGGCAGTGGTGCAGTGATGGGCACAGCCACAGCCTGGCACCAGGACAGGCCCTGCGACACCCCACAGATGCTGGGATAAAGCTCCTGGTGTGCAGCAAAGCACCAGGACCCCTTCCACCGCTCCATGACGTGTGCTGCCTCCTTTCTTAATTGCTTGAAGAATACCAAGGAACAAAATGTATTTTGAACTTTGCAGCTCTCACAGTTTGTTGTTTTTATTGCTCTTCTGTCCTCAAAATCTTACATTTCTGCTTCATCTCTGTAAGAAACAATAAAAAAGAATGACATTTAATTTTCACACGGCAGTGCATGGTTCCTAGATGTGCTGTACAAACACCATGTATCCTGGTGGATAAAGGTCTTTTGCCTTGTACTTCAAAGATATCCTGCTTAAACCCTATCAGACTTTAATTTTCACTGGAATTTTTCCTCTCTAGGAGCAATTAGCAATGAGAATTGCTCTCACATAGAGGTTGTTAATTGCCCCAGCTCAGATCAAATGCCACCACTGTTCACCTCCAGAAGCCCAGGAGGCATCTACCAGCTTCAGGACCTCCCTGGTGCCATGTGGAGCTGCTGGTGAGGCTCCTGCAGGCTATATTTCCTAAGGACTGAAATTACTCCTTATTTTCCCTTTTCTGCTGCTAAAGAGTGACTGGGAAGACCGGGGTGGCTGGGGTGGGATGGAGACTGGTGACACCAGCCCATCTCCTGCCATTGGGATGGGCTTAATGAGCTGTTGGGTGTGAAATGTGGTGATTGGATCCCCCCAAGAGACACAGTGACCTCCAGCACCTCTCCCACTCTTATTTACCTTTAAATATAATTGCATCACTTTCCTTTTCAGGCGATTCATTTCACTCGCAGAAATGTAAAGCCTTAGGATTCCTTCTACTGATTTTTGTGGACATTTTCTGTGCTCCTTTGCATTTTTTTTTGTTCCTGTTGTCACAAGGACCAGCACATGTTTTCCCGTGCAGTTGTGTGCAAGGGGGGGGTCTGTTATCAGATACCCACCCCCAGCCCAGTGGCATTATGGGATGTTATTTTCTGTGTAATTTCTGAGAAGGTGACATCATTTCTGACACCGTTTTGGGGCGAAGGGCAGATTTATGCCTCCACCAAGGGAGATGTGGCTTCCCTAGACATGTCTGGTTCTTGGGTAGGAATATTTATAACCCCCCTGGCCATCCTGCACCATGTCTCTGTTTTCAGTGTTGCTCTAGGGGTTTCCAGCAAAGAGGGGGACCCGCCGCACCTCCTCCAGTGTGGCAGATGGAGAGAAAAGGCATTTATTTACTATGAGCGAGCTGGGAACATCCCCAAATGCTCCCCTCTGCCAGCAGCGGCAGTTGGGAAGGGAAAGCACTTAAAAATTATGGGATTTGTTGACTGTCATTAATGTTTTATCTCCTCTGTGAGTGCTGCACGGAAATGCTGTTTCTGGCTTGCGGTGCTCCCAGGGTGGGAGTTTCCAATGGGATAAATCAGATCCTAGGCCTGACGTGGGATCCTGAGGATACACTGTAGCCATTTTCTTATTTATTTCTTCCTTCAAACTTGGCTTAATTAAATTGATTTACTTTAGAAAGAGTTTTATTCTGAGTTGGTAAACCTGGAAATAATAATAAATGTGAAAACCTGATGCTGGGAAGGAGGTGGGTTGGGTGGCCTGAGGAAATATTCCATCCCCAGAGACCTTGCACACTGCATAGGTACATTGTGTGAGAAACGCGAGCTTGGAAACGCTACCTTCGCCTGAGATATTTTTACGTGCAACAGCTTACGGTGCTAATTTGACCTTAATTTTCCTTTGGCAATTCTTCACACTTGGTGTTTGATGCAGCAGCCATGCAATGCTCTTTGATGCAGTCACAGCACCGGAGCAGGAGCGGGCTGGAGTTCCTGATTGAAATTCCGAGCCTCTCGGGAGCCAGATGCAATCTGTCCCTTGGAGAGCCGCCAGCTCCCGGGTTTTGTCTCTGCTACTGGTGCAGGATCTCAGATTTGCTCCTTGACTGGTCAATATTGCTTAAGGCTGCCTTGTGGAGCTGTGGGGTTTTTTCGGTGTGGTGTTGTTTTTTTTTCTTTCTGTCTTTTTGTTACTTAACCATGATTGAAAAGCATCAAGCAGTGTTGCTGAGCGAGGGACAGCTGGGTTGATGAAACAGGTGTTTTTTTGCTGCTGGGCAAGTGTCAGTCATGCCAACTTGTGAAGCCACACGGAGGTCATTTTGTCACATGGAGGTCACTTTGTTAGCTGCCCAAGCACAGGAGAAAGCCAGAGAGTTGGATGGAGTATGAGCTGGGTCAGTTCAGCTCTGAAGCTGAAAGGAAAATCTTGGACAATCATGTCCATGTCCAGTGCTCGTCCTGGAGGAAACAATTTATAATTGAAATATGATTTGCAGCTTAACTAATGATGGACTGATTGTAGCCTTCTGTTTGGCTTTCCCTGCTTAATTCATCCTCCACCTCTCTGAAAGGTCAGTGAGCATGTTGGGTGACTGGCTTGTGTTCCAGCTGTGCACACCAGCCCTCCTGCTTGGTCTGTGTGTCCTCCCCAACCTTCCTCCTTCTCCAGCTGCTGACACAGGGACTCAGCTCCTGGCAGATGTGCTTCTGCAAACCTTCAGCATCTCAGCTGCTGATAGCAATAAATAAGTATCTTTCTTTCTGCTTTCACTAGATGTATAGCTAGGCCTTATCTACATGGTTGTCAAGAAAACTGGAGATAGAAGAGGTAGCTAATGATGGATAAACCCTCTCATAGGTGGTAGGTAGAAGATCTGCACTGAAGCCCAGCATTAACCAGATCTCCTGATGGTACCTGATGCATATGTGGGATCCCTCTTGCTGAGATACTTGCATGTTGCAGGGACATAATGTGAAACAAATGGTGTTTAGAGCATTGCAAAAACATGTGAGATAAATGGAGGGATGTCACAAAACATGGAGTGGAGAGACATCAAAGATAAATTGCCACTCAAGGTTTTTCTCCAGAATCTTGCCTGTTTTTCTAATGTCTCAAACTTCACAAGTGTTTTAAGCAGCTGAGTGTGTTTTGCTGGAACCAACAGGACCGTGGGAGTCCCTGAGATCATCCCGGGGTGACCCACAGCCCTTCTCAAGTCGGAGGTGCTGCCCTGCAGGGGGAATTCCCCCTCCAAGGGAACGTGCCTGCTGGTTTTCTTCAGTAGCTCTAATTTTATATTGCCCTGAAAAACAAATCACTGAATCTGCAAAATGACTCACCGAAGTGAGGGCAGGTTGAATTACATGTTGTTGTATGCCTTGCTGAGATGTTTTGAATTAACGGAATTAGCTAATTGGACAAGTTCTCCGCTCTGTCCTCAATTACCAGCACTGGGTGCTGGCAGGTGGGAGCAGTTTGCAGGGTCTGTCCTGCTCTGAGGCCAGAGGGGTCTTGAAAGTGACAATGAGAGACTCCCAGTAGATGTTAATGACTGCACAGGTCACAAGGAGTCCTTGTTTAAAAAAGGCAAAACAGAAGGAAAAACTGGCTTACATCTGCATGGAGAAGAGTATATATTCAATTAAGGTTCTAATCTCTATGTGCAATTACTGTGGCGAAAGCAAACTGCCTGGTTATCTGTAAGTGTTGATAAGTTGTCTTGCACCTCACAGGCAAATTGCCTGGGGAAATTGTAAAAGCCGACTTGTTGGGTCCCTAGCTGTGATTGTGAGCTGAGCTGTCCTGAGCTTGGTTTTAATCACGTCCTGGGGCTGCTGCCTGCCGTGGGGCATCACCGTGGACTCTCTGGATGCCTCTGAGTGAATCCTGATCCAAGCTTGTCATGTCTGTGCGGAGGAAGACAGGGCTGTGTGGGATGGACACGGGATGAAGGGATGAGCACGGCGGAGCCTCCTAGCCTTGCTGCATATCACTGTTTGCCTCTGGCTTGTGTCTGTCTGGGCCATCAGTTCAGAGAAGGGAATGGAGCTGGTGAGAGGCTGGAGCACAAGTGTGATGGGAGTGACTGAGGGAGCTGGGGGGTTCAGCTGGAGAACAGGAGCTGAGGGGAGACCTTCTGATCTCTGAACTGCCTGAAAGGAGCTTGGAGCTGGGGGGGTCGGGCTCTGCTCCCAAGGAACAAGCATCAGGATGAGAGGAAACGGCCTCAAGTTGCACCAGGGGAGGTTGAGGTTGGATCTTGGGATCCTTCCCGGAAAGGGCTGTCGGGCATTGGAACAGGCTGCCCAGGGCAGTGCTGGAGTCACCATCCCTGGAGGAATTGAACAGACATGGAGATGAGGTTCTCAGGGACATGGGTAGTGCCAGGGGTGGGGGAACAGTTGAACTCAGTGACCTTGACAGTCACTTCCAACCAAAATGATTCTTTGACTCTATGGCTGCTTTCCTCTGCGCTGTTCTTCATGCTGATGGCTGGTGCGGGGATGTAATTGTCCTGGTGTGGTTCTCTCTCAGCAGCTCCAGCCTCTGAGAACTTCAAGCTGCAGAGGTGCCAATTAGGGGATATTTATAGAAAGCTAGTCCCCTGCTCAGATCCATGGGGAATTGCTGCACTTCATTGGCATTTCTGAGGAGGGTAGGGACAAAGCTTGAGGAGACCATAAAAAGGTGGGGGTCCCCAAGGTCGTTGTTTTTCTTGGAGGCAGTTCCTGCAGGAGACCATCAAGGGATGAAGGAAAGTTCTGCTGAGCTCCTGGTGACTTGCTGCAAGCACAAAAAGCTGTTGAATCTCACTGAATCAGTGAGCATCTTCTCTCATTTCATTCTTACCCATGATCAGGAGGCAAAACCTCCTTTCCCTCTGTCCTGGCTGAATGAGGCTGCGATGCAGCTCGGGCAGGGACTTGCTGGAGCTCCCAGCCCTGCAAGCACATCCCACCAAGGCCATTTATCATAGTTATTATGACAACTGCAAAACAAGCTGTTAAAACTCCCCAGCAAGGAGATTTACCTCCTCAGCAACAGGCAGAGAAGGGATTAGCCTTGTCTGTCTGTTCTGCTGCTTGTCTCCAGTGATGGAGCTGGGGTTGGAAGCACTGCTGTGCTTTACGAGGTGGCTCTTTGGGAGAAAGACAGCTGGAAAGATTTTGCCTAGATGGAAGGGGTCCTGGTCTGGACCTTTTGGACTAACTGCTGGTTTGGCAGTGCTGGAGGGATGGATCCTGCCTGAGCAAGGCTGCATCCCACGCTGTGGGTGCTTGTAAAAATGGGTCTGTGCTCCTCTGCCTCTTCCCTAAAACCAGCTGGTCGTGGGGCACTTCTGCTCTTACTGGTGCTGTATAGCAAAATATTCCTGTTTTAATGCAGATGCTTTTTTCCAATTGCTCTTTGCTGAAGGAAGCGGTTTCCTCCCTCTTCAGGGTGACTGTAACATACCATGAGTTGCTATAAAAACAAGTTATGTTGCGTGGCAAATCAGTTCTCCCATGTCCTGCTCACACCTAGAGCAGCTCTACAAGGGGGTATGGAACTGGGGAGGAGAGCAAGACATGGGCCAGAGGGTCCCACATGGAGGGAGGTGCAATACAGAGCAGTGAGAAACAATCATGTACATTTTCTTTCATGATACGTCCCCGTTTGCATGCAGTGAAGAGCTGGCAGAGTGGGAAGCAGGGTCAGCGCAGGCTGCTGAGCTCCTCTGCTGAGCATCCCCAGCAGCCCGGCCTGCGGGAGTTATCCCTGATGTATTTCTGGGCTTTCATTCAATTTACAAATTAATCCTACCGTTCTCAATTGCATGAAGTGACTCTGGCATGTACCTGTGACTGAGACCGGGGTAATGTCCAGATACTGAGGGAATTGCAATGAAATTGTGAAATCCCTTAAGCTTATTAGTGAGTAATGGTGTCGGCTTTCAGTGTGGCAGGGTTGGAGGAGCGATAGCATTTTAATTTTCCTAAAAGGTCCGTGTAACATAATGCCTGGCTTGCTTAGTACAGGACGAATGACAGATAACTCCTTGCCAAGGGAAGCTTAAAGTTGTTTTCCAACAAATTGACTTTTTTCTTCATTATTCCTTAGACTCTTATCTCCAATCCCAAGCTAAGGGATGCTAAACTTGAAATATTTGAAACATTAGAAGTTGTGAGAAGCAGTCAAAAATGCTCCCAGGATGTGAGGTGTGGATGGTCGTGTGTGTCTGCGGGAGTTTTATGGTAATTGGGGGAGAAATCAGCTCAAATAAACTTCATTGGTGCATTGCCACATGACCTTCCCATGGAAGCCACGTTATGAATCAAAAGAGCAATGAAAATGTCAATGTCCCCTCCAGGTCCCGTAAAATGACAGTGAACTCTTTGGGTCTTGCTACCAAAAGTGTTGTTCCCTTGCTGAGCTACTGTGGCTACAGCAGCACTCCTGCTGCAAGATTCAGATCATTTTGGAATTGGGTTGGAGATGTTATGGTGAAAATAGGACATGTCCTAGTGGTTCTTCTCCAGTTTTGAGCAATTTCAATTTTGTGGATTTGCTGGAAAACATCCCAGCTCTGCTCTAATCTGATGCATTTGTGACTGGAACCAGCACAGGGCGAGCTGCAAATCTCATCTATATGTGGAAGATTCAGATTTTCCTTTGACGGAACCTCAGGAGCTCCAGCTCAGCCTCTGGTTTCTGTGAACGCTCCTGCCAGGAGCAGAAAGACCAAATGGAAATTGCCGCATGGGGGGTATTTGCTCTCCCCCGTGCCTTCACCTCTGGGAGTCAGGGGCTTGCCCTTCAAACCACAGTAATAACCAAATAGAGGAAATATAGGTAATTAAGAAGCATTAGGCTTTGGCAAGTACCAGCAATAGCCTCATTTTTCTGGTTTATTAGAAGGATGGAGAGGGTGTAACAGGGGGTGCTGCTCTTGCCTTACCCCTACCGTGTCTTTCGCTTGGTGGTTTATTAAACAATTCAAGGAGACCATGCACAAACTATTTGTTTTTGCTCTTTTTTCCACGCTTTTTATTTTGTTTAATTTTGTTTTTTTTTTTTTTTTTCACATGAGCCTTTGGGAACATAATGCTAAAAATGCTGTTAAGAAGCCATTGACCGCACATGCCCTGCAGATTTTTCTGATAAAAGCCACTGCCTATTGCTTTAGAGAAAGGAAGATTAAATAGAGGCTGACTGAAAATACATTCCTGGGAAGAGCGGATGAAGTTGCTGAAGAAAAAGACCTTTGGTTTGTCGATGGCATCCTTTGTCACAGACACGATTGCTTGAGGTCTGATGGGGACACCAGGCTTCTGTGGAGAGCTGGAGCTTTGTAGATGGTTCTTGTCTGCAGAAAGTAGAATTAGATGAGAACATTGTGGCCTCAAAGCTTTCTGAAGAACTCAACATATGTGCTGTGCTGCAAGATGCTGTGTGGAGGGGTCATGTTGTGTTTGCCCCAGGGAAAGGGTGATAAAATGAGAGATGGTTCAAATGTCAGGACAAGAGGAAATGGCCTCAAGTTGTACCAGGGAAGGTTCAGATTGGATATTTCTTCAAGGAAAGGGTTGTGAAGTGCTGGAACAGGCTGCCCAGGGAAGTGGTGGAGTACTATCCCTGGAGGTGTTTAAAAGATGCGTATAGATGAGGCCCTTAGGGATATGGTTTAGTGCATGGTTTAGATTTAGGTCATGTTTGGACTTGATGATCTTAAGGGTCTCATGTCGGCATCTCTTTTTGTCATCTGGAAAGGAAGTGCATTGTGGTGACCTGGGACTAAGATGTCCCTTTCCCACCTCCTTGCTGGCTCTTGGGTAGCTTGGCTTTCCTCCTTGACTGTGCCCAACCCAAATTTTGTGATGCTGATGGACAACTGAATAACTAACTGCTGGATGCTGTCCTCTCCTGGAAGGAGGTGCTGGACCACTGATGAACAAGAGAGGGGCTTGCACTCCACCTCCCAACCTCCGTAACGTGGATCTGCTGACTGTCTGTGCACTATCCAAGTTCCAGAGCTCTGTGGATGGAGCCTGCAGCACATTGTGAGCACCAGCAGCACATTCTCTCATCAGATGCAGAGCCCTTGCCAGCCCAGAGCTGGTTGTTTAGCTCCTATGTTAAAAACAAGATGCTACCAGTTTTATTTCCAGGTATTACCACTTCCACAGAGAGGAATGCTGCCTGATTGTGTGCTGAGTTTCTGTGGATGGGGAGTGATCTGTGAAGCCACGTGGGCTGAGATATATTTACCCAACTATTATAAAAATGTTACAAGAACTGGGTAAGAAAGCTTTGCTGTTCTTCCAGAGGGCTGTGCTGGATGCCATCCGCCAAAGCCTGAAGTTATTTTCCTCTCCAGCTGTAAACTGTTCTGAGTGACAGCGTATGAGAGACAGTACATCACACTAAGTGAAGCTGGATAGATAACAGGCCATCCCGGGGAGCTGAAATTACTTGGCATTTGACTCTGTGGGTCTCAACTCATGAAGCATCTCGTGTGTCCTGGGTACCAGCTCCCCTGCTGTGCCCCATGCTAACCCAGTGCTGTTCCTTGGTCTGGACATATTTGGGGCAGTGAAAGTGAAATATGGTTACTATTGGTGTGGTATGGGGGGGGTGATAGTCCCTCCATGCCACAGCTGGGTGTGGGGGAGTCCCTTTTTCCCCCTCCTGTGGATGGGCTGGCAGTAGCTGGTGCTGGAGGATGGAAAAGACAGTATTTTTGGGGAGAAGATGCACAGATGCTACTGGGATGTGGAAAGGGGTGCCAGTCCCAGCTCTGGAGTTGTCCTTCACTGCGGTGGGAGGGAGGTCGTTAGCTCTGATTAGAGCATTTGTGATTCCAATGAAGCCTTTCATTTCCACCCTGGCTTCTGTTCTGCATATTTGATGCCATTCTCTAACGAGAGAGTGCAAATGTTAAGATGTTAGAATAATATTGCCCCAAGGTTCGTACACTAATGACAAGTATTATCACTGTCTGAGTAGTTCAGGACTGAACAAAAGGTACAAAACAATTAAACTGTGATTAACAGTCAAGTATTTCCTTAATTACAGAGCTAGATTTTGTGCTTCTGTTTACTGTCTTTTCTGAAATGGAAGAAATCCAGTTGCAGAGACTGGTTTACTTAAAGAAACCCTGCCAGTGATACATGGGGAAGCAGAAATAGTGCTGCTGGCTCCGGAGGAGACCCAGCCCTGCGCTATCGTGTAGAAACTGGGGCTCCCAGTGGGATGCGGAGCCTCATTAATGCCCATTGATGAGATGATCTGGTACCTTTAGGTGACAGATTGTGTTGCAGTGCCAGGCCCTACTAAATGGAAATAAAAGCAATTAAAAGCTACTTTTCCTGATGCCCAACACAGTGGAGGTTTGTAATCTCCCTGCTACCCAGCTCTTCTTGAGCTCTTCCACCCCTCAGTACCTTTAAATGTAAAAGGATGAATTATTTTTGCGTGTGGAAACATTAGAAGATAATAACTTCACTTTTCACATACCAAGACTTCCAAAAGCAGTTTTTAGAATTAAATATGAGTGAGAGAATTAGATTAGGGTGGCAGGACAGAGAAATGAGAAGGTTGGGACAAAAAGTGTGATTTTTCTGGGCAAATGGAGGTGGGTTCTGTGTGGTCCTGGGTGCCCTTTGCTCCCTGTGCAGCCGGGAGGTGCCGCAACAAAAATGTCCCGGAGAACAAGATCTGTTGTGTGCATTTAACTCATCAATCTACCAAGATCTGTTGCATGCATTTAATTCATCAATCTATCTATCAAAATCTGTCAAACATATGGAAAAGGAAATTGGGATATATCACAAACAGTTTTGTTATCATGTAATGCTATAAATATTTTCACTAGCCTCCTGGGCATTAAAAATAAGTCTTATTTTCTCTCTTGCCAGCAACAAGAGCAGAGGCTGAAGCTCCAGCCTGGCTGGGTTGTGTCCAGGGACTGGTGAATCCCGTGGGATGCAGGAGAAGTCGGCAACTCGGCGGGGCTGTATTGCTCCCAAGTCTTTCCTAAAAGCTCCTGAGGTCATTGGTAGGTTATTTATAAGCAATCAGAAATCAGGAGTGATTTGTTATTGCCGAGAGATGCTAATTCAGATTCTAGCGGGGATTCATTAGCTGAAATGGCTTTACTGTGTGCGGGTTGGTAACAGCCCTCTGGGTGTCATGCTTCTGCCTTCTGGGGGGTGTCTGATGCTTTGGAAGTAGGAAGGAGCCCAAAATAGAAGCATTTTGGTGCCAATGGTGATTTGATTCCTCCTTGCCATTTTTTTCTCCTAGATGACATAGGGTCAAGAATCCCAGCTCATCTGGGAGACCCCAGATGACCATCAAGTAGCAAATTCTCTCCCCCAGAGGCTATTTTTTTATATTTTGTAGCCTAACCCTTTTCACACCATATTTCCCCCCATCAAATGTCACCGCAAGGCTGCAGAGCACTTCTTGCAGGAGGCAGCACCACCAGTTAGGAACCAATTGCAAGATGAAGTCAGAAAAAACACATAAAGTAATAAAATACACAGGCAGCACATCTACAAATGGTTTTGTTCGTCTTGGCAGAGGAGTTAACTATTGAAGAAAATTGGGCAATTGGTGTTGCTGCCAGCTGTACGGTGCTTTTGGACAGACAAGGTGGCAGAGCTAATGTTCTAGCCTGCTGGGATGGAGGGAGCTGCAAATTATAATGGGTGGAAAATGCCACAATAAAGAGATGAACAGAGAAAAAAGAAAATCTGGTTTCTTCCCTTCAAAGATTTCTAACGATATGAAAGAGACCTAGTTCTGAGCTAAAAAAGGACAAACCATCCTACTTGTATTTCATGAGTGCTCACTTACTGTTGGCTCAAATAAAGTAGGGACCCCTTATTCCTAATATACACTTGAGAAAGGAGGAGGAAAAAAATCCTCTGTTTTTCTCCCTTCCAGTTCCTTCCTGGTGTAGCTGGTTTCACCAGCTCCTCTATAGGATCAGCTTATTAATCAGCTGCTGTGTTTCTGTAGGTCATTCATGGAAAACTGCAAGGAGGAGAGGGTGGGTAAGAGATGGAGCTGCCAGGGGACAGCAGAGCAGAGGGGACATCATCCCCTGTGGTGGTGGGACCTGCCAGGGGGTCCCAGCTCTGCTTGCTGCATCCAGGGGTGTTTGCAGTGTTTCTCTCCCTTATTGTTTTTTCTCATGTCTAATAAGAAGATTGCGCTTCCATTTGGTGGCGGATGTTCGTGGAGGCTTCCTCCTCTATCCAAATACCTATTTTTGTGAAACTTTTAGGGATTGAACAGGCTGGAGGTTGCATTTCTCATTTCCCTGGGGCTGGATGGGGGACCTGTCCTTGTCCCTGGGGTAGGTGTCCTGGCAATGAGCCGCCTCTCGCTCATGTCCTTGTCCCTCCCTAGCTGCCACCTGGCTCGCTCTGGCTGACAGCGTGTCAGAAACGCTCCTGCCTGCAAATAAAACCCCACTCCATTTGACACTTTACTCCATGTGTTTCTCCCTCCATTTAATTTTTTAGAGAGCCATGCTGTCAGTGCTGGTTTTTGCTCGGTGTGAGCCCTGTCTGATGCACTTGGGTGACGGACACACTGTGTTGCCTTTGCTCAGTGTTTGCCAGGCTCTTAGGAGACGAATTAGCTCAAGGCAGATATGATTATTCCAGCAGGATGATCACTTTGCGTGGCTCTGGCTGAAATTTCCGCACTGTGGGGAGAGGGGATGGGACAGGAGTGTGAAGGTGGTGGACAGCCTGTGTATTAACGAGGGTTGTTTCATTATTAATGTTGAGAAAAGTGTTGAACATTTCAGTTTGGCTGGCAGAGAGGGGGGGTTCTGATTTATTCCGATGGCTTTTGGCCCATGAACAGCCTCTGATATGAGCCCAGCTGGAAATATAGATACCTGGAGACTTCTGCAGCAGAAATAACTTCCCCAGCTTGGGATGCTGTAGAAACCAAAGCAGTGTTTGGTGCTCTGAAGCCTGTGATGCCCCATTTCCAGGTGTGGTTATTCCTAGCCCTACTTTGGTAAACTCAGGTATTTGTTTTGCAAGACCTTTCTGGGTCCAAACTTGCAACCATTTTAGTGTCAGCTTTGCACCAAAGACTTTGCTGTAGGACTAGAAAGTGTACTGGAAAGAAATTTTTGTTTTAGAGAAGTTATTAAAGATCAAATGATGGCAGAAGATGCCTTGAAAGCAGTATGAATAGTTTAATATAGATGTAAATATTAAAGTGTCAAGGGAAAGTGTATAAGAAAGACAATCCCTGAATGGTATGAGGAGTAATGGGTAAATATTGCATTTCAATAAATTCACTTAAAAGGGTTCTACTAAATTTAATTCAGATCTTATGTTTGGGTGTATGGGGAAAAACTTGCCACCAGTCATCAAAAAGAAAACTGTTGTTTTTTTCACTTTTTGCCTCTGAGTTTTTAGAAGTAACTTGGGAGTTACTTTTCTGGATTTTATCCAGTTTATTTGACTGGATGCTGAACACAAGGGGAATAGCAAGTGGGTTTTGAAGGTGTAAGGGCTGAGCAGGTGTGATCTTTAATACCACAGTACATTGCAGGTGGTCGGGGCTGTGCAGCTGCATTGAGCACATGAGTTTTACCTTACCTATATATTCTGACTAAGCCTGGTGCTTTGGGAGCAGGTAGCCCTGCCTGGTAAATAGACAGTTATTAAATTGCGCTGTTTCCTATTCCTTTGAGCAGCTGACGGGGGTCAAGGGTGTTCAAGTGAAAAGAAAGTCTCAGGAGGAGATGAAAAGGATGGAGGGCTGGGAGCAAAGGGATTTTGTTGCACACAAGCCCTGCAGCAGGGAAGAGCTTTGCTGTGAGAGCATTGCTTCGGGGCACTTAAAACCCAGTGAATTGTGGAGTACCTGAGCTCTTCTAAAAGGGTCATTTCTAACATCAGCTTGAAGAGCAAATCTAATGGATGCCAGAGAAATAAACCACCCAGCAATGGGCAGTGGCTCTGTGGATGGAACATCCCCACTCTGCGGGTCTTCTGCTCCAGTCCCAGTGTTCCCAGGTCCGGCTCACCCTTGAATGAGGCTCTTTCTTTGCTGGTGGAGGCTTCATCTGACCATTTTGAGAACTAAAGTTGTTTGGGTTTTTTTTTTTACTTCACATTTACCAATCTGAGATTTTCCTTGTCTCCTGCACAGCACAGCAAACATTTACTCATTCCTGGGCTTTGACCTAATTCCTGGCCATAAATATTCAGTTTCTGCAAGGCAGCAGAGAAGAGATGATAAAGCAGAAACCCCGATCAAAAGACACGTATGTGAAACAGCCTTTAATTGATTTGCTTTTGTCAGACATAATTAAGTCCTACATTTCATTGCAGTCCTTGGCTCATGTTCAGATCTCAAGAAGTCTTTGATAAGGAGTATTTTGACTTCGAATGAGACTGATGGGTTCTTGCAGTAGCTTGCACGGGAGGCATGGCATTTTCTGTTGTATTGGCTGAAAGTAAAGCCATGAGGCACAGCCAAAACCCAGCTTTTTGATCACAACCAAGTGCCAAGATGTCACTCCTCCTTCTGTGCATCTTGCATGTGTATTCTTTCCACTTTTGTCAGAGTTGGTTGTTTCACAGTTTGTCAGCATTGAGCCAGGCCCCGTGCTGTGTCTGCACAGCCCATGCCAACACACCCATTATGTTTTGCTGGTAACAGCATCAGGAATTTAGATTCCTTTATGCTGCTCATTATCCTCTAGAAATAAGCAGCACCTTTTTCTGGACGTATGAAAGAAAAAAACCCTGCAATTTTGCAGCATAATGAAGGAGTTGGGTCTATGGCTTGAGTGGCAAAACCCAAAGCAATCTATGTTATATTCTATTAGCTGTGGAGTAGGGTCATGCTGGAGCTGCCAGGGAGGGCAGGTGATGAGTCTGTATTTGGACCATCCTCGTTAAGAGGCTGAACATATCCAGGGAGCTTTAGATGTGAAGGCTTTTTGCCTTTCCTGGTGAAAGAAAAGGACTTGAAAACCTTCCTTTGCCTTGCTCTCTTTCTGTCTATTGTATTATTTAATCTCACCTTTGCTCAGTGGAATTCTTGTGTGCTGCAAGGAAATGAAATTTCTGCTGTGTTATTATTGCTCTCCGCTTAGATAAATAACATTGTGCTGAATTCAGGGTGGTGTTCACTGGCTTTTACCTTCCAGATGCGCTGCTCCAGGGAAGCACAGCTCTAACAGGAGGGAAGATGTGGAAAAATCTTTAAATCCCCACCTTTGGAGCTGAATCCTTTAATAAGTCAGCAAAGCTACTGGATGTTCTGGGTGAGGAGGACTCCAGGAGTTGTCACTTACCTGGAATGTCCCAGCAAAAGCAGAGTTTTGATTCAGTGGGGTTTTAGCAGAGAAACTTTGTCTTGCTTTCTGTCTGCTGGGCTGAAAAGCCTTATTAAAAGAAATATGGGTTGAATCTCCAATTTGCTGACAGTGGTAATGCCTGGACATGCAGAGGCTTTGGGTTTCACACAGCCCAAGAAACTGCTGTGTTGCTGTGAAAGTAGATGTATCACTAGCTGTGGGATGAAATGTTCTCATAGGACAGTTTCTCTTGTCCCCAAAATGAGGACAACAGAACAAAGCATGAGCCGAGCTTCCCAATGAGCTGCTCGTTGGGGATGATGCTCATAGTTCAGCAAGTCTGGGAGATCTTGGATACATGGGAGGAAGGATGTGAGATTTGGGGAGGCCTTAAATGTGCTGAGGACTAGGAGAGAGCTCAGACTGCAGATGGTTGCTCTAAAACTGAGTCTAGAAGAACTTGAGGATGGAGGAAGAAGGAAGTTGTTTTGGTGTTTGATTTTTGTGGGTGGCTGTGGACTCTCCTTGCTGGTGACCTGGGCTGTGATGGCCACGTGCCCTCTGCAGAGGTCACAAAGGAGATGTGACAAGGTGGCCACAGTGCAGTTTTCCAACTGACAGTTGTCTTTAGACCATTTCTATTTCAGGACACCATTCTCCTGGGGTCCTGCTGGGATCTGAGAGCAGGTTCATGTGACAAACACTCCCCGTGGTCTCCGTTTCAAGCTTGCCCTCCTGATGGTCAGCTGCTGACACTCGGCTCCTTTGAAGCGTGCTGGGAGGTTTGTTGTGCGTTGACTCTCACCTCTTGCTGCAGAAGGTGGTTTCATGATCTTTTGAGACCTTGTGCTTTGAAGTTGCCTGCAACCTCCAGACTGGTTAGGACCCTCAGAAAATGTGGAAAAGGATGAGTCTAACTCACTTTCTTATTAATTGAAGAAAACATTCTCTCTCCAAAGGATATATTTTTATTTTCCACCAAGAATTTCCTTATTCGGATTTAATTTCTGTTTAGGATGGGGGGAGGGTGGAATTATAAGTGGCTTAAGACAGGCAAGTAGGTGCAGAAGCCTACAGAGACCTAACTCCTGTAAATAACTGCTCAGAAATGTGATGGGAAATGCTGGGAAGCTGGAAATTTGAGAAATTGCTTTTGTGGGAAGGAAGATTACCATCCCCATGAGCAGGAATTGCTTTTGCTTGTTCTTCTGAGAGATCTCTGGCCTCATGTTGGAGAAGCCTGAGGTGGGTGAGTGGGGTCCCTGGGGCTCCTTTTCCCCAGGGGATGCTGCACTGAGGGGTGGGATCTGCTGTTCCAGCTGATGATCCATAGGAATAAACCTGCTGTCATTGCAGGTGGCACTGAGGGCAACTTCTCCTGCGCAGCCAGTAATTAAGATGCCGTAAAAGGTTCCTCATAATGATAACTAATAATTTTCTAACACAAAAGGTGTTTTGACCAAAGCAAACCCCAAGCCTATTCTGGACCTGGTTGCTGGACAGGAGTTTTGTGGTTGCCTAGAAACTGGTGATCAGAGCCTGATTACGTCCGATATGGGCTGACAAAGGGTATTTTCATCAATATCATCATTTTTTACAGCCATTTGGCAGCTTCCAAAGGGCCAACTCTCCAGAGTGGGGGAAAATTGAGCTTGAAATTGTCTGGGAGGTAAAATATGGGCAGAAAAGGGTAAATGAACATTTGGAATATTTAGATGGAGATAATATGGATGAACCCTTGGATTTCATCTAAAAGAGGTGGGTTTTTTTTGCCTTGAAGATCTCCCAGATTCAGGAGCCGAGTTAGAGCAGATATTAAAAAAAAAAAAACCACACAAAAAACCAAACAACAAAAACAAAACACATACAAAAAAACCCCCAAACAAACAAACAAAACAACAAAAACCAGTAGTTTGAAAAAGGAACTAGAGAGCAAATGGTGTGTACTAGAAATATGAAGCTTAGGCAGCTGATGAGGAACAGTTATTAAAATAACATGAAATCTGTGGCTATCAAGAGCAAGGACAAAAAATCTTTATTTTTAAAATGGTAGCAGCTGGTGGTTTCATCACTGGATGACATGGTTCAATCAGCGCAATAATATCTGGTCAGTATTTCTTTGTGGCATTTGGAAAGACAAAATGATGTGCTTTATCTCCCTGATGGGAGAAAATAATCTTTCCTGTTCCATCTCTAATCAGCAGGGTAATAAATTATATCTGTATTGTTAGGGGGTGTGCTGAGAAATCAGTGTCCATATAACTTGTATTTGTGAGTCTCAGCCAAGCCAGCTCAGAATATTGAGGTCTGCAGATGTTCATTTTTAATCAATGACAGAAACTCTGGGAAAGGGTTAGTTTATATTTTAAAAGGGCTGTCATTATGTCCCAGATAACTACAAGCTAGTAATCCTGGACAAAATAATGGAATAGGTGAAAGAGAATTCAAACAATGAAGAATTAAAGGCTAGGAATAAAACTAATGGGTTTATAAAACATGGGCTTTCAGAAAAAGTCTGAATTCATCAGCTTAGTCGTGGTTATTAGGGAGCTCTAAAGCACTGAATGTTTTGTGAAGCATTTGACATTTTCGCATGGCCCCTGCATCAAACCAATTTTATTATTTTTTTTTTTTTTTAAAGCAGTTAAAAAATAGTGTCATAATCTACTAACATGGCCATCCTCCAGCCAAGTAGGCACTTGGATAAGTTCTCAGTGCTCAACTTTTAACCCATCTACCAACACATGGCTATGGTAGGATCTGTGTCCAGAGATTCCTTCTCTACAGTGCCCAGAGCAGCACTGCAAACAGCGTCTTCCAAAGCCAGGAGGCAGGATCTTAATCTTTCTGCCTTTCCAAAGGTGCCAAAGACTCCACGTGGACAAGAGGATCAGCTGAAACTGCCATGAAGCCCAAGGAGAATCACAAATTCCCTCCAAAAGAGGACCTGAGCTATTCATTCTTCTTCTGCTCCTAATTTATTTCTAACATTCGCTTGGAAGGACACGAGGCTGCTGTGGAAGACGTGCCAGGAGAGCTGATGAGCGCAGGCAGAGCCTCTCAGAGTTGCTAGGTGACTGCTGCCCTCAGGGCATGATTCCCCAATCCCGCCCGCTCCCAACATGAGAAACGCATCTCGTTTGCATCCGTTGGACAAAAACACTGTCACTTGGGTCTTGCTGCTTGAGTCATTCCCGCTGGGAGCAATGGGTTATGGGGGTGGCCAAGAAAGGCTCCTGCCACCCTGGAAGTGCTCAGCCCCCAGAGGAAACCTCTCCTGCTGGGCTGGGGTTGGCCCCAGGGAGCATCCCAGGCACCCACTGAAGAGCTGCTCTTGACACACAGCACAGCAATAGCAACAAAAAGGGGTGTCTGGCCACTACTATTTGGATAATGGACAAAGACACATCTAAATTTTTTGAACTGTCCTTGGAGGGCAGGGAAGCCTTTCACAGCCTGACTGTAAAGATGGGGAGACCAAGATAGGAGTCCCAAATAACAAGTGGTAGGATGAGAGGAAATGGCCTCAAGTTGCACTGGAGATGTTTAGATTGGATATTAGGAAAAGTTTATTCATGGAAGGGGCTGTTGGGCATTGGAACAGGCTGTCCAGGGCAGTGCTGGAGTCACCATCCCTGGAGGGGCTGAACAGATGCAGAGATGAGGTTCTCAGGGACATGGGGTATTGCCAGGGGTGGGTGAATGGTTGGAATCAATTATCTTGAGGGTCTCTTGCAACCAAAATGATTCTGTGATTCTAAGGTCAGGGTGGAAAGGTAGAGAGACCAGTTCCAGGTGCAGCCAGGACTGGGGTGCAGGCATAGACCCCTCTGGATGTGCAAGCACATACTTGTGACTGTGGACTTCCAAGTTTTTAAATGAATTTCTCAAGTTAAAGACAGTTATAGCATAACAAAGTTGTTTGGCTGATCTTCCCCCTGGTTTCACAGGTAAGGCATGGTTTCAGGTTAAATGCTGTTTTGGCAGTGGCCCAGTGATACTAGAGGGGAATCAATGAGCAAGTCTTTTAAGGTTGTTTCTTCTAAGAGGACAAACGAGATATTTTAGTCCGTTGTAGCAAATGATTTTAATGCCTGAATGCTCTCTCTTCAGAACATATTACAAAGTAAAGGGAAACTTGTAACTATCTTGGGCCAAGTTAGAAGAATTATAAGCTGTCAAGTTTTCAAGCTGTTCCTCCTAATTTGTGGCATCAGAAGGGTGAAATGGTGGTTGCAAAGTGATGGGATACAGCTCCCAGCACTTGTTGTCCATTGGCAGCAGCCAGGTGTACAGTCACAGGACACACAAACAGAACAGCGGGTCATGTCTCGAAGAGTTTGCAATTAAAGCTAAATGGAGAGGATTGGGTGAGTATGAGGGATCAGTGGTGAAATATGAGCCATTATTTTAATCAATGGTATTGGACATGCTCATTTCCACCTGGGTTCAGGAAACACATACTAAGAGGTGAAGGAAAGACTTTTATTTTTCCACTAGGATTTAGTTGTTGAAAAAAAGCTGCTGCAAATGAGATGGGAAACTTGGTTTGGGAGCAGAGGGTGGGCAGTAAAGTGAGGCTGGTCCTCTAGTGGGGCCTGGGGTGGTTTCTTTCACAAAACATCAGGTTTTGGAAGCCCTTGGTGAGCTGTTGATATGATCTACACAAAGGGCATAGCCTTACACAACTACCAAGCTCCAGGGCAGCTCATCTGCCTTTGATTTCAGGCTTTTCTCCAGGCAGGGATGGTAAATTGTAGGAAAAAAAAAATCCTATCAAGGATCTAATGATGCTTCAAGTTCCTGCAACCTTTCAGATAAACAGGGTGGAACAATGCGGTGAATTTTGTAAGAAATGTCTAAAATTGTGCAGTGAACGTAATGGAGCAAAATTGATCTGTTGTTTTCTCACAGGAAACAAATACTGCATGAGGAGGCAAAAAGAAGACAGGCCAGAAAAATACAGCTGTACTCTCAAAATGAGTCAGTCATAGGGACAGCAGCTGTCCTCAGACATTAATGCTTTCACATAAAAAAAAAAAAAAATTAGGAGCTGTATTTATGCAGCTGCATGTTTACATTGAAGGATGAAATCCTCCAAACAGCCCACCTAAATATTCAGCCCAGAGCCACGTAAATGTTTCATGTGAGGAACAACCTTGAGATGTGTGCGCTGGACTTGCTGAAAGACAGGAATTTGTAAAGGAGAGCTGGAGCTGATGATTCAGAGCTGAGCGAGATTCGCTGTACGTATAAAAGACAAAACCAGGAGTTAACCAGGAAAAAAGACACGTAGCGCATTTCCAGTGCATAAACACTTGAGGGGATGGATTAGAACTGAGTGAGAGCAGCAGCTGCTCAGCTGGGTTGAGAGAAGCTCAGAGATCTGTCTCAGTAGGGCTGGAAGTAATGCTTGATCCCAAGAGAAATTATCTTGAGCATCTTCATCACTGTCTGAAACCCTTGGTAGAGTCCCAGGTGAATCAGTGCAACAGGCCTGCTCTTCTCCAGGAGTGAGTGAGGTCCCAGGGCAGCAAGTCAAAGCTGATGGATGGGGCTGGGACCATCAGTAGGTACCTCCCAGGGTCCCTAACTTGGTCTAAGACAAGGTGAGTGGGGAATGGGTCTTTGGCTCCTTTGCGGCCTGTGCAAAGGCACTGGGTGCTGTTGGGTTCTGCTTTTGCAAAATTTCAAGGGGGCTCCAAGGCTTGGACCAAGTCAACTTCTTTTACAGCAGGCTTAGGGACGTCCAGATGGGTGAACCTGACAGTTGTGCATGGCTGATGCTACAGATCTACAGACAGCATCTTATCCAGATCCTAGTGCTGCTGAGGCTTTTGCTGTTCTACAGGATTGTACAACAGGTCTGCCATGGTGGGGAACAGGATTTATTTAGCATCTGCAGAGAGCTGCATCCTTCTGAAGATGCTCCTGGGAGCTGGGGAGGGCATAGCCCCTGCTTCTGGCGCTGATCCACAACCTGAGGAGTGACCTGGGAACTGGGAAACATGATTTCCTACATGACTTCCTAAAGGCTTTCCTGTGGTTTTTAAATATACCCCGTTGTCTAGGGCTGTGATGAAGGAGATCTGGCTGGTGCTCTACTGTAACTCAGGGTGGAGGCTCAGCACTGGCAAGGGGATCGCTGAGGATGAGAAAGGTCCTTGTGTTTTTTTGGGGTAGGAGGAAGAGGAAGAAATTTTTTACGGTGAGAGCCTGGTCCAGGTTGCCCCGAGAGGTGGTGGATGAACCATCCCTGGAGACATCCCAGGCCGGGCTGGACGGGGCTCTGAGCAACCTGAATTGGTGAAGATGTCCCTGTTCATAGCAGGGGTGGCACTGGATGAGCTGGGAAGGGCCCTTCAACCCAAACTGTTCCATGGTGCTGACAGACCTGCACAGAGGGATTGAGGCAATGCTTCAGCCCAGAGTACTGCAAATGCACTGCAAACAGATTAATAGAAAATGCATGAGCATAGACTTGCAGGGGGTAAGAATTTGGAAGTCACTGCTGTGTGTGTTTATGGCAGCACTGGCAGGGCTTGCATTTGGAGCAGCACGTGTTTACTGCCTTCCATAAACTGTCTCGTCGCTCCTGAATTCCCGGCCGACTCTCGAGAGCCCTTTGCTGCATCTCGGGCACAGGCAGCTGCCGGCGGACAGAGCAGAGCTCTCCTCTGGCTTCCCAGGCTTTCATGTGCCTTGGCCAACTCCCTTGTCAGCTTTTGCTGTATCTGTCACATTAAGGAGCAAAAAACCCAACAGCCCCAGCTAACCAGGATATGATTTTTCCAATGCTCTCCTGAGGACAGCAGCTGCACCTGGTATTTCTTAGAATGAAAGCAAATATGTTTTCTTTCTTTGTTTCTTCCTTTTATTTTTTTTTCCTAGAAATTAATTTTCAATCACACCATCTGGTTGCCAGAGGTGACATTTTCTGCAGCTGGGGTAGCCCATGTCATGGGAGGACACCATGGAGGACTTGGAGTGTTTCACATTTATTTTCCGTCAAGGTCACCATGACTTTTACCCAGGATTTGGCTCTTACCTTATAGCTGGAGTTTTTAAGAAAATGTTTGTGGCATCATTTCTTTCTGGGGAAAAAGGCTGTGTGAGGCTGGAACTGCAGGAAAATGTGGATGGAATTCATCTAGGATTGAGGGAATATGAAAGTTTTCCTTGAACTTGTGGTCTTTGTTTTGTTTGGATCCTCGTGGTGCGTGTACTTTCAGGGGGATCAGTGCACATCAACTGAACTAAATCCCCAGGGGAAGAAAAATAAAAGGAGCTAAAACCTTTACAAAAATATGCATCAAGCAAAACTTTTAAGGCCAGTACATTTCCATGCTGGAAATAAAGGCATGCTGCAGAGCCCTGAGCTACCAGGGGTTGCTCTTGGTTTTTGTGGAAGGAACCAGGGGTTTCAGGCATTTTTGTAGGTAAAGCAATGGAGGACGGAGGGACAAAGACATCCCCTGTGCAAACCCATTAGCCCCAGCAGGATGGATGAAAACCTGTGTGCAGGTTCTCTCTGCGTGCCCACCCGTGTCTTTGCATGTGTGGGTCAGTGTGTTGCAGCCCCCAATTTACACACAGTGTTGTAAATATAATACACAGAAAGTGGGGTGTTGTGGCGCCGCTGGTGAATTTGCTGGTGGCCACGGTCTTCTGGATGTTTGGGTCTTGAGCGGGGCAGGACTGAAGGTGTCAAACTCTTCCCTTAGAATACTGAAGTTTGTTTCCCCTGCAGCTCCTGAAGTTTGGCAACACTTTCAAATGTCATTGCTTGTCAGGAAGATCTTTTTCATTTCCCATCCCCTGGAGTGGAGGCTGCCTATCAAGTGTCTCTTCTCTGCAGTTTAATGTTTCTGGTAAAACTACTGATTTGATTTTTTTTTTTTTCTTTAGATTTTTGTCTGAACAGAATTAGCACATATCACATACTTGAGCTGCCAGTTAAAGGAAAAGCCAAGGAATGGTCAGGGGAACAAAACAAGTTATCCCTCCTGGAGCTACATCAGTAGCCCAACCGCAAGGCAAAAGCCATTTTTAGTCCATGGGATCCCTCTTTTCACATCACATGGGTGACAGCTACAGAAGGTGAGTGGCGTGTAGGGCACTGGGACAGGGTCTGCCCCGGTTACAGGTATGAACGTTTTGGGGCGAGGATGCCGCTGCAGCTGCGCTTGCCCCTGGTGGCAGCTGGGGAGGAGGAGGTGGCTGCACATCTGGATGGACTGGCCAGATGTGTGCTGGGGCTGGCTGGAGGTAGAAGCTGAGTGGGGGCTGTGCAGGGGTTCAGGCTCCCCTGCAGTGGTGGGTGGTGAAGATTTTGTGTCTATATGGGAACACTGGCAACAGCAAGAGATCTTGCTGGTATTTAGAGATGACATATCGATTTCTTATTTTTATTCTTATCTAAATAATACCTAATAATTATGATCTCTCTCACAAGCAGAGATCTCACCTGAAATCAGCTCAAGCACTAAAAGCAGCATAACAACTCAGAGAGGTGGATCTGTAGCACTGCTAACCCTAGCGATGTTCAGGCTTCAAGGGAAAACTATCAAGGTGATTTGCTGGGGAGACTCACGAATCAGTATGACTCCCATGAACTGCTGCTGATGTGTTCCTTGGAGAGGAAAAAGCCACCTCTTCTGGCTTCAGACAGGGTCATTTACTGCCAGCCTTATGTTTGCACTAGAAATTAGGAAGATGCTGAGCACGAGTCTCCTGGTGCAGCTGCTGCCCACAGTGTTCACTCCAACACCTGCCCAGGGACATGTGGTGTCTGTCACACCCTGGGAATGTCACAGCGAGGTCAGAAAAGTGCAGCTTTGGGGCTTTGCTGTGAGAAGGTCAGCTCAAGGGAAGCTGAGACCACACTAACCTTCCACTAGAGAAATACTCCTGTTTTCTTTCAGGTGTCCTCACTCCATCCTAGGTGCGAGAGATCCCGTGTATATTCCCTGGGATTGAAAAGCTGACTCTACACAGTGAGAACAAAGCCATATGCTACATGTCATCATTTATATCCTACACTTTCTAAATCCCCCACCAAGATTACAGTATTTTTCTCACTTATGAATTTTATGGAAGGAAAATAAAAAGCCTAATGGAAGAGAGAATGAACTCCATGTTTTCTGCTTCAGCATCACCTGCTGGTTCCAAGGGGATTTGCAAACCTATGGAAGAGCTCAGGAGGTGCAGAGGAGCCCATTTCATGGGCTTGGGAGTTTTTAATGGGTACTGCTCTGTAATGGCTCACGACCTGAAGGCTTAAATGAAGAAAACAAGGGCAAGGAGGAGGACAGTAATAAGACAGGCTCATTAAATAACTTAAATTTTACTGTCTTACTCTGAGATTTGCAATGAGGATGCAGTAAAAGGCATCCTTGGGAAAAATTTAACAAGCAGCCTTGGTGACTGTGGCATTGAACTGCTTCAGTATCCAGTTTAAAGTCAGTAGAAGCAACTCCAAGTATATTGTCAAATCTAATTCATCTTGTCTGAAAGACCAAAGTCAGCAGGAAAGCACAGATCCAGACCTCCACAAGTGTAATTGCCCCTGAGCTCCAGACACAATATTGAAGATGCCATTTCCCTGCTTTTTCCCTTTCCTCAGCCCACATTGAGATTTTCATGAAACAATTTGATTGCATGAGATGACGCTTCAGCTTGTGGGGTGATCTCATATGAGGGTAAGATCGCAACTGAGCTTCCTAATTTTGGGGCTTTAAAAAAAAAAAAAAAAAAAAGAATTAATTTCCAAAACAGCTTGAAGATTTTTTTTTTTTGTTCTTGAGTCTGTCTTCTCACATGGATTGACCCTCAATGCAGAGCAAGGACTTAGGCCAACCGCACCAAACCTCAGCCCTTGGGAACAACCTGCAGGAACATCTTCCTAGAACAGCCAGTCTTGGGGATACACTGATATATGAAGATGCGGTGAAAGCTCAGGCAGCGTGTGGTGGCTGTTTCAGAATCGTGGGACACAGGCTGTCAGGGCAGGGAGGAGAAATTGCTCCCAGGGTTGACCCTGCCCTGTGCAGCATTTTTATTATGTTAGAACTAGGCAGCTTCAACCACACATCAGCAGTGGTAGCTGGAAGCATTCAACATACATAGTAATAGTAATAATAATAATACAGATATGGCAAAGGTCTCCCGAAGTGCCTACAGAAATGAATTAAATGAGATCCCAGAGGAATTAGATGTTTTAAACTGTTTTTAAGTTCCTCAAGGCAGCTCTGTTGCTACTTTATCATTCCAAAATGTGGAAGTTTGGTGCTCAGATGTCTTGATGAGACCTGGGTGGGGGGAATAGGTTTCCTGTCCCACAGAGCATGCCAAAAAATTAGAAAACCTCCCTTACTTACTGGATTGAATCTAAGACACTACTTTATAGTGGAAAAAAAAACCCAAACAACAAATTAGTAATAAGATTTCACAAAAGCATGTGAAATGTCCCAGTTTCGTGTGTCACAGCTGTTCCACCCTTTGATGTTGCTGAGATCTGAGCAATGTGATATCTGGGCATATCCGTGGTCTCAAAGCTTTAGCTCTTGTGGATGCTATTTGAATTTCTCAGCAAACTGGGATGGTTTCCAGGGCAAAATCTGGTCCGGTTTGTATTGGTGCTGGACTGTTTGGAACAGAGCAAACAAAAATGCTTTGAGAGGAGGTGATGTGAGCAAGAGATGTGATAAATGGGGACTGGGGATGCTCATGGCTGGGATGGTGCTGGCGAGCGGATGGGTGGTAAAGCCATGGAGGGGTGGGTGTCCTGTCACTGGTGGGACGTTCCTTTCAGATGACATTGCCCTCGATTTGTATGGCTCTCATGGCTGCAGATCTACTGGCATGGCAGCACTTTGCAAGGCTCAGACATTTTTACCTCTCCAGGATGCTCCTTTACTCTCATCTCCTGGTATCTCTCCCCCTCCATCCATCTCATAAATGAGTTTGTAGAGTGTGCAGCACTGTCTGGGTTTCTGCAGGAGAAGCACGGTGTAAAAAGTCAATCTTTATTTGTGCGATTAGTGTAGCTGGCAGGTCCTGCCTCCGGCACTGAGCTCACACTGCTCTGGGAGATGGACTCAAGTAGATGCTGCCTCAGCGAAGGTGATGGAGGACGAAAGTCTGGAAAAAGCAGAAAATATGAAGCAAAATGACCTTGAGGACAATTTAGGGGAAGTAATGAGAGGTTCAGAGGCTGGGACTGAGCTGGGGACAGGCCTGGCAGGAGTGCGAGAGAAAGGATGAGGTGCCAAAGTGCAGCTAAACCCCACTTGGGGTGGCTTCCGAGACACGTGATGGTCAGCAAACGATCCAACCACTTCTGCAATGGATCGCTCTCTTGGAAGGTCTCAATCTCTTCACCTCTTAAATAACAGCCCCTAAATTTGTTCCATTTGCGTTTCTGAGAGCCCAGTAGTGAAAACTGCAGTAGGGTGTCTATTTCTTAAAGATCTTTCACACAATTTTTCACATTCAGAAGAGGAGATTGTAGTAGGATATGTGTTTCTTAGGGACTTTTTGCACAGTTTTTCACATCCTGATGCCTGGCTTAATCACACACACTCAGTCCCAGCATCAATGCTTTTGCTGAGCCAGGTCTGAAAACTTCTCGCAGTTCCCAAGCCATGATTTGTGCTCCGAGCTTTGCTGAGGCTGGAAGAGCCCATGGAGAGGAGCAGACCCAGGTGACACAATTTCACCCTGTAACGAGTGCAGGTGATGCAGGTTGGGTGGGTGAGGGATAGAAGGTCAATGTGGGGTTGGGGAAGGAGGTTTGGTGGTGTGGAGGGTGAGGGGGCATGTGGAGCAGATCAGCCCTGTGGGACCAAGCAACCTCTAGGTAAGGCTTTGACTTGGGGTGAGGTGGGTGAGGTTCTCGATGAGGGTTAAATATTATTTTAGTAGGAGAATGGTACAATTTCCTTCATGGGAGGGACAGCTGAGCAGCTTGGGGTGCTGGACAGCCCCTCTCATAGTCACCAGTGCACTTGGGCACACTCAGTATATGTGTGCTCATGGTCCTATGGGTGGTTGCACTCACTGGCATCCCTGTGACACAAATGTAGAAGTGTTTTCCTGTTCTCTCAGACCTTCAGCCCTGGGTTTTTGGCTCCTGTGAAGCAGCACAGCTTTGCTGGAACCAGCTTATCTTAGCAGGGCTATTGACTCTCGGTCCCACATAAAACGATGGGGAGTTGGAGTGTGTGTACGGTCCTCCTGGCATGGCTCTGTGCATGACATCTTCATAATGAGCATGACAGCTGCATAAATAGCATATGTGAGGAGATATTGCATATCTGCTGCTTGTTGCATGTTATTTACATACATATCCTCTACCTAGTTCTTCCTAGTTATAGATCTGTTAACGACTGGAGTCTTTTCAAGACAGACATTCAAGCCTTTGAAAAACTGATGGGAATATTTTTCTCTCTACAGTTGCTTGTAATGTGCAGAAAACATCTATTGTTTCCTCTTGCTAGAAAATGGAACAAGGGAAAGCTGCTGAAACTGCATCCAGGTGGGATGAAACTGTGAAAACAAACTGCCCAAAAGTGAGTTATCAGGCATCAGCTGCTATTGATCCAAATAACAGTAAGATCTTGAGTGACACCTCTTTGGGGAAGGCAGACAGCAAATGGATGCTGAATATCTGGGTGCTGGAGTCTTTGCAGTGAATTTACTGCTCTTAAGGCTGTTCACTACATAAAATGACTTCAGCACAGAGGTGATAAGCAGGTCCTTGCTTTGAAGGACTTCTGTGAAAATCGCCATCTGAGCACAAAGATGTTTTCCTCCTGAAGGGGTAAGAGGTTAAAGTGCTGGGATGGAGCTTGGAGAATCTGAATTCAGCATCTGCTTCAGTTTCATACTGAGTACCTGTGTAAATCATGCAACCATCATTTCCTTTCCCGAAATCAGAGACCTTTCCTCTCCCAGCACTGGGGCTGTGGGGACCCCCAGATAGTGAGCCCTGGATGCTGAGAGCCCATTCCCAGAATGATAGATTTAAAAAACCAGAATCAGTGCCCTGAGTGAGGTAATGACGGGAGGAAGAACGGAGGAGGGGTTTCTCTCTTGCAAGAGTTTAGGGATTTGCTCACCTTAAGGTTGATGGGTTTGAGGTGCAAAGGGGAATAAGGCTGTAAAAAAGCATATGATACTGTGGAGAGGATTGTTAATGGCCTCATGCACAATCACCTGAAATAATCAGTCCCTGGAAAATTGCAAATAATGATGGCAAACAATAAAATATCAGTGAAGTGGGTAGCATCATGTACTCTCTTTTTCCTGCTAGAGCTTGAGGTATTTTGCTCTAAATGAAGTTTTGGTGAAAGCAGAACCCACTTTAATTATTTTTAAGTGGTGAGGATCAGGCTCACCACTGCACGTGATATTCTTCAAAATGCTGCTGGCATTAAGTGCATCTGGTTATTTTCCTTACCATGAACCTTTGTAGCTTGGGGGTGTGGGGCCTCTGATCTTGGTGGCCGCTGTATTTGGATGTGACCAAAGGGCACGAGCAGGTCATGGAGACATGGGAGAGACTGGAATAGGACTGAACCGACTCCTCCTGTGAGGTTGCGCTCAAGTTTTGAAGGCTAAGTGGCTCTTTCTTCTCCCCTTACGTGGTCCCAGGGAATGTAGCAAGAGCTGATGTATTTCTTGATATTGTAACTCTGCGGCTTTGGGAACGGGAGAACAAATTGGAGGAAAAAGATAGGTAGAAGTGTAGAGATTTTCTTTGTATTTGTGCTTGAAATGGGAATGAATTATACTTGTTTTGCTGTCCTGCTATTTTAGAAAGAGGAATCAATTGACGCCAGCTCTGTTAGCGAGGTGCCCCTGGGGATCAGCTGTCTCTTGCATTAAGTTGTTTTATTGTATAATACACCCATTCCTATGGATCAGTTTCTGGCTTGCAGGCTCAGGGATGGGCAGGGGGTTACCAGCCAGCAGCGCTGTTGGGTTTTCAGGTTGCTGACCCCAGAGTGGGCAGGTGGAGCTGCCTCGCAGGGACGTGGGGCTGCGGGAGCTCAGCTGCTTCTCTCTGCTGGCTGGAACCAAAGGCTGAGTGCAGGTGTCTGGGCTTGTTATATATATGGCTGGGTCTAAGAGTAGATGGGATATACAGTCCCTGTGATGTGGACTGGACCCTCACCATCACCCTACTGTGTGCATCCTGAGGTCTTGTCTCTGATGGGCTCTCCCTGAGAAGTTCAATGGTCATGGGAGGGAAATGGGGACTTTGAAAGAGGTGTGGACATGGCCTGTGACATCCTGCTGACCCTCAGTGGGCCTGGCTTTTTAAGTAGTGTCCCAACATGGGCTGAAGTCAGTGGGAATCTTTTTTCCATGGTGTGTTTGTTCCTAAGCCCGTTTGCTCATTGTGAGCAGTTATTCTGGTTTTCTTTCTTTATTCTGGTTTTCTTTCTTTATTCTGATGCCTCGCATTGCCAAAGAGGCTCTGCAGAGATTTCTGCTGTCTCTAAAGGAGTCTGGTGGAGCAAATACAGAAGCTACAATGAATATGTATTATTGCAAATATCGAAGAAGTCAATGTCTCCCTTCTTAATAGATGCTATTTCTCATTCTTTGAACAAGTCCTTTGGCAATGGAGGGCAGATAATCCACTTCTGGAGCCTCTCTTGCCTTGCGTTGTTACATGATTTATAAAATCACACCAGGAACAGAATTTGTCACCGCTTTGTGGAGGACTGCTGAGTCCCCAGTCATAGCGTGAGCTGTGACACCTGTGGGAATGGGTTTCCAGTGGCAAAGTTCTGCCAGCACCACCCGCTCTGATGGGTGGACGATGGTGTTTGTATTAACCAGAGATGTTTCCAGTGGTTGTGCTGTGGACACTGGTGGGAGAGATGAGGCTTCTCATCCCCCTGTGTGTGCCTGTTCTTGGTTGCTGAATTTACATGACTGCTCGTGTCCTAAGAACAAATTTCACCTGCCGCTAGTGGCTGTGGTACAAACTCAGCTAATTAGCCTTTGGCAGGTGCCCGTCATTGCTGGGGTGACAGCTGCATTTTTGAACCTTCACTTTCCAGCCTCTCCACATCCCCCCAGCCTTCCTCCCATCCTCCCCAAGCGCTTGTTCCCTGCATGAGAAATGATTTCACTGCTTGCAAAATTAATTCTCTGCTCACGATGGCCTTGATTAAACAGGTTGGCAAACTGTGCTAAAGGTGGCAAAGCAGCTCTGACATGCAGACGTCTTCCCCTCCTGAAAGGCAAAAAACCTGTGGGCTGTTGCTATTATGAGATGCAGGTGGCTGTGGGCTGTTTTCTGCAAAAGCAGCAAAAATTCTCCACATTTAGGAGCAGTGTCTGTCAAGTCAACCTGGTTGAAACAATAGTACATATAATTATTGGTGCTTGAACTAGATTAACTTGAAATAGATAACGTTTGTTCATCCTTGGCTGGGTAGGCTGTACTGATGCTCCAGGAGTTTGGGATAGTTATGCTATAGGTATGTGGGGAAAGCCCAGGGTGCTGCCTCTGCCAATGTATAGATATCTGTTAACCAAGCAGAGAACAAGCCTGCTTGGGCCCCAGCTGTGGTTCTTTATAATATAAGCCTCTGAAAATTTGCAAAAAACCCCAAGCCCCAAATATGTGCAAAGCTTGCTCTGGGATAGATTTTAATTTTTTTATGACTATTCTAATTATTTAGCCAATTAAAAGACTTTTCTGTATATTCAGTTTGAATCTTATTTTGCAGATATTCAATTGAAAGTGGGGTTGAGGAAAAAAAAATATATATATTTACACCATGAATGTGTTTTTGACTTGCTCGTTTTGTCATATGGGTGAAATGTTGGTGCCCTTCCTTCTCAGCCTTGGTGCAGAGATCCCAGTGGACATGGGGAAGACTTCTGATGAGGAAGAAATCTGGCCAGTCTCCTGCTCTCAAAATGACTGTCCCCCTCATGCCCGGGATCCTGAGAAGACTGGAATGGGAGATACCATGAGATGTTTTGGAGGGACAGATCTCTTCATGGTTGAATTAGCATTGGGCTCAAATCATATGGAATAGTGAGACTGGGACCAAAGGTGCAGCATGAGCACCCTGGGCTTTTTCCTGTGCAGAGGGCTGAGCAGTGTGAAGATGCTAGATGGGAGGAGGAGGAGAATTTTTGGAACAGATTTTTATCCCAGGCACAAAGCGTGTCTTGGCTGTCAGTAGTTCAAGGTGGCAGTCCTGGTCCCCTTTTACAGCAGTCATTCTGAAACACTAGGCTGTCTCGAGTCAAAACAAGCACAACAAGAAGATAAATAGGTGAACATGCTGTATTTGCTGCACGGAATTACCATAAAATGAGTATGCAAAGGGCTAAGTGCATTTCTTGGGGTGGGAGCCAGCAGAGAGGAGCAAAGCTGCATTTGCAAACACTCTCATGGACTCCTGGGCTGTCCAGCTGGGCTCTCTTGTGCTGATTTACTGCTGTCCTTCTTTCAGCCTTTGAAAATCAATCCATTAACAATTAAAGTAATGCCTAGTATTTTTTTTCTCACTCTCCTGTTAATGGACTGACATAAAAAACTTCTTCAAGCATTAGGACCTGATATCTTTCACAAGAAGGCTGTATCCCTGGGTCATGTTTTTTTCCCCGTTGTTCTCTGATAGAGCTGAAACCTGTTCTTGTGGAAGCATTCACGAAAATCACCATGCATTACCATACTGCTACATTCTATGTAAAGAAGATGCAACTTATGTGCTAAATATCCCCAGTTATTCGTTGAAGCAGAACTGGAGCAGAATGTGCCTTCTGCGTTGGGTTGTGCATGGTCTTTGGAAGAGAAGCAGCATTTGCTGTTCAAAAGCTCGTTTTCCTTCTCTCCATCTCCTGGGCAATAACGACGTGCCCCAAATTGGATCTGATCTGTGTGTCTCTGCTTGTGTCCCCAACACAAATTCTTGGGAAATGGCTTTTTCGGGGAAATTCTACAGATGGCCAGAGGCACTGGACCATTCAGCTCTAGTTCTCAGCAGTCAATATGCCCCTGAGCTGGGATCAAACTGGGGATGGACCCCAAAGTTCTCTTTGCACCTTGTGTGGGGGACTGGCATACAGGGTGGCTCTGCAGCTCTTCAGCACTGGGTCTGTCAAGGTCAGTGTCCCATGGCCAGACTGGGACCTGTGGGCTCTGCATGGATCACCCTGTCTGGAGATGATGAATGTGCCACTGCAGCTTCTGAAAAGAAATGTGCTGCTCTAACTGCAGGATGTTTTGGGTTACAAAATGACCTTTAGCCAGTGCTGCTATGAGAATACTAAATACTGACAATTTTTCTCCCCCCTCAGCTCTTAGTCCTCCTTGTATCTTTGCCAGTTTCTAGGTCATATTCCCCATTCCGCTTCTCCTGCGCTAGCACAACCTTCAGGTTGCACGATTGCAGAGGAGGGCGGAATTCTCTTCCCGAAAACGTGTCCCCTATATACCCCCATACCTCTTCCTTCCATCACCTCCAGCCAGGAGCCCCCCAGGTATGCGGGTCCCCTCCCCCGCTGGGGGCTGCGGCAGGGTTGGGGGGGGCGGTTCTGGACCCGGCTCCGGGGATGGGATGGAGCGGTGGAAGGTCGGAGCGGGGGGAGGACGCTGCCCTTGGGCTCGCAGGTGTGGGCTCGCTTTCTGTTTGGTGCCTTTGGTTATTTATTATGCTTCCCCCCTCCTTTTTCTCCTTCCCCCCTCCGCTTTTCTCTTACGCAGTGGGAGCAGCCAGGCAGCCGGGGCTGGCTCTGCCCAGCCGCCGTCCGTCCTCCCTCCCTCTCCCCATCCCTCCCTTTTCCTTAAAAACGTGGGCTCCGGGGTGCAGCCCCCTGCTCTGGCAGCATCCCTGCCTGCGAGGACCAGCCCCTCACCGCCTCCCCCTTCCACCGGCCGCCTCCGAAGCGGAGCCTCCGGCTTTGTCACCTCCATCCCGGGGTACCTGGATGCGGCCCCGGGGAGCAGAGCCACGGGGCAGGGAGCAGCGCTAGAGAGGATCCCTCCACCCAGGTAAGGAGCCAGTGGGGTTTATTTTCAACTTTAGTCTTTTCCTGCTGTTTTACCGGGGCTGAATCAAGGCCGGGGGGGGTGTGCCTGAGCGGCAGGTTGAGCCCCCAGCCGGAGGCTGCGGTGGTTCTCAGAGAGGCACAGCGGGGAGGTTTGGGGGCACAAAGCCGCATATGGGGACTCACGGAGCTGGAGGAGGCAGGTGGGAGCATCCAAGGCTGAGGAGAGCTGGCGTTGTGCAGACTGCACGTTCCCTGTGCCGGAGGTGTGGAGAAATGTGGGAGCTCCCTGGGCGCTCAGGATGCACCAAGCTTTTGGGGTTGCATCCCTTTAAAATGCTTTTGGGGAGGTTTGAGGGCAGCTGTGACCTCCCTGGCAATAAATCACTCTTCTCCCCCCGCGTTTCTCATGCACATGCTTTGCTACGGTCCCGTGCTACCCGTGGATCTTAAAACTGTCTCTTTGGTGCTCCAGGTCCTTGGTACAGGCTAGTGTTTCAGGATGGACCCACTCTTCCCTGCCCATATTTTGGAAGATCCTGACCTGAGAAAGCTACTGAATGACTCCTCCATGCTGAACCTGAGCTTTCTCCCCAGTAACTGGTTCAACAACGGCACCGGGGACAGTTTCCTGCCGCTGAGCATCAAGATCACCATCGTGGTTGTCTACTCCATTGTGTGCATCGTGGGGTTGGTGGGCAACTGCTCCGTCATGTATGTCATCGTCAGGTAGGACATGCAGGAGCAAGATGGGGGCTCCGGGCAAGGGCTGTGAGCCAGGCAGACCTTCCCCTGAAATCCCTGGTGCTGGTGAAGCAGGCAGGTGCTTCCCTGGTAATTGCGATGTGCTATAGAGATAATGATGTGGCATTTGTTTTACTGTTTTGGCTTTATTTTTTTTTCTCCCTTCCTAGGCTGTGATGAAGGTTCCCACCAGCTTTCAGCTGCCCTCTGGTGCCTCCTAAAGTTTAACCCAGAGAATGGAACAGAGTGATCAGATCTGCTAAAAAAATGGCTTTTTAAAAAATTTTTGTAAACTGCTGGGCAGGGAGCTGGATGTCCCTGGGGAGGGACAGTGAAGTGCCAGGAGCATCTCCTGCTGCCAGGGTGTGCTGGACCTTTACCAGGACCTGTCCCTCCCATGCCCTGTCTGGCTCCTCAGCTGTGGCTGCAGGTGCTGCTCCATCTGGGAACCGGCACTTCCCAAACCTCCATATAGTTGCAAGGGAAATGGTCTGCTGGGAGGCTCAGTCTTATTTTACAGCGGAAAAAAAATCACAGGTGTAGCTCTGCCAACCCTTTGGAAACTATAGGCAAAAATGTGACATGATGCTGCAGAGTCAAAGGCAACTTCTCTGGCTCTTCACGTTGAAGTTGGGAGAGCAGCGGGACCTTTGCAGAGGGACGGAGCACAACGTGTGTTCTATCCAGCCTCCCTGAACATTGAGGGCATTTTAAGTGTCCCTGTCTGGTTCTGCTGTGGTTTGAACCACCCTGTTTCCTGGAATCAGAAACTCTGTTCCCTCCTGTAAGCACAAAATAAGTTCATGTAACCATTAGGGCTGTGATTCTGTGTTAAATGCCAGCAACTCACTTCTGATCTCTGTACCCTGTGTGTTAAAGAGTGAGCTTCCATTTTATTCATGTCTTGGAGCAGATTCCTAATGCAGGTGGGTGCTGCCAGCACAGAAAAGACAGGATCATAGAATAGTTTGGGTGGGAAGGGACCTTCCCGGCTCATCCAGTGCCACTCCTGCCATGACAGGGACATCTTCACCAGCTCAGGTTGCTCAGAGCCCCGTCCAGCCTGTCCTGGGATGTTTCCAGGGATGGTTCATCTACCACCTCTCTGGGGAACCTGGGCCAGGCTCTCACCACCTTCAGTGGAAAATTTGAATATGTTTTTTCCTCCAACAGAGGATGAAAATATTTAGCAGGTATTCAGACACTTATGAGATTCAGTCTCACTCTTGCCAGGAGCCCTGCTGCTTCCAAAGCATCTTTCCCTTGAATACAGAAAACTTGGCTGGGGGAGAGGCTGCAAAATGAAGTCTTTGGTATCGCAGGGTGGTGAACGGTGGCTAATTCTCTGCTGCAAGGGCAAAGCAACATGACTGTTCATCAAGCAGTCTGTCCATGCTCTTTCTACCAAGGAGTTTGTGGCAGGGAGAAGGAATCATGTTGGCCCTGGGGAGTCTGGAGATGCAGAGAGGAGGTTTGCAGGGCAGCAGTGCCATGTTTGGAGAGCTCGTGTTTCTGTTCAGTGTGGTAGCAAACATCAGAGTAAGCTCAGTGTTTGTGTGTGTAAGTGGGGTGAGGACTGAGAAGTCCCTGTCCCATGGTGATGCAGCTCCCTGGGGTGATCGGTGTGCAAG
This sequence comes from Columba livia, assembly GCF_036013475.1. Taxonomy (NCBI): domain Eukaryota; kingdom Metazoa; phylum Chordata; class Aves; order Columbiformes; family Columbidae; genus Columba; species Columba livia. The sequence goes on from NC_088617.1 coordinate 6,988,195, forward strand.
GGAGTTGCTGTCCCATGGGTGAACCTCAGATGTGTGTCAGGAGGAGAAGCCTTGGCAGAAATCTTCTCCCTGTCTGCAAAGGTCTCGTGGGATGTGGGCAGCAGGATCCAGCCTGGGGCATCACCAAGGCTGAATGTCCCAAAGCAGCATCCTGGTTGGGTGGCCATGTGCCATGACTGTGTTGGACCAGGCTTTCAAAATGATGGCTTCTGTTCTGCTTCTTTTTGGCTTTGGTACCTTCTGTCTGGATGAGACCCAAGAAAAGAAAGTGGGATTTAGCACTGGAATTGCCCTCAAAGTTAGCTTTTTTTTTTTTTTTTTCATGTCTTCTGCATTTTGCTTGTTCTAAGCAATTGAAAACTGGAGACACGTGTCACCCTCATCTCCCCCAGGCCTTCTCCATGTGTTTCTCCTTTATTCAGTCAATCCCTACATATATGAAGAGCTAAAAGAAGCTTTAATTACTTGGGAATTCCTTTTTTCTTTTTTTTTTTAGATTCACCTCTTTTTTTCCAGAAAACCTTTTCTGTGAGCCTGGAGGGGTCCCTTGAATAATGTGTGCTGGGGAAGTTACAACTGAACTAGAGCAGTGTGAAGAAGCTGCTGTTTCCCCTGGTCCTCCCCATCAGTGTCTCCTGGGAGCTCAGGGCTGAGCTGAGACTAACACTGAGTTATACCCAGGGAAATGACCCTCCTTGGGTCCGTAATTGCAACTTTTGGTTATTTCTGCCCAGGATTTTCTTCTCCTTGGCCTGTCTATTGAGATCATGAACAAGTTTGGTGATAAACTGGACTCAATATCTCAAATTCTTGACCCTGGCCATGTATGTGGGCTCAAGGAGAGCTTCCGAATTAGTGGCCATGCAAGGAGGATGGTAATGATGTCCTAAGCACAGGCTTTTCTCCTCAGCCTGGAGCTTTGGTGCTTCTGGGCATCATGCCTTAAATAGCATCTTTTTAAGTAGGTTGAAAGTTGGTTGCTGGTAAGTCAATGTGGGGTTTTGGGACTCATAATGATACATCTCTTCTATTAATGGAAAAAAGACTGGTAAACCCTCTGTGCTGCACCCCTGCCATCTGTAGGTATGATGCACTCTCCAAAAGCTGGGGTTTTTGCCTCTTTCCATGCTTATACTTCACTAGGGATAACCAGTCTTCAACATGTTACATGACCTGTAAGAAAATGGTGTATTATCTTCCATCAAAAGAATGGTACAGTGATGTAGTCAGTAATTGTTTCCTGTTTTTGAAGGAGTTGGGAAATACAAAGACTCTAATATTGGCACTTTAGGAAATTGGAGGCATCAGCAAGGCTTGTTTTTTGTTCCTCTTGAATGAATTTTTTGCATCACCAAGGGAAAAGTTTAAAATCTCCCGGTATTTTGCACAAAAAAATACAGATTCAAAGCCTCCTCTGGGTTTTCCCCTCTGTTGGAGAACCCAGCTTACACCTCTATTACATTTGGAGTGATTTAACAGTTGGAATGATTAATTTATAGAGATGGTCATCATGTGACTATCAATCCACTCCTAATGCTGAGCAGCACTAATTGGATAAGACGGAGAAAGGCTCTTGTCAGGAATACAGTTTCCTGGATGGTGAAGGGTCTGTTGTGGGAACCTGCCTGGTCTGGGCTTTGTTCTGCTCATTGTGGGGTTCCTCCAGCAGAGATAAAGCCTCTCCTCCTCCTCCTGCTGCTGTTTGCTCTCTGCTGCATATATTTCCTGTACTGTGCTTTAATTAATGTGAAACAAGGAGCTGAACAGCGCAAGGCAGAGAGGGTTTGGGGGGAGGATGGGGGAAGCGAAGCTGCTGAGGTCCCTCTGATCTATTGGCTGTATGCCCGAGAGCTTCCACAGAATAGTTTGGGTTAGAAGGGACCTTCAAAGGTCATCTCCTCCAACCCCATTGCCATGAGCAGGGAAATAACTTGCACTAGTGGCTCCTGTTGTTGCCCAGACTTCATAAGCCAATTGCTTTTAGTATCTGATTGAATCAGTGGGTGCAACGCTGGTTGTTTTCTTGACATGATGCTAAGAAGAAAATTGAATTAACTGTAAATTAGTTTGTAAATTATTTTTTTTAGGAAGAAAAGCAAAGGGGAAGGGGGCGTATTGTTCTTGCAATGGCCCTGGGGGTGGGTGACCCATGGGGCTGGAGGTGATGGTGACCCAAGTGTTGCTGCACAGGGCGTGACAGAGACCCCCAAGCTGCCACCAAAGAGACCAGGGACAATGTGCAGCTTCTGGCCCAGGAAGTCCTTTCTTGTCTGCTTCTCCATCATGCTGCTGCGATGCTCAGCAGGGCTGGTTTGGAGGATTTTTCCTTCCTCAGCGTCAGCTCTGCTCACCTGGTTTGAACACAGCAGCGATGATGCCTCATTTCTGGGGCCCTTCTCTTTGCAGCTCTCTGTTGGGAGCCAGAAAAGTGCTGGGGATGCTCAGCTCTCCCTGGTGAAGAACACTGTTTCAGAGCATTTTAGGCAGATTAGGGCTGTCAGGCCCCTACATTTTTGTTCCCTGCTCCCAGGTGAAGCACTAGGATGAGGATGTGATGGGGACGTGCCTGGGGATGGCTGCGCCAGCTGTTATTCTGCTTGAAAACAGCATTGATCCCTGAGAACAGGGTGAGGGCAGCTGGCTGTGCTGAGACAGGGAAAATGAAGTTAATTATGACATTGCGGAGATGCTGATTGCTTAATAGAAAGCTTTCTAAGGGAAGAGCCTCGACCAGCTGTGTGTCTCAGAGCTGAAATCGAGTGAGTGTTTAAGGCAGTGGGGACCCAGCGGACATTGGTGGGGCCATCTGAGACTTCAGCTCTCTCCAAATTAGCCTCTTTTAGTTTTTCCTGGCAAAAAATAGAATGCAGTTGTTGCAATTCGTAGAGAAAGGAAACCCGGGCCAAGGGCTCTGTGCTGCGTAGAGTGACTGGAGCTGAGGGAGAATGGTGAGGTGAGCAGCAGGGGGACCTGCTGCAAGGGGCAGGTCTGCAGCTCCCCACTTTCCAAGCCCTCTATGAGCCATATGGCTCATAGCAGCCCTGTGTGTCCCCTGCTAAAACAGCTCCTGCAGCTCTGATATGTGCTGGAGGGCTCTTGGTTTCCCTTGCCTTCAGTGGGAAGGGATTACTCCTGTGCAGCAGTAATTCTTTGTTTAGTGTGAGGTGTTCCCAGTGCTTTTCAGGGACTGGGTGATTCCCAGCAACATTTAGGAGACAAGCAGTTCAGCAGAGGCAGGTGTGGCAGGTGAACAGGGATGAGAACACCTTGCTGCAGGAGGGATGCTGACAAAAGCCTCCCTTAGACCCAAGCATCGTTCCTGGTGGCCAATTGCCTGCTCAGGGGTGCGTGAGCATCCCTGTGAGTCACAGAGGCTTTTGCAGCAGCGGCCACCCAGCTCTGCCCTCAGCACGGCGGCAATTGGGGCCACACAATGTCCCCGTCCATACAGGTCCCCATGGAGTGCGTGAATGAGGGAGGGCAGTGCTCTTTTTTTCATTGCAGTCACCTAAACACAGTGTCCAGGCTCAAAGGGCAAGAAAATCCTCTTTCCTAAAGCATCAGTGCTCACCCTGGCTGGCAGCAGAGTCATTAACCCCTGCTAGTCCATCACCATCCTGCCAGGTAATTAATGGTTTTTTATATCCTGGCATTGGTGGCTGCTTGTGCTGTAGTGCCTGGGTGCCTGGCTTCATAGTCCAAAGTTATTTAACTTTTTCCTTTTTTTTTTTTTTGTGGCCATTAAAAATAAACTGGCTTGAATTGGGTAATTTCAGGATGATGTGGACTCTGAAAAGGTGATCAGAGCAGCAGGGACATGGAGAGCATGGTGTGGGTGTATGGCTGGGAAGACAGATTACAGTGGTACGTGCCAGATCAAATATCAGCTTCGTACAACTGATGGCCTGAGAGCAGGTTGGGAGCAGAGATGTCAGTGAACTGGTGCTTATTTCCACCATCAGAGGCTGGGAACAGCTCTGCAAAAATCCTCCCTGAGCCTTTTCTGCTTAGTTTTGCTTCTCTGTGCTTGTCTGTGGAGGGTGGCCAAGGCTGTCACTGATGCCAGGGCGTGGGGTGGGGACAGAGGGAGCTGCTTGAGGTGAACAGCACTGTCTGCATCCCAATTAGCTGGATCTACGACAACCAAAATCAAGAGGCAGAGGGCTTGTGGAGGTGATGCCGCGGCTCCCCAAGGCTGAAGGCTTCACTCTGGTCACTCTGCAACCGTGTGGTGGGTTTCTAGCAGCTGGCTGGTCCTTCACCCTGGGGTGTCCCTGCGTGCGAAGGAGGGAGTGGTGCTCAAACAGGTTTGCAGCTCAGCCGGGGACAGAATCCATCCTGGTGAAAAACAGGACCTCAAAGCCCCATATGTGGAAGAGCCTTTTTCTACCCATCTCCTCTCCCAAACCATGGGTCCCCTCACTAAAGCCCAGCTTTGTTCCAGGTAACGCTGCTTGAGCTTTACTTCAGCAAAAAGGAGGGGGAAGCTGAGTGCTGAGCTGATATCCAGGTGTTGTTTTTATTTCTTGTAGGCTTCAGTGGGCAGGAGAAGCAGAGCAAAAGCGATTACTTTGATGACAAAGGTGGAGCTGGCTGGAGAGCTGAGAACTGCCCGGTGGGAGATGCTCCATTAGGAAATTGCCTCCGTGACCGAGTGCAAGAAAGTGGCTCAGTGGGGAGTTAATGTCCTCAGTGGAGGCCACGGGCTTGTCTGCATCAAAGCTGTGCCATGTGGGGGACCTGAGGTGCCTCCTGGAGCCTGAGGGTTTAATTTGTATTTTTTTTTTTTTTTTTTTGTGTAGATTAAGAAAGAGAACACTTTCAGTTCCCAGAGGAAAAGGAAAAAAGAGGTTAATCCTACCGAGAAGTGATTAATTGATTTTTTGTTTGTACTGAACATTCTGGAGATGTTTGGGAACATTAGTTGTTTGGGATAATGGCTGTTGGCTCTCAGAGTGCAGAGAAAGCAGAGCTAGAAGTAATTAATTAGGTGCAAATTAATTTTCCCCACCTTTTCAAGAGCACAAAATCAGCCTTAAAACCCACTTGAAGGAAGTAAGCGATGAAACAGCTGCCCCAGTATGTCCCTGCATCGAGGGATGGTGGCTGTGCTGTCACCTTGGGGAGAAGGTAAGTGACAAAAGGGGCAGCAGAGAAGGATCTGTGCGTTGGGGAGAGCAGTTTTTGCAGGACCAGGCTGAGCAATTGCACCTGGACTCTGAATTCTTGCTGAGAATTGTCCTGAAGTGGGGCCAGGGGGTCTCCTGGGGTGGAGAGAACAAAGCTGAAGGTTTGTAACCTGCACATCCCAAGCTCAGGGTTCGCTGAGATGCCCCAAACTTTTCCCTGTGTTGGGGACAGGGCTGTGTCTAAGGTGACGTTGTCCCCTGTGGATGCTGGTGGTAGAGGTGGGTGAATCGCTGCTTGTTTCTCCCACTGGTCAATAAAAGAAAACCGAAGCGACCTCTCATTTTCCTGTTTCACAGTGAAGTTGCTCATCGCTTGTTCAAAACCACAAGTGTTATTCCCTCAAGTTGCAACACCAGTAAAAGCAGCGAAGGTTAGAGGTGTGTTGTGATGAATTGCCTGCGAGTCCAGTCCTTTGGGAAGAACAGACTGAAATAAACTTGACCTTTGGGAAGCTTGAGCAAGCCCAGCCAGGTCTGTGGTGTGCAGAGGGAGACTAGAGCTTCCAGGAGAGCTTTGCTAGCACAGGCTTAGGTGACTGAATAATGTCCTGAGCTGCCAATACTTATTTTTGTGTGGGCTGGTAAAGAGCAGTGATTTAACTTAATTTAATTATCCCTGTGCTAACCTAGAGGGGAAAGTGTCTGAATCCATTCACAGACCTATCTCATGCTCCCTGGATTCATCACCTCCTTTATTCCAAGTGCAAGAATCCAAACAAATAAAGCAAAACTCACAGACCCGAGATGCTGCTCTGGGGTTTGTTTCTGTGTAATTCTGATTAGAAAATCCCAAAGTGTTAAAGCCCTGACAGTTGCCTAGTTGGATTTGCAAAGCATTTTGCTTGTTTATTCCTTCAAAGTAGGTATTTTTCCTCTTCTGGTTTGGGTTATATGAGTTTATCTGGGCTGGCTTTCTGAGAACCCACCACCGTTGTTGGCTGCTGGGATTTCTGGGCCAGGAGGAGCCTGGTCCAGGTTTGTGTGAGGACCTCAAGCGTTTCCATCAGTGCTCCAAAAGCTTACCTTGGCTTTCAAGGTCCAACGTAGAATTGTTTTTCTTGCGTTCTGAAGCCACAGTTGGGTAGATAGCACTTCCAAACATCTGACTTGTAATACAAGCACAGCTCAGAGCTCTAAGAGAAGTAAAAAAAAGACTTTATATTCTGGATTGTGGATTTTCTGGCTGCTATTCTTGCAAATCTGGCCAGGTCACCATGTGTCTCAGCAGAGTTCAGAGTGTGGCAGTGATAATGTTCCTCTGAGCATTCAAGTAATCTATCAAGAGGTGGAACTTGGATCGTCAGGGAGGATACACTGCTGAGGACTGCAGTTGTGGGTTTGCTGTTCTGAATCGGTTTGACAAAAAGGGCTTTTTAGGTCAGATCAGACCCTGTAATATTCCAACACATGTCAAACGGCAAATAGTGTGGCAGTTTACGGGTTTAAGTGTTACCGTCAAATGAACTTGCTCTCTGTTAATAACACACATCACTGTCTGCCGTTTCTGGCAACATTTCTGCAAAAGCTATTAGTGTAGTAAATGGTAGATGAGCTGTAGTTTTGAAATGATACCTATTTGAGCTCTTATTTTGCCCGTGAGAGGAACATCCTGGAGCTGAAACATTAGATTCGCAGAATCGCAATTGAGTTTCCCTTTCTGCAGACTCTGCATGTGTCCTTGGGTATGTGATCATATCTTTCTTTGATCATTTCCCATCCGTAAAAAGGTGATGAGCAAGGTGAATCTTCTTTTGGGGTAGTTGGTTCCTGTGATAAAAGTAACATGGAAATTAAAAAAACCCTTTTAAAGTAGAGTTTATTCATGACTTTATCCCCAAACTATCTCTTTCTTTAGAAAGATTCATTGCAATATTTTGATTTCTGATACAAACCTCATTCATCACTAGTTTTCCGCTGGCCATTTGCCCTTTCTGATTCGGTAGCTCGCATTAGCCACAGTCTTTGGCTACGAGCCCATACAAAATGGCTAATCAACTTCCCCCTGGACCATATGATGCCTTTCAGATTAGCTTACTGAGTAAAGCTCTCACTACTACTTATAATAAAGAAGCTAGATCTGATGACATCCTAGATTAGCCTCACTAAAGTGACTTTTCAAAAAGCACAGTCCGAGTTGACAGCCTCAGGCTGTCACAGTCCTTACTTGCAGTCTTTGGGAATAAAGCTTCTGCCCATGAAAGTGATTGTGAAGGCACCGTTTGTGCTGTTGTAGGGGCTGAGCTGTGTGTTGATAAGCACGTGGGGGGTAGAAAGCAAAGGGTGGAGTTCAGGCTCTTGTTACATAAGGAAAATACAGCATTTTCTTCCTAAAGTGACAGAAATCGTAGACTTCAATGTCTTACCCATCACGGTCCGGTGGAGCTCTAACCGCTGCTCATTCTGACATTTCAGATTCACCAAGATGAAGACAGCAACCAACATCTACATCTTTAATCTCGCTCTGGCTGACACCTTGTGTCTGATGACCTTACCCTTCCAGGGTACAGACACGTTCCTGGGCTTCTGGCCCTTTGGCAATGTCCTCTGCAAGATTGCCATCTCCATAGACTACTACAACATGTTCACAAGCACCTTCACCCTGACAATGATGAGCGTGGACCGCTACATTGCTATCTGCCACCCCATCAAAGCGCTGGACATCCGCACTCCCCACAAGGCCAAAGTGGTGAATGTCTGCATCTGGGCACTGGCCTCCGTCTTCGGCATCCCAGCGATGGTCATGGGGTCTGCAGAGAATGAAAACAACGGTCAGTAAAAGGGCATCCGTGGGGTGGGAGTGTTGGTGGCCAGAAGAAGGAGTACTAGTTTTGTCGGTGTGATGAGCTCTCTATTGTAAAGCCACCTTAGCTCTTTGCATCTCTGCACCACTTTTTTTCCCCAGTATTAAACATGCCTAAACTAAACGAAATGTTTTTTCTTCTTGATATGGGTTTGCTGATCTTCCCTTCCTTTTTATCTTTTTGATTCACAGAAATCGATTGTCTAATTAAACTCCCTTCACCCGTGGATTACTGGGATCCAGTGTTTGGCATCTGTGTCTTTCTCTTCTCCTTTATGATCCCCGTGTTGATCATCACCATTTGCTACAGTCTCATGATCAGAAGACTGAAGAACGTCCGTGTTCTCTCAGGCTCCAAGGAGAAGGACCGCAACCTGAGGCGCATCACCCGAATGGTCCTGGTGGTTGTCGCCGTCTTCATCATTTGCTGGACTCCCATCCAGATTTTCGTGCTGGTCCAGTGTTTGGGTGCCAAGGCAGAGAGCGAGCTGGAGTTGGCCATCTCCTGCTTCTGCACCGCACTGGGCTATGCCAACAGCAGCCTGAACCCCGTGCTATACGCCTTCTTAGACGAGAACTTCAAGGCCTGCTTCAAGAAGTTCTGCTTCCCCACTGCCTTCAGGACCGAGCTCCAGATGTCCAACAGAATGTGCAGCATCGCCAAGGATGTGGCTTATGCCTGCAAGAACTCGGAGGGGACTAACAATCCGGCATGACTAGGCATGGAAATTCCCATGGTGGCTGTCGCCCAGCAGAGTCCAACCACCCCCACATCAGAGCTAACTCAGATAACGGCTCTTTAGCAGGACCTCAAAACTCAGAGGCGAGAAACCAAGGAAACGATTTTGGGGGTTGGGAAAAGCGGATACTGCGAGAGCATGCAGGAAAAGTGAGCCTGTTTGATGCTTTGTACTTTCAGTGCACCTTGCACTGAGGAACGTTTGAAATCAGCCCTTTGATTCCTGCAGAACCCTGGTGGTTTGCAACACTGTTGAGAATTCAGGAATTAAGGGTTTGAAACAGGCATTGCTCCTGCAACTTACACTTTTGCTGCTGGGAGACAGACAAAATGCAGACTGTTCCATTTCTTTTTTTCCTCTGAGTTGTTGAAGATACCAACAGCTCATGTGGCTCACCAGGCGCTTGTGTGCAGGTTTTGTTCCTGCGGCATCGCTCTGAAATTAGACTCTGCTGAAGCCAAAGTGGGCAGCAGCCGTCAGACAAAAAAAAAAAAACCAAACCCAAGATCATCTCCGGGATGAGTCATCAGGAAGGGAAGGATGCGGGAGGAGGAGGGAGCTGCTGGAAAGGGAAATTCAGCCTGCCCCGTGATGGGAGCTTGGGGACAACGGCAGCTCCTGGGGATGGGACCTGCAGTAAAACCCCTGAGAGGGGAACAGGGGATGAGAAGGGACCGTCAAAACTGAGGAATGTCCCTCAGAAGAGGAGGAAGATGGATTAAAGGAACACAAATCCTTGTTTACATGCTGCTATTGCTTTTTGTTTGCTTGTTTTTTAAGCCTGTTTTTCCATTGTAATAATGGACAGAATGCGTCTGTATATACACATTTCTATAGTGCTATAGGAACAACTATAACATAGGATTTCATCTTGCCAAGCACGCCTTGGGGATCTTCCTTGGTGAGAGGAGGAAGGAACGAAGTGGCCTATATATACATGTATTTATGTATAGAGGAAAACATTTCAGACAAGTCAGAACAGCAGCTCCTCCAGGAGACATGGACATTTCTGGTGGGAGGGGCAGCCTAAACCAGTCCCACCTGCTCCACATGAGATAAGTGGTGCAGAAACCATATAAAAGATAGTTTATTGTTATTATTATTTTTTAAATGAAATGAGATCTGTGATGCTTAGAGCACTTGGGGAAATGCTGCTGAGGTCCGACCCCTCCTGCCAATCACAGATGGATTTTTCCCAGTAGGCCAGACCTCTGTGGAAAATGAAATACCCCATCCTTTCATTTGATAATGAAAGCGTTCCCAAAGATTTTAGCCGCTGAGTGCCCTCCGTGCTGGCAGGGACAGCAGACTTGTGTTCTCCCTGTGGCACAAAACCCTGGGGAAATCTGGGCAGCAGTGGCCAGTGGTGCTGATGGGGAAGCAAAGCAACAACCTCCGTTTGGAGATGGGAGGTCAACTCCAGCGCGAGAACCGGCAGCTTTGTCCGGACTGTACAGATTTCATGTGAATATATTTCTTGTGCTCTGGTCTATGAGATTCTGTATTTTTAATGTATCAATTTGCCAATATTTTAATGCTGTCATGTTCTTTATATATGCTGTATAAAAGAATCGAATGTTATATTTCTATGTAGAGTGTTTCCCTTACGGTTGGGCTTAAAATATAGATGCAATACCAGTGTCCCACGTATAGGACCCAGATCCCTTGTAAACTGTTCAAGCTGGGATGATTTTCATGATGATTAGCATTTGATTGGGAATCCAGAGGGATACCATAGCAAACTTTGCAATTAGCACTTCCTCTGAATAATGCAGGGGGAGGAGGAAATCTGGGCACTTTAAGCACTTTGTGATGGATGTTTATCCCCAAGCACTCACTAGGAAATCTCATACAACCCCCAAGCACGCTTGGGAGAACTCCCTGAGAACTGCATTGCCAGCAAGCTGCATCCACGCCCTGGAAAAAAATGAGTTTGGTGGGCTCTTGTGTTCATGGATTAAATAGTAGCCTTGGTCAGTGAGCAACCTTGAGTTTTCCCAGCCCATCACCTGCTGTACGGTTGTGCATGGAGCTGGGAGACACCGGCCGGGCTCTTCTTGCAGTGCCATTAGGGAGCAGGGAAGTTTTCATTAGTGGCTGGCTAAGGAACAGCCACCCTACCTTTGTCGTTCTTGGGTGGGTTTTTAAATAGATTAATGTCCTCTGAAAAAAGAAAATATACCAGTGTTTGGCATTTTTTTAAATATGGATTTTGTTATAATGACAATGCTGCAATGATCTTACATAATGAAGTACTCAATAAATGTGCATTTACTAAGCTTTTGGGTAATTCTGTGGCCCTTGCAGTGAATGTGTTCCGGCATTCTGTTCAATGCTCAGTGGAGTTTGTTATGAGAAGAGCAACAAAAACCTGAGAGCAAAAGCTTTATTGTACTGTGCCTATGGAATTAAAGGCTTGCGATTGGCTGAAGCGCAGGCTCTTGAATTCTCTGCTGAAATGGTTGTGTTGGTTCGATTTTACAATTACTGCAGTGTACATGACAATTTCCTAGGTGGCTACTTGTGTGCTTCAATAAAGGAAAATAAAACCTTGTACTTGGAGTGATGTGGAGTCTGAAAGACTTGACTGCATGGATGAGGGGGTTATTTCAACCCCGGCACTGCCGGGATCTTCTCACATTCATTTATTTTTCCAGCCAAAAGGGCTGCCGAGCACATGCGATAACACCAAAGCATCCCATCCCTTTTTATAGAGGTCAGTAGGAGCTTTTGTTGTGTGGGCAAAATTGTCTGCGCTCAATCTGGAAACAGAAGATGTGAAAATGATAGAAAATAGGTGGTTGGAGCTGCCTGCATGCTGCAAACCACCCCAGCTGCTCCGGGTCCCGGTGCTGGCAGCTGCCTGATGTTAGAGGGCAAGATGTGGGACTAAAACCAGCTCTTCCCAGTGACTCCCCGCACACTTCCCAGGAGTTACGGGGTTAGGCATAATCATGGAGAACGATGAATTACAGAACTGCTCTGTAAATAAATCCAAAGCTGTGTTTTGTAGCCAGGAAAGAGGAGTTAGCCAGTGAGATGTGCAATAAGGAAACTGCCTTTTCTCTGCACAGAGATCAATGTACCTACCCAGGCAGGTAAGTATCAGGAGAGGCTTTTTATTAGTGGTGATGATTTTCTTAAAAGAAAAAAAAAAAAAAATTGATGGGAAACAATTGAAATCTCATTTGTTTTCTACTTTAGTTAATGACAGGTACCCAGGGGTGAGTTCTTATAGCAAAACTATAAACCAAAGTGCTTTATTCAGTATTATGAGATTTATTAATGTACTAAGTGTTCTCCCTGCTGCTGCTGGCTGGAGACAACTGCTGGGAAGGCTGAGGAATGGATGAGGGGGGACTGAGCTCTCCCCCAGGAGGTCCTGGGCACAGCTCTGGGTCTGAAGGATGCTCCGCTCTCCTGGTGCCACTTCTCCCTCCTCTCCCCTACCCAGGTTCTTCAGCCAACAACTTGCTCCCCAACACGAATCGCAATTTCTAAAAGTAGAAATAAGGTGCAGAATTTACACCTTCACTGAAGTTTGGGTGGTTTCATGCCATGGGAAGAATTATTCTTTACTGAGCTGCAGATCAAACGGGTTAGCTGGTTTGGGTGAATATTCAGCAGAAATCAGCTGTAAATGTATTTTTTTTTAAACCCAGAGAAAGATTCCTTAACTCCTTAAAGAGCTGTGACTGGGCTCTGATCTCTCTCTGAGCACTTTGGGCCATCATTGCTGGGTAGGACCATGTGCGCCCAGAGGGGGATGCCTCTGCCCTGCAATAGGGAAGGTGGGTGCTCTCCATAGCTGCATCTTCTTTGTTTAAATGAAAAGGATCTCCAGAAGCAGCTGGTTCTGGAGCAGCCTTAGCTGTCTGCTCAGAAAAGGGATTAGACTGCCAGAAAAAACTCTGGTTTGATTTCCCACTCATCTTCCTGGGCTTCCCTTCAGCTATTTTTGTGGATATTTATGTATAAGCAATTTTCTCCTTCCTTCAACAGGCAGAATCTCCTTCGGACGGACCCTGAGCTGTAGCCCTCATTGTGCATTCATGGCTTCATGTCATGTTTCCATGTGAATCTGTGGCAGTGAAGCTTCATGGCTGTGACTTTGCAGAATCAGCTGGTAATTGCCATCTGCACCTCCCAAGCCCTGCCTGGGCCTGTCTGAAGGACCAGCTCTTATTCCCTGTTCTTCTCCTATGCTGAGGAGAACCACAAAGCTGAGATGGGAGGGATGGAGGGTTGCAGGAGGGAAAACTGTCTCAGCTTTGTGGTGAAAAATGGCTTATGAGGCAGTGATGCTGGAAGAAGGGAGAGAAAATGGGAGGTGGACCTGAGGCTTCATCATCAGCCCATAACCCGGGAGCTGCATGAGGAACAGAGATGGACTATAAGAAACTAGAGAATATGCCGTGTGATGCTAATAGGTGCTTGGCACAGGGTTTTTTAGGGATGGGGATGTAATGTTACAGGATCTGTAGCCCCTCCGTGCCATGGCTGAGCTGATACATGTCTATTTTGGCTGCCTGCACCTGCCCTCTTGCTCATTCAGATTGGGGCTACCTTTGCTCAAGATAGGCTAACAGATTTGTTGAGGCCATCATTCACTTTGAAAGAAAAAATCTCAGGATTTTTTCAAGTAAAGGGACTGCTGTTGGAGTGGATGCACTTTAGGTCAGAGCCCCATAGCTCACAAACTCCCCTTGGTCCTTTTTTCAGTACCCTGAAACCTGAATAAATTGCATGACAGAATTAAATAATCAATAAAGAGAGCAACACCGTTATGTATCTTGGCAACGATGATGATAATCAACGATGTAAACCGTCTTTTCTCTCTCTCCCTTAATGCAGTGAAACCTCAGATGTCTGCAGCAGTGATGCTGGGGACACAGAGCCCTGTGCCCCACCTCCTGCCTCTCCTGCTACACAAGGTTGCTGCTTCAGCAACCCAAAATCTCGCTAAACGCTCTTTGGGGTAGAAAGTGCACAGTAATATCCAACACCAGCTGGGATCACCTTCACCCTCCTGGATAACAACTCTCATGTTGGGAATGTGGTCCTCCTGTGGTCAAGCTGCTGGAAGGGCCTTCAAGAGCAAACCCATCACTCTGTGCTGGCACGTGGCATCGCTCGGGATCTTCCTGAGTAATCAGCAGGTTGGGTCATTGGTGGGTTTGTATAGCATGGTGTTACACATGTCCTCGCCTCTTCCTCCTGCTTTCCTCTCAAATCTTTGTACCTTTTGCGATTTGTAGGTGCTGGCTGGGAAATGCTACCTGCAGAGCCCGTGCAAGCAGATATTACTGGGAGGTCTTGGCACCTTTGCAGCCAGCCCACTCTTGCAGCAAAAGGTGTTTTCACCCAGTATATGTTACTGCTGTGAAGGGATGTAGCTTGCAGTGGTCAGGGAGAGCATGCACTGCATCTGCAGCCAAGCAGGATGGGCTGGAGCCAAGGGCTGAGGGGCACCAGCCCTGCCCAACAGCAGATTTTCAGTGTAGTGAAATGAAGGATGAATCTGTGAGAAACCAAGCAGGAAACTTGATTTTTTCCAAGGAAACCATGGACAGAATTAGCGTCTTCCCCAGTGTGGTTTTGATTGCATCAGATCACCTTTCTCCTGGCCACAGAGACCAGTCAAATTTGGAACTGGCTCTGTCTGTCCTATAAACATTTATTTCTCTGTGTGTTTTCAGTCTGCCATGTGCAGTGAGTGCTCCAAGAGGCTCATGCCATGCTGGTTCATTCAGTGACGGGGAGTAAAACCGAAAGCTATGTAGTTAATATGAAATCAAGATTAGTGGCTTTTCAGCTTGAGTTCCTCTGTGTGAAATGAATCTTGTGTTGTGATTTGGCTATTTAATGTTTGTTCAATGTTAGGCATTAATAGCAACTTCTCCACATGCACAGGTCATTTGGTCACATATTTTGGACTTGCCCTCAACTCAGCCTTGCACTGCTCTTGCTTTGCTTAACCACAGAGGAAATTCCCTGAGATAATCACTTGCCTCCAGGAATTAAGCATAAAAGAGCAGAAAATGAGCCCAGGCTCTGGTGCTGGTGTGTATCCTGGCTCCCTGCATTCCTGCGGTGGCTCAGGGGTGGGTCTGGAAACTCGACCAGGGCTCTTCTCCCCACAGTTTGCTTTGGCATCTGCACTGAGGTTTAGCTTGAATGTGCTCGCTTGGAAAAACCACCTCTTGTTTTCTGATGAGTGTGTGTTAGCGATGCCGCTGAGCCCTTCAGGATGGTGTACGATGAGCTGCTGGCTCTGGCCTGCCCCATCCATGGTGAAATGGTGACTATCAGCCTCATCTCCTCAGCTTAGGATCAGCTTGGGAGGACAAAGCTCGGCCGAGAGCAGCCCATGGCACAGAGGAGCCTGCTGTCTCCATCACACAGCTAAGAGAAATGTAATTACAGCCACAGCGTTTCCATCAATACCAAGCAGCAGCAGGCTGTGTCTCGGGGGAGGTTTTTCATTGCGTTGAAATCTGACTTTATTAATTACCAGCCTCTGATCTCATTTGAGGGTTGAGTTTATGAAACCAAATCCTTATTTCACTGTTGTCCTTATCCGGCTGCCTTATTGAGTTTCATGCAGTGGATGTTCTGGGCTTCGGAGGTGTCTTGTTCTTCAGGCACGAGCTGTGCAGGAGAAGCAGCAGCACAAGGAAAGATGGAGATGTACAGATGTCTTGGTGAAAGGCATAGAAAGAAGTGACATCTCAGGAAAACTGAAAATGGGGACAGCTGCCTGTTGCGGAAGGTCTTCTCCCCAGACTACACTTTATTTTCCATTTGCCGGGAATTCCCCCTTCCCACTGGTGGCAGTGAGGGGACACTATGGTGGGGTTCTTTAGCCACCATCGATGCAGCCCAGGCTGCCCATCTCCTCCTGGGAAAAGCTTTCCAGCCTCACTCTGTTTTCCCAATGAACACTGGACTTGGCTGTAAGCACTTCTGGGAGTGCCTGGTTTTTATCTAGACATCAAACATTATTTCTTTTTTAAAGGGCAAACAGCCACTAAACAGCCCTTGAAGCTTGGGGCTAGTGTCTAATTCAACTCAAACAGCTTTGTTAGATAATTGTGATACTTTTCTGACAGAAAATAGAGCAATTGAGGCTTGTAATTAAAAGCTATTCAGACCGCTTTGATTTTTCCCTCCGCATTTTTGCATCTTTGCTTACCAAAAACAAATGCCAACGAGAAACTCTTGGCAATATTTACTGTCACTATTCTGTCTGCCCTGAGCATGGGACAGGAACCTTCCAGCCCTGTGTCCCCATGTCCCACAAAGGGACCTCAGCCTGGTGAGCCCCTTCTCTTCAACAGTAGGTGGGAATGTCTCTTCAGCAGTGGGAACATCACTGTCACATTAGCACATGACACCTAGGGGCTCCCAGCATCCCACAAGTGACACAGCGAGTACTATGGATGAGTCAGGCTGTACAGAAAAGGGACAAATTCTCTCTCTCTTGGATTACTTTTAACAGTATCCTCTAGAGATGCTTCTGCTTCATGTCTTCTGTATTCCAAGTTTTTACTCATTCATTTTTAATATATATTTTTTTTTTTCCCCATCTAAAGATGCTTCTGAGAGCAGGGCCTTCATCCCTCAGTGGTGTATTGTTTCTTTTCTCACCCAAAATCGTGACCAGCAGCAGGAGACAGTGCGAGACTGCGCAGGTACCAGGGGATTACAGCTTCACAGGGGAACAAGCTGCAGCACAGCTCGGACGAGGATGATCGAAACAACCATTATTGCTGCAGCACAAAGACTTAAAAAGCAATAGCAATTTCCAATCCCCGCCTCTTATCTCTGATGCCTGCATTTAAAGCCTGCAGTGGGAATATGAGCCCTAATTCCTGTTTCTGGGTTGGGAAATGGCTTCTTCTCCCTCTCACAAGGATGAAGCTGAGTCCTCCAAGGATGTCTGTCTCTGTGGGTGCAGCCGGAGCGGGGAAGGCGATGTCCTTCCCAGAGAGGAGGAGGAGGCAGGAACCTGCTGCCTTCCTCCATGCTGCTCAGTGTGCAGGAGCAAGAGGAAACCATCAACTCCTGCTGTAACCAGGGAATTGTGAGGTTACCTGGCACCTTTGCACTCATTAAGACATCCTGGACTGGCCCAGAAGGAAATTTCCTGGGTTCCAGGGCTGAGTTTTCCCTGCTTGATGCAGATCAGGCTGGATGGAAAGGGGGTTGGGATGGAAGGGAGATGTGAGGGTCACTAACTCAGCCTCCCATGGTCCTGCAGGCCCTGGAAGGGATGCTTGTTTTAGAGAGGGATTTATTTATCGAATTGTTAAGGGGATTTGTCTGCTCTCCTCCAATCAAGATGGGGTTAATGTGGGCTGGTGTGATTCCCAGCAGCCTGAGGAAATTCAAATGAATGAGCAGGTTTTCCCTGGGTGAATTCATGCAATGAGCAGGCAAGTGTCTCCTCCAAGGTGGTTTCTGCTCTCCCAAAAACAGCTGTAGCACCCTGGCCTGGGCTGGTGTGCTCAGAGAGGGTCTGCCCGGGCATGGACAGCCTGAATTTGCAGCCTTTCCCCGCAGAAGCATGGTACCAGCTCTCATGTTAGGTGAGCAGCTTTGCGGGAGATGCAGCGATGCTGAGCTGAAAGCAGAGAGTGCCGCTTAGTGCTGCTGGCCTGAAACACAGGGACCCGCTGGATGCTCTGCCACCTGCACACCGGCCAGCTCATGGCACCCATGGGAGCCAGAGCCCTTCCTAGGGAGACCTTGGCGAGAGGAGGACCCTTCTCCCTTTGTAATCTTGCACCCCATGAGAGCAGAGAGGAGCTGACACTCCTGTGTTAAGCATTTTACATAAAGAAAAGCACAGAGGTGGGGAGGATGCTGTTTTAAGAGGAGATGCTGAGAGATGGGGATGCTCATCCTCGGGGAGGGGACGGAGCTGAGTGATGTGTGGAAGTGCGTGGTGGAGGGTGCAGACAAGAGGGAGCCAGACTCTTCTCAGTGGGGTCCAGTTGCAGGACAGGAGGCACAGAGTGAAATATGGCAAATTCCATTTAAACATAGGGAAAAAAAATATTGTGAGGGTGGTGAAGTACTGGAACAGGTTACCTGAAGATGTTTTGGCATCTCCATCCTCAGAGACATTCAAACCCAAGTGGACATGTCCTGGGCAGACATGACCCTGCTTGAACAGCGGGTTGGACTGGGCATTCTCAGAGGTACCTCCAGCCTCAGCCACTGTGATCCTGTGACAATCGTGACATTTGATTTAAAGGGGAAAAGCTCCAGCAACGACACTGTCAGGTCTGAAAGTGGGTGACTTATACTTGAAAGGTCCTTTCCACCTAATGAAATACATTAGGTTTTCTGCCTAATGAAATATGTTGCCTTTCCCACAGCCCTAATGCCAATGAACAGCGGCGTTGCAGTTATCTAGGGAATTTGTCTGTGAGGTGGCAGCATTTGAGTCAGTATTTTTCACACAGAGAGGTTTTTCCACCTCTGGAGCCCATTGCCAGCAGGTGGCAACCGTGCCAAGGCAATGGGTGCCGTGGTCTCCACCTGCCCAGGCTGGCTCTGTTCCCTGGGCTGGGCTGGGCTGCTCCAAGGAGTCGTGCAACCCCCTTGTGCCCTCTCATCTGCTGATGCCACCGGTGTCCCATCCTGCATAGGTTGGTCAGCACACAGCACACAGCTCTCTTTCCAGAATCAGCTGCCTCTGTGGTCCCCACTCCTCCATCTTCCAGATCTTCCCCCTCTTCTCCAAATTCTTTAAGTCATTTGGTACCTCTTCAGATCCATCAGGACCTTCTAAGTGGAGCTGATGTCTTCTCCAGGTGTCTCCGTGCTCCTGCTCTTGGGACACAAACCTGTACGTGCCAACACACGCTGTCAGGACCAGGTTTGGAAAAAACTTGTGTTTGCTGATAGTTGCAAGGTGCAGCTAACACGAAACAGAGATAACCCATGAAACTTGGCCCTGGGAACCTTGTGGGCAGTATGTCTGGGAGGTTTAATACTGTGGGATTAAGGTCCCACCGCTGTGATCTGCTCCTCGTCAGGCTAGCTGGAACAGGGGGTTCATCTCTTGATCTTTACAGGAAGTTAATGTGATGGTATATATATATTAAAAAAAAAAAAAGTTCCCAGAGAAGTTTCACCTGGAAGAATGTGTTCTCCTTCATTGTTCTTCCAAAGTTAGCACCTTTAATACTGAGAAGGCAACACAAGTGATCTTGTATTCACAAATCTCAGTTCTCTAAAAGGGAAACATGAAATTGCCATCCTTTATTGAAGGTTGTTCGTTTTAGTGTCAGAGAACACAGATGGGACTGAATTACCCATTGAGTGGCCTCACCTGGGGCCACACCCTCACCCTTTGCTCCATTTAAGCCCAGCCCTACAACTCACATGCCTTCTTTTGGGAGGCATATGTGTTTCTAGCTCTGTCTTTTGAATGGACTTTGAACTCATGTCACAGCCTTGTCTCCTGTCTTGTTTTTGGGATAGACCTTGGATGTCTGCTGCATGTGCCTTGTCCCCTGGATGGGCTCTGGTATGTGCAATATAACTTTGTCTTCTTTTGTTTTATCTGTTCTGTACTTTCCTGTGGGGGTGTGGAGAGCTAAGAGCCCAGCTTGGTGCTTGTGGATCTGGGGAAAGCTGGAGAGGAAAATATTAACTGACACAGTCTGCCTCAAACCAAGAATATATGTACCCTACAGGGATTAAAAGGTGTGAGAATAAGCATTTCACCAATTTCCCCCTTTCCACAGCCCTACAAGACAGTGTAGTGCTGTATTGAACTGGGCATCACCCTCCAGGACAAGGGCTGGGAGCAGTTTGGGTTTTGGGGAGGTGATGAAGGGAGGTGGTCTCTGGCATTGCTTTGGCTAAAAAAAGTCCACTTGCATTCAACAAGGTGCTTTAGTGGCCAATATAGAGCCAAAACAAGGGAGCTGTGGCTCCAGACTCTTCTCTTAAGCCCTGGTTCTGTTGAAGTACTTTTACTGTTTATCTGTTAAAGAAGGAACTAGCAGTGCTTGCTAGAGTTTTTCTTGCGGCTTGCATAACACCCTAATTTTGTTACAAATCTACACTATTTTATTTTACAGTAAGTAAAATGCAATATATCTAGCAAAGATATGGGACAAGTACCATAAATTTTCTCTGGTGAAAGAAGGACCAGTCTTTTTTTTTTTTCCATGAGGTTTATTTAATTAATCACTCTTAAATAAATATTTATTTGACATTTAACAGGAACAATTAGTTAAAAATAATTTCTACCACAGATTCCCACAGGTGCCATATTATTTGTATGGTGTGTTGTTTAACACTTTCTCTGAGACCCAAATCTTGCTTCTGGTTTAAATTTAACTTGTGTTAAGAGTTCAGGAAAGAGGGAATTTGGGGTAGGGGTGGAAAATAAACATTCCTCAAAAAAACAAGCAATAACACACATATGCACATACATGGACATGAAAGTGGTTTGTTTTCTCTTCCAAATACTCATCTTGCATCCTCTGTTTGTTTTATTGATATTTCATTGAAAGTGCTCCTTAGCTTTGCTCCGTGAAACAGCCCTCCCAATAACAGCTATTAAATACTGAGCATTACACTAATCTGAAAGCTGCTCTCCAGCTTGTCTGTGCTGTACAGCAGATGGCAATAAAGGACCACTATACAGTAGAAGTTCACCTCTGAAAAGGAAGTTTTCTGTCCTTAATGCTTCAGAGTGTGTCATTAAAAAATAAGAACATGGAAATGCAACTTTGAGGAGCTGGAAGGTGCAGGGAGGGAAAATGCAAGAGCTGAAAGCAAGCAGGGCAGACCATGTGGATGGTAATGATACGCAGACACATATGTTACATGTAAATGAGAGAAAGAACATTGTGCATTCAGTAGCCACCCCATCAGTCTGCAAAGCCACGGGAGGGAAGGGATCCATGAGCCCCAGCCCCCACTGTTCAAGAAGTTCTGCATTCCAGCATCTTCCGGAAACTTTTCCGAAAACTGTCATCCAGGAAAGCATACAAGAAGGGATTCAAGCACGAGTTAGCATAGCTTAGGCTGGTGATGAAGTAGGATAGACCAATGACCATGGAGGTCTGGGGCAAGTCTGTGGTCAAAGCCACAATGGTGGCCAAGTGGAAGGGTGTCCAACAGAAGAGACACACAGCCAGGACTATGAAGACCATAACAGTGACTTTCTTCTTGGCTTTGTCCAAGGCTTTAGCATTAGAGTTCAAGTGCATGTTCCTCAGCTTGTAGAGCATCATGATGTAGAGGATGCAGATGGTGGATACTGGAATGGCAAAGCCAAGGATGAGGGTGTAAATCCTGCTGGCTTTGAACCAAAACCTTTCAGGCTTGGGGAAATTGAGACCACAACTTTTGATCTCCAGGTCATCTACATAGACATTGGCAAAAATGATGAAAGGAAGGACTATGATGGTGACTAGAATCCAGATGCACAAACTGACAATCCTGGCAGCTCTGTATGTACGATGTGGCATCCTCTTGGACTTGACTGTAGCCAGTACTACCAGATACCTGTCTATGCTCATCACTGTTAGGAAATAAATGCTGGAGAAGATATTGTAGTGGTCTATGGACAAGATGACCTTGCAGAGGACTTCTCCAAAGGGCCAGTAGTGGAGAAGGTGTTCAGCAATATTAATGGGCAAGACGAGTGTGAACAAGTCATCAGCTATAGCAAGGTTCAGGATGAACATGTTTGTCACAGTCTTCATCTTGGGGGCCTTGAGGATCACGTAGATGACGGCAGTGTTGCCTGTGAGCCCAACAGCGCAGATCACAGAGTAAATGACAGGGAGGACGATGTAGAAATCGGCTGCCTGCTCTTGGAAGGTTAAGTTGAACCTCACGCTCTTGTCCAGATAGCAGCTGTTGCCAGCATTGCTGCAGGTGCTGTTCAGCTCATCCCAAACAGAGCTGTTTCCCATGCCTGCCGGTCACAGGCTGCCCTCAGATGTCACCGAAAGCCTTGCTAGACCAGAAGGGACAGCTTTTTTAAATTTTATTTTATTGTGAGAAGCAGCTGCTATCTCATTTAGGAGTGGGTTGTGAGGCAGCATGGACTATATAACTTACCTGTCCTGTCCCCCACCTTTGAGAATTTAGATTTTGAAGTGATCAGAAGTGAGGGGGCTAGGGGGAGAAAACAATTGAAAGATACACATGAGGCTCCAGGAACAAAGCAAACAAGAGAATTATAACTCCCTATTTAAGTCAGGGAACTCTTCTCTTCAAGAGCATCCTGGTGAGCTTTGGCTCTCTGCTGGGGGAATCAAGTGGCTCCAGTTCAGCGGTTGGCAGCTGGAGTCCCTGTCGGGGAGGGCAGCAGGAGCTCTGTGCCTGTTCGACTCCTCCCAGCCCTCTGAGGACTTGAGGGATGGTGGCTCTTCACTTGCACAGCGTTTGCTTTTTCACGCTGGAGCGGAAGTGTTGTGGTGTTTAATTATTGCCTTTCTTTGTCTCGGAGTTCAGACTCTCTTCATTGACTGAGATTTCACAAACAACGAAGTTTCCGACGTGGCTGCTCCCCACTCTCAGGGTCCCCTAGCAAAAGAAGGAGGGGGAAAAAAAATGCGAATTCAAGGAGTACTTTCAAAACTAAGGGTTAAAGGAGCATAACCTGCAATTAAAGTAACTCTTTAAGCAAGGGTATGTTATGATCTTATTCAATATGAAGCCCATACCAATTGCAAACAACTGTAGCAGCACACAAAACTTGGCACAGGTGGACAGATAAACCTGTAAATCTCAGAACTTCAGGATTATTCAGGAAAGTGGGGGGAGAGGTAACCTGAACACAAACCCACTTGAAAGTCAAAGCAAGAATTACCCCCTCTGCTCATGTCTGTAGTAGTTGCCACATCCATTGCTATTGCCTGACCCATCCTTCCAAGAATTTCTCCACAGTAAAGTGAACAAACCACCGACCCTCTGTGGAGATCAAAGCTCTGGCAGCTGTTTCCCAGGCTCTGCAAAGAGAAGTGATTTGCTTGCATTTTGTTGTCTCACAGCAATAAAGCTGAGATTTGGGAATTGAGGGGTGAAGTGGCTCTTACCTGGTGTGAGCGGCTCCGGCTGCCTCCTCTGGCACCTGCTGCTCCGCGCTGTTGAGCTGCTTCTCTCTGATCCGAGTTGGAGGAGGGTCTCTGGGATGCTGACGGTCTCTGGGCTGCTGACGTTACCCGGCTTTGCAATCATATCTACACAGTGGCTCTGCGTGTGCCTCGCGTGTCGGAGCAATTAGAACTTGTGAACAACATGGAAGGAGGGGAAA
The DNA here is from genome assembly GCF_036013475.1 of Columba livia. NCBI lineage: Eukaryota > Metazoa > Chordata > Aves > Columbiformes > Columbidae > Columba > Columba livia. The sequence continues at coordinate 7,011,223 of NC_088617.1, forward strand.
CAAAAAAAATAAAGTTGTCTCTCTGCAGGGTTATTTAAATGATAAGTAAGGTGGATGCTGGTGAGCAGCTGGTGCTCCAGGGCTGTTTTCTGGAGGAATGAGGGGGATGTTGAGGGGCAGCACCCAGGGCTGGCTGAGCAAGGGATGTGTGAAATGGTGGGAAGCGAGAGGGTTAAACTGCTTCGATAGGGAACACTGGCAGGTTTTAACAAAGGAAGATGCACAAATGGGGGGTGAGGGGGAGGGTATACAACCTTACAGTGCTCAAAATGAACAAATAAACAGCCGTACCTTATCAGATATGTGCAGGTTTTGGCTGCCCTGGAGGAGGTCAGCTGCTTCTTTTTCCCAGCTGGGTCTCTGGTCCAGCTTTGGAAATGCAGCTAAATAATTCAGCTGTACAGCACAGGGTGCAGCAGTTCTATAAAGCTCAGCAGAAACCCACCCCGGGTTATACAGCAAAACCAGCAACAACGCAAAATCACTTTCCCTTCGTGTCTCTACAAAAAGAGGAAAAAGGAAATCAAGGGTCCTTTAAATGTATCCCCCAATTAATTGTAGGTTGTCTGACCTTTGTTTCAATACCAGGGGAGAGAAAACACAAGCATCCATCAGCGCTGTGCCTGGCAGAGCGCAGTGTCATTGAACCAAGCAGGTCACCTGGTTTAAATGAGCCCTGTAGCTCAGAGCTCGGTTTGACTTTGCTCCTCTTCTGGGGATGTTTAACCTCTTCTGGCAAGATTGCTGTGCGCCGGTAACTGAGTGGGAACAAAACACTTCATTGCACTCAGGGAGGCAGCTCCTTAAGGCCATGGGTACAATGGACTTTTCAGCAGATAGTATTTGTTTTTTTGTACCCAATGTACAACTCTTACAGTTATTTTCTGTATTCTGACCAAAATCTGACCAGCTGCTAGGCCTAAGCAAAATCAAACAAACTGAAGAGCATCTAAGAAGATCCGTAGGAATTATAAGGATGATATTTCTTCAGATTAAGACCTCCAGAACCCTCCCCTTGCCTCTTTCAGGAAAACTGGCACAGTTTGTAAATAGTTGTAAGAAAAAGGGAATTATTACAGGTCTGTGGGGGGAGGCAGTTTTCCAGGAATTACTGTTTTCTCTGACAAAGATAAGGAAATACTGGAAGATAGAAAAATTCAGGAGAACATGATGTTAAATTTTCTGATCTGTAACTAGTTCCCAGTGTAAAAGGCTGTAAAAGCATTTTGCTTTGAAAATCCTTCCATTGTGGCTTTCCCCCCATCCCCCTGAAGCAGAAAGCACATCTCTTGGGTCCCTGGGAGAGCTGAAATCTGTCCTCTCACTGCCCAAACTGTGTTATCTTGGAACCAGCTGCCAGGCTGCCTTGGCCAGCGCATGTGTGCCCAGGTGCTGCATTTTTTGGGATATATTCCTCAAGAAATGGGATTTTGGGGTCTGGGGAGGGCAGCGGGGCTCCTGCGGATCACGCATGGGCGGTGTCTGTGCCGCCTTATTTCTCATTATCCACAGCGTGTCTTGGTTAGGATGCGTTTGATTAAAACAACCTTGTCAGAGATGAGATGGAGATAAAGAATCGAATCTCATTGTCTGGTGAGAATAGAAGGGGTTTTGTTTCTTTTCTATCCCCCAGACAAATTCACGGCACCTGCTTTCTGAGTTCTGCTCCTCACCTAGTTCCTTTTAACAGATTTACAGTAAAACTCACCTGCTCTGGGGAAAACAATTGCAAACATCTAAATTGATGTATGAAGTTGTACTGCAGCTGACATCAACAAAGAAAATCTTTCCCTTGTGTCTCTGGGTCCAGCCAGAGCCTGTGGCTGAGCACAGAGGAGGAACATGGGTGATGTGAACAGGGAGTGCCTGGGGGGATGGATGTTTTATTAATGTGGTTTTGTATGGCTGGGTATCCCTTCACTTGATGCTCATTGCTTCACATGCTCTGGGCATGACCATGGAGCTCCTGCAGCCCCAGAGAAGTCCTGTGACTGGGTCTAGTTAGATAAAACTGTTTTGCTTCCCTCCCCTGCTCCCTGAGGGGCAGGCAGGGGTGATCATCCTGTTCTCTTGGTCTCTAGCTGCTGTGAAAGAGTGAAGTTCATCTCAAGGACACAGATACACAATCGATACTCTTTGCTCACCAAAACAAAATGTTCTCGGCTAACTATCTTGCGGTGGCTGGTGATTAGGGTGATTTATTTGTGTGAGGTGTTTAGGCTTTTCAAAAGGTGATACAGCACTGCAGGTTAATATCCAGAACCGATTGTGACGAATGGTCTGTAAGTGATGGCTTTTGGTAAGGCAGGCCACTGTGCCCAGTCAGGTTATTTATGTATGGTAAGGTAACATTAACTGGTGTAACCTCTGCCTTGGGTTGAATGTTCTGGAGCTGCTCTGGTTCCACCTGGGGATTCTCAGAGCGTGGCCATTGTGTCCCCAGGAGACACCTGCTCCTCCTGGCTGTGGTACTGGCTCAACCAAGGAGCAGTTGGTGGGTGTTGGGTGGAGCTGGAAAGGGGAAACTCAAGCTTATTCATCACCCCTGTGCTGGCTGCTCATGCTGGGATGTGTCCTTCTGCTTCCTAACCCTTCCCAGCCAAGGTGAGCCAGGTTGTTTTAGGCAGGTGATGGTGTTCAGCTTGTGGGACACCCCTGGGAACCAGGAAAGGGGTGTAATGCTGCTTTTTCAGGGGAAGGAGGACAGAGCAGATTTCTGCATCAGGGAACTGGCGTGTTGTGGGTGAAGAAAGTGCCTTTCAACGGTAATAACAATTGCAATGGATCCAGCACCCAGTGACACTTAAGTGGTACTGGAGTTGCTTTAAAGAAAACCAGAATAATGAATCTTACTTGTAAACGGCCTGGTTTTGTCAGACAAGGGAGGTATCAATAACTGTCCCATTGGTGTCTCTGCAGGGAAGCAATCAGGGCAAATGCTGTGTGAATAATTTCTCAGCCCAGAGGTGATGGGTGACAGAGGCTACAGCACCTGAGGTGGAAGGTGGGTGGCTGGAGCTGTTTGTGCCCTCCCTGCAAGATGGAAAGGAGGATGTGAAGCTCCTGCGATGGGTCAGTGCTGATCCCCTGCAGCTTTTGGAGACGCTGCCTCTTGTGCAGGACATCCTCCGGCCCATGAGACAGTCACAGCCCTGGCCAGGGCATGTTCCTGGAGGTGCCATCCAGCTGAAGAGGGTGAGTGGCTTTGCAAGGAGCTGCCTGGCTCCCAGCAAGGAGCCTGTGCTGACAGCAGCATGTCAATTAATACAGGATTTAAAAATTGCAGGCAGAACACTATGCAGTTTCTTTAAACACTCATTTTTCATGCCCCTTTGGTTGGGCTTCAAACAGCCTTGCTCCAGAGAGAAATGAAAATAGGTTTCCATTCTAGGATGCTTTAGTTCTCCAGTATTTTTTCCTATTTTCCCTAGAGCTGGATGTGAGTCTGTACCTTGGTTTGTTTTCTGCCCTGGGCCTGCTGAGTCCAGAGCCTGGCCCTTTTGGGGAGGAAGGTTTTTGGAAGGGGACCATTGCCCTGTTTCATGCTGCTCATCCCCTTTGAGGGTCTGGGGTGGGTGCTGGAGGTGCCACCAGCACCAAGCAAAGCCTGTCCCACAGCATCTCCTGCCATGGCTCAGGATGCGGCTGCCTCGTCCTCCTTAACTCTGTCTAGAAACACGGGAAATTACTGTATTGGATCAATTACTGGAGTGATTTGTTTTCTGCACTTTGAGATTTTGCTGGTCCCTATCTTGGGATTCCTCAGTCAGCTCACGTGAGTCACAGCGTTCGTGTAATCTGACTGCAGGACTTATGCCTATGAGGAAAAAGCATCATGTGTGATAGTACCTTGTGCTGCAGTAGTTAATTGCTCACTTGCGCAGCTATCTTGGAATGTTGTTAACTCTTGAAACTATCAATGACCGCTGAAATGTTCACAGGATTCCGTTTTCCTGCTGGTTACCTTTAGCAGACATGCAGGGCATGTCTAAAGGACAGCACAGTTGTTGGATTGCAGAGGTAACAAGGAAGACATAAGAAGGAATCCTAGTTTCAAAAGAACTGGAGTAAAAGAGAAATAAAAGGATGTTAGTTGCCCTAATTGGGTCAAAAATAAATGGGTGTGAGTCAGGTAGAGATCTGCTCTTCTCCTGGGTCCTGGTCCGCACTGTTTTCTCATGCTGTGCTGCTGGGGATGAGGACACATGCTGCAACACATGAACATCTCATGCATGGCCTATACATTATTTAGTTGCTATTAAGCTGGTTATTATACAGCTGCTAAGGGTCTTTGGCATCTGTGCACTTTCAGATTATTTAAGTTGTCATCTTGACTTTTAATGGCATCTGAACTGTTGCTTCTGAAGAGTCATCCCTTTCTGTCGCTGCTTGACCCACTTTGAAAGCTCTGAGGCTTTGCAAACAATGGGGTTATAAACACTCTTGGAACACCAGTGCGGAGCCCTTCGAGGATGCTCGCTGGCAAGCAGGCTCTGTGCAATATATTCCAATATCTCCAAGCAACAGCTAGATGTGTCATCTCGTCTGCTGAAGTAGTAGAGCTCGTCTGGCCTAAAAGCCTAATCAGAGGGTTATGGAGTGCAAATTGCTGCTGAATGAATTTGCTCCTTTGTTCACTCCAGTTTCCCCTTCTTCCTGTGTTATGACAGCGAAGTGACTCATCTTCACCTTAGTATCGTGTTTTAGAAAAATGTTTTAATACTTTGTACAATGTTCATTGTTTAAAAAAAAAACCCACACCACTTGAAATCCATCTTCTAGGACAACTTATTCTGGTGCAATTAGAAGGAGCCAGCACCTTTCTCCATATGTTCTTCAGGCCAACAAACACAGTGGAGTACAAGGCTTGCAATACTGTCAAAAAGGGGAAAAAGTGAAAAGCAGGCGGCCTGATTTGATCTTAGTGAAACTTGACTCTATGGCTTTGAATTAGAATCACTTATTAGAGCTCACTTTTGCAATTAATGCCAGCCTGACCTATTTAAATAGGTCACTGTAATTTGGCCAAATGTCTGCTAATGAAAATTCAGTTTAGAGAGTGTGATCCTGGTTGGATGTGTCAGTGTGATGGAGCAAATGGAAGCTGGGTAGTGGAGGTGAACTTCAGTGGGAAATGGTGTGCTGCAAAAAGCCAGGCAAAAAACAAAATCCAAGGGAAGATGCTGCTGCAAAGTGAGGTTTCCAGGTGGTGCCATCTGCTCATCTACAGCCCTTGGCCATGGATATTTGTCCCTGAGCAAGTGAGGGAGTGGATTCGATATGAGCACCAGAAATAACCAATGGAACAGCAAAAGTCAGTAGGACCTGGTTCTTTTCCCTTTAAAAATCTAATTTGGACCCCAAATCCTGGGCAGCACCCAAGCAAACCCCCAAAATTGAGTTCTCCAGGGAACTGAAGCTGCCGGGTCACTGACTGAGGTTTTCAGAGCATGGCATGGAAAATGGGGTTCCCATCAGAATTAAATATAGATAACTACACCATAAGGAAGATATTTATGGAGAGGAAGAAGAAAAATATATATTTCTGCATTTTCCACTGGGAATAATTTCCAAAGCATAACACTCCTTGGGCCTGCTACCATGTGAGTACTTCCAGACAAGAGCTGAGCGAGCAGGAGAAGTAGTTTTGTGTTGGAGGGCCGAGTTAGGACCACGTCAGTCTTTCCACTTCTGATACCAGTGATCGTCGGCAATATCAGTTTCATTTTATCAGTAAGGAGCACACTTGCCTCTGTGAGACTTCTCCATCTCTTTCTCAATTCCACTTGAAGGCTGAGGAAAACTATTTCCTTGTAAATGACCCGTTGCCACAGACTTCTGCAAACTCACACTGAGGCTCCTGACTGGGAAGTTGAATTTTTCTGTTTGTGTTTATCTTATTTTATTTTGGTAATAAGAATTGCTGCCTTCTTCTAAGTGCCAAGTGATGTGTTTCTCTGCAGTGGATGTCAGGAGGTGTGGAAGCACATGCTGTATGGAAACACTCCCCAACAACATCAATAACCTTTTTGTGTTGCTTAGTAAGTCCCAGATAACTGCAGAGCAGCTGCACGTCTGCAGGTTGTGCATCATTACACATCTTGTTCTTGGAGCTGTCTGGAGCTGCAGGGAGGTTCCGATCAGCTCCTCACCTGCAATCAGGCACCTCTTCTCTCATGAGTTTATGGGCTCAGCCAAAAAACACTATGCTCAGCAGCCGACTTATTTTTGAGACTTTGAATCTCCCTGTTATCTGACCAGGATTTAAGATGAGAGAAGCTTCTGGGCTGGAGCAGCATCTCCCCTGGTTTCCATGTGCAGTTCTGCAGAGCTTCTGCTTGTCTTGCTCTGGGTTTTGTGGAGCAGCAGGATCTTTCTATGGCCCTACAAGGGACAGGGGACTTTCTGGGTTGGAAAGAAAAATGTTCATGAGAGAGGCAGAGCGTGATGCTGTTACCCAAGGCTGGTGTTCCCACTTCTACTCGTTTTATTTTTCTTGTTGCTCTGAGGCACCTGAATAACAGAGATTTTGTAGTTTCATTGACTGCATTGAAATTGGTAGAAGAGTTTATGGGCTTATTTCCAGCGTGAAAACAAGCTCAATTTTGCCCATTATATAAGGGGAAAATGGTATCAGGCAGAAAGCTGTGAGAAAAAGATGGGCGATCAGTGGATCTTTTTAATGTGGCTGCAGGGAGGGGGGAAAAACCCACAACTGCAGAGTGTGATATTCATTGTTAATGTAAAAGTGACAAAAGTGACCCAAATAGTGAGCGAGCATCAATTGAGCTGGTATCATTGTCACTGGTGGAGCATCTCCGATCTCTGCACCGCGCCTGCCGAGAGGCACTTGTAGCACGGCAGATTGTGTCTGTCATTTACATTTCGATTGCACGGCTGCTTCTTAGGAAGCAGGTTGGCTTTTTTAATACTCTTGAACATTAAAGTGAGTCCAGGAGACACAAGGATGGACTGACACGTGGGTTTGTATTGTCTCAGCCGTCAGGTTTTTGCTGCTTCCCGGTGATGGAGCTGCTTGCTCGGCTCCGAAGCTATCGCAGGCACGCTGCTTTTGTGGGAGGTAGGATAACTGGAGAGAAAAACAGGCTGGAAATTAACTTTTCTGGGGAAATGCAGACAGTGACTTTTCTTCTGGGACCTGCTTGTGAGCAAAGACGGAGCTTGACAATGAGGATCTGTCCTTGCGGGTGTCGCTGATGCTCACATGATGCTCTTGGTGCGTCTACAAAGGGTTGTTACATGTTCCTGCAGGAGCCTCCTGCCAGGGGAAGTTTTGACATCACAGCCACACGACTTAGGAGGGGAAATAATTGAGGCAAATTTTCCCTTTTCTGGCCAGGAAAGGCAGGCTGTCTGCCTGCTGTATTTCACGAGTAGGAAATCAATTGCTGAGGGATTCCTGCTGGGAGATTTGTGCTTTATGAAGTTCATGCCGGGGGGCAGAGAGGCAGGCTGGGGAGCTGGGAACCATCGCTCTGGCTTCCTCTCCTCTGCTGCTTTAATTGTTTGTAATGACTTAATAAGCAACACTAAACAGGGAAAGCTGATCCTTCCCTGCAGCAAGTGCAGGCGTGTGGCAATTTATTAGCTTTTCTAGGGGCTCTGTTTGGAATTTTTGTTGTATTTTCTTCTTTACAAGCTTGATCCAAAGCCTGGGGAGATCAGTAGGAAAACTGCCAACTCGGTGGTGTCAAGGCTCTGAGTGTTTATCCAGTACCAAATCCGTGCAATGATCTGAGAAGAAAAATAACATGGAGAAATGGCATAATTTAAGCAATTAAATGCACTTTGCCTTGGCATCCTGTGTGTAGAAGTGCACACCAGGGAGGGAAGGAGAAAATTAGGTACAAAACCCCCTAGTATTTGCAGAAAAATGAATAGAAAGAACTTGCCTTTTAGACTGGAAATAAGAAACTTTGTGCCCATCAGAGAGTGCAGACATAGAGCAGCTGCCCAGTGACAGCAGGAAGATGGAGAAGCCAAATACCAAACTGCAGACTTAAGGTGGAACTTTTCGGATGTGGGGTCAGATCTTGTGAGTCTCATGGCTGATGCTGGAAGATTCCCAGGGGAACATCCCTGTCCCATGGCCAGGACTGGTCCCTCTGGGACGATTTGCTTCACAACTGGTGCCTCCCACCAGCCTTTCCAACTTGCTACAGTCTAAAGGCATTTAGGTCAAACTGATTTATTTTTGCTCTGAGGGATGGAGACTTGAGTTCTTACTGGTTTTGCTTGAATTGGGTGGAATTTCCCCAATCTCCCTCAAGAAACCCCAACAGGCGCCCTGTTCCTCCCACTGTGTCTGATACTCAGTTTTCTCCTTAAACTACAAGAACTGAAAACTGGATGTTTTTTGCTGCCCCTTGGTATTGTGCAGCTCGGGGGACAAAGGAACTTCCTATTCTTCACTTCATTTTTTTGCAATAAAGCATTTCACTGTAAAGATGCTGTTGCTGGATGAATGCAGCTGGATCGTCATTGTCCCCATCTCACTCAGGACGGGCTGATTAATCCTTTTCCTGGCATGTCCCCATGGTCCCTTGAGGCAGAGATGAACCTAGGCAAGACTGGAGGATTCAATTCCTTCTTTCACAGACAGAAAGGGAAGGATTTACAATTTGCTGAACTGTTTGCAGGAAGAGAGGGATGCTGGCAGGTCCTGGGCTGTCCCCTTGGGGCATGACCACCTTGACCCCAAGAGCCCAGCACTTGTGTTAGGCTGTTAAGTGATACCATCAGCTTCATTTCATGATGAAATGATGGCTCTTTGACATCCAGGGGGCTTCAGCATGGGGACCTGGCAGCGGCTACTGGCTGGCCAGCCTCAGAGCAGAAGTTATCTGACTTAGCTGAAATCTCTTTTACTGTGGATTAAGTAAAATTGCCTCATATTTGCTCAAATCCACCAGAAGCCAATTGCCAAGCCCTGCGGCTGCTGCTGAGTAACGGGATAACCGCCTGCGATGGCATCATGGGATGGGAGACTGGCATAGAAATATTAAGAAATGACATTTCCAGCTGTTTGTGGGCTCTGATGTTCTGGTCTTGGCTTGATGCTGTCGAGGTGGTTGATTTTAATGATTTTTAGGGCCATTCACTTGAAGGGCAGTGAAGTGCACCTGGGGCAGCAATTGCAGCTCTGGTCTCTGCAGGCACCTCCATCTCCCTTCATGCTCTTCAGCCCTGAAATCCTGCAGGGACTGAGCACATCGGGGGCTCCGGGAGACTTGGTAAACATCAGCTTTTGGAGACACTTAAGGCAGGACACAGAAATGGCAGCAGAAGACAGTGTAACCCTTCATCCTTGTGCCCCCCCCGCACACTGACACAGCCTGAAGGAGTCAAAGAGTCTGTAAAGCATCTTCTGTATCTCCTGCGGGGAGGAAAACAAGTGCTAGAGCCATTTATTTCCTGGAGCTTCAGGCTACACCCCAGGGCCCTGGCTCTTCTGCTTTTTGCTTCCAAGCTGTCCTCTGCGATTTTATTTGCAGACCATCTCTCCTACCAGCCTGTGCTTTGCTTTAAAAATTCAGCACCACGTCAGCAGCTGAATGGGCCCCAGAACTGGGGAGAAGGATATTGGGTACAATTTGTACCACAGACTCGTTAAAGTGAGGGAAATGCCACGTTCCTCCTGTGCTCGGAGCTGCTAATGTTGTTCTGAATGTTGAAAACCTCTCCGGCTTCTCTCATTATACTCAGATTTGATTTTTCTCCCTTCTTGGCTGGAAATGTCAGCCCTGAGAAATTTTACTGAGCCTTGGACTTGCACAAGTCACCCGTCCCCTTTCCTAATGCTGTTTTTAATTATCTTGGGAATGTGGGCATGGGAAGAGCTGCTGGTGACTTTGGAGAGGGGAAAAAATAAGGCACAGGGGCAAAAGTGTAAATGTAGTGTCTGGGTCACTGTAGTGGGGATTTGGACTGGGTGAATTAATGTTTCCTCTGTGAATTGATGACTCCTGTGGTGTTTTATCCTGAAATTCCTACGTAAATGGCAATGGGATGCGAACATGTTATCTCAGGTGGTGAATTGAGCCAGATGAACAGCACGGTCTGTCCTATGTCTGAAGGGGACCGGGAGCAGATGTTCCCAGCCTGGCATGAGGATGAAATCCTGCTGGCACGGAGGAGCATCTCTGAGTGAGGTGTGTTTACAGATCTGTCACCTTCTTGGCCTTGCCCATGTGTCTTTAATGCATCCTTCCTTTTGGAAAACAACTGAAAAGTCTAAACATTAAATGAGTAAAAAACACCTGGGCTCTTTTCAGCTCATCTTGTGAATTATTCTGTAGCAAGTTTGGTTTTTTTTTTCTGCAGATAAATAGTTACTTTACTTTTTTGGCATATTTTTTCTTCTTAGTGACAATATTGCTTGTCTCGGGCTCTTGTTGTCCCTCTTCTGGAAGCAGACAATATGTGGGACCATGCTCCAGGGTCTCCAGGGGGTCCCTGCTGTTTCCCCTTGCTGCTGAAATGCCCTGCAAACAATGATGTTTGTGCTGCTGAATGACCTCTCTACATGGGGAACAGGACAATTTCCAGCTGCTAAATGGCTGTATTTTGTCTATTGTGCCTTCAAAAATACAAACAAACAAAAAAACCAAACCCCAGTGTTTTGCAATCAGCTCTTTGTTCTGCTGGTGTCAAATAGTGAACCCCTTGAGATGTGCCATTTTGGAGGGCAACCAGAGCTGGCTGGGGCACTTCAGGCTCCTGCTAATTACATGTCATTACAAGCCAGTCACTTGTGCTCTTTTTTTAATTTTTTTTTTTTTTTTTAAAAAAAAAAAGCCATTGTTGGCTGTGCTGGGCACTGGGGTCTCCTGCAGCAGAAGGGATGTGGCCAGGGATGAGTGACCAAGGGCAATTCACTGCAGTGTTCCTGTTCCCAAGCTCAGCTGCTCTGAGTGGTTGCAATGGGCTGATTAAAGGAAATAAATGTATTTCAAAGTCCCCAGGAGCTGGGATGGGTGTGAGTTGCTGTATTAGGGAGTTTTGAGCCAGCTCTGCTTGAACTAATGTGTGTCATGTAGAAAAACATTAGTTCTGATCTGAAGAGGCTGTAATTGGACTAATCTCCTTGCCATGGACCTGAGTTTAGGCTCAGCATCCCAGGGATGCTCTGCCTTGGGTTTTGTCTTGTGCACCAAGCTCAGACCTCTTTAAGGGGAGGTCTCTGCTTGGGCAGAAAAAGTTTTGAGAAAGTTTTGAAAAAGTTTTGTGGGTTTGATCTTTTTCTATACATTCACAAGTTACTCACATGCCAGCTGGTTTCTATTCTGCTGCCCAAAAGCAGTATTTCCTGGGAGGAACATGAGTTGTCCTCAGAGCAGGTGCCAGACAGGAGGAAGGCGGTAGCCCAACAAACACGGTCCCAGCTCCGGAGGGAGCACCACTGGTCCATAGGGAAGCTGTTTGGTACAAGAGCCATCGAAGTCCAGCCCTGATGTTAATTCTGGCCGATCTGTCAAATTTGCCTCTGTGGGATCAAGGGCTTGTACTTCTCGTCAAGTTGAGTTGGTTCCTTGGGTTTTTGAAGAGTCCTCTGGATCATAAACGAAGAGAAGACAATTGAGTCAGCTGGAAATTTTAAACATATATATATATATATATATATATATATAAAATATACATATTTGTCTTTCCAAAACCGAATTACTATTGATTTTTTTTCCTGACAAGTTTTTTATTTGCTGTTTTAATAGTTTGCTAAACAGTAGATAAAACCATACAAAAAGACGCAACCTCAGGTTCTGCCAGACTCCACAGAGCTTTGTGTTGCTGCTGTTTCCCCCGGGAGACCCCAGCTCAGTGCTGCAGGGTGGCTGCATTACCTGTGGAAGCCTCATCCCAGCAGCATCACCCCCAAGCCATGTCCCACCTTGTCCCTTGGGTGCTCCTGGGTGGGTTTTCCCAGCGCACCAGGGCTGGTGCTGGAGCTGCAGCCACGCAGGGTCCCCATGGGGCTGCGTGGGACCCGCTGTGAGTCGTTTGTTTGCTGCTCTTGACGAAAAGTTGTGACAGGCACCTCGGTGTCAAGGAGGAGACACTTTAATGCTGCTGCTGTCGGCTTGTCAGGCAGTGCCCACACACCGTGTCTGGAGACGGCTCAGGAGGAGAAGGCAAGGGAAAACCGGGATGAAATGTCACATGTCACTTAATGGCATCAATAGCGCTCAGGAGTGAGAACAGCAAAGGGACTCAGGAGCTTGGGGCAGATGGGACAGCTCTGAGAAGTCTGTGGCACACTGGTGACGTACTAATAATTATATTTAGATGGGGGTGAAAAAGTATCCGTTTGCATGGCCTAAATGTCTGGATCTGAATAGTCATGCTGTGTGTTGCAGAAGCTGTGCTGAGCTCATCTTGATCTGAAGTATTATCTCTGCGTCTTAACAGGAAAAATATTTAAGATCTGAACCTCTTAATAAAAGTCAGTCGTAAACCAGAAGCAAACCTTTGCAATGTGCATTTGTGGCGGATGAGGAGACCTAAAGCTTTCATTAAGTTTATCCTTCTTCTTGGAGAATAAATTCAGCATTAAAAACCTCCCTTCTTGGTGTTAAAATTTCTCTTTCCTTGGTTTCAGCTACAACCCAGACTACCAATGCCAAGTTTTTTATTTCCCTGTGTCGTTGCAGGTGTTGTGTTCTCCCCCTGTATCTCTCCGCAGGTCAGTGCTAATTAAAGATGTTCTGGGAGTTCATCTGTTCTGGTGCCTGAGCAGGACTGTAGAACATGGATTACGAGTGCTGACATTTGCTGCAGTATAAAGTCCAAGGAGCAAACTCATCCCAATTAACTTCACACCTTTAAACTAGGAGGATCAAGTTGTGTGATGCTTGTACCGGAGTCTGGGGACAGAGGTGACCTCAAAGGGACAACTTGGTCCGTGGTGCTTTTCTCCTCTGTTCTGCATGGAGAGAGCGGTGACTTAAACCATCAGGAAAGGAAGCTGGGGGTGGCAAATTGTATCAGAAATAGAAAGAAAAATGTCAAAAATTAATAAAAGCAAAGTATCAGACAGTGTGATGACCTGTCTGTGCGCTGAGCTGATTAATATTGTCTCTTTTTTCCCCTCCTGCTTTTGTTTGTCATGCTCACCTAGGTTTTGCCATTTGAAAAGAAGCTCAGTGCAGTGTTCATCTTCCTCCTTCCTCTCCCTTTGCAGAGTGCTGAGCACGTGGAGCCTGGGCAGGCTGGTGGTGCAGAGCAAACCCTGCAAACGTGCTGGGGATCCTGAGCCCAGCTCTACCCGGGGATGCAGCTACACCCAGTCAAATGTCACTTCTGGTAAGTCAGGCCTGGCTTGTGTTTTCTTGAGTTTGGCATTGTAAACCTCACCAGTAATTGTTTAAAATATATATGAGATGTCGGTGTTAGTTGTGTGTGTCCCAGCCTGCAAATGGCTGTTCTCTACAGGATCATCATGAAAAGCCAGGCATACCAGCTGCTCAAAAATAAATGTGACAGCAGAAATACAAATAGTGATACACAGTGCCTTTGGGGGCAAATGGCAGTCCCAGCTGCGGCAGCTCCATGTCAAGGTGAAGGATGGAGCTCCCCAGACTGCGGTTTGCTGCTGACGAAAGGCTCTTGCATGACCTCGGCCCCTCTCAGTATGATATAAATCATTCCCACAGTTCTCAATTGAGCTGCTGGTATTTCCAGAGCGGGATTTGGGCACAATCCTGCTGCCTGTGGAGCATTCATGAAAGCTCCTGAGCATCTTCATCCCTAGAACCAGGGAACAGCTCAGGCTTCCCCTAAATCAGGTTTTCACAGGTGGTCTCCAGTTTGTCTGCAGGACACTCTCACCTCCAAAAACCATGACCTTATTTATGTACAGTGATGCATTTGGGTTCCTTCCCTTATTCACATGTGCCTGTGCTTCATCAGTCATGCACATGGATGATACTGTGTGCAGAAAAGTATATTCCTGGATTGTCACCTCACTGTCACTCAGATGGACATGGTCCTTGTCTAACTGGGCAAGAAATCTTTAGGAATTTTGGCTCAGCAGGGAGCAGAAAGCACATTTTTTAAGCCAGATTCCCAGCTGATGTGGTTTCACTGGCAAAATGGTGATTTCGATTCATCCTCCTGGGAGGAATGTGAAGACTCATTCACAGATCAGACTCTGCTGGTCTCTGGTTCCATGTACCTCATTTCATGCATCCAATTCCAAGGACCATTAATAGACCCTCATGTTTGCTTTGCCGCACAGAAATGCCGTAGTTATTCATAGGAGAACAATAAATGTCTGAACCATGGGAGTTCTCGTAGTGATGTCCCATGTACAGATACCTTGCGTGGTCATACAGCAGCTGGAAATTTCTGGGGACAAAGGTGACCCCAGATGACTGTGGGTGTCAATTAATGTAAATCACAGCGGCTGCATCACTGCCACAGAGTGAAAGTGGGTGCTGGTAAGTGAGAACTGGGGATGCTGAAGTCACTGGGTTTTGTTTTGTTTTTAATAAGCATGTACTCAAAGTCTGGCTCTTTGGTTTTGGAAAAGTTTATTTCAAAGCAAACTTTTTTGTGCAAGTTTGCTATTTGGATGAGTGCATGAGAACAAAGTAAATTGTCTCTCGCTGTAGAAATCCCCCAGTGTTCCCACCTGTTTTTCAGGGATGTTTGGCCCCTCCTGGGATCACAGCTCCTCTTTGGAAGGGTAAAGCTCAGCACAGGCTCCCAACTGTGCGTGTAGACCTGAGGATGATGGTGTCACCTTTCCTGCTTCGCAAAAAGCCACGACAATCCCACCCCTTCTACCACCTCAGAGACAAATCCCAATCCCAAAAGCTGCAAAGGTCAGCAGGAATTTATGCCCAGCCACACGAGACCGTGTGTCCCCCATGCTGATGTTTTCCAGCCCTTGCAGCATCCAGCTGCTGCAAACAGCTGCCCAGCGACCGCCCGTCACACACTGCGCGGCTCTGTACTCATTGCCACCGCTTTCCCATCTGCTCCCATCGTTGCTTTCACGGCCCAACGTCAATACAGCAAAAGTGCTTTAAAAATAAATTGTGGGGAGGGGAAGGAGTGCTCTGACCTGGGTGTTTGATGGATGCTGCCAGGAGGTGCTGGGCTCCCCTCTCTGGGCTGCGACTTTACATCTAGTCAGAATTAACTGGTTTCTTTTCTATATGCTTATGGGCATAAATCCTAGCTCTTTCAAACCTGTGGCTGTTTTCCTCCCAGCCTCACTGGTGTCCACGTGAAGTACAAGAAAGGTCCTGGTTTTCACATCAGGAGCTCAAGAGCATTTTCTCATGGTCAGCAATGAAACCAGCTGTGAAACCACCGCTCATGATTCATTTTCTGCTTTACCCCCAGCTTCTGCCTCCCTTCCAGTTACCTTCTGTCTCCACAGGTATACAAACAGTGGCCGAATAAACACGAAGGGAAAAGCCTGATTCTGTAATATGATGTTGAAGAAGTGGGAGTCTACAGAACGATAAATATTTCAGCAGAGGTTTGAAGGTTGGTTTTGACTCCATATGTTTAAACACCCTATTGCCAAACCCATCTCCTTCTCTTGTCTTCTATCATAAATTCTGGAACAGAGAACAGGGAAAATAGCAGAGGTTTGATTAAATTTGCTTTTTTTCAGTCTTAAAATAGTGTTGTCTTCGTGCCTGATATTTTGGAAATTAGATTAGCAGCATCTATTTCATCCCACCAGAGAGGTGGGATTTAAGGCTTCCAGCAACAGGAACGCTGGATGAGCAAGAACAGTTTTCCATCCCTGCCACCTTGGTATCTCATTGTACTATTTTAAGCAGCCTCAGCCAGATACATAAAAATACCGTTGCAAACAACAACAACAGAAATAAAATGTTCCACCAAATGTGGAAAAATAAGAGAACGGGCTGGCAGCCCTTTCTAAAGAGCTCATGTTGATTTTGAAGAGTTGGATACAAATAAAAAGAGGGTTTGATGTGTGCCTTTAATTAAGAAATGTAGCTGTTTAATAGAAATAGATAGAAATATTCAAGAGAAATACATCCCTGAGGTTTTTGGTATGATTTTAAGAATGGGTGGAACAAAGCAAACATTCTGTTTTCCTGAGAATATTGCCTTTGCAAGGGGAGATCACAAATACCCCACTGCGTTTTGTAATGGAGACCCCACGCAGCGCCCTGTGTGGGTGAGGGATTTCAGAACTTGCATTATTTTGGGTATTTTCATAAGGCAGCGAAAGAGCAGCTGTATCTATTTGCCAGGCAAAGAGGACGGGTCTGTAGCTTAATTCAGAGGAGCTTTTTTCTTCTGATCATTGTAACCTGAGGCTCTCTGGGGCTCTTGAACTCAGTGACTGGGGAAGTTAATCAGTGTAATTAGAGATAAATGAAGCTGTTTCTTTCCCCTTATCAGGGGTGTGATGAGCATTAGGTAACCCTGGGAGCACTTGCTAAGGGGAGGAGGGGGCTTGTTATTTGGCAGGGAGGAGGAGGAAAATATTGCTTGTAGTAACTAGGGCAACGTGGCTTCCCTGGGAGGAGGAAAAGAAGCAATTAAAGATGTGAGCGCTGCATGGGATCGTTTGCATCATTAGCCTGAGCGTTTGCAAATGAGGCAGCGATCTGGACCTCCCCAGCACCCCCTGACCTGCCGTAATCACCAGCAGAAAGCATTGGGTCTAAAATTGTCCCTGCAGGAGAGAGGGAGAAAACTCTGGTGTTTTCTGAGCCCTTTTTCTTTCTCTTTGCTTTTTTCTTGATCTCTCTGAGATGTTGCACCACCCAGACATGAACCTGCTGATACACAAGCTTGCATCTTGTCTGCTATGCAGGAGTATTCACAATAAGCCGTGGTTCTCCTGACTTTTACTCTCATGCTTCGGGGTTTCTGTTGCATGATACAAGAAGCTAGGGGTTAAAAAAATAATAGCAGGCGGGGGATGGATTAGATACTTAGGAAGAGGTGTGGAAGGTTTTTTTTTCATTCTTGAGGCTGCCTCTTCCTTCTGTTCCCCTTTCACATGAACTCACTTCTCCCGTGTTTGGAGCACATCTTGGCTCTTTCCTGATCTCCCTGGGCTAGTTTTGGCTCTGGGTATCATGCTCGCTATTTGTTAATTGCTTTTTCAGTTTTCCCTAGCTATATATCTGTTTCTTTGAATTGTTTATCTTCATTTCCCTGCCTCTTGTAGTGATGGATTTTTTTTTTTTTTTTGCTCCTTGTTACTTAATGTTTTCTTTTTTTTTTTCTCTCTCTCTTTGTTTTTTTATTCTATATTCCCTCATTCTCTGAATTCAACTTTTCGCTTGCTCTGGGGTTGTTAGGTGCCAGTTCTGTGACTATTCATTCTTTCTCTATGGCTTGTCCTAGCTGTCACAAGGAGGCGAGCAGCTCTCTAGGGTTAAACTCATCTCCCTTAAATGCTTTTCCTTGATGCTGCCCGTGTCCTTGGACCATTTTAGAGGAGTGAAGTGCAGAGATTGTAGGTGTGAAGCGATGACTCTTCTTGAAAGAGCAAGAACGCTATTATCCAGCTTTTCAGGGATAAATTGGCCAGCTGATTTTGGGGAGGCACGGGTTTGGATCAGCACAGAGGTGCCCATTGCAAGTATGTGAATTGTAGGGGTGGCAGCAGCTCCTTGGGGACATCTCTGTGTGACACCGTGAGGTTTTGTGTTGGGATGCTGGGATAGTGGGAACACACACCCCTGGGAGATGCACTTAAAGAAACGGAGTGTGCAAAAGGGTCTGAAAAGCCAAGCTGCTTTGCTTAGATTGCTAAGGCTTGCCTAGGCAAAAATGGTTTTACTGGTATTTTGGAGAATTTGAGGCTCTTTCGTATATTTGCCTGCCAAATCTTCCCTCTTTGTAAGAAAGGTGGAAATTCAGACCTCATGTGATTCAAAATCCATTATTATTATTATTATTATTGTTGTTGTTGTTGTTGTTGTTGTTATTATTTTCCCAGTGTTTTTATCACAGCAGGAGTCAGGGTAAGAGGATCCATGTAACCTGCCTGCCTTTCTCTTAGTGACAGTACTGATGACACAGGGAAGCTGGTTGGAGGAGCGTCACTGCTCTGTCCTTAATTTTCCCTGCGCAATTGATGGTCATTTAATAAATGAGGCACAACCGAGACCTTTCACTCCTCTTCTGCCCATCAAGCAATCACAGCCCTGTCACACTTCGGCTTCAAATGCCTCATTTGCATCTGGCTGACCTTGACTTTCCTCCCGGACGGCGAGATGAAGAGGTGGGAGTGGAAAGGCTGGGGGCTGGTTTTTATGGGTGGATGGTGAAACAGCAGCCAGTATGGGCTCATGTGCAGGAGGTGCTGTGGAAACATCATGTTCTGTGCCATGAAAGATGATAGTAAGTGGATTAAACAGGAGATAGAAAGGGGGAGGGCAACTGGCTAGTTTTCGTTGAAGAAAATATTGAGAGAGAAAAAAAAAGTAAAAAATATGCTAGAGACCATCATTAACTACACTGCTCTTTGAATAACTGACTATGTAGTGAACACTAGAAATGATATAAAAACCTCCTAGATGAGCAAGAACTTTTACCAAAGGGTTGTGTGAAACAAAGGAATACTGATTCTGGCAGAATTTTTATTCTAATGTAAGCAACATCCTTTTTCTCATATAATAGGTGCATTGAATACACTGAAATATCTTCTTCATTTTTTCCAGCAGGAACTGGATAATGGTCTCATTCAGGTAAACTTCAATCAAACATTTGTCTGCATAGCAACAAGTTAAGTGGGAGCCATCAGACTGTTGTAGGAGTAAGGGCAGTGTTTAGGGCTAAGATAACTGGCTCTTGTACAAGTAGGAAAAGCAAACTAGGAGAGGACAAACCACGAGTTTTAGCAGAGCAGTTATAATTTATGCCAGCTCAGGGGGAACATTTAACTAAATTAAGATAAGAGTCTGTCTTCATTGCAAGTTAAGCTTTAAAACAGAACCCTACTAAAGAGGACTTTGTAGTCCCAGGCTTGAAACAGACCTTTAGATCCAAGTTTTCCTGTGGCTGGACAAAGCTCAGGGCCTAAGTGGAATTTTATGGCCTTGATCTTGACTCTTGGGCTGTAAATTCTCCTGTGAAATTAACACAAAATTTGAAACTTCCACAGATTTCTATGAGATCCAACAGAGAAAGGTCCACCTGGATTTGTGGGACAGAATCTCGGAGCAGAACACTTTCAAGCGCTGTTAAACCTCACTAAAACTCCTTTTTATGGGGGTGTTAGTTCCAACCACCAGCCCATCGACCTGACACATTCTTTGAGAAGGAGCAAACTTTACAAAGCATGTTAAAGTATCTTCACTGGCAGGTTTACAACTGTGAGAACATTAATAAACCAAAATGGCTATTCACTGTGCAGTAGCCACTAAGCAATTATGTTTTGTCTGTAGGCAGCCTAATGAAACCAGCAGTTAACGGCCTAATGAGAATTTAAACCAGGCACTGCTCCAGGGAGACATCCCTTTTCTGTCCCTGCTTATCCTGCACTGGGTTTTCCAGAGAAATTTAGTGCTGCTTGATCTTCAGGTAAAAACTGCCTTATTTTCTAGGAGTGCTGATGCATTTTTCTGGGTGGTGTTTCACACATGTCGATGATGCTGCAGGAGCCAGTGAGGAGGGAGATGCTCTATAACATGATATGGGGAAATCAGAGCGGTGGGATGTTCTTTTTTTCTGGTGTTTCCTTCATGTTTGTGTCACAAAACAGGCAGCAGAACACTAAGGGGGTGTGTTAATGAACAGGTGACGGATGCAGAGCCCAGATGATGATCTATAGAGATCAACTGTGCTGCTCCCAAATTCAAAATATCCCTGCAATATGTCCACCTCATATTCTTTGCACTGCTGGAGTGCTCGAAGTCTCTTTTATTTTGTACCAGGCAGCCTGAAGGGTCACACTGCTAACAAGCAAACTTGTACCATCCTCCTCCAGTCCATCAGTGAGGAGAAGACGAAGTCACTAGCCATCTGTGTGGGGGTAATTAAGCAGCGCAGCCTGGCCGGCAGCCAGCAGGCAGGCGGGGGATGCAGGATGCTCCAGGCAGGGTGAACTGATGCTGGTTTTGCTTCTCTGGGGCACAACATAGCACTGGAAAAGGGGCTTGGGATGTGGAAGGGTCGCTTGTCCCCTTGGGTGCAGGTTGGTCCCATCCCTTCGAGCCGCTCTGAGCTCTCCTACAGATTTCAAAGCTCCCAGCTGAGCTGAGAATGTGCAAAGATGGTGCTGGATAAGGGCATTCTGTTGACTAAAAAGTACAGTGATCAGTGTTAAAGAATAGATATGCCAAGCACTTTTAACACCTGTTTTGAGCAGGGCAGGGTCAGAAGTTGAGGAGACATGGCTGGGCTCTCCTTGTCCCTCTCTGTCGCTGATTGTCACAGCCTGCAAGGTGCAGACTTACATCCTTCTCTGCTCCAATTCAATGTGGTTATCACGCTACCTATATGAAAATCTAAACCTTTATCTGTATATTGATAAAACTTTAGATACTCTGAAAGTTGCTGTTTTGGAGTTAATTCTAGGTTGCTTTCAATATAGTTCTCCCAGACAGTTAATATATTGTTTTTTCATTTCTTTGAACAGTCTGTCACTCTTTTGATACACAATGAATAGCAGCATCTATTTTACTCTCATTATACATGTTATTATATGATGTCTAGCCTTTTCAGGTTCTTTCTTCTCCAAGGCCTAATCACCATGCTCACTTCTATATTATTTTAATTATTTCTATTGCTTATCAGTGGACTTTTCAGTTCTGCCACCCACGTTTTGAGCCAGGTGTCTGCGACTCACTGTACCTACCATGTGCCAGGCATCAGGTCAGTCTAAAGAACAGCACTGGGATGGATTCAGCCATATTTTCTCTATACATGCTAATAAGTTAGGAACACTCTTCTTTCTGAGCCCTCTCTCATGGCTTGAGCCTTTTCTGGAATAAATAGTTATGTCAGCAAAATGATTACTCTGGGCAGGTAAATTTGGCAGGAGGTAAAAGTGGTCCACAGGGCAGAGTGCATCTTACTAGAGAAATACCTGGGGAGTGGAAGGGATGAAGCCAACCCCACCGGTTGATGCTGTGCTTGTTGCATCTTGTACAAGTCTGTGAAGTCAATGTGGGGGGTTTCAGGCTGAGCCTGGACCAGGTGAGCAAGGACCAGCCTCTGCACTGCATTCCCACAGCTGGAGATGGGGGGGCTGAATTGCAGCCATCAACAAGATGAGAAACATGTTATGTTTTGTCCTATACAGCAAATATCCTAATTTAAAGTGACACTGCTTCCTAAGCTTTTGATTCTTCCTCTGCCTTCTTGCACTGATGTGCATCTCTGGAGAGAAGACCCATCCATTTCAGTCCTGTCACTTTGTCTCTCCCACCCCTGCTTCCCTTTGTACTAGTCCACTCACCCCTGAGACCACTTCCATTACTGGAGTAATCGGCACTGTTGGATCAGCCTTTGATGTGACGAGCAGTGGATTTTTGCGGTCAACATGTCCATTTAAACTGCTACGAATAAGAAATCAAATCCTTTCTTGGAGTGGAAATTAAAGAAAAACCTTTTCATGTTATGAACTGAGTGTACAAGGCTGGAGAGAGTGAAGGTGGAGATGAGGTTGTCTCCTGTGAAGAATGAATTTGTCAATTTAGCAAATTAGAGAGAGCATGCTTGCACCTTTTCAGTAGTCAGGTACCAAAATAATGTCACTGAATAGGCAGGGGTGGGAATCGCTTGCGCTTCTGAGGGTTTTGACGGCTCTGCTCACACAAGAGCCCATTTGCTGATGCCAGCTCCAGAAACAGAGCCCAGAGAGACACTTGTTCAAGGATGATTTTGCTGTCTGAGAAATTGCTACAAGCCTGCTTGATAGTGTTTTCCAATCCCTTGGCAACCCTGTGGTTGGGGTCCTCCATGAGACCATCCTGCTAGTGTGGTGGCACCAATGTGACTTGCATGATGCACCAGCATCTGCGAGGGCTCTGTCCCCTTTCATTCAAAGCTGTGACAGATAAGAGGGAATTTGAATTATTCAACAGCATGAAAGGTCCCGTGAGGAAATAATTAGCAGCTGTGGTTGTGTAAGGTAAAAGCAGAGGATTTCGTGTGTTTTGGCAGTGGAGCGGGTGCTGCTGCAGAAGCTCTGATCCAGGATGCAGCAACTGGGGACATCACGGAGAGGGGGAAGAGGTTCCCTGTGGGCACCTCTGTCCCACCTGGCCCAGTGTCCTGTCCAAAATCAGCCCAACCCCTCCCAATGCAAAGCACTGCTCTTTGTGTTTTCTGCCAGAAACAGGAGGAAATGGGAGGAAAAAAACAGCTGAGTGATGCTGGGGTCAGGACTTGGTTCTGCAGGGAGCTGGAGGCAGCACCCTGACCGTGCTTGTGGGCACTCACACCCTGTGTGCCACCCACTATGTCCCTTCCGCAGCTGCCAGTGTGCTTCTGATTATATTTAATTAATTAACAGCAGGTTGAAATTCTGGAATCAGAATTGTGCTGGTGGAGGAACATGAAACAGCATGTTCTCCCAGCGCTGGAGCTCCTCTGATGGTACCCGCACCCGCGTTTGCCGGGTAAGGGGGGGGATGACTCAGAAGATGCGCTGGCAGCAGCTGGAGCACAGTGTTGGCTCCATGGAACCTGAACACTCAGATTTGGTGCTCCTGAGCAGGGACCTTGTGTCCCTGCAGCACCTTTTCATCCAGAAACGGTGCAGAAAAGGGTGATGAGTCCCTGGGGATGTGGTGCCAAGAGGCAATGGGATGAATTTCCCACATCAGTCCTTTCTCGCTGGGTTGTGTCCTCTCCTTGTGAGATGATGCCCTCGGATGTTTCTTCTGCTCCTTCACCATTGCAGTCAGGAAATCTGAACCTAAAAAATGCATTCTTAGGTTTTTGGTCTTTCTACTTTGACCTGAACATCAGGAATATCCCTATAGCTTTCAGTGTGGTTTATTACTATGTGACACTCCTCAGAGTTTTCTGCTTTTGGCCCTGATTTTGTGACTTGGCAGGCGTGTGCTTAATTTAAAAGATGTGGTCAGCCCTGTCACCCTCTCGGGAGCTGCTCAGATACCTGAAATTAAGCAGGTTTATATTATTGGGGTACCTACAGCTTTAATTACATTAATTTCTTCCTTTTCAGTTTCACAAGACTGATCTATTTAGTTTCTGGTGCATCCTTAGTGCAGTTAATTCCTGCTAGTTCCCTTGTTTCCCTATGAATACTGAAAAGAGGCTGAACCTAAACACTTGAAAGCATCAGAAAAAGGTCTGAGGGTATTTAAAAGCCATTGTTGTGTTCTATGACTCTACCCTCCCTCAGCCAAAGTTCTTTCCATATTTTTTGTGATCTTTTTTTCTTTTTTACTAACTCTGCTTATGCCAGTTCCCCAGTCAGCTCACAATAGAAACCCCAGAAACCAGCCAGATGAGCAGATAAGGAAACACATGCTGTAGAGCACAAAGGTCAAATAAATACAGACAGCTCAAGGAAAAGGCTTTGATAAGCTGAAGAGGTGAAAACAAAGGTTTTTTGGAATGGGATTCCAAGAGGGGGAAACTTTTCTGCAGAGAAAAAGAATGCTTTAGCCTCCAAAAAATATCTCATTGAATTCAGAGCAGCAGAAAAGGGGGAATAATAACTTGCATTTTGGTAAATGTGAACACCTGGCAGGCCTGCGGATTTGTTGCAAGAGCTCATGCCGCCTCTGCAACCTGCCCTGCACGTTTGGTCTGATTTTTCTCATCATTTTATGGCCGCTGTCACATGAGGAATAGTATGCAAATGCTCCAGTCTAGAAAAGCATTTAACGAAGTGCAGTAGGTAGGACTTATGTGTACCAACATAGCTGGCTGCTGACATGGGGTTGTTGCTTTACTCCCCATTTCTAAGTAATTTAGCTTATTAGTAAAGAGACAAGCTTTAATTAAAATGCAGTTAATTCCAGGCTCATTAGCCTGGATCATATTTCACTGCTCCTTGTACCACAGGCAGAGATAGGACTTGTATTTGTTTCATTAAAAATGCAAAATGCCACCAGGTGGTCGCTCTCGGGTACAGCCAGTGACTTGCGCTGCAGTGTTTGTCACGGACGGCTGCAAAACTGTCACCCAGATCCATCCTAATGACTCCATCAGCCCAACCTGCCGTCCCAAAGGGGAGTGGTGACAAGGGACATTGCTGAATATCGGGGTCTCTGTGTCCTCCTTGTAGCGGGGCCATGTATCTGGCCATGCTGATCCCCCCTTTCCCTGCAGCATGGGAGGAATGCAGAGCCGGGCTTAGTGCTTGATGGTTCCCATGTCATTTGCTCATGAAAATAAAAATTAATGAGTGATAGAGCTCTTGTCCCTCAATTACTGAACTGTGGCTGCATTCTGAAATGCTGAAGTGTGTGTCTGGGCTGCTAAACCTAGGATAAAGAGTGAAATGCAAAGGGAGATTGAGACCACCTGTGTTTGCTATTTAAATCCCTTCAAACATCAGTTATTGTTGTCCTAATAAAGACAGGGTGGCATTCAAACAGATGCAGAACACGATTCCTCTGGTGCATCTCTGGGTAAGATCACAAAGAAGCGGTTGTTGTGCCTTAGTCGCAGCTGAAATCTAAATCTCAGCAAGTGCAGCTTGGAGAGCGAAACGTGTCCTGATGCTGGGGGCACAGTGTGGGATTTGTTGTCAAAGAATTGGGAAATGCAGAAGCAGAGGTTCCTGAAAATAATAATTCTACGTGCAGCCCACAACGGAGTCTCTGCCAAGGGATTTTTGTATTCAAACACAGGGAGGGAAATCTAATCAGGACTTGCTAATTTTCATGAAGTCAAACACTGGGGATTCACTTCAGACTCTCGTTTTCCTGGAATAATTCAACACAAACACTGTGTATTTATACATGGACACTTGACTTTTCTGTTGTTTGATGAGACTAGAATTTGTCTTCCTCTTGTGGTCACTGCAGTCTCTCCTCTCCTGTGGTTTGCACTCCTGCCCCAGGACTGTTCATCTGTTTTGCTTTGCATATTGTTTGTTCTTCAAAGGAAAGCAAACAATGCTTGCTTAAGCAAATCCACTTTGTAAGCAGATTTTATCTGGACCAGGTCCTGCATAAAAACAGAATCCAATCTCATTTCCGTTGTCATGTAACTCTTATTTCCCCCCCTCATCATTGCTTTTCTATTTCTTCTTCCTACGCAGTTCTCCTTTTTCAGCAGCATAATTTTAAACTACATAGAATTCAGATATGGCTTCTTTTATTCTCGCATCTGCTCTGGTACCTTGTCTCAACTAGATCTCTGTTTAACATCTGGTTTTGCCTGGGCTGACAGATGTATTCTTGGAGCTGTAAATATTGCGAATCAGGGATACAGAAATCTTCTCGCCCCGTGAATCTAATCGAGGTTCTTTTCTAGTATCTCGCTGAACATCTGAAGTCTCCCTTTCTTCCGACAACCTCTGGAGCTGCTTTGGGCTAAGAGAAAGCGCTGTTTGGATTCACTCTCTTGCCATGTTCCCATCTCACGTGGGGCTGGATTTTTGGGTGGGCAGACATTTGCAGATGGTCCCAACCTGCTGCACCTTTTCCTGCTGGTGTCCAGCCCAGACAACCACAGGCTGGATGCTACATGGGACCTTTTCTTCACTGTGGGCTCTGACAAAGCTACTGGTTTACATTTTAGCTGAAGATGTGGTCTGTCAGGATTTGAACTTTATTTTCCAGCCAGGAAACCCTCCCCAAAGGCAGATCAGTGCTGCGGCCATGTTTCTCCAAGGACGTTGGGGAGAACACAACAGAAATGGGGAGCCTGACCTGCGAAGCTGAGCATCAAGCTGGGAAGATGGTGCTGACGTCTCTCTTGAGGTGTGGGGTCTTCAGCCACCAACTGCAACTGGTTTCAGGAGGAGGGTAAGTCCCCCTGTTAAGTGGCACTGAAGTGCGGGTCTCAACATGCTGCAGAGCTCAGTATCCCCACAGCAGAGGCTCCACTGCAAAAACTTGTTTTGCTCATGAGCATCTCAACAAAATAAATTGTCTGGCCTTGTGGCTCTCTCCCTAATGCCAGACAATGCCTGTCTGCATCACCCCTGGGACTGTCCCAACACAGGGGTGACCCCAGGACCATCACCCCTCGCCATGCGCAGCCATCCTGTGCACACCAGCTGTGGAAAGCCCTGTGGTAGGAAACTGCAGTGGTGATGTTTTTGGGAGAAATGCACAGAGAAAGCAGAGATGTGCATGGCCAGCTCAACATCTCTGCTTGCACAGGTCACCGAGTCAAGGAGCTTGCAAACACATGTGCAAGGACATCATTTTGGTTGGATCATCAAGTCCAGCCACAACGATGTTCCTAAATGGTTTGAGGTTTTAACCAGGGTGGTAAGTTTTTTGCGCCTTGGTCCCAGGCAAGGCAGCATTCCTCTGAAAACTCTGCATGTTGAGCCTTCTGTTCCCTTTAGAAAGGAGGCTCTCACAAGCTGCCTGTTTTGCTTTGCAGGAGGTGTTTTGATGGAGGGTGTTTTTGATGCAGGGTGACCCTGTCACCTCCTACCACCTCCCTCAATGTTGTAGTATGGTTGCAAGAAGGTTGCATGTGGGAGGTCTTGTGCAGCGCTTTTTCCTATTCAGTGCCTTGTCCTTCTGCACTGGGCAGCAAGGTGCTCCCGTTGCCACCTAAATCAGGTCCCTTCCTTCCCCATCCAGGACCTCACACCTGTTGAACAGAGGCACTTGCTGGGTGGGTGGTGAGTCAGCTTAGCTGGGACTCAAACCCACAAACCCCTGGTTTAGGAGCCCAGGGCCTTATCTATTAGGTTTGGGAAGTCCCTTTGATTCCTGTGTGTGTGTTTTCTTCTAAGATGCAACAAGCAGGAAGGGCACAAAGCAGCCAACCCTGAGCCTCTCTGCTCCTGTCTCAGGGAGAAAGGAATTCACCAAGCCCCAGAGCCTGACTCACTCGCTGTGTGAGCATGAATTAACCAGGAATGTTCGAGAATTATTCCTGAATAATTCATGAACCTGAATTAATCATGCATTTTCATGAATTATTCATGAATAACTCATGGAAATGCAAGGTTTATTCATGCTCCAAAAAACCTAAGGCTTTTTCTCTTCTCTTCTGCTCTCTCTCCCTGTAAGAAACAGACCTGAAATGAGCCAAGGAAAAAAAACATAGATATGTATATGGAAAAATAGCAGGAATAATAATACTGAAACAAAACAACCAGGAAAAAAAGAAAGGAAAGGGTCTTTTTCTTTTCATTGCAGTGGGGACAGCAGGTGGGAGCTTTCTAAGCCAGACAAAGGAGACCTGACAAACAACTGTGGTGAAGGGACAAGCCCAGGGCAAAGAAGTGTCCGGTCACCTCCTCTCCTGGAGCACAAGCTGGGATCTGGAAAGACTGGAGACATTTTGCAAGACTCAACACCTGGAGCAGTGCAAACCAGGCAAGGACTGAGCTCTGTTGCTGTCAGAATTACGATACCTTCTTTATCTCTTTCTTTCTCTATCTCTGTATGTGTGTATTTGTGCAGCTTTGTTGCATTAGTTAAGGTAAATGAGCAACTGGTAAGTGGGGCAGGAGGAGCAGCAGCATCTATAAAATCAGTGTTTTTACTTTGTGTTAAGGAAAGCTTTTTGGGGCTGGGGTTGTTTGCTGTTTGGAATGTGGAGCTTTTTAAACCAGAGATGTGTTTCTGGGAGGTCTCAGCTATGCGTTTATCCCAGTTTCTTGGTCTGTGCCCTTCCCTGGGCTCAGGCGAGGGTCGGATGCAGCTGCAGAGCATCCAGCGGCAGGGACAGAGATGTGGGGAGCCAGGTGGGTACTGCACAGTTAATTTGTATGTGGTGCTGCCTTATAAAAATAAACCGCAGAGTGTGTCTCGGCCAAGAGAAAAGCGTTGTATGAGGCAGATGTGAGTCGGTGGCAACAGGGCAGGCTGGCACATTTGGGGAAGGTTTTGGGTTCCTGCAGCTTTACTGTAGCTGATGATGGTGGAGGAGGGGAAGGAAAGGGAGAAAGTTCTCCAGGGTGAACTGAACCTCCCAAGCAGGAGGAATCAAAACCAAGCTTGACTTAAATGACGGTGTGGAGGCAAAACAAGAGACTGCAATAAATTGGGTCATAGCTGCATTTCCTGACAGCTTATCCCTGCTCCATCTTTCCTCTCCCTGTCCTGGCTCCCTCCCATCAGCTTTGGACACCGTGGCCGTTCTCCATGTGGTGCCCAGGACAAGGCTTCAGTCTCAGTCCCCAAACCCTTCTGCCAAATCCTGCTGCAGAGCAGAGGGGCTGGGTTGTCCCCATCTGGTTTTCCCCATGTCTGCCTGTTTTTGTCCCCATCACTCCAGTTTCTCCAGGGATTTAAGCCTGAAGCTGTAAGTGGTAAAACAGAGTATGTCAGTGGGTCAAGACCCAGGAGACCAGCTCTTTGCAGCTTTGCTATTTGGCTGTCTTGGATGCACCTTTCTTTAGTCTGTGCCTCAGTTTCCCCATGTGTGAAATTGAGGTAATTTGCTGTCTTCCTTATCAAAACACTTTGACATTTACTGTGGAAAATAACTGTACAGGCGAAGAAGTGATCATTTCCTGGAATACACCTGGGTCTTTTCAAGCGTATTCTCTGTACTGCCTTGATATCACACGGATACGATCCTGTGCTGTCGCAAATTGCTGTAGACCTATTGAAGTTAATTGAGCTGTGCTGGTTCACAGGGGCGGGGGAACCAGCCTGTCTCTGCTCGGTGTCTGCTCAAGG